>NW_022900951.1:15526626-15604434 GCF_012274545.1 Fukomys damarensis | reverse complement strand
AAAAAAAAAAAAAAAAAAAAAGAATTTAGATCACAGAGTTCAGTCAGCAGCTTGTTTTGTACTTCTCTAAGGCATCGCAGGCCATTGAATCAGTACAAATGACAGCCTTATTTCTAACTCAGTGTTGGAGGCCAGATTCCAAAGTAAATATATAACCATAAATGTTCTAGAAATAAAGGGAAGCATAGTCACATTAAGCCCCACTTATATTTCCAATAGATACTTCTCTTTTTCTAAGCCTGGGCTATAAAAGGAATAATTCACCACTTAAAAGTGTACTAGAATTGCCTTAAAAGACATTTCTTTAAGTTATTTCATGAATGACCTGTGATTCAGAAGTGCCACCTCAATTAAACTCATCATTAAACTTTTAGGAATCAAATAAGCAGGGTTGGGGAAAATGAAGGCAGAAAATCGAGGTCTCTATCACTTAGAAGTTGTATTTCTGTTTTGTTCATTTAAAATGAAGTTAGAAGTGGTAAAGATGGATTTACTGCCTCATTTTCTTTTTCTTCTCTCACTGGCTAAGCATTTTCACCCACCAGTGATTTTAATATGTTTTGCTCCATTTGTTTTGGTAGCATCTGCTCAGTCTGTTCTTTTTATTTTGACTTCTTAGTCATGGTTTTCATTTTCTTTGTCTTCTTGAGGCAGCTTTTCCAAAACTTCTGGGGTACCTTTTCTAGACTATTAATAAAATGTGATAATAAATGATGTCAGAAGTGTCAGGATTTTAGATCCTAGAGTAGTCCACATTTGTCTTCGTTAAGTGCCTACCACTGTGTAGTTACTGCACTGGGAGAGAGCTATATGCCATGTTGGTCTTGCATGTCTTTGTATTTAATTGCTTTTGCTTCTAACCTCAGTACCTCCTCTATATTTGGATAAGCAGTGGTAGGGGCCGAGAAAGCAGATTTATCCATAATTTAGAATCCTATTTCTCAAGTGATAGAAATACAGATACTGTGTTTTTTGATTCAGAAGAGGCAAAAATGTTATTGAACTAGTAACTCTTCCCACACGATAGCAGTTTTCTCAAGCAATACATATCACATCAATGTGCAATATAGAAGTAAGCAGTTTGTAGCTAATGGGAAGGCTTACTGGGTTTTCCACTGAAGGGTTATAAGATTGCTGGTGTTTTGGTGTAATTTTTGTATTCATCACCCAAGAGTTCAAACAACTCCAAGTGTTTGTAAGCTTCAGTCATTCATTAGGCAGAAAAGAAGATGAGCAGTCTGGATGAGAGTTGAAAAGGGGTCTTAAGAAAATTAATCAGAGGCCAAAAGATATATAGCCGGGCTGGGGAGGGATTGTTAAGTTTCTGAGTAATAGAAAAAGGACTCTATGGAGCCATAGAGTAGTGTGTTTGTGTGTAACCCAAACCTGACTTTTGTCTAGTGCAATTCTAAATGAAATGGAGATGCTAATAAGTGGTTGATTGCCTTGTCATGAAATAGAATGGCTAGAAAAAAGCAGGGGTATTCTAAGAGCTGATGATGCAAAGCAGTGAATGAAGATGGTCGAGAAACTAGTAGTCAGGAATTGTGGAGAAATGGTGGTCATTGTAGCAAAGAAAGATGACTAACCACGGCCCATGAGGAAATGAATTATGCAAGGTTTGATCTTTGTTTGTCCTCTGGTCCCAGAAGAAAAGGGAGCCCCATTTAACTTGAGGCACGGTGATCAGGTTGGGAATAAGGAAGAAGTAGTCAGTTCTGAGGGTAATATATTTTTAATTGCACCACTGGTGTAAGAATGTGGAAATCTTTTAATAAAAATTATTGTAAATTTGGATAGATGACCAATCTGAAACCTGTCTTTCTGAAGTAAATTAAATATGCCTTTGTACTCCAAAAGTACCATTCCTGTCTTTTGTCCTCCTTTGTCACCATCTTCCATGAATATGTGTTACGGTTTCCCTGTACAAAGCCTATAGCAAGTCTTTGTAGAAGACACAAAGATGAATTGCTGCCCTTGGAAGCTTACAAATAGGGAACATTGAAATGAATATTCTCATTGTAATAGAAAATGACAAAGAATTTCTCAAGACCAGAAAATATATTAATTAGGATATTTTACAGGGTACTTTGTCTTGCCTACTCCCCCTGAAAAACCAAAATACACTTTTAAAAATAACCATAAAGGCCGGGGATTTAGCTCAGTGGTTCCACCGCCTGCCTTGCAAGCACAAGTTTGATCCCCGGTACCAAAACAAACAAATAAATAAATAAAACCACAAAAAGTGACACTTAAGAGAGCACATGAGTAGCATAGGTGATTTCACATTTTCTTTTTAAAAATAAAGGTTTTTCTCCCTCTGTATTTTGTGTGGTTTGGCGTGTTGTATAATAAAGAAAGTAGGGCAATATTTAAGTAGAGGAAAATGAGACCTGGTAAACCCAGCAAGGAAAGATCAGTTTTTCATATGGTAAAGATCTAATTTGCCTAACACTCAGGCACGTAAAAGAGAATTTACAGCTTTAAGGGAACTGTCTTCTTCCTCTTCAGATTTGCTATTAAACTGAAGTTAAAATGAATGAAAGGATGTCTATGACAGCCAGGTACAGACCATATTGAACTTTTGTTCCACTAGTCCAGAAATTATAGAAAGGTTCCTCTTAAAATTGTACTTACTCAGGGCTGGGGATTTAGCTCAGCGGTTCGGTGGCCTGCCTTGCAAGCGCAAGGACCCGAGTTCAATCCCTGGTACCAAAAAAAAAAAAAAAAAAAAAAGTGTACTTACTCAATCTGTCCATACTCCAAACTAGAATTTCATTTTTTGAAAAAGTCAGTCTCAATTTTTGTAAGTTAACAAAATGAAGGTAGGCTCATATTAAGTAGAGATGTTGGTCAACTAGCTAAAAAATAAAAATACCTGAAATCTGTGCAATTTAAGAATTGTCATACACTTAAGTGAATATACTAGTTCTATGAGTAGCAGGGAAAAACTGCAACCTCGAAAGATGGGGTGGCCTCGTTTTCATCACAGTTTGTTTTTCTACCATTTGAGAAACTATTTGTAATAATTACTTTGACCTACATTTTAAAGGGATTTTTACTAGTGAAGACTAAAGAACTGGGGACAAAGAGGCTATGGAAGCTGTGCAAATAGATCCTACCCTTTAAGTACATACTTCTTTAAAGCCTGGGAAATGAGGAATCTGTAAGCATTGTCTTTGATCAGACATAAAAAAACAGTTACAAAAAGATATTAACTCCTTTTTGATCCCTTTTCATATGTTTGAATAAGAAATTCATGGGTTTAATTAGAAGAACAGGAAATATTTGATAAAATATTTCAGTGACTGACTGAAAACATTTGATGAAATGTCTGAGTACTTTTTTTGGAACAACCTTAATTAGAAATGACTCTGTATTGTGTACTTAGTCACTGAAGATATTAACTCATGAAGAACTCAAAGTGTGATGATGAATGGCAAAGAATGTACTGTAATGGGTAGTGTCTTGCAAATTGCTCGCATGATTCTTTTTACATCTGATGGCCTTAACATCCTTACTAATGACTTAGAAAAGGAAATATAACTACACATGAATGAAAGCTGCCTAGGATTTCTAGTTAGGTGTCAAAAATGAAATCAGACCTTATGGATAGACAGCAATAATAAGGGGAAGTCAACCATCACTTACAGCTATATCAGGGTACTTTATTTTCCTAAGACTTTATTTTTTTCTGATTATAAAAATACCTATTTTTTACAACATTGGACAATAAAAAGATAAAGTAAAAGACACCTACAAATGCATCACCCTCAACCACTATTAACTTTTTTTTTTGTACTGGGGAATCGAGAACTCGGGTCCTTACACCTGTGAGGCAGGCGCCAGAACCACTGAGCTAAATCCCTGGCACTATTAACATTTTTAATATTAACTTTCAGTTTTTTGCCATACATTTTTAACTGGTTCAGATCATAACACACACATAATTTTTTCACACACATAATTTTGTATTTTTATCACTTAGGATTATATAAAATTACCTATGTCATTACAAAATTTTATAAACATCTGTTTAAAAGGCTAGAGTGTGGTTTTTTTTCCCCCCAGGGCAGGGTACTGAACTCAGGGCCTTGTATATGCTAAGCATGTGCTCTACCACTAGGATGTACCCTCTGCCCCAAGACTCTGTTTTAAGTCTCTAAATAGATAGAGGATCTGGGAGACCTGGAATTTGGTGGTATTATTGATTCTCATTAACATTGTGTTTAAATTCCCCATATTTTATCTGAGAACACAACACTTTCTTGACAACATGCACAAAATAATGTAGGAAAAGTTTTGGCTTGAGTGCTGCATAGTGATAGGCATTCTCTAAAAGCTTGTTGAATTTAACATACTCCATGTAGGATCTGAACAGGATTCCAGTTGTCTTTTCCTTGCTCATGTTAAAAAAACCTTTAAGAGCAGCCTTTGGCAGGGGGCCTGGCCACTTCCAGGTAGGGAATTATGAATTCAGCTTGTCATGTCTACGTATTTGTCAGTAATTTCTACTAGTGACTTAAGAAATCTGTGCCACGTGACTTTATGGTCTTATTTGGCCTCTCTTTCTTAACTGTATTGGAAGGAGAATCTATTTGGCCCAGAGTTTTAAGATTTCTTCATTTGTTATTGAATGAATGCCAAGCTTTGTAAGAGGTGGCTTGGAGTAATTTTCTATGGTGGTATGTTTGTTCCTGAGCATCAAAATTATCAATAAAAGGCTTTCTGTTCTCTGACAACAGGCCATTTTGCCAGACACACGCCTTGTTGTATTTCCATCATTAACAGTAGATAACAGTTTGGGTGCCGTAAGAAGCAGTTGTCATGGGCCTGCACTGAAGGGGCTCCTGGATGGCCTTCCAGCCACTCTCTGTAGGTGTCCCCTTAACCGAGGCTTTATTGACCAGAAAGCTCTGTAGGCTATTGACTCTGGACCTGCTCAATTTTCCTATTTTCTTTGTTTGGTCTGCTTTTCCTCACAGGCAGCAACTGTAGGATGATGGCTGTTGCTTTTTGTCCCTTCTCATTTTTCAGATTTATCACTTTCCTCCAAGCACATCTCTGCTGTGTAATTGTCTACTGAAAGTCTAGCTTCTTGCTCTTCAGTCACTAAGCAAAGGAGTGGGGTAGCTAACCTTCCATTTAAAAAAGCTGTTGTAATTGAACAGTCATTCTTTGTAACTAAAAAGAGGCATTATGATAATTGATTTTTAAATCAGGTTCAGTAATAGCAAGCACTTTACATATCTTTTCTCATTTAACTCTCTTAGAAAATTTATGATGTATCATTATTTTCATTTCAGAAGAAGAAACTGAGGTAGAAAGAGGTCAACTAACTTGCCCAAGATCACATAGCTAGTAAGGCTGTACTAGCTCTTTTTCTGCTTGATACTCACACACTCTTACCACTAACACTGAAAAGAAGAATGGATTTCTTTGTTCCATGTTTATATATGCCTGACACCTTAAAAATACATTGTCCATTGTACTTTCTCAATGTTTTCCAATGGATGTTGTTTCTGCTAAACTGAAGTAAATTCTGAATATTTAGCAACTCCAATGAATGCATAAGTACCTGGAAGAATTCCAAGATGAGCAGACACCGGGGCCTCATCCTCCATGTCTTCATGTTAATGAAACAGATGCAAAGAGAAGTAGCCAGGAATCCAAGGCAGAGAATAGTTGAGGGCCTTTCTCTAACAAGAGGTGAAAGAGAAATCTAGCCATTGGCTTTTAGGATATTTTCATGCAAGGCATATGGCATGGGTTTGTCTCCCTTTGTTGAAGATGTCTTGCTAATTAGTGACTAGAATGAGCTTAATTTCGTCTTTTTGGGCATTCTCTATTTTTAAAATACCTTGGAGTTATCTTTCTAAGTATACTGCTTTGCATCTAGAAGATGTGTCAGATGTGTGCCTGACCTCTAGATATATTTAAGGAGCTCCTATTTTGAATAAGTACATGTATTCTTTCTAATGAAAGCAAAATAGAAAATAATATCTATAAGCATTCTTATGTAATTTTGGATAATAGTGGTTTTTGCCCATCCATAAATTAAAGTCCAGCTGATTATAAGAAGAGTATGAATATATATTTATATGTCTATATATATGAAATGAAATGAAATGCTACTAGCATGTATTGCAAACATAAGAAAAAGACAATAGTTATTATTTAGGAGTCTGTGGAGCAGATAATGAAAGTGAAGATTGAGTCCTACAATATGAAAGCCAGAACCATTTAGCAGTAACCAGATTTAAAGATTGGCTTTATGGAATCGATAGGTTATCTTCATAGCAGTAAAGGTGACCGAGCACAGCAGGCAGCACTGAGCTGCAAAGCAGGTTAAAGATGGATTTGTTCTCTAACTCACCTCATTACATGCTGTCTACACCTCTGATTATTTTTGGTTGAATATTAAGTATCAGGATATCAGAGTCTCATGAGCAATATTTTGCTGTTCCGCTAAACATTCCTGGGCAGAGAGACTTGCAGGGAAAGAAGAGAATGGCTACATAACCTAAAGCCTGTCTTTATAATCATTCTTATGTAAGGTTCAGTGGCCTTAAGTATATTTTCATTGTGTGCCCATCACCACCATCTACCCCAGAATTTTTTTCATCTTGCAAAACTAAAACTTATACACATGAAACACTTATTCCTCTTTCCTTCCTATCTCAGCTCCTGATAACCATACTTCTGTTTCTATGCAATTGACTACTCTAGGTGCCTCATATGGAAGGAATTATACAGTCTCATTGTCCTTCAGTTCAGTATTTACAGGTGACTAGTTCTAGGACCTGCCACAGATACCAAAATCAGTGATGTTCATGTCTCTTCTATACACGATGTACTATTTGCATATAATCTATATAATCCTTCCCATCCTTTAAGTCATTGCTAGATTATTTAGATTACCTAATACAATGCAACTACTATATCAATAGATGTTTTTGCTGTATTGTTTAGGGAATAATGACAAGAAAAAAGTCTACGTGCTTAGTTTGGACTCGGAGTTTTTCCCAAATATTTTAAATCTAAGAATGATTGAAACCATGGGTGCAGAACTTGTGGATATGAAGGGAATGCCACCTAGATTTGTCTTTTTGTAACTGGCTTCTTTCATCTAGCAGAATGTCCTCCAGTTTAATCTATGTTGTAGGTGTAAAAGTGTCTTTCCTTTTTAGCGGTGAATAATCTTCCATTGTATGCCCTAAGCCTTTTAAGTAGCAATTTTACTTGGAAATAAACCAACAAAACATTGTTCCTACTAGGCAAGGTGAGGCATTCTTGTAATTTTAGCACTCTGGGAGGCTGAGGCAGGAAGGTTGCATATTTAAGCCCAACCTGAGCAATTTAGAGGGGGGTTCTGTCTCAAAATAAAAAAAAAATTTAAAAAGGACTAGGGTTGTAGCTCAGTGTGAAGGCCCTGAATTCAGTCCCCAGTACTAAAACAAAATAAAACAAATGTTCGAAGCATTACTTTTTTTTCTGATTGAAACTATTAATTTCCCTTCCCTGTTCAGAAGAATGGAAAACTCCTTGAAAGTTTCTTACGGGAAAAGAAATTTATCATTTTTATCTTCAACTCAAGACATTTTTGGAGACACGCTTGACTGAACTGTTTAAATTTGTCAGATTAGAAAGATACTTTTTTGTATGTGTCAAAGCTTCTTAAAAAAAAAAAAAACTAACTATCAAAAAGAAAAAAAAAAGGCCAGGCATGGTGGCGCCTATAATCCCAGCACTTGCGAGGCTGATGCAGGAGGATGCCTGTGAGTTGGAGGCCACCATGGGCTACGCAATGAGCTCAAGGACAGCCTGAATTACATAGTGAAACCTTGTCTCAAAAAAAAAAAAAACAACAAAAACAAGAGTTTCTTATATGTCTATGTTTTTTAAAAAATGTTTTAGTTTTCAAGAGATAGATTGATTGGTGTTTTAACAGGAAACTAAATGTTCAATAACTATTACAAGCCCATTATTTTTCCACTAAATGTTTCTACACCAGCATCGGAGTACCGAGAAACACATTTTCTATGATTTTTCCCATTAGGCTAAATTCTCCACAACAGTTCAGCTGAGCCACTGAATCAATCTCTTTGACTCATTAATCAGAATCTGAACTTCATGTTGTTCTTTGCACATGGTTGGCACTCAATAACTGTGGCGTGCATCTGTGTAGACTCAAGAGCATTGCAGAACTGGGACTTTTTCCATCACGTTCTAACCTTTTCACAATATTGATTTATGCCTGTGGTAACTGAACTATGGCCAAGTAGGCAGTCTCAGCATTTCTCAGATCTCTGTTTTACATCCACACTTTTTCACTGCCTTAGTTGGATTATTGTGTCAACTTGCCTTTCTCGTGTCCTTTCCTTCCTTTTTCCTTTATTATCAGCCTTAAAGTCACGCATTTAATCATGCCACACCTCTGCTTACTTTTCATGAGGATAAAACACAAACTACTGTAACATTGACCCTAATTTACCTACTTTACCTCTGGGCCCCAGCAGCTGAGCAGCTCTCCCTTCACCTCCATTCATCCCCTGCAGCGGACCCCTGCCATTCCCTTCCTATGCCAGGAAGTCCTCATCTCCCACACTCATTCCTTTCTGAGACTGGGCCTGGATATATTCTCTAGGCTAACCCTGGACCCCTGAGCTCAAGTGATCCTCCTACTTCAGCCTCCCAAAGGCTGGAACTACAGGCTTGTGCTATCATGCATTCGTGCCTTGCTTTCCTACCTTTCTTCAGCAAGAATACCCTTTCCACCATTCTTTGGACAGTTCTAAATCATCTTTCAGAATTTAATGCAAGCCTCAGCACTGCTATTTGTGAGGTGCATTGCTTCATGTAGATTTGTGAATGGCTCCCATTTTCTCTTCTATATATACCTTTATTATAGAGTTTATCCCTCGGCACTGTGATGTTCTGTTAATGAGTCTGTTTCTGCTGCTAAATTTTGAACTTACTCAAAATCTGAGGACTCTGCTCACTCATGTTTATGTGTGCAACATCGATTGGGGCTTGTGTAGTTCCAGAAAAGAATGCTGGCTGAGTGAATGAGTGAGCGAAGAACTGGTTGAAACAAATCTTCTTTTTAGAGGTGTAAAGGAAATGAATGAAATGTGACTTTGCCTGTGTGTCTTACATGTAAAAATGTCGCAGGCAAACGTTGAGATGATGTCAGTAGAAAATATTGATGAAAGTTGCTACACTAGTCAGCTGGACTTTAGTTGAATCTTAGAGGTAAGATGGTCTCAGATATACTGAGGGAAGAGATATCACCCCAAATAAGAGCAATAGCCTGGACCATGTCATAATTGAATAAGTAAACATATTTTATATCTGGAAAGGATCTTTGTATGTGAATTGACTTCAAACAGCTACTTTATAATAAAATTAGATCCACATGTGTATAGCATACTCTGTTAAAACACTGGATGAACTCATGACCCGAAACAGCTCCATAATACACCTGCCTTACCATCTTTTTCTCTCTGGCCCACTCTTAAATTCTCCACATGCACCTAAAATAAGATGTTGTTCATTAAATGTTTGAAAAGCAGTTCTCTGGTACAAGGAGTGTTTACAGTTTCCTTTTATTTGTCATAGCAGTGAGAAAGAAACATTCTTTTATAGTACAAAGGCAAATTGCATTTTGCCAAAGTATATATGAAATGGAAATTTACTTTGGTTTGTTCATCCTTTGTGAATAGATGGTCTTACAACAAAATAGCATGCAGGCTTTTCTCTTAAGAACCATGGGGATAAAATATAAACACTATTTCCATATGTTGTCAGGTGTTTGGAAAGCTACCTTCTATGGTTTTAATGTTGTTTGAATGTGTGCTCTTCATCCCGTTGCACACTTAAGGAGGTTTTAACTCGATCTTCAACACTGAATTTCCCCAACATGAATGGAAACCTTAACTAAATCTTCAAAAAGTTAGTGTTTTAACAAAAAGATGATCTTATTCTCTGACTGTGCTGTATGATTCTTTCTTTTTTTAGGACAAGATCTCTACAGATATTCAAATAGTAAACAGATGAACTGGTGATCATATTCTAACAGAAATAAAAGTACACGATAATAGAATTTGGTTTAAAATCTACTGTTACACACAAATATAGTATACTCACATCTCCCTGTGTGTGTAATATACACTCATACCTCATATAGATGCATAATAGCCAGTAGAATGACATATACTTAAGATTTTATTGATAGATTGAAAGACCTGATGGTGAATCTAAAATGAGATCATCTTTTATTTAGAGAAAGTTTGCTATAAGTCATGAGAACTTAGGAAGATATGAGTTGTTAGGAGATAGTAAAAGTTATAACTAGTGATAAACTCTCCAGTTTCTTCTGGACTTTGGGAATTTATATGCATACCAATTAATAAACAATATATATTCTGAGTGCTTTGCTGTAGGTATATTAAGAGGTGACAGTAGAGGGTGCTTAAGATTTGGGTCTTTTCGGAGGTCAGATGAAGCAAGATGAATCTGAGGATGCAATCCTTGTCTAGAAAACTATTGAAGTAATTCCTGAGATGGTAATGAGGGTCTAGAATGTATTCAGAGCACAGGAGATGAATCTTACAGTAGACCTTTGGTGATGGATGAGACACAGGGAGATGAAATAAGAGGGTAATCAAAGGTTCAGTCACCAGTGATTGAATGTGAGAGTGTGTGTGTTTGTGTGGGGGGGCAGGTAATTAAACTACTAAATATAATATACTTGACAAATGCTTATCAAGCAGCATTTGAATCTAGCAAGGTCCTTAACTGATTAAGCAAAGAGATTTAATATAATTTGAATCCTCTCTAACGTTTTGAAACAACAAAGGAAATAAACACCATATGAATGACTAAACTTAAGCCCAATTTCATAATCAGAACATTCATTTTTACATTTTACTTTCCCTTATAGCCAAATTTAAGAATAAACTGTGAAGCACGCCCCTTCAGAGAAGTAGAAATTGACAAAAGGGTATAGAAGGTATTTCAAAGGTAAATCCTATTCATGAAATGGAAGTACAAATGTAGTTTTTCCTTTTACTGGGTCATGCCTTTTTTTTTTTTTAGGGTCTCACTATATAGTTGAGACTGACCTGGAACTCACTATGTAGCCCAGGCTGGTCTCAAACTCACAGCGATCCTCCTGCCTCAGCCTCCCGAGTGCTGGGATTACAGGCGTGAGCCACCACGCCCAGCAGGTCATGCCTTTATTTTTTTGAGACAGGATATATAATCCAGGCTGCCTTGAACTCAAGCTCCTTCTGCATCAGCCTCCAGAATGCTTATTTTTAGAATTTGGAGTTGTGTTGTTCTGTGGCCTATCTTCTGTTAAAACCATACAGATTAAGTTAGGCTCACCAAATGCAGGGGAATTGACAGTTGCTAATGTAAATGCACAGCCTTCCACTGGGATCACACAAGGCGCTCCACTGTAAGGACACTTCTTTTTTTTTATTGAGTTTATTGGTACATTTTAGGTATTCAGTACAGTTCCATTCATTATTGGGATCTTGTACCTTTACATGACAGGTCTTGGTTCTCATTTTTTCCCCTTGTCCCTGCCCTCCCTTCACCCCCTCCTCCCCTCCCCATTTACAAACACTTTATTTCCGTTTTTCATTTTCTCATATTTTTTCTTTTTTCCCTTATTACCTTTCCCCTACCCTTCCCACTTCTTGATGCTAGTTCTTTTCTGGCTCCAATATGAGCTGGCTTGTGGGGCTTCTGCATTGGTCCTACCGATCCCTGCAAAGCCAGGAAGACTTTTCATAATGTCATTGGTCATAGGTGTTCATGAAGATGAGCATGTCAAGATAAATATAAAAATTTACAGGGAATTTTCATAGCAGTTTGAGGATCTTTCTGAGTTACAGCAGAAAACAAAAACTGGAAAGTTGTACATATGGTTATATACAGACACTGTTTTGTTCCTCCTCCCATCATTGTGTCCTGCACCTTATATCTCTCCATATCCTGTAAATGAGCAGGAATTTGGGATAACTCTGCTGCACACTTGCACACCTGTGAACTCACTACCGTAGAGAACCAGGGCCTTAAGTTCTTGTTTCAGTGTTTTTAGTGGTGGTCAACATCCTTCTGCTTTCTTGTTTGATTTCCTGTGTCATGTTGAACAGGCACATAATGAATCTATACTGGACAGAAAAAGAAAATGCCATCAAAGAGCTGCACTTCAGCATGGATATCATCAGCTGTTCAAAAAGTCATTTCTTATGTTTGGCTTTGTGGGAGTGCTTGAGTAGCTTCTCAAACTCCCATCACCTTCTCAAAAGTCTGACTATGGGGCTTCACCAGCTGCTATGATACAGGACACTCCCTCTTCCTCCTCTCCCCACCTAAATTTGCTGTCTTTGTGATTCAGGCTGGTGTGGTATGTGGTATTCTTTGGAGAGGAGTCTTTCAGAGATAGGATTTAAACATTCTCCTTAGCATTGTTCTATAAAAAGACACTTCTATGTCCCCTTCAAGCAGTTTCCCTCTGAATTACAATAACATTGGAGGTGTGATTTTATATTATTGAGTTAAACAGATTCTAGTCTCACATTCCATAGTCACAAAGAGAAACAGATACATTTATGCATCTATCAATCCAGTGATTATCTTTCCTTCATAATGGCTCTGCTAACTGAAATCACATGGTAGTTATCTCTTCTGATGCTGTATTACTAAATCTTGTGTAGCTAGGAATATGTATGAAATTCTTACTGTACACAAAAACTCCAAGCATTTAATGTTTTGGGGAAGAGAGTTAAAGGGAGAGGGACTGTGAAATATTTAAAGGAACTGTCACCAGATGGAGTCTGAAGAGGTCCCCCAAAAAAGAGATGTTCAATAGACTCTCATCACAGAAAAATTTCAGAACATGTCAGTGAGAGGCATAGACAGGTTTATTAGGGTGAGTTAAAGGAGTACATACTCAGGGAAAATCAAGCGTGGGAACTCGAGAGAGAGGCACTATGGTCTGGGATTGGGGATATATATGTGTTCTTGGAGGTATCCTTCAAGGTAGGTACCTAAGATGTTTTGCCTGAAAACATTCTCTGAACCCAGTAAATCTGTTTCTTCGTCTTAAGGTCTAGTTATCAACTAGGTTAATTAGTGGACTTTTAGTATCTGTAATGGATTTGGGTGTGATGAGCCTGGAAGAAAAACAGCTAGGGAGCATAAACAAGTCTAGGGAGTATAACACACTAGAGGAGTAAAGATATAGAATACAGATATGGATAACCTTGGGTAACTTTGTCCATGCCTTAGAATTAGTTTCTTTTTCTCTTTTCTACCTATCTTTATTTCTTCTATGTCCAAATGAATTTTCTGAATTTTTTTTAATTAGGTTTTAAATTGAGATTGTGATATAAGAGAGACAAAAGTAATACAATCTGGTGATGACTGTGTTTTGAAGTAAATCCATAGTGGTACTGTTTTGTAGTGTTCAGCCTTACACATCCTTCACAGCATATCCACTCTTACACCCAAGTAGTGGCTTCTGGGTTGGGGGCAAGCAGATCAGTCCAACATGGATGCATGTACTGGAAAGTCTTTAGCTACTTCACACAAGACAAGACAAAATGTACCTAGCTAGGACCCAGAGCTTGAGAGTTTTTGCCTCCCAAAGTCATACAGTGAAATGGGCCTATTTGCTGATCTCTTAGGAAGTGGGGTCTATGCAGGATCAACTCAGCCCTAAAGTGCTTGTCCTGGATTAGCTGTCTTCCTTATGGCTCCCAGGTAGATAAGATTTGGCATTCTGTGGAGGAAGCCACAAGTGGAGATCCTCAATCCTCTGGGGCAGCCATGGCAATCCTGTCTTGCTACCTGTGAAGTGTAGGAGAGATGTATGCAAGAGACTCTCTGGTTTTTCTGTCTACCAAGGCCTGCATCATAGATGACCTTTAGTTATATATAGCTTAGTAGCAATGACAAGTTCCAATGCCAGTGAGACTAGAGAAGATAGAAGGCATTTGGTAGAAAAGGAAAGGAAGAAGAGTGAAAAAGATATTTTATAAAGTATCTAAGTATGAGAATACCTAGTTTTTAATCCAAGCAAAGCTTTGCACATGATTAATACTCACGGAACCTGTGCTACATCTAGGTCGATAGTTCTCAAACTTGACCATGCATCAGAATCCCATGGAGGGTGTAAACCCTCCAACACTGCTGGGCACCATCCCCTGAGCAGTTTCTGATTGAGAAAGTCTGGGGCAGGGCCTGAGAATTTGCTTTGCTAACAAGTTCTCAGATACTACTGGTCACACAGGCCACGCTTGTTTAGTTTTAAATTGTGGAGAAGAGGCAAACCCCAGAACATTGCCATCTCTGGAATACCTACAGGACAAGGTTGAGAGGGGAGAAATTTGGTGTCCTCTATACTTTTAATCATGGCCTACAAAGGACAAGGAAGGATTTAAGGCCCAGCATCCCCCAAAAGGTAAGAATAATACCAACTTCATCATCATCCTTGTTGCTGGGATCCACACAGAGGCCTGTGAGTTGTGTTTTCTGAAATAGGAGAAATAACAGAGTAAGCATTGCTTGTTTGTGTCATTTTGTACCAAAGAGTATTCAACTGGTGGTCTTTCTTGATATCTTTTAGCTTGGACATTCTGGTAAACCAGGATCTCAGACATGAAGGCAGTACTGTTTGTTACCCAAGAAAGGGTGAAAATATACAGCCTTCAAGGGTTTCCCCAAAGGAAGGCATCTCCTTTAAAGCCCAAACTATTGCATGTCTCTTTTTTCTCAGGAAAACAAAGTCAGAATTGGGCATAATGTTTTCGATTGCATTTCTCTGTTTTTCTCCTTCCATTGTGATTAAGTGAAGTTCTAGTTGTTTTTGTTTTTTTCTTCCTAATATATTGACAGTAGTTGTGCATTGTTCCAGTCGCCCAAAAGCAAAAACAAGGATGCTGTTGGAATGTAAATGAAATGATGTTTTGAGAGCTTCTAATTTTACTGACAGTACCTGATGTTTCAAGATAATTCTAAAAACAGTTCTTCATTGTATTTGACCTTATGAAGCTGGGCATGTTGGTGCACGCCTGTAATCCCAGCACTCAGGAATCTGAGGCAGGAGGATCCTTGCCAGTTTGGGGCCAGCCTGGGCTACTTAATGATTTCAAGGCCAGTTTGAACTACATAGCGAGACCTTGTCTCAGAAATACTTTTGACCTTATTTCCAGAGAACATCAAACTTTTTTTCTTTCCTTGGAAGCATAAACTGTTATTAGTTTGAATAGCAGCAGTTGTGGAGTGGCATATTTTTTGGGGTTTCATTTTTTATCCAATATAGAAAGCCCGGCAGCACTAAATAAAAATGTCACTGTGTAAAATGTAAAGGCTTTCTGTCATAAATGTTTTTAAAAATTCATGAAGAGCTGAAGATTTGATTTATCTGATCCTCTTTCTGTGATTTATTCATATTTAATGTTAGTTTCACTGTTTGAAGCATGAAGAACTTTTTCAAATTAAAAACTGAGGTGAATCAGTTTTATTTGAAGAAAAATTTCACCATACCAGTTTTTGAATTATGCAGCTCATTCCTCTTCATGTGTCTAAGAGGGAAGAATGTTTGGTTTTCTACTGGCTGCAATTCTTCCTGGTACAGCACCTTGTCGTGGTGAAGGTTCCTTTACTCAGCTAGTTGGTTGCGACCTCTATTGCTCTGGTATCACGAGATGATTTTCTCAGGCATTAATCATGGTCTTCCAAGTATGGTGACAAAGGAGAAGAGTGGGAGCAGCCCCCATCTCTGGAACCATTGTTTTAGTTTGTGGGTTTTGTTCTGTTCTATTTTGGTTTGGTTTGATTTTGAGTTTTTGAGTAGTCTGAGTTTTTAAGAACATCTCTGTACAGAGACAATATCTGGTCTCCTCTGTGGAGGGTTCATAACAGTGAATGATAATAGAACTAGCTCCAAGTGAAGGAAAGAAAGAGAACTCAAAACAAACTCAGTCTTTTTACTTTTTAACTAGGCACTAGACACATAGGACCTGAGGCATAGGAACTTTTAAAGACACCCAAGAGTGGGAAGGAGATGCTGGCCCTTCTTGATGGCATTTTGGCTGATAGACCCATCCCAGAGGACAGGAGTGTATTTGCTCATACCTCCTGATAAAGGTGGAATCTTAAGTGATTCTAGATGATTCTTAGATGATACTCGGAGGTGTCACGCTAAGACTCACTTGCCCTGGACTCCCTGGCTTCTACCTGCCTATCCACCTGCATATCTGTCTGTCCTTGTAGCTCTTCATTTCTGTATTCTTTTATTTCTTCTCCTTATTTCTATTCTTCCACTCTGGTTACTTTGGTGTGCGCCAGTAGACCAGATGCTGTGTCTCTGCTGATATAATTAGTTTCTCATACAATGGTCTTTATTCATTTGCTTAATGAAGAGCATCATCTCGATATGTAATATTATCATTTTTCCCTCCTCAGACTATCGGGAAGAAGTTACCTCCAACTACAGCAACTCCAGACTTGTCCAAAACAGAAATGGACAGCAGGACAAAGAGTAAGTTCCATATTTTTTAAAAATCCTTATTATAAACTTGATAGCTTTTTCACCCTCACCATAAAAAATACACACAAATGTGCTTCATTAGATGCTCATGGGTAGAATAGATGGCACAAGTTAGAACGCTTGGGTTTTTTTCTTCTTTATGGAATGTTCTTTCCTGTCACATGTATTTTACCCATGTGCAGAGCTAGGGTTTATCCATGGATACTGAGTACTTTGCATAGTTTAGGTGGCAGGAAGATTCTAGAGAATGGCAACTCAAGCTCTTCAGAGATTCACAGGCATTCAGGTCAGAGAGACCTAAATACTCTCAGCATGCTCACTTAGCCAGCACTACCCACTCTTGATTTCCCATTGTCCTCCTCAATACACATCTGCATGGATACCTCCAGATACTTAAGTAACCTCTGAAGACAGATTCCAGTCTTTTTGGAAGGATTAGGTAAATGGACAGGGAAGGGGTTAGCTGTGTCTTAGAACAGTGCTGGCCAATAGAAATGTCATGAGAGTTTCATATGTAATTGAAAAATTTCTAATGGCCACATTAAAAAAGAAAAGAAATAGTTGAAATTAACTTTAATATGTTTTATTTAATATATCGTAATATTATCTTTTCAATGTGTAATCTGTATAAACTTATTTTAAAAGGTACTTTCACTCTTTTGTTCATGTAACATCTTCACAATCCTAGGTGTTTTTACAGATACGACATATCTCAATTTGGAAGAGTCACAGTTTGAGTGCTCAGTACATGTGCCTAGTGGTAACCACACTGAACAATGTAGTTTTAGAAAGTAATTCTTGGGCCTGATATGGACTTCCTGGGCCTCGAAATGAACACAGTTGTAAGTGCTCATGGGAGAATCCTAGCTCAAGCTCGTGTACTTAGTGTTTAGTCCTGTAAATACCTATTAATTACATCCATGTACCTCGCTCTCTAGAAGTATTGTGATGGGGGAATGGGTTGCTAATGAAGCATGGGTTTACATGGACTGAATAGAGTTTTGTTTTAAGAGTCCTAGGAGGATCAGTTCTGTTGTCATTACCTAGCAGTGTGACCTTGGACAAATAATTTGATTTCTCTGGCCTTCCAGCTCATTGTCTATTAAGTCAAAGGGCTGTACTACAGAAAACCCTTGAGGTTTTTCCCAGCCTCTTCATCCTCTGATTCAATTCGAAAAGCTTTAGCCCTCAAGAGTGAAAGGTTTCTGTATTCCAAGTATTGAGCAGCCAGATAGGAGAGACAAAAGGAAAATGTGAACAATTTGGTGTGAATATGAGATGTTATTGGGTGCAGATGTTACTATGCCTCTAAGTGGGCAGGAAGTCAGGAAGAATCATCAGTATCAGTGAAGCCTTGAGACATGTTTACTGATAGACATGTTTCATGGATCCCAGGGCAAAAATTTCTGTAATTTAATCTCACCCTACACACATTCCCTCTGGCTTTTATTGCCAAGAGTAAATTCTAGGATACTTGTTCTCCCATGATTTTCATTTAGTGGCACCTCAGTCATCTAAGAGTCCCTCTGCACCATTTCCCCGCTTCTGAATTTTGGTGCCATATCTGTGTTCAGCTAAGAGGTGAAGTATACTGATCAGCTATTAGAAATTAGCCTAAGTTTGAGATCTAAACAGCCTCCTTTTTCCTTCTTCCTTCTGGTCTGAAGTCAAACCATGATGAAACTTGCCCAGTGGTACAGAGAAGGGCAGCTCCTTATACAGCACAGCTGTCTCCTTAGCATGCTCAACTACAAGCTCACATTAGGATTGAGTTATGATGATTCAAAAAAAAAAATGTTCCTGTGCCTTGGTATTTTCTGAGTGAAAGTGAAACTCAGCTGATCAGGATCTAAACAACTAACATTCTTCCCAGCTCCCCGCAACCAACAAAAAGCTTTTATGATATTGAAATTCATTAGAAACTCACGCTGAGGAACAGATTGCCATAATTTTCATAACAAGAGAAAAATTGTCTAAGTATTCATAATGAAGTGCCCTGAGGTGCCTCCAGCTCATCACATCTGGAGTTCTCTTTTTATTACAATTGGTGCAGGTTTGTGGCCTCAGTGGAATAGAAAAATAGCCGGAAGAAAGGGCTATTTAACATCTTTCTGAACTATTAGCTTAGTCTTACAGATTCAGAAGGCCAGTTGAACAGGTGGGTATGGAAAATAAAAGTCCTCAATCAAATCTGCAAGGTCATATCAGGCTTCCGAATAAATTGAGTTGGAGTGTGTAAGGACAAAGGCTAAGTTTCTCTGCAGACTTTATAAGTGGACATTCGTACCCTCTCTGTGATTGTTCTGTTGACTGACTTGCTTCTTAGGATTTATCTTCTGTTATGATAATTGATGGTGCCTTGTTGCTATCATTGGATCCTTGATTCTTCTAGGTCAGGGATTTATCTTCTACTCAGTATTCCTACCATAGAGCCTGGAAAAGTGCTGTAGGTTCTGTGGATATATAATAAGTGGCAGTTGAGCAAGTGGACGGTTATAAATAATTTATGATTATTGGGCTCTAAGTTGGATTAGTCTTTTCAAAGCTACTAGCCACAGGTTCTTTCTCAAGCATATCGTCAACAGGAAGAAAGGGACATATTTGTTTTTAAGACAGGTGTCTGGGTCTTTGAGTATTTGGCGGTGGTTGTCAGTGTTCCTTGGGGCTTGAGAGGCCCTTTATTCTTTCTAGCCACTACTTCAGTCCAGTCAGCCTAAGACCACCTGGGACAAACCTTTGGTCTTCAGGTAGGAGATCAGGGTTGGAGCAAAACTGATCAAGCAAGTGGGCATAATCTGTCCAAGTTATGAAACCTAGGGCACAAGTGCAGAACAGAAAATCCGAGATGACTCTGCAGCTCCTGAGCACTGTATGGGGGACCGATCAGAAACATTCTATTTTCAATTCTTCATTTACATCTGGCATGAAACCAAGCAAGTCTTTCATAAGACAGTTTGAGATCCGGCACCAAGCCAAGTAAGTTTCATTTTTTTTGGGTTTTTTTTGTTTGTTTGTTTTGTTTTTTTGTTTTTTCTGGTACCAGGGATTGAACTTGGGCCCTTGTGCTTGCAAGGCAGGTGGGGGAACCACTGAGCCAAATCCCCGGCCCCCAACTGAGTTTTTGATAGGACACCTGTCCTGCATTCTTTATTTTCACGAGGAAGAATCTAGTCTCGAAATTCCAGATAGAAAGAACACCCTCGCTATTCTCATGGCCACTGTGAATATGTTCACTAGCCCACTCTTACTCTGCAGAGTGTACTTCTTTTCTTTCCAACTTCAGTTGCCTAATTTTTTGTTCAGGATACCAAGAACCTGGAGAGAATTTTCGGGGGACCCACAAAATCTGGTAACTGTCTAAGAAAGACCAGGACAGGTTTATCGGCTTACTGGGTTGAGACTGCACAAAAGGGGACCTGTGGATATTACATTAACCAAAAGGAGAAAAGTAGTTACAAATTTTGAGGCAGGATGAGATTTCAATGAAGCAGTGTTTGATGGGCTCAATACAAAGCAAGGCTGTGTGGCAAGGAATGAACAGCAGGTCTACACTATAAGGTAGATCTGGGTCCTGATGAACAACACTATGTATAGAAACCCTCGCATGAAGCTCTGCGCTTCTACTGGGAATAAGGCTGCTTCTTTGAGCCAGTCATTTAACACCTTCAAGCAAGATTAGAATGTTTCATTTTTTTGTTTTGTTTTTGTTGTTTTGTTTTGTTTTTCAGCTTTAATTGAGTTTATTGGTACATTTTAGGGATACAGTACAGTTACATTCATTGTTGGGATCTTGTACCTCTACATGACAAGTCTTGATTCTCATTTTTTCCCCTTACCTCTGCCCTCCCTTCACCCCCTCCTGTTTTGTTTTTTGAGACAGGGTCTCACTATGTAGTTGAGACTGACTTAGAACTCACTATGTAGCCCAGGCTGGTCTTGAAGCAATCCTCCTGCCCCCCCAGCCTCCTGAGTGCTGGGATTACAGGTGTGTGCCGCCATACCCAGCTAGAATGTTTCATTCTTATTGATGTGATTTTTAAAAAGCAAGGTTTCTGATGGTCTTTGGTTTTAGGGGCCAAACTTTCTTGGAGAATAAGAAAGCAATGGTCACTCAAAAAAGGGAGTTGTTACATTTTATAGCTGTAGGACATGCTTGGGATAAACTATTGCCTCTTTACTTTGTAGACACCCTTAACCTTGTCTCTCATCCTTGTCTGACTAATGGCTGAGCAGATTGTTACTCTGAGTACAAGCTTATTATTGCTTTCTCACCACATGTTTAAATAGGAGAGAAAGGGGTCAGTTCCCTAATGGCTTTTCTACAGCCTCATAACCTGCTGGGAACTCTTTGACCCTGCTTTTCCATGCTGGGCATTTTTGCTCACTTTTCCTCCCCAAAGCTCACTTATTCTTGGGTCTGGGAATTTGGATACATCAAGTATGAAACATTTTCCCACTCACATTTTGGTACCTCTCACATCTGATATGTAGTAAAGCTCTCATGCTCAGTGTCCCAGGAGTCTCCCATTCTTCCTAGGAAGTACCTTTCATTAGGTGCCCCAACGCAGACCTTTATCTGAATTCAGAGTGAGGGCATTCCTGTGAGGCTCACTGGGTTCTTCATGTTGCTTAATACCTGCATTTCAAATGTGGTCCTCTTGTAGAAGTCCCCTTGTGTCTGATGGATAGCTTTTCTCTGAAAATCTCCAAGCTTCTCATTTGAGCTGAAAAAACTGCCATTGAGAGGGAGTAGTGGTCTGTGCTCTGTAGTAGAAAACAGAAAGACTTTGCTTCTCAGATTTTCATTTCTGCTTTAAAAAAATACTTTTTAAAGGCGAGAATGCTTGTAAAATAATTTGAAAGTCAAATTCCCAGTGTTGTCTGTGACCAAAGGCAATTGTTGCAGTTAGCATCTCCTTCTTCTTTTTTTGTTTTTGGTGGTACCAGGTATTGAACTCAGGATCTTGTGCTTACAAGGTAGGCACAGCACCACTGAGCTAAATCCTCACTCCCTGCAGTTAGCTTCATCATGGAGGTGCTGGGTTGAAGCTGACAGATACTGTGCAATATACATTGGGTTTCATTTCCCTCTCTGTATATAAATGTAGACCAGGGCAATGTTGCCATTTGGGCCAGATTGTTCTCTGTTGTAGAGATTGTCCTGCATGGATTACAGACTATTTAGCAGTATCCCTGGCTTCTATCCAGTAGATGCCAGTAGCACCTCCTGTGCCCTAGTTGTGACAACCAAAAATATCTCAAGTATTGCCAGTGTCCTTTGAGGAACCTGCCTTAGTTCATTTTGTATGGCTATAACAGAATACCACAGACTGGGAAATTCATAAATGATAGAAGTCTATTTGGCTCATGGCTCTTGTGGCTAGGAAGTCAAAGATTAAGGGGCCACATCTGGTGAGGTCCTTCCTGCTGTGTTATGACATGACATAAAGCATCACTTGGACAAGAGAAAGCGAGGAATTGAACTCATGACCTCAAGCCCTTTTAAAATAAGCATTAATCCATTCATGATAGTGGAGCTCTTGTGACCTAAACGCCCACCACCAGGCCCCACCTCCCAATATGTCTGCATTGGAGATTGTTTCCAACACATGAACTTTGGGAGACGCACTCAAACCATAGCAGAACCATACTTTGGAGCTGCTAGTATAGCTTGTAGGAAGCTCCACTGGGTCACTCCTGTATCCCTGCTGCCTGATGCACAGTGGACATTCAATTATTGAATAAATGACAAGCCTAGTATGTGTCTCATCCCCAACCTGTCCGCTAGCCTCAGATCCTCAGAATCTAACCCAGAACTGGAGCTCTCATCTAAATTTAGCATACAGCACACCCATTCCCATTACCATCACCGTGCTGGTTCATCCTCCCAGTCTTTGACATTGCTACTACCTTGCTAGCATTGAATTACCCATTGCTGGACAGTGGTTCTCACAGTATGTTCCCAGAGCCAGCAGGAGCAGCAACAGCACCTGGAAACTTGTCACAAATGTAAATCCCTAGGACCTCCCCCAGCTCTACCCCATAGGAAGCCCCAAGCAAGGGACCCAGAAATCTGATTTTGCCCCTGGTGCTAATGCCCACTCAAGTGTGAGAGTCATATACTAAGATCAAGGCTTTTTAAGCTGTCCCGGTAGTGAGAATACCTGAATGCTTGTTTAGTAGATGGACTCCTGATTCTACCATGAAATTGAAGATTCAGATCCCCAGGGGGAGGGAGTCTAGGAAGCTATAGGTTCTGCTCACAGTTCTTTTCAGAAATGGTTGGGAGGCACACCCGAGTTCTGCTGCTCTTGCCACTGCCACTTTACTTCTCTGAGATGGGATCCTGAGTCTCTGGTTTTGAAAGTTATTCCCCATTTCTGTCGCTCTGATGCTTTTAGTCAAATGCGTGGCTCTCCTCTTACTGTTGCCTTGTCAAGGACTGTTATGTGTGCGTGCCTCATTTCCTCTGCTTGATTATAAGCTCTCTGACAACCAGATACTAGGCTTATTTTCCTTAGTCTGTCTTCCCCAGAACATGATGGAAGTCCACACTATCACATGGAATTCAAAAGTACAGAGAGCTCTGAAAACTAAAAGGTTTAGTGCTCACTGGGTGATAAAACTTGTTCTGGACTGACATTTATCTGTTTATTATATTTACTTCTCTTACTTGAGATGATTCGTCATCCATTTGCTGCAGAATTTCAATGAGTAGGTATAGCCCCCACCCCCACCTGGGGATGTTACACATATTATATGGTATATCCAGTGTTTCTTTTCTAAAATCTGAAAAACCCTGTCCCCAGGGGTTCTGAGTAAGGAATTACAAACTAGTAGTATCTCAGGTAATCTAGCAGTTGAGTGAAAGAATTTCTGACTTTGAAAATAGACCTGTGTAATATGATACTTTAGTTATACTGTTCAAAATGAAGAGACAACTCCATTTCTAGGCATGAACTGGTACTTCCTCTGCTCCTTAAAGCTCTGGAAGGATTCCTGTTAGATTCAGACCATGACGAATGGGGTTTTGATCTTCATATCCCAAAACTGAGCCCAGAGAATTGTTCTAGATTTAATGTTATTTCCTCATGTGTATGTTATCCAGCTTGCTAATATGTTTATTCTGTTTGTTCTACTTTTATTTTTTTAAGCTGAGAGATTTTTTTGCTTGTTTGTTTTGTGTTGTGGTTATTGTTTTATATTAAATAGATTATAAAACTAGCTGAAAGGAGTCATGTGATATGGATAAGTGAGTTCAATTCCTTTAACAGTCTGTTTTTAATATGTAAGTTTCTAAAAGTCTAGCAATTGTAATAATATTTTCTGGGCATTGTGAATCATGACTGAACTTTTTGGTGAGTTTTTCTTTTTGTAATGGAGATTGAAACCAGGTCTTACTAGGCTACATCCTCAGTTGTCTCCCCCTGACCCCCACCCACCTTTTAAGTTTTTGTCTGCCTGCCTGCCTGCCTGTCTGCCTGTGGTACTGAGGATGAACTCAGGGCCTTCTCACTGAGCTACATCCTCAGTCCTTTTTTATTTTGAGAAAGAGTTTCACAAAGTTATTAAATTTCCCAGGCTGGGCTCAAACTCGTAATCCTCCTGTCTTAGTCTCCCAGAGGGCTCGTGGTGATTTTTAATTGAGCAACTTTCTTCAAATTTGAAAGCTGGTAATTAGTACAAGGAACTTGGGAACTTGGTAATGGTATCCAGATCTTTGGACCTTCTGACATTATACACATTTTCTCCACCCATTTGAATATGTATATATGGCTTGGTTTTGTTTATAGAAGGAGAGAATCATTGTTTTTTATCAGAGTTTTAAAGGACTTTAAGACAAAAAAAGCTTAATTCATGATTTCAGTCTTATGCTAACATTAGTATTTTTTAATCTTCCTAAGGAAAAAGTAGAGATGAAATAATGTCAATTGCTGAGTAAATAGTGCCTTTATTTCTGTGTGTGTTTTTGTGTGTGTGTGTGTGTGTATCTGACTAATTAAATCCATCTACTTGGTGAATAGATGGAAAATACCTGCTACCAAAAATTAATTTAATTGCCTTCTTCTCCATCTCTGTCTGTTACTCATTTAAAATTTATAATCTTCTTATGTCCAAAAAGGATTTGGAATTATACTCTTCTTTTAAGACATATCAAATGCCTGTGCTCTGTGAACTTTCTTCCACATGTAATCTTGTCTTTTCTTTGAAACATCACAATCATAATCCATCATAGCGAGTTTATACATGTTTGTCTTCTTTTTTTTTTTATTCCCCCTCCATTATCTTTCTCTGGGCATTAGATTGTCAATGGCATTCAGTGATGGAAGGAAGTGGCTGGACTTACTTATATATCACAGGCCTGAAAACTGGCAATTTCTTTTTCATGGTGATGGTTCAGTAAACATTTAAATTGCAATAGGGAACATATACTGTAAACATATAGTCACATTGTTTAGAGTTAATAATTTTTTGCATATATACTTAGTTTTGAGTGAATGTCCTGATAAAACCATGGATACATCCAAACCAATATAATGTTTTGATGTTTCAGTACTGCTGAATTAAAGTGCAAATTTGCACAAATAAAAATGAATTCTCATTTTTAAAATATTATGATAAATTAAAGTATGAGGCTACTAGCTACTGTGTTTGGTCAGGAAGTCTGGGTGATACTGCTTGTGACTGGAGTAGTGAAGTGTCAGAGCCAGCAGGATCGTAGATCTAACCCAGTATACTCCTTGGAGCCTCTGAGTGACACTGACGTGCTTCTAAGGACCTTGTCAGCTCATTTTTAGTTATTTACATTTTTTTCATTCATTCATTTTATTGGTACATTTCAGGCATATGATATGATATCATCATTGGGAATTTGTGCCTTTGCATGATATATCTTGATTCTTATTTTTTTCCCATTCCCCTGCCCTCCCTTCAACCTTTTCCACCCCTCCCCTATTTACAAAGACTTTGTTTCCATTTTTTCCTTTTCTCATATTTATTCCTTTCCCTTCTTTCATTTCCCCTGTCCCTCCCACTTCCCCTTCCTCTTTGAACCTTTTCTTCCTATTTTGCATTATCTCCTATACATTTTGATCCTCATTTATACTTTCAGTTCCACAAGTTTTGAAAGCTGGAGTGAATTTAAATTTGCTGAAAGTGTTCTGCTGAAGTTAACTAAACTCTCTTTACCCCTCCATGGTTGGTGTAAGATTTTTCACCTGAGGACACTGTGGTCATCCAGAGCTACAATGTGACTACCTCAGGCCATGTGCTCCAAAAGCCCGGCTGGGTCTGAACCCAGTCCTGAGTGTTCTGACTCCTGGCCCAGAATGCTGTCCTCCTACTCTCTGCCCCTCAAATGTTCCACCATTTTATGTGTCACTTCAGGATCATCAAGAAATGAGTGACAAGTTTTTGTGTCAGGGTTCTGGGGATGCAAAGAGGAGTGAGACATTTGGTAGCAACCTGATCCGTGGACAGTGGTAGTAGCCATTAGCACCATACGTCCTCCTGTTTTGTTTTGTTTTGTGTATACTAGGCATTGAATTCAGGGTCTTTCACTAAGCTACATCCCAGGCCTTTTTTCATTTTTCATTTGGAGACGAGATCTCACTAAGTCCCTAAGTTGCCTAGCTAGATTCAAACTTTCGAACCTCCTTCCTCAGTCTCCTAGACTGACATAGCTCCTCCTTTTATCAAAAAGTGATACTTTCCAGATAATTCTGTGCCTACTGCTTCTCGCACAAAACAGCAGTAGCAGTGCAGTAGCAGTGTTCTAAAACTAGATTATGATGATGGTCACTCAACTGTCTAAATATTTTTAAAGCACATCAAACTGTGTGTGCAGTTACAATGAGTGCTTTTTATGGTGTATATATTATACCTCAGGAACCTTTTTTGAAAAAGGTAGGAGATACCTGTCCTCTTCCTTAGTTTATCAGGAAACTGTAAGCCTAAAACAAAATGGCTCTATGAAAAATTTTAAAGGCATACGAGTACTTTCTTGGCAATATAAGCCAATACAAGCCAATTGTATAGTCTTTTGACTCTCCTGTAACGGGCCAGGTCCTGGTGGTGAAAGGAGAGTTGAGGGGAAAGAAAATGACTGATACAAAGGAAGAGGCTTTTTTTTTCCTTGGGGGGAGATTGGGTGGCATTATTATGCCAAGAGGCAGTAACTGAAAATTTCCCTTTTTTTCTATTTAGTTACTTCATTGCTTTGAGCAATGAATATGCCCACCCACAAAGTAGTGGTAAATAATCCTTTTACTAAGTCCTGTAACAAAAGGTCCAGAGAAAGGCTCTCTGAAGCTGGAACATTTGAGAGACATCTCAACAGTGTCAGGGCTCAGGGTCAAATTCTCTGTGATTTTTTTTTCCTCTCATAATTGAAATATGAATGTAATAGTACTAAACAGTGTCCTGTCTTCTAGCAAAATAACAGTATTAAAAGCAGAATGATGAGGCAACTGTCTTTTTAAGTCTTGTTCTTTTAACCATGGAACAATATCTAATGATCCCCACACCAGCAGATTTTGTTTTGTTTCATTGGCTGGAAACAGGTCACATCCCCTGCCCTAAACCAGTCACCAACAAAGGGGAATGAAATTAACATTACTTACTTGGACAGAATTTATTCTTCCCTAAGGCTTTAGGAGAACTCATCCTGAATATAATGATGGAACAAATTAGGTTTCTGGGAAGGAAGGAGGAGGCTGAGAATGAGTGCTAGGGAGCTAACCAGCACCAATCTACCACACTTTATTAAGTTTTGTTTTTTCCCCCCCTTTGAGTTTATTGGTAGATTTTAGGTATACAGTACAGTTCCATTCATTATTGGGATCTTGTACCTCTACATGACAGGTCTTGGTTCTCATCTTTCCCCTTGTCCCTGCCCTCCCTTCACCCCTTCCTCCCCTCCCCATTTACAAACACTTTATTTCCATTTTTTCATTTTCTCCTATTTTTTTCTTTTCCCTTATTACCTTTCCCCTACACTTTTAGCCCTTTTCTTCCTAGTTCACATTGTCAGTTATCTCATTAGGATCTTATGTACTATTATAGTTTATTAATTTTTGTTTGTTTGTTTCTGGTACCGGGGATAGAACTTGGGTCCTTGCACTTGCAAGGCAGGCAGCGGAACCACTGAGCTAAATCCCCGGCGCCTGTTAATTTTTGTTTGACTGAAAGAAAAACATGACCATTTTCATCTTTCTTCATTGGCCATACGTATCTAATATCATTTGTAAAATGCCTCCATGATTTCCACCCAAAGACTTCATCTTAAACCTGGAATTCTGCAGGGAAGTTATTCAGTAATACTGTCTGAGTTTCTTTTGAGGTTGGGTGGTCATATTTCACTAGCATAGTCAATAGGAAAATTGGTAAGGCGCTGTCATTGTCCAATTTAAAAGTGTTTAACTTTCTCCCTCCCTTAAGAACATTTGACTAATTCAAATTTGGGAAGATTTGTTATCACTAATTAAAGGGAGATGGACTGTTGGCAACTATGTGGGTTTGGGAATATGGTCTTGGTAGGATTTAGAACTAGGGCCCCCTCATTCAGCACAGGTTAATGAGCATAAGCCATCAGAGACCCAGAGTACCTAAAGTGGAGGGTTTCCAACACTGAGATGGGGGATGTAACTGATATCTTCAAGTCACTGGACAGAACACAAAAACATTCACACAGAAATAAAGTGATTTCCCCTTAGTCTTCCCCTCCATCTCTTTGTCCTAGATCACAGTGTGTCTGTACTATAGATTTTTAAACTGCCTTGATTTTATATATCACTCTCCTTATTGATGAGGGGTTCAGTAAAATAAAGAAATGCATTTTAGTGGTATAAGTATAGCAGGGACAGCATAACTGTTACTTGTGAATATGTAGTAATTCTAGGTTATGCGCTGAATTCAAGATCTGGCCTAAGCCTTGGGAAATATCGAAGGATAGCCAAAGCCATTAAATCGGTTGACTTTGATGGAGAATAATAAATGCATCCTGATGAAGGAACTAAATAGAAAAAAAGGGAAGCTTTCAGTTACCGCCTCTTGGCATAAGAATGTCACCCAGCCTGCCACCAAGAAAAAGAAAACCCTCTTCCTATGTATCAGTCATTTTCTTTCCCCTCAACTCTCCTTTCACCACCAGGACCTGGCCCATTGTAGGAGAGAGAGAGTCAATAAAAGACTGTTGAATAGAATTACTGTTCTAATCAATACTCATATTCTTGAATTTCTCTTTCTACCTTCTTTCCTGAGTCATGAAAGCCCTGTTTTCCAAGTCTTGATTTCAAATCTTTTACAAAGGTTTGCAATGTCTTCTTAACTAGGGGTGTAATTTATTGGTAGGGCTCTTGCCTAGCGTGCACACAGTCCTGTTTTCAATCCTTAATGCTGCAAAAAAGTTCTGTTTCTGTCAGTATTTGTTGGTTGTTTGTAGTTGTCATGTATGTATTCACATACAAATACATCAACATTTGTCCCTTAAGACATACCATAATCTGGTAATTTTTCAATGTTTTATATACCATGGCAGCCTTGTAACATATATAAATTCCTTGTTTCTGATTTTGTAATGTGTGAAAGAATACAGTGAGACAGAGTTTAAGCTTTTTGTTCTCTGCAGATGTCTGCTTTCGCATGCATCTGAAGAGTATGTAAAATGGTACACGTTGGTTTTCCTGAGGCCAAGGGCACCATTTTGCCTTTTCTGCCTGAGAAAAGCAAAGCAGTCAATAGCATTTCATGATACTACACTATTTACAAGGGGGAAAATGTAGAGGATAAATATACAGTAGTCTACAACAAGCACTCTTAGGAGGTTTTTCAAGGGTCACCGTGTCTTTATGTAGTGATCGTATCTTGCCTGTTATGCGTGCCTCCCTCTCAAGTGAACACTAGAGAGAGTACCTTCTCCTGGGCTGGCTTATTATAACGCACCTTAAGGATTGTGTTTTTTCTTCTTCTTACAGCCAAGGATTACTGCAAAGTAATATTTCCATATGAGGCACAGAATGATGATGAATTGACAATCAAAGAAGGAGATATAGTGACTCTCATCAATAAGGTAAACAAAGTTTCTCTCCTGCCTTCTAATTTATGAAGTGCTTTGGGGTATCTGCAGAATAGTACAAACTTGCTTAGCCCTTGAAATACCTGGTTTTCGTGGTCCTGAACTTATAAGAAAGATTTTGTATCTTTCCTTTTGATCAAGCCAAGTCCAGATGGTTGAATGAACTTGAAAATTGAATAAATTTTTATTAGACCTGGTTCAAGCTGCAGCTTTACACAACCTTGCAGAAAAGTGTATCCCAGAAGGGGCTGCAAAGCTGTATCATAGGGACTGATTGAGGTGCTTTGAAAAGGCTGGACATGCTTCATAGGCAGCAAATGCTTAAAGAATGTTTGCTGTTCAAGATCAAGAACAGGCAGAATGCCTGAGAGAATTTTACCTTTCTTGTTTGGGCTAAGAAGGTTGGGTGATTTTATCATGTTATTTAATAAAATCATTTTATAGGAGAGCTATAAAATCTGTGTAAAGAGATACATTTAACCAAGGTCTTGATCACCTGCGCTTTCTCCTTTCATATGATGCTTGTCACCAAGTCAGTAGTTGAAAGTCATGTTATTCAAGTGATTCCTAGAATATATGGCCTTTTCTCTGAAGTACAGGAATTTTACATAGAAGGTGGTTTTATTCTGGTATCTAGGTAAATAGCAGAGTGTGTAATTTTCTATGCACAGGTATGACTCGGAGATCACCATGGCACCTTCCAGGGCTGAGAAACATTAGTGGGGAGCAGAATGCAGAGAGTGGAGAGAGGTTGCAGAGAACCAGGTGTGCTCTGGCCATTACTGAGAGGGAATGGACCTCAGTGTGCCTACCCTTACCACTGGGATTGTCCATAAAGCGATTGATAGGGTTTTCCTTTATGATTAAAGATGGTTACTTCTAGGGCACAGTTTTGGAGATTGTATGTTTGAAGAGCCTAATCCAAAGATGCCAGTGAACTAAGGACCAGACATCAAGGTTCAGTAGCTTGCCAAAGGTCAGGCATATTTTAGGGAGAGAGCTGGCCCTCTCACAGACTCCATATGAAAGCAATATGCTAAACAATGCTAGAGTTATAGACACCTTTCTGGAATAGCAAATTATACCCTGCTTTGTAGATCACCCAAAAACCTATCCATCCTTTCACCTGTGAAGTATTCTCCCGTTAAGTTACTTCAGTATAGCTCTGTGGGTGTTGAATGTGGCAGGAGGAAATGAGAGGAGAGGAAAGATACTTCCTTTGTCATTCCTTTCTGCAAGGAGGCAGAAGTGCTTCTTCTCTTTTTGTCCCACTCCTCCCCTTGTCCTTATGCTGAGCATCCTTTGTGATGGTTTCTTATGCACGGTGCATTTCCTATTTTTAATCACACCTATAACCAAACAAACAGGATAAGGAAATTGTTAAATGGCAGGAAGCATGATATAAATACTTTAATAATTAGCACTGATCAATGGCTTTAGTAACACAGGGAAGAGGATAGAATATCCCTTGTAATGATAAAGCAACCAGAGCATTTAAGTAGCTACCATTTGGTGGGGGGCAAGTCAATGTCCTGTTTTTGTTTTGCTTTTGGAGAAGCAGCAGCCTCTTTTTAATCAAATATTCTGTGTGCCAGTAATGTTGAATAAGGTTTGAGAAAAGGAAAAACCACCATAGTTGGTCTCTTACATGAACACATTGATTTCCAGCTTAACAAATTATACTTTGGTCCTTGCCATTTGAAATCATGCCCTCAACCTACCCATTTAGCTGTTTTCTGATAGCTAATAACAGGCCAGTCTTAACTCATGCAGCTTGAGGCAATTATGAGTCTGTTGCTTAAAGAAAAATCCTTGTTGTATAACTATTATTTTGTTATTATTATTATTTTATATGATCTTCTGGGAAATCAGATCTCTTGCTCTCCTGTACTGGTGCACATTTTATTTTTATTTCCATAAAATTCCTGCCAACTTTCTTCTATTCCAGTTTTCCAGTTTGTTGGAAGCAGCATTTTAAGATAACGACTTATGCAGGCTACCAACCTAGAGAAACTAGGATTTGAATCCCAGCTCCACGGTTCCTGGCTATGTGACTTAACCCCTCTGAGCCTCAGTTTCCTCAAACATAAAGCTGACCTCAAGCTTCACTAAGATGTTGTGTATAAAACATGTCTTGCAGGAATTGGTCTGCCAGGGATGCCCATAATCCTAGGAATTGTCACCTAAACTTTAGCTGCTTTTTCTCAGACTTTGGAAAGGGGGATAAAAGGTTTTCATGTCTGGGCCCAATCTGCTGTTAAGGCTAGAATGCTGTAGCATGAAGTAGGTAAAATTGGTAAAAAGGAAAAAAAAGCCATCTAAAATAGTAAGACTTCACAGTGAGTGATATTTTAGCAAGAATTTGGAAAGAAAACGTGCCATAAATATTTTGCCTGCTGAAAGTGGTAAGAATAGTATCTGAGCTTGTGAAACCCTTCTGACATTATAGAAAATTCTTACCTCTGCTTCTAACTTCAGAAGTTCATTTAGATGACAGTGTGTTTCATCATGGTTTAATATGCATTTTGAAGTACATGTTTATTGTATTATGAGTTGAGCTGAAAGATTTATTACTCTTTTCTAAATTCAGTTGCATTTTCTGTGAGAGTCTCTATTGGCCCCAAATTCTACCCATGTTTTCATGTTTTGTAATTAGTTTATGTGGTTTCCCTTTGCCTTCCTTTCCTGTGCCATGGCCGGAGTCATACATTGCCCTCATTTTCAGCCCCATATTGTCAGTTTGTGTGGCTTTCTAGAAAATGAGTCAGACACCTTTGGTGGGTGTCTATAAGCCCTCTGCAGTTCCTGAAATAATGTGCAAAAGACCTGAACTATTCGTATGTGTCCCTGGAAACTAGGATGTGATGTAGCAACTGGAATGGTTTGTTTTTTAGTTTATTTATAAAGAATTCTTGTGGATTTGGGAACATTTCCACTTGTGCAGAACACACCTGTGTTTAGCTTTTATTTCCAGTCACTCAAAAATAGCTCTGCATCTGTGTTCCTGCCGCCCCCATCCCTGTCTTCCTTATTCATGCTCAGAGCGTGTTTGGGAATGTTCAGAAGCCTCTGGATCTGGTTTCCAAGTAGAGAAGTTCCCTGGAGAAGGGCTGAGGACAGTTTGGTGGGAACAAGACCAGGGCTCAGCTGTGACAGTGGCCATCATTGGAGGATGTGCTGACTGTGGCTGTTTCTGCTTGGGGCAGAATGAACCCAACTGTGGAGAGATGATGGGCCTGCTCTTGGCAATCAGCCCTCTGGCCTCAGAGCAACAGTCCTTTCTTCACAGCCCCCTATAATCTGGTGGGAAGCACTTCCTGCTGCCCCCTTGTAAACAAGGATCTTTAGAAATTGCTTATAAAAATGGTTTCTGGCTGGGCGTGGTGGCACATGCCTGTAATCCCAGCACTCGGGAGGCTGAGGCAGGAGGATCACTGTGAGTTCAAGACCAGCCTGAGCTACATAGTGAGTTCCAGGTCAGTCTCAACCACATAGTGAGATCCTGTCTCAAAAAAAAATGGTTTCTGAGGGTAACTCTGTCTTTCACCCTCAAAGTATACACAACTCCTATGTCTTTATTGTTATACACCTCTTTGACAACATCAATATCAACACTTGGAAAGATAATATTATTGGCTAAAATGATGGAGTGGTAGAGATGGAGACCTTGAAGGGGATAGAAATGATATAGGCTACCATTGGTGTTCATGGAAGGAAACAATAGATACGCCCTAAAGAAGGAGGGGACCCAGAGAATTACATAAAGGTGGTTTCTGGCACCTCTGACTTCAGGACTGTGGTCGTCTTTCCTTGGACCATAAGGATTGTTCCCTGAAGATAGCCAGGAGCAATTTTAAGTTGCACCCTGTTCTCTTCCCCTAACAATGTTCTTTCATTTATCCCTTGAAAAATATTATGATGTGGTAGGAGCTATACTAGGTGCTAGGGATACAATGGTGAGCAATAACTATGAACTGGGAACTGTACTGTTTCCTGATTCCAAATATTTGGAGCTAGACATGCTGTGGGGGGAATACTAACTTACTCAGCTTCTTTCATGTCTACCTCCACGTGTTTTCCTCCTTCCTGATCTTGACAGTGGTTGAACATTTGACTTAATACTAGTTAGATCCACCTGCAGGACCATGGCTTCATAGCACAAGTTTCTGGGCCACTGTCAGCAAGGGCTCAGGCTCCTTGGCAGCATTCCTTTCTCCTCATGAGTCTCTCAGGAACTTGACATCTTGCTTCATCCTCACAGCAATACTAAGAGTGAAGCGGGACCATGAGTGTTCTCTCCAGATCACAAAGGAGGAACAGAAGCCCAAAGATTAGGAGCAGCTCTCCCAGGAGTCTTCCAGTATGTTAGCAGCAGAGCCAGGGTGGAGGTGTCTCCTGACACCCTGTTGAATGCTCTTGAAACTTGGGGGCTGGGCACGGCGGTAACTGTGGGCAGTCTGTTTCCTGTGTGGGGTTAGATACTTATGGTAGGCAGGGGCTCAGTTACCCCCAGAGGTGACTCTTATCCACTCATTGAGAGTCACTTATTGTTGCTGGATATCCAGGACAAGCGTCTATAGAGTTTCCTTCCTAAATTAATGACATCATTATTACTTGTCAGAGCCACAAGATTACCCTACCCATCCTTTTGTTTGACTCTGACATTTTGGAATCTATGTTTTTTATCTGTTTAGAGAAAGAACATCACTGTAGGGGTCTCTGTCATCTATGACTTTCTGATTCTTAGTCACCTTTACAGAAATGAAATGGTTTTCAATGCAGAGGAAATGATGAGCCCAACCCACAGCTAATGTCAATTCTTTTTATGCCCCAAACTCCCCTCTCCCACTAATGTCTTTCCACATCTAGCAAATTTTGCTGTTTTGTTTCTTCTAGGCTGGGGTGTCACTTAGCTTTCTGCTTGCTATGACTATGACAGAAAAGCAAAGTGGGAGTCTTGAATTCCTTCCTAAGTCCTTCTGTTATTATATATTCTTTTTTTTTTTTTTTTTGGTACTGGGGATTGAACTCGGGTCCTTGCGCTTGCAAGGCAGGCGGCAGAACCACTGAGCTAAATCCCCGGCTATCATTATAAACTCTTTATAAACATTCTTTTAATGAATGAATAAAAATATTTAACTAAATTACTGTTCTTTAGATTTTTAAAAGGGAAATTACACAAATAGTTAAGAATGTTCAGTAGTGGCTTAAACATCTGATTTTTAAAGGTTTATTTTTATTAGTACATGTTTACAGTAAATAATGATTGCATTCATCATGGGCAGACGTATGATTAAAAGAACCATGATTGACATACTCATACTCAGCTTCTTTTTCTTTCTTTCTTTTAACCATGAAATTGCCAATAAAGCCTATAATTTGTCTTTTCTAGATGTCTTACAGAATGAGACTAGGTGTGTAAGATTCTTAGGTTTAAAATGAAGCATGTAATTCATAAAATTTAATATGACCATTTAATTAATTGATAAAATAATTTAATTTCCTATTTTCATGGCCATTGTAAACAAAATGAGTTTTTTTTTTTTTTTTTTTTTTTGGTACTGAGGATTGAACTCGGGTCCTTGCTCTTGCAAGGCAGGCAGAGACACCACTGAGCTAATCCCCGGCCCTGTTATTATATAATCTTTCCTTTGTTCTGTTTATTTCCCCTTCCAGCCTCCTCATTAATTCATTATTAATTGAAACATTTATTCATGAGAAAAATGTTTTTAGACTTCCTTGCCTCCTACCCCAAAGGACGTAAGGTTGTTTCCACAGAGAGACATGGCTTTTGGAATCTAAAAAAAAAAAAAGATATTTAGCTTGGTGTAAGAAAGCTAGCTGGCTAAATAGATTGCTAGCCTTGACCCCTTCTCTCTAAACTGCTGAAGCTTTTAGCAGAGCTAAAATTCTGGGATTAAACATGGTTTCAAGGCTGAAGACTAAATTAGCCACTGTCACCCTGAAAATGATGACATGCTGACAGACCCATTAGAAGGACAAGTTTTATGAGTGAATGAAGAAGTTAAGCACAGGTCTGGGATCATGTGGGTTTATAAACATTTGAAAAGTGTCAGTGTTCAGCAAACGAGTCATTTATGTCAGGATTGGATTTGCTGCATTATGGTTTGTCTTGTTGGACTGCACATGGCCTTATTTGAAACAGAAGTCACAATATACCTCCTCCTCAGAGCATTAGAAGTCCAAAGGAATATAGTTGTCCTTCTGTCTTCCTCTTACAAGTAGTCAGGACGCTGGGCTAGGTGAACAGAGTCATGAAACCCTAAACGTATTTGATTAAAACTCTTCCTCACTGAGGTTGTTGGCCATCACACACACACACACACACACACACACACACACACACTTTTATTTGTTCTGATGCATTAGTTATACAGAGTAGTAGTTTTCATTTTGGCACATTCATACATATATATAATATAGTTTTATAATTTTCACGTACCATTAATCTCCCTTACCTGTCCCTCTCCACTCTCCAACTCCCTTCCTCTTCTCTAATAGTCACCCTTCTGTTTTCATGTCATCTCTTTTTAATTTTTTTTGAAATGATACATATGTAGGAAAACATGCAGTGTGTGACTTTCTCAGTCTGATTTATTTTGCTTAACCTGATGATCTCCAGTTCCATCCATTTTCCTGCAAATGACATGATTTCATTTTTCATTGTTGAGTAACCTTCCATTGTGTGTATATATACACCTCACATTCTCTATTCACCTGCTGATGAGCATTTAGGCTGACAAACACACAGTTTTAAATTAGATGGAGTAGGAGAAAATTTCTTTTTGGTTTATAAATAGACAATTGAAACAATGCCATCCTACAATTTTGATGGTCACTAGTATGGATTTTTCGTTGGAATCATTGGCAGATGAGTTTGCAGTTGATGCAAATGCCCTAACTCGTGTGCCACCATAAATTATATGACACTATCTAAGGGACACCCTATGTTACATATGGCCCCTGAGTGCTGTGCTTATGTAGCTGGACATCAGTAATCCTCAACACCACTGTGAGACACTTTACCCCGTGCAGTACACATAAAAATCTGCAGGTATCTTAAAGAATTAGAGACTCCCCTTTCTCCCTTATTTCCTGTTTCCCACCTTTCTATGTTACCCTGAAAGCAGTATCATGAGTGTTAAGTAGAATGGGTGGCTAAAAGGGCTTTAGAGACATAAAAGTTAGTTACTGTGATAAGCTATTATAGAAAGAAAAGACAAATGCCATACAACTCAGTGTTCTTGGTACATCAAACTGTTCTCAAATTAAGGTTAATGCTTTCCTTGAAATTCTTCTTCAATATTTTTTAACTTTTCTTAGTATAGCAGTAATTTACTACAGTTAGCCCCTGTCTTGATGAGTATTCTAAAGTTCTTTACATTTGTATTCTATTAAACTATATGAGATGGAAAGTGGCCGTGAATATACTTTTCACTAATATTTTCAATTTTTATAAGTAATACTTTTGGGAAAAATGAGAATAAAACATATAAATATAACAAAAAGTAAAAACTGCCTATGAGCTTATCACTTTCACATACCATTATTAGTATTTTAGTGATTATTCTTCCAGACACTTTCAATATGTGTACATAATTATAGTTTAAAATAAAAATAAGGTCAAAATGTTCACACTACATTGTAACACTTCTTGTCCAAAATATATCATGATTGTCTTTGGCAACTTGGTTAAATGGTTGATCTATGGAGGGATTGAACTTTAGCCTGTTTCTGATTTTTCTTTTAGACCATGTTGCACATAGTCATCACCTTGCTTATAAGTCCCTGTGTGCATAATAATGTCTGCCAACTTCTACTAGCTGAATAATCTTGGGCAGGTTGTTCATTTTTCTGTGCCTTAGTTTGCACATCTGTGAAGTGGAAGTAATAATAAGACCTACCTCCTGGCGTTATGAAGATTAAATGAGTTAAAGTAGATGATATGGTTTGAATGTGTGCCCCAAAGTTTGTACGTTAAAAACTTCACTTCCAGTGCAACAAAGTAGAGAAGTGAGACCTTTAATAGGTGATTACATCCTGAGGACTCTGCCCTGATAAATGGATTAATGCCATTATGAACTGGGTTCATCATTACTGGATTCAGTCCCTGATAAAAGGATGTTTGCCCCCCTCCCTTTCCACTTGGCTTTCCACTTTCTACTGTGGGATGATGTAACAAGAAGTCCTTCACCAAGCGTGGGCCCCTCCTCATTGGGCCCCCTACCCTCCAGGATTGTAAGAAATAAATCTGCCCTTTATAAGTTACCCAGTGTCAAGTATAGCAGCTCAAAACAGACTACGACAGTGGATAAAGCACTTAGAAATCCTGGCTCACAATAAGTGCTGTATAAATGTTAGCATTTGGTATTATTTTCTGATGATAAATTGCTAACTGTAATGCTGCATCCATGCATTTTGGCATTTAAGTGATGTTCTGAAAGACCACGCCACTTTGATCTCCCCACAGGAGTATGTGAGACAATGTTTCCCTGTCCTTCTCATCCCTGGATATTATCATTCTTTGTACTCTCTGCTAATACAGTTTCATCTCCGCTAATTCTGTATTTTAAAAATTACTACTAAGTTAAAAATTTTATGTGTCGGGCTGAGGGTTTAGCTCAGTGGTGCATCTGCCTGCCTCGCAAGTGCAAGGTCCTGAGTTTGATCCCTGGTGCCAAAAAAACAAACAAAATTTTATGTGTCATTTTCCAATTGATTTTTATAAAAATATACCATATTCATGATATTAACCTACCATCTTGCATACTATAAATATTTTTTCTTAGTATATAACTCATGGAGATATTTAAGAAAAAATCATTAAAATGAATACCTTTTAGCCTTAAAATTTTCTCCTTTTATAGTTAACTGTATAGTGTAGTAAAATTCATCCCCTTAAGAATAGTTTTACTTAAGGCTTTTATATTTTAGTCCTAGTTAGAAAGGGTAGCTGGCTATTAAATGCATTCCTTTTCTGCCTTTCTCAGGGCTTTCCGGGGTTCTATTTAAAGCTTCTGTCCTTTCAGTATTTCTTATAGTGGCATTCAGTGAGCCCCTGAAGATCTGCATGGATGCTTATAAGGATCCTCATATCCTAGACTAGAACTTGGCAGACTTCTTCTGTAAAGAGCCAGAAAGCAAATAGTTTAGGCTTTGTGAGCTAAGTAGTCAGTCGTGACTACTCTTCCGCCTTTGTAGACGGGAAACACCAGGGTAGATGAATAGGTTTGGTGGAGTTCCAATAAAACTTTATTTATAAACACTTAAAATTGAATATCATGTAATTTTTATATCCCTTGAAATATTGTTCTTTGAGTTTTTAAAAAACCATTTAAAATATGAAAACTATTCTTAGCTTTTGGCCCATAGGCTATAGTTTGCTGACCCCTCAAACAGAATACCTGGAAATAGACCTATGAAAATCCAGCCAATTAATTTTCAAAAAAAGTGAAAAGACAGTTTAAGGTAGAAAGGATTTTTTTTCCAAAAAACAGTGTTGCCAGGACTGGACACACATAGGCAAAAAATGAGCTCCAATCTAAACCTAACACATACAAAAATTAACTCAGAATATACCATAGATCAACACATAAAATGCAAAACTTAAAATGTTATTTACGAAAACAGAAAAGAGTTCTTAGACATGATACCAAAAGCACAATCTATAAAAGAAAATAAATTGTAAATTTTAATTTAAGAAAAATGAAGAATTTTTACTCTGAAAAGACCCTGTTAAGTCAATATTGTTGGCTGGTCTGTTTTTCCCACAAAGGCCATCTGAGCCCCAGTGTTCAGTTAGTAACTGTCTGGTGTATGATTGCATGACTTTCAAGGACCTCACTTTTGTTCTGAGTTTTACTAAAAACATCTTTTGTCATAGAAAGCCATGGATCTCCTATATTGGAGTCTTTCTCTGACGCCATACCCCTTGTCTCCCAAGGTTGTGCCACTCTATTGGTCTGACCAGAATTTAGCCCGAGGGCCTGGATTTTGCTTGAGAATTTTATTTTGCACTCACTGCACTAGCCTAGAAGGCTTAGTAAAGATAGAAAGGCCCCAAACAAAATTTTAGTCCAAGAAATTAGTTTTCCTAGTGGGGAAACATCTTAAAAGAATTGTAGATTGTCCTACTAAAGAATGAAAGTAGAACATCGGAATTTATTAATAGCTGCTACAGCCATCTTTGGTGTTGTTGAACTTCAAAATGTATATGGCTATGCCCTTCTCTTATTTCTTCCCAGTCTTTACTTGTGAAACAAAGATTACCATCTCCTCCCCCTTCACTACCGTCTTTGTATTTCTTAGAGGTAGTACAGGAGCTAATAAACTCTCTGAAAACATAATGAAAGATGCTCTATGATTGCCACTGTTTTTTTTCAATGAAGCAAAATGATTTTCTTTCAGATCTAATACTCTTGTAATGAAATAAAAGCATGCATTTGGATGCAGAGTCCATACAGTTCTTTGAACAGAAATGAAAATGAAAATTCAAAGGAAAACTCAGCTACTGGATGCACAACCTTGAGAAGCTGTACATTTAGCCATGTGCTATGGGTGAACTGAAGGTGCATTTAGAAATAGCTTTTAAGACTTAACATAAAGTGGTCATCTCAATGTAAATGACCTACCAAATAGAAACCGGGGAGTTTTTATGAAAGCATATTGCTGCATGATTTCAAAAATCTGATTAAGTTTAAATGGGTGGAAAAATGTAAAAGTGCTTCCTTAATGATTTGTACTTTGTGTATGACTTATGCACATGCCCATGTTTCTCCTTGTTATACTTAAAGTCAGATTATAAGTGCACAGGAAAGGCTCTGTCTATATAAGTGTTTCATCTTTACATGATTGCTGATTTTTGAAGTAGATTTATGGAGACAGAAAGTCTCATTCTTCTGTTAGAAATAAGGCAAAGGCATAAACATTTTCTGAGAAGACCTGCAATTACATATACCACAAAGGAAGTCAAGAAGCATTCTGATATATTTGTTGTGGACAGACTATATGGTCATGCCCCACAAGTCCAGGGGGTGCTTAGTCCGAATGGTGACCCTGGAGTTAGGCCAACAGGCCACTTCTGTTGGCTACTAGTCTCTGAAGAGTTTCCATGCAAAAAGCATCTTTTTCTGAGAGGAAAGTTAGTTGTAAACACAGAGGCCTAGGGGGCTTCTGCCTTTAGTTGGCTTCTGTTAAAGTCCCTCCTCCACCCCCAGGCCCACCTGATTCTGGCCTGGAACTCTCACTGCCTATGTAAGTTCTCTGCTCTACCTGGAGAGTGAGATTTGACTTCAGTTTTTTTCTCATTTCTTAGTGACATCTGAATTCCAAGTTTACTTTGGTAGCATTTCCTAGCCCCTGTGCTATGAGTAGATTAGAGGAATGGAGGAACGTGATCCCCTGAGTGTTCCAGGGTGAATGGGAAGGACCTTAGGTGGTTGTAACTTCTTTCTGGGATGATGACCTCCAACAACCGTTGACCTCTGGCAGTATTTCATAAAAATCCTGTCATTTTATATGTGTGCCATTATCTGAAATAGCTGATTGGCCTGTATTTATTTCCTATGTAATGATGTTTAACAGTAGGTCTATTTTAACTTAGAGAATATTTCACCTTCCTTGTTAGAGAAAGTTACATAGGTTAACAGAGGAAACTCCAGGATAATTAAAAACCCTTATGTGTATCTTCATTTCAGACATTCTTTTCTCTGGGACTTCTTTTGGGAATTAGATCTTGAAACAGCTCAGACTTTAAAGATAGTGCTTAAAATTATATTATATTTAAAATACAATAAATTCACTATAAAGAAACAATTTTCTCTGGGACTTCTTTTGGGAATTAGATCTTGAAACAGCTCAGACTTTAAAGATAGTGCTTAAAATTATATTATATTTAAAATACAATAAATTCACTAATTAAAGAAACAATCTTTTAAAAGAAGTATATGACTTCTGGTTGCATTTATGGTGGAATAACAAGTATTAGATTTATCCTACTGCCATAGAAACTAAAAATGAAGAAAATATATGAAGCAACTGTTTTTAGGCATCAGACAATGTTTGGTATAAGGATGTAACTCTAGACAGGAAGGAAGCATACAAGTGAGTTTCACACCAACCTTGGCTTTTTGCCTGGGGCCACTTTCTAAATTGAAGCACAGTGTAGTGGAGCCCAAACAAAGAGCAGCAGGCTCCTGGGATAGAGAAAACAAGAATGACAATCCAGGCTGCTGAGGCGGCTCAAATTTGCAGGGCAGGAAACTGCAGAGGAGTAAGCTATACAGAGAAATAGTTCCAGAAATCCATAGAGGTGTCCATTGAGTCTTTGGACAAGTACTATTCTGGGCATCGATACAGGGCAAGACTCTACTAGATCTGGCAGAAGAAAAAGATGTGGGTGGCTGTAAGCTGAATGAATGGATAACCCAGAAATCACTAGTGATGGGAGGTGCTGCAGTCCTGGCCAAGCACAATAGAAAAATGCAGGATGCTGAACACTTTTTCATCCAATTGAGGACCTAGAAAAGCCATCCATAGTAATAGTGCTACCCTAGTCTCACCCTAGTAAAGCCTAAAAACCAACCCTTGATAAGTCAAGCTGATATGCAAGTAACTTTCCTACAATAAAATGCATTCTTTCAAGGAAGACATGGTGGCATGCACAGTTGTTGAGAGCATGTACTCACGAATGGCTGGATCAATAAAGCAGCAAGATAATGGGAAGTATGGTATAGGTAGCTTGTAAAAGATATGGGAGCATTTATCAATGCAGTTTTCAGGCATTAATACATGTACTTCAGTTAGTATTGGCACCACCATGAGGAAGCTTGCTTACTGATTTTTTGTGTATTAGTCATTCAGTATTTTTATCATAAAATATGTAAAGTAAAAAGAATCAGAATTTAACGTAACAAAGCATATAAAGTGTTGTCCAATAAGAATCTAGGAATCAGCTGGGCATGTTGGCACATGCCTGGAATCCCAGGACCTGGGAGGCTGAGGCATGAGGGTCATAAATTCGAGGATAACCTGGGGTACATAGCGAGGCTCTGTCTCAAAGAAACCAAAAATTTAAAAAATAAAAGAAGCTGAAATTTATATAAGTAGATGAACCCCTGACCGTGACTTCCCAGTGTCACAAGAGTAAATAACTGCCTGGCCAATCCCTGCATACTGCCATTTGGAATGTGGCATTTTCTTTTCTTTTTTTTTTTCTCATTGAGTTTATTGGTACATTTTAGGTATACAGTACAGTTACATTCATTATTGGGATCTTGTGCCTTTACATGACAGATCTTGGTTCTCATTTTTTCCCCTTGTCCCTCCCCTCCCTTCACCCCCTCCTCCCTTCCCTATTTGCAAACACGTTATTTCCATTTTCTCGTGTTTTTTTTTCTTTTCCCTATTTCCTTTCTCCTACCCTTCCCACTTCCCCTTCACCTTTAGCCCTTTTCTTCCTATTTCACATTGTCAATTATACTGTGGCATTTTCTTGAGTGGACTTGTCTGTAGGACTTGTCCATAGGTGTCCACAGGCTTCCTTCATTAACTGTGGTCTCCAGAAATTTCTTCTAACACTGAGATAGACCATAGTTCTCTTTTTTTCCTGTTACCTCATAAACAGTGATGCGGATGAGCCAGATTTAGCAACTGACTTATGGGGATATTGGAAACTCTGAACAGCAGTCCCAGCCATACAACATAATTGCATCTCTTGGGGAGGCATTAACAAGCAGAAGCAGAGCAGAGTGCTCCTGGGTTTCGGCTTCCACAGAGCTTTTGCTCAACAGCTCCCCCAGAGCTCCATGCAGGAGGTGTTCATTAGTAAATATTAAATGGCACTTTCCATACTGTTGGTGGATGGTGCGGGCGTGGGGCCCCGTTGGGGCACTGTAGGGCCCACTTAGTCACACAAAATCGTTCAGCTCTCACTTTCTCCTCAAGTGGTGTCTCAGTCATTAGGGAAGGCCCTGAAAAATAGCCATAGTGGCACCTTTAGTAAATCAGTAGTGGGGGACAGCTGCTCACTAGTACTGACTGAACAAAATGTTTCTCTTTCATTTGGAGCAGATGATGAACTCATTTTTTTAATCTTTTCATTATTTTGGCTTGACATGTCCATTTTTAAGCTCTATGTTTCCCCTTTGAACTAAAAAATGTGCTATAATTTCTGAGAAAACATAACCTTTTTGTCATGGTTATGAACAAACAATAAATTCAGTACAGACAGATAAGCCTGATTGTATAGATGAAGCTTGCTCTGTGAAGCTAATCTATACCTGCCTCCTCTTCCTGTTCAACTTCTCCCTTCTACTATTTTTTCTTTCTTCTACTATTCTTTTCTTTTTTTTCCTCTCTCTCTCTCTCTCTCTCTCTCTCTCTCTCTCTCTCTCTCTCATTGATTTTATTTTTTGAGACAGAGTCTCACTAGTTCAGTCTCACCTCAGACTTATTATGTAGCCCAGTCTGGCTTCGAGCTTGTGGTCCTCCTGCCTGGGCCTCCTCAGAGCTGGTATTATAGGCATGTGCTAACTCACACAGCACTTCTACCATTTGAGAATGGAGGGAAGTAGAATGGCAGTCCAGGAAAAGTGCGGGCTATCTGTCTACTCATCCATTCAGTCAACATATAGTCAGAATCAATCAGTGTGTGCCAGCCAGGTGTGGTGGCATTTGCCTATAATTCCAGCATTGTGGGAGGTTGAAGCAGGAGGATTGCAAGTTTGATCCCAGCCTGAACAGTTTAGCAATTTAGCAAGATCCTGACTCAAAATTTAAAAAAAAAAGGCTCTGGGAGGTAGCCTAGAATAAAGGCCCTGGGTTCAATCCCTAGTACTTAAAAAAATCAGCATGTGCCAAGCATTGTACTAGATATGAGGTAGATATAAAGAGGTGAGATAATAGATCATTGTTTTCAAGGGATCTGTATTCCATTTTAGAGAACCTTACCTCTCAAAGTATTATCCATAAAGCACCAGCATTAACATTACCTGGGAAATTCTTAGAAATGCTGGATCTCAGACTTGCCCTAGACCCATTGAGTCTGAATTTTCATTTTTACAATATCCCCAGGCGAGAATTATGCACATTAAAGCTTGGGAAGCCCAGATCGAAATCCCCATATCCCTTTGCACTCTGAACAAAACAGCACAAGATAAGGTTATGACTCATTCTTTTTTTTTTTTCATTGAGTTTATTGGTACATTTTAGGTATACAGTACAGTTACATTCATCATTGGGATCTTGTACCTTTACATGACAGCTCTTGGTTCTCATGTTTTCCCCATACCCCTGCCCTCCCTTCACCCTTCCGCACTCCCCTATTTACAAATGTTTCCATTTTTTCCTTTTCTCATATTTTTTTCTTTTCCCTTATTTCCTTTCCCCTCCCCTTCCCACTTCCCGTACACCTTTAGCCCTTTTATTCCTATTTCACATTGTCAGTTATACAATTTGGATCTTATTTACACTTTTAGTTTTGCACACAAGAGAAACTATTCGGTATTTACACATGTTGTGACTCATTCTTTTAATGATTTACAAGCCAGGTGGCAAATTCATCTTTTCTAAAGATTTGAAGTGCCCAGAGTAGACACGGGCACACCAGGTCTCACTTATGAGTCCCAGTGCACATGGCCTCACTGTGCCAACGGGTGGTCTGTCAGGGAGTTCATGTCAGCTGGCCCCTGGCCCAGTAGCTGTGGGGAGCACTGGAACACTTCAACCAGGTTACCTGGGGCCATTCTGGCAGGATTGAATGGACTCATGCATGATGTAGAAGTATCAGCATGGCCTTGTTCGGACACACCCCAGAGCCTTGGCATCTTGCCAGGGATTAGAGTTGCTTCACCCAAGGCAGAGGGAGTAGGAATACTTCATCAGTATCCCCAAATGGTGTTGGGTCACATTAAGAAGTTTTCCTGGCCATATTGTTCCTTGTGGATTGGGGCCAGTCCATATAATCACAACAACCAGCATTTGTGTCCTTTTCACCTTGCAAAGATTTTCACATGTATCAAGAAACTGAGATCTGGAGAGTTGTCCTACCTGGTAGATGGCTTAAGTACCACATAGCCCACATTTTCTCTCTTCCTTCTCTCTCAGAGTCCCACTTCAACATGTCAGGCAAACTAAGCAATATCTGTATCGTGGCTCCCTTATTAGTGGTATTTTAGCAGCGAGCAGATAGTCCAAGATGGTGCAGGACTTAGTGGCTGGACTACAGCATACTTAAGGCTGTCAGTTCATTTCCTACAAGGAAAAGGAGCATTTCCATTTTATGAGGAAGAATGTCCTATATTTTGCTTTAATATCTGCTTAGTGATGACATTCTGACTTCACAAGTCATCGACCGCCCATTCATCCATTCTGCTCCTGTCGCTTACAGGTGCCACTTTGCCTTCCACCTCCCATCACTGTTCAGTAGACACTGGTTGGGAACCTTTGCTCTAAGTTCCAATTCTTGAACATTGACTTCTGTGACCGGACCTTCCCATTTTCCCACTTCCTTCCTTCACACTCTTTTTTCCTTCTGTATTACCTCAGTTCTTGGTCTCATTTTTGCTGCCTGGCTTTTCTTGATCCCCCTTGCTTTTAAATCCAGCCAAGTACTCCTGCTGATGTTTCCATGCTGTTTTGGTTCACTGCATCTGCCTCTCCCTTGAGGCTCTGAGCTTGGGAATCCCATGAGAATGTGATGATTTTCTTTTTTTCCCTTGGATTCCTCTCCTATCTTGTGCATTTTCAGTCCTTAAGAAATAAATTGAATTTTCTGCTCTTTTACACTTCTGGAAGCACAGCCCTGATACGAATAATTCTAGTTTCAGCTCTATCAAAAGCCTCATTCTTTTGTCTGCTTTGTTAAAGAGGAATTATTTTCTCTTCTCATTTTGCTATCAAAATTATTACCATTTCTCTTAAATTAGCTTCTACTGCTGAGGGGAAAATGCCTCTGTTTTCTGCAGATCTCTTCTCCACTCCAGGCATGCTGACCCTATACCTGGCTTCTGTCCTGCAGCAACCTCTTTTTTTTTTGTCTCTCCTTAGTATTCTCAGCCACAGTGGCAGTTTTCTTTTTAAATGTGCTTATCTCATCTATGGGCCTTGTGTTTATTATTATACCAATCAGAACAATTATACGTATTGTGTTCTCCCTTTGTGCTTTCCCTTTCTTGCTTTGAATTGAAGGATGATTAGCATTGTTACTGTTTTCCTTAAGGAGCAGAGTATAGATGAACCATCTAAACCAGTCATCACCAATGGGAGAATTGATAAATATAATGTCATTATGTATTGTTTTCCCCTGCAGGCAAGCATGAATTCTCAGGTTATTCTGAATAGGCTTTTGCTTATTAAAATTCTCTTTAATGTTTTTCTGACAAATGAAGCAAATTATTGTTTAGGTGGAGCATGGTTTTGTACCATTTAGAAAGACTATAAGTAACAGCACTATACAATGTTTGTAAACCTTTGATAGACATACTTCTGTATCAGATGGTCCAAATGAATGTGAAGAAAAGTCCAGTCTTTTCATAAGCAAACCTTTCACATGTGAGAAGATTTCAAAATATGTTATTTAGCTGGGCATGGTGGCACGCACTCTGGGAAGCTGAGGCAAGAAGGTCACAAGTTTGAGCCCTACCTGGGCAACTTAGTGATTTCGTGAGACCCTGTCTCAAAATAAAAAGGGCCAAGGATGTTGCTCAGTGCAAAGACCCTGAGTTCATTCCCTAGTACCACACATGCACACACAAAAGCTGTTATTTGAAAAGCTGTTGATAGTTCTCTCTTCTTTTGGTACCAGAGCACTTGGTTGATACCTGCTACCCAAAAGGACCCTGGAGAATATTGTGTGTCTGTCTTTCATGTTCATCTCTAAGATTCCAGGCATAGAGACCATGTTCTCTGCATGCCTAAAATGCAGTACCTACAGAATTTAAATATATTTTGTACTTAATAGATGTTTCCTGAATAGCATGAAGTCAGAGACAGAACTGTGTATTAGAGAAAAGTTAAGGCATTCATCATATCACTTTCCTAAATGTGAGTTTTAAGTTGGATTTTGAAAAAGGATACATGCAGAAAGAAAGGAGAAAAAGATGTGCCAGGTGTAAGACTACCAGGGATCTTAACCAGGCGTTTTGAAGAACTATCGAACAGCGAACAGCACAGTGAGACAACACCTCAGAGGAACGGAAGGAGCCGCACCCAAGAATGGTGTTAAACAGACCTTTATTAGTCTCGCCAGATGGCCCCTCCAAGCAATGACTTGGAGAGCACCCCTGCTCAGAGTACAAGAGGGTTTCATATGTTTCTAGATGGGGAGGAAGCAAGCAAAATTACAGAAGCGAAATATGGCGGTTAGAAGAAAGGAGCAGAATATATAGTTTGCACAGGATGAGGCTGTGACAAACTACAGAGCTGTGGTTAATCTCTATAGGAATGCCATTTTAATGACAAAGTGTAGAGCTATGGTTAATCTTTATAGGAATCATTTATCTCTTTTACTTGGAATGTTCACACTTGGTGTTTGTTTCTGACCATTGTCCTGAGTAAATGCTGCCTTTTTAGTGACCTTGGGCCTTTCTTGTTCTCTCAAGAGGGCAAGTTTAACCTTTAACCAAGATGGCATCGTGCTAGCACTTTAAGCCTGACACCAGGAATCTCCTCAGAAGCAGAAATTTCTGGATTGTACTTAATTTCTAAGGATTTAGGGGTAAAGAAATTCTACCCCTTTCCTTTGACATTGATAGACGTTGGAAGTCACCAAATCCTACCACAACCCCTGATTGTGAATCTTTTCCCAGGAACTAGTTAGTTTGAGGGGTGAGAGTGTGGCAGGAGCAGGTCTATACTGTTTACCTGGACTTACAATTTTTCTCATTAAATCTGAAGTTGTTGCTCCAAATGTATTTATTTTTTTATATCAGTTAGGACTAGATTTACAGTCTGTGCCTAAAGACTAATTTCCGAAACCTGCATTCTCTTCTATGGGGGTCAGTTTAACCTTGCAACACATACCACTGGGGAAGTGGAAGGGGATGATGATTTATCACCTGAGGCAGACCGCATGCTAATTTATGTAGAATCCCCATCAGTTCAGGTAGCCAAAGGCCATTTTGTCTGGAGTAATCCGAGTATTGGATTACAGAAGATTACATACCTCAAGGCTAGAAAATGTCTTCATTGATTCCACAGATACTTATTTTATGAGACCCTGTGCAAAGGCCTGGACTATAACGATAAGACAAAATCAAATGTGTAACTCACCTTTTGGAATGTCTGATCTAGCAAGGCAAAAATGAGCCACATCAGCCGTGGCCTTCCTGGGACCTCCATCTGATGCTGGAGACCTCCTGATACCTACCTCAACCCCCTGGGAATTGGAGGATCATGGGTGAGAGAAGTAGAATTGGACCCAGAGGAACCAGAAGACCCAAGGGGCAAATTCATTACAAATGAATCACACTTCTAAGCAGGTGAAAGGGGGCAATACTAGGAGAGGTTTTGTGACCTGAGGTTGAGTGCCTAGGACAGTAGTGGCCAAACTTTGGTGCATATGCCACAGCACGCTGTGTGTATCATTGAAAGCTCTGAAAGGTTTGCCATCACTGGCCTAAGATAACTGTGAGGCCACAGTAGAAGCTTGAAGAAGCCTTGGATCTTACCAGGCTTGCTCATTGCTCTCTCCTCTAGCACCTGGCATAGTGTGGGTACTCATGAAATATTCAGTGAATGAATGAACAGAGTAGAGATTATTTAAAGGGAAGCAGCTTTGATCTGCAACAGTGATTAGGTTTCTTCATTCATTTAGTAAGCAAACATTGAGTTCTCTAAGGTGAAAGAAGGGCTTTTCATGGTGACAACTGTGCCTCATCAATATCAAAAAGAGAAGGTGAAGGAGAGCAGGGTATTAATGAGCTTGTGTAAAGTGTGATTTTCCTTATGCTTGGCTGACTGTCACAGAGCCCTTTTTAGTCTTGATGTGCTTTGTGACAAGTTAACCAAAGAGAACATTTGTACATGTGATGTTTTCTAAGCCACCTTTGTAGTTAACGAAATGCTTTTATTTCAGTAGAGTTAAAATGAAGAAAATATATATTCTCTCATCTTTAAAGAAATAAAACAGAAGGCTTTATTGATTCAGGGCATCTGAAATCAGCATTGAGTTTTGAGTCCCCGTTAGCAGCTCTGGCACACTTAAGCTTTTGTTCTCCTCTGCAACTTTGGGATCTGCGCTGACCATTGTCATGTTGATACTGTTCTCAAAGAGTTGGCTTCTATTCTCTCATAAGGGGATATCGGACCTCTATGGAAGGTGATTGCCCCCATTTCTCACTCTTCTCTCCTGTTTCTAGGACTGCATCGACATAGGCTGGTGGGAAGGAGAGCTCAATGGTAGACGAGGAGTGTTCCCTGATAACTTCGTGAAGTTACTTCCACCAGACTTTGACAAGGAGGGAAATGTAAGTCTCTGTGCCTTTGATCTCATTGTTCTGCGTGCTGTCAGAATTGTGTCTTCCAAGATGGGACTTGGGATGAGGGGCGGGGATGTGTGGTGTATTGTTGAAGAACACTGGTGTTTGAATGTTGGATGGGCCTGGGTTCTGAGCGCCCTTACTCTCTATACCTGTAATAAGTTTATTATAGAATTCATCTTCCAGCTACTGACCATGATCACTACTGTACAGTTGCACGTAAAAACAAGATAATGTGAATAAGGCACCTAGGATAGTACATGGCATTTGAGTGCCCAAATAAACTGTGGGAACCCTGGGTGCTCTGTTAGGTAAGTGGATGGCTGTTATCTTGCGTAGCACAGTTCTTGGGGGTGGTGAAGTAGCTAATATTGTGGAAGTTGCTGAAAAGCATATTGTGAGGCTGAGGATGTAGAGTAAAGGCCTGCTAATATTCCTACACTACATGCATTTTGTGGACATACATACATAATCTTGCATACGTACATATGCATTTCTCATTTATGTATTCTCTTTCTTTGAGGGAACCTATTCAATCATGCTACTGTTAAAATTAGCCAGTCCATTTTTGTTTGCTTCATTCTACCTGTACTGTTTCTCCATTAATGATGTAATAAGAAAGGTTGAAAAGCTGGAAGCACTTAGTGTAAAGAGGCAGCAATTTGGCCTTATCCATCCCATTCTGAATGTCAGTACTCTTTGCTCAGGCTTGTACATGACTTCTGCCCACCTTCCCTGGCCTGGGTCTGATACTGGTTTCATGCTGAAGCTGATCTTGACACATTTCCATTCTAATCGAGCTGAGGTATGGGAAGAATAACTACAATACTGGTAGATCGATTGCCAAAGATAGTAAACTAGCACTTAATGATACATGTGCTGCTTAAACAAATAGATGCAATTGTTTAAGAAGCTAGCTGGTGTTGGCATCTGTCAAGATTGTGCCCTGTAGGGCTGACGATATAGCTCAGTGGCGCCATGCCTGTCTGGCAAGTGCAAGGTCCTGAGTTCAATTCCTAGTCCAAAAAAAAAAAAATGATTGTGTCCTGTAGATTTTTAGATGGGTTTGAAGTGTAAGGACACATTTTTAAAATGCTTTTTGCTAAGTTGCTTTCTTGTATTGTTTAGGTGAAGAGTGGTCTGTTCTACACCTGTTGTTCTTCCTTGAAATATGAGTTTTGGTGCTAGAGAGTCTAGACTCTGCTTTCCAATGTTTTCTAGATCCTTAATACTTAAAGTGTGATCCATAAACCAAAAGTATTAGTATAACTTGAAAGCTCATTAGAGATGCTTACACCATACCCTATATCTGATGAATCAGAAACTATATTTTTGACAGGATTCTCGGGTGGTGTGTTTGCTTTCTGAAGTTTGAGAAACACTGGTGTGCAACCAGTATCCACCTGAGTTGAAAACAGCCCCCATTTCACATTATCTGTTATACATTTTAATCCTTATCTATACTTTCAGTTTCTCATGCCAGAGAAACTATTCAGTATTTACTTACACATATGTGTCCTATTTATTTCACTTAAGAGTGTGGCCTCAATGTACATCCATTTAGCTATAAATGTCTCTAGTTTCTCATTCTTTATGGCTGAGTAGTACTCCATTTTATTTTTTTAAAAAACACGTTTTCTTTATCCAACTGGAAAATAGGAAGAAAAGGTCCAAAGGGGAAGGGGAAGTGGAAGGGGTAGGGGTAGGGGAAAGGAAAGAAAGGAAAGGAATAAATATGAGAAAAGAAAAAAATAGAAAGGTCTTTGTAAATAGGGAGGGGTGGAGGGGTTGAACAGAGGGCAGGGAAATGGGGAAAAAATAAGAACCAAGATATATTATGTAACGATACAAATTCCCAATAATGAATGTCAGTATATTGTGTACCTAAAAAGTACCAATAAAATTAATGAACAAAGAAATTTTTAAAAACAACCCCACCTTCCACTTCTCCCATATTTTATGAAGGAAATAAACACATAATACAGAAGACCTCATTATTAAATAAGGAAATTTTCTACCAAGTAAAATCACTTAAGACATTTTTACTAATAACTATGGCAATGGTGGGTTATCAACTGACAGAAAAATTAGTCACTAAGAAAACAGATTCTAAATACTCAGTAATGACTGGTTTAGGACAAATTTTGAAATAATGAGACTCAGGAATGAGTTTCACCTAACATTTATAGAATATACTAGCCGTGTCTCTAGGCCAGTGATGGCAAACCTTTTAGATCTTACAAAGATAACAGCCAGCTGTGGCGTGTGTGCCATGGGTTTACTACCACTGCTATTGGCTGTGGCATCAGAAAGACCCAGATTTGAATCCTTCCTCTGTCACTTGTTCTCTATCTAGGGCCATGTCACTGAATGTCTCTAAGCATCAGTATTCTCCTCTGTAAAGTTATGAGTAATTACACTTACTTTGTTGAATACTTGAGATTGACTGAGGTGAAGAACATGAATTCCTTTAATGTCTAGAAGTTGGTAAATGTCTTATACACATTAACCATTCTGATCATTATGATTATTATTACCATAGAGGGAGGGAAAGGCTCCAACAGAACTATGAAGTAAGGTTAGAAGGCTGACTCTGGTTCTTTTTGCTTCAGCTCGATCAAATCAATGCAATTATTTCAGTGTCTTGGTTAGTTTCCCTGGGAAACCAAAGGCATCTAAGAACTTCAATAATAGCCATTAAAAGGCATCCAGTGGTGTATAAAACACATTTATAGAGACATGTTACTGCTCATATTCTACTCTATTTTCATTCATCTACCCAGTATTTATTGAGTTTTGGGGGCTGGCCATCATGGTGGTTGATTGGAAGTGAGGCGTACACACAGTTGCTACCCTTGTGGGCTTAGATTTAGGTAGCAAGCCTGGTGTTCTAGGCTGTAGAGGCCTGCTAGGCCTTTCTGAAAGGATATTCAGTGTGAACCCAAGTGAGTGGAGACAAGGGGCCAGCCAGAATACCTGTTGCAGGTTTCTCAGCTATCTTTGTGAGACTGGTAAAAGAGTCATGCCCTGAAGCACTAGAACACCAAAACCTTCATGATAACTCCTCTCCATTTGACCAAAGAATCTTAACAAGCATGCTACCCTGCTAGACATTTTTCATCTTACTGGTTCTGACTGAGATACTGTGGTTTGCTTTTCTAAAACTGACAGATGAGATTGAATGTATTTATCATGTGCAACACGTTTTGAAGTACAGTCAGCCTTCTGTATCTGCAGGTTTCACAACTCTATTTAGTCAATCTCGAATCAAAATTGTTTTTTTTTTTTAAATTTTCATCTATACTGCAGATAAACACTTTTTAAGTTGTCGTTCCCGAAAAATACAGTCTGAAAGCTATATGCATGGCACCTGCATTGCTTTAGGTTTACAAGTAAGCTAGAGATGATTTAAGGTTTACAGAAGAATGTGCTTAGGTTATATGCAAATGCAATCCCATTTTATATAAAGAACTTGAGTATCAGTGAATTTTAGTATCCACAGAGGTTCCTGGAACCAATTTCTCACAGAGTCCAAGAGATGACATTGTGGAAGGGCTAAATCTACCTAATTTACATGTGTATCACCTCACATAGTTACCCTTTTTATGTTAATAGGCAGTATAGTCTTGAAGACTACTGTAGAATCTGGATCATTCTTTTAAAAAATAGGTGACCTCTGTTGTGTCCACGTGCCTTTTAGTTTCTAGCTTTTTCTTCCTTTTTTTTTATAGGACAGCAAATCCACTCAGGCAAGACCAACCCTGTAGTATACTTTTCTAGGAACTGTGTGTTACGTAAGGCACTAAGGGAAGTGCTTCCACCAGGAGAGTAAAGTTGTCAGTGGTGAATAGGCTCTGCATGGCTTGCTTGTTGGGGCATGCATGCTTTTTACAGCCCCAGGGTTATCTCTCCAACCCCAGACAAGCAGCCACCATCTCTTTGATAAGTCTTTTAACCTTGCCCCTATGAAGCAGAAAACCCAATTTTAGGGAAATCATAGTCATACCTGTCAGATAAAGTAATACCTACAGCTGAAAAGTGGTTGTATAATATGACATTTAGCTTTTTAAAAATCCAAAGTATAACTTCCTTTTTCATCTCCTCTGGTCTATAAAACCAGCCAACCAGCTATGCACTGGTTGTTATGAATGCCTTTATTACTGCACCCATAGTATTGGTGTGTTGGTGACAGTGTGACTAGTGGTAGGCCTGTCTCTTGATCAGTTGACACTGTAAAGATGATTAGAATCACCAGCAGGCTGGTGCTATGTGAATGACAGAGTCTGCAACATTCTGGCACTGGTTTCAGCCGATGTCATCTTGGCTTGCCAGTAGCTAGGGTTACAGTCACTCACCTAGAGAAGAGGACAGTCTGTGATGATTAGGGTAGACAGAAGCAAACGGCAATTTCAACAGCCGGCCTCTTGACTCAGTAGACATCATCTGAGCCTGTTGATGAGGCTATATTTTTGGGGGGAGGCCTGGGCTCAGGTGGTTACCACCAGGCCTGTTGGAATTCTTGGTGGTCTTTCTTCCTGAATGCATTCAGCAGATTATCTCTCTCCAGGGTGACAAATGCTTTGGGACTTTTCCTTAAGATATTCCGAGGAGAGCACCCACTGATCTCTTGGTGAATATTTTAGAGCAATTATGTAAGCTATTTATGAGAGAACTTAGATTCAATGACTGTCTTATTTGTTTTGAGCCTTGACAGTAAAATTGAACATCAGAATGGAAAGATTGAATATTCTGAGAGTGCTAATGAAGCAACATGCGTGCTCTGCCATTGTTACTGAAGGATGACAGGGAACTTGGACTGTAAAGGACAGCAGAAACAATATCTCACTGGTGTTAAAGAAAAAAATTAGAATAGGTCTTCTGATAGTGTTTCTGAAAGACAGTCTTTCAAGAAAGTCTCAGGCTGTGGTTCTTGTAAGAGAAGCATTTCAAATCACCAAATGTGGCATTACTTTTCTAGCACATGCAGGTCAGGAAAACCCTTCAATTTGTGCCATGTCACTAGCAGGTGTTCCTAAGCTTTGCCTAGGTCATCGGTGGTGAACCTGTGGCACGTGTGCTGCAGCAGGCTGTTTGTATCACTGAAAGCTCTAAAAGGTTCACCATTACCACCCTAGGTGTCCCCTTAGTGAAAGAGCCACAGTGGAGGGTCTCTTTCTCAGCCACGGAGACTCAGGAACCTGCCGTGAAGATGTCCCTGTGACTGTGATGCAAGCTTGCCTTTGCCAACTCTCAGAGTTACCTGGGTATCAGGCTGCCAGCTTACTCTTGCAGAAAGCCCTGAGATGCCAGCCTGTGTGGAGCACAGTCTGTGACTACCCTGAGCATTTGATCCCTATAGGGCTCATTCTTTCAGGTCCCACCAGACACCACATTTGTGTGGGAAGGCAAAGAATCCAAATGAGAGGAGTTGCTTGTTCCTAGAAAAGGCCTGGCAGGTATCACTTGAGGCCCTCCTTACACACCAAAGGGAAAGGTTTGCCAAAGGATCCATATGTTGAATTCAGCTAAGCCAAGATAATTCTTGCAAGAGCAGTGCACTGTTGACTTCAATAACTCTGTTTTTCTCTATCTTCATGACTGACAAGACCCTTCCTATTCCTATTCCTATTCCTATTCAGTTTCCAGACATTATGACACGATTAATTAGATTTCCAGCTTCCCCAGTTAATGTGTGCCAACCCATCCTCTTAAGATTGTTTCAGATCACTCAGCAGAAGTTTTACAGGTTCTGAACTCTCAAAAAGGGAATCCCTTGCTTGATTCCCACAATGACTAATCCACTATTGGTAAATTTTTGCTACTCTAACTCTATTTTCTCTTTACCAAGTTCTGAGGAGGTGCTTTACTTTAGCCCCATCTTCTGACCAGCCAATTTATAAAATCTGCTTTTCTCCAAAATTCTTTGTTCCTTAGCCATGTCATCAAGATATATAGTTCTTCCTAATTTCTAAAGTTGCCCAGTAAATTAGTTATAAAAGAGATCAATATGTGTTTCCAATAAGAAGCTTAAGGGGCCAGGGATTTAGCTCAGTGGTTCTGTCGTCTGCCTACTCACAAGTGCAAGGACCCAAGATCAATCCCCGATACCCAAAAAAAAAAAAAAGCTTAAAAAATAATTTACCTGTGACATTGTCTACATTGTATATTTAGTTTTTCTGGGTGTCTCACATGCAGAGGAATAGGCCTTGCCAAAGTGTTAGTGTCGCCCAGGTATGGCCTCTTGACGCAGCCCCAGAGGACTTGCCCCAGGCCACTCAATGCTGTTTCCCCTCCATCCCTCCCTCCCTGGTGGTATGTACAGTCTGTATTCTCCTAGTTGAGCATCTCATTCAGTATACTCTCGATTGAGATGCTTCTTTCAAAGTCATCACTCAATCTGAACTGTAGTCTCTTTGAAGGCAGAGCGTACATCCCAAGCTTCTCCTTCGTAAGGCCCAACAGCATCCATGTACATAGTTGGCAGTCAGGAACCCCTTGGCTTTAGGTCCTGTGGTGCCAAGGTGTATCTGCTCTTCCTTCTTCCCCTCCTCTCCTGCTTGCTGCTCCCAGTATGACAGAGGAGGAAGGGTGAGTAGAGGTGGAGGAAGCTGGGCTCCTGCCAAATTCTTTCCACACAAAAGGGACCCCAAGTCCTTCCATCTTGTCATGAGGTCTGCGCATATAATCGTGGCATCATTTCCAGGGTGAGGAGGACAGAATGAAGAAGTGAGTCAAGGAGGTGAACTGAAAGAACATTTTTGAGAGAAGATAAACATCAAAGCCTGGCTGACCACCCAGTGGGCCATTAGTTTGGATGAGCCCAGCCAAGAGGGAAACTATGGATGTAGAACACAAGGTTAGAGCCCGAGGCTGGGGAAAAACTAGAAAGAGACCTTCCCAAGACCAAGGGTATTCAGTGATTCCTGGGGATCTCCTCTGCGAGTGCCAAGGCACACAATTGCTGGGACTCCAGAGTAAGCAATGGAGCAGTTGTAGACACTGTCATTACTAGAGCACGTCCCAGCTTCACACTTCAGAAGTGTGGCTGGATCTCCAGAGGCAGGGGGGAAAGGGCAGGGCAGAGGTCTCCCACATGTTTCTAGGATGACAAGGGAAATTGCCTATTTGTGTACCCTCTCCAGCCTCCAGAGAACTTGGATGGACATGGAGGGGCTTCCAAAGGTCCAGAATTGCTCAAAATCAAGCTGAGATTTGCTTCTAGAACCTTACCATATTCCTTTAACAAAGCCCCCCTCCACTCACACACAGTTTGAATATGGTTTGCCCCCACCCAAACTCACGTAGGGGCTTGATCCTCAATAACAGCGTTGAGAGAGTGTAGGACCTTAAAGAGATTATTAGGTCATGGGGGCACCACCCTCACAAATGAATTAATGCATTTCTGCAGAGACCAGGTTTGTTCTCTTGATACATTAGTTCCTCACAAAAATAGGTTGTTGTAGAACAAGTCCGGCACCTTTCTTTTTTCTCTTGTATATGTGCTCCTTCTGCCTGTGCTTGCATCTTTCTTTGATTTCTGCTATGAGTTGAAGCAGCATGAAGCCCTCACCAGAAGCACAGAAGATGCTGGTACCGTGCTCTTGGATTTCCAGAAACATGAGCCAAATAAACCTCTTTCTTTTATAGAATGCCCAATCCTCAGTTATTCTAACAGAATATAGCAATAGAAAGTGAACTAAGACATCCCATAAAGTATACCCAGCCGTCAGGGTATACTCTTTGGTTATTTTCAACAAAGCCTATCTTGGAGTACAGAGCTCTGAAGGCAGACTGGCTTAAGAGGCAAAGTGTTGTATCAGAATTCTTGCCAGAGAGAACAGTTGAGCCACCTGATGAGTTCTTTTACTTGAAACTGACCAGTCATGCCAAACAAAGGGCATAGTCAGATCTGAAATACTTTACCAGGAAGCAAAGCTTGCCTTCCTGCCATCCTTACACTGGAACATTCAGATCTATTTCCTTCCTGGTATTCTAACAGTAAAAATCAAATCAAATCACATTAATCTGTCCTTTGAAGGATGATATCAGTGTCTCCAGCCTAGCCAACACCTCCACACACATTCACACATGGACACACACCACTTAGGGTTATGTGTCTTGCATACATGCATACGCGGAAGGCATTTGACTCCAGAAATCAGAAATTATTGGCTCATTGATTTTTTTATTGACATTTTTGTGGTAGCTCTTTTTAAATGAATCTCCACAGTCTGGACATTGAGAGGTATAAGTCCTAGGTCCCCTCTAGTTACCAGCTAGCTGTTAGCACAGACCCTTTGAGCCTCAGTTTTCTCTGCTATAAAGAGGACTCCTCTGATCATTTGTGGCTCTAATATCCACTGCTTTTTCAGAAGCACTTGAGCTGGGGGCTGGAGTGTTTTGCTTTCACCATGGAAGGAGAGATAAAAGACTATATGTAACAAATGCCTCCAAACATTTAGGTCTTCAGATCCTTGCCTGAGTTGAAAGGATGTTTCTTTCTGTGTACCTATAGCAGCTAGTTAATATTACAGTGTCCACCTCCACAGAGGACACCTTGACCTACTGCTTACCCTGGAGGACCCCCAGTTCCATTTCCTTTATCCAACCACAATTGGACATTTTGAGGAAAATCAGATCCATGCTCTGCTCATATCTTTTTCTTTGAGAATCATGAACTCCTGTGATGAATTTTTTTGTCATATTTTGCTAAAGGTTTATTCTATCTGCCTTCTCAGTTTTCACAGACCTGTCTTCTTATTGTACTAAAAAAAGAAGTAGGTCCATGTACAATAATTTATTAATCTCTTAGGGGTGCCCTGAAGCTACATGGACTGCTGGGCCTGATTTTTGTTTGGAATTATCTTAAAAGACATCATATTTGGTGGTGTCTTTTCTCATCTGAAGAGGCATGATGGCTGTCAAGTTTGATGGAACCAGGAAAGTGAAATCAGTCAAGGAAAGAAAAAAGGAGGAGGAACATTTGTAAACCTCTCTGCTAAGGGCTGGGGATTTAGCTCAGTGATGCCACTGCCTGCCTCAAAAGCTCAAGGTCCCGAGTTCGATCCCTGGTACAAAAACAAAACAAAACTCTGCTAATAAGCAAAGAAGGCACCTGAACTGCCCCTTCCTTTCAGAAATGCCACGTTTATCTCCACAATGTCCACAGCTCAGAATACAAATACATACCTCTTCCTCCCTCCTTTGCTGCATTCATACACACACTTGCTGTGACCACACTTTTCACACCGTCAACATAACATTTCCTGTCCTCTCTCCCTGCCATCCATTTCTTCCTTCCCTCTCCTTCCCCCCACAACCCTGCTCAACCCTATCACATTTCACATATCTGCTATTTGCTAAGTGTAACGCAACAGTAAGAGTTTTCTTTTGTTTTGCCTACTAATCTTAGAAGATATGATGACTTGTAATTGTCTTTTTTGTTGTTTTTAAATTTAAGGCCATGTGGTTTGAGGCAAGGTTGCTGGGGGTAATGGTCTATGTTAGAGAAGGCTCACATGACAGTGATTATAGCAAATTTCAACCCAGAAAGGGTTGAGGAAGACATCCAGGGGTAGGCATTGTTGGGACTTGGCTATCTGGGAGGAATTAGTCCACAGGGTGTTGGCAGTTTCATGAATAAGAAATGACTCTGATCCTGAAGTACAGGAAGGTTTAATTGGCAGAGTTTCAGTGATGACTTCATTAGGTAAGCATACATCTGTCCCCAGTCTAATTTACACAAAGACAGAGAAGGGAGGGAGGAAAAGGAAGGAGAGCTGGTAGAGAGCTGGAGTGGGCTGACACAGGGGATAGAACAGTTGAAGACCCTGAGCCAGAAATACACCCACTCAGTACTCTGTACAAGGAGAGGTGGCTCTTAGAGCAGCTTGCTTTTCTACAATAATAAAGCGTATTTAGCTGTACTCTTATAGACAACACACAAAAACAGTAAGAACACACACACGTGCTTGTCCATACTCATAATCCTACTAATTAGAGATCACCACTTTAAATTTATTTCTTTTCAGTCTTTTTCTTTCTGTAAATGTTGTAGCATAGTTGAGCTCTTACTGTAGCTGCAATTTAATACCCATTTTCTTCTTCCAACTTTAGCATAATAGTTCCCTGTGCTTTTATGAACTCCTTGTGTGTGGTATTATGTTCACATGATGGTTTGTCTTGTGGAATTTTTTTAGCAGGATGGACCCTTCATAGAGATTAAGAGCACACTGTATGTCAAACATCCCTGGGCTTGACTACCAGCAACCCTCATTTCATAGCTCGATGACCTTTGAAAATGACTTTATCTCTTGAAGCCTCATTTATTTCAATGACAGAATGAGCATACTATTATCACTGCCTCAGTTATCACAAGGATTAAACAAAAATTAGAACTTCTTCTGTTTGTGAAACCACCTCTTCCCAAGAGGAATTGGTTTCTTCCTTGGCTTTTGTAGATGAGAAGGAATAGCTAGGTGAGGTTGCTTGTCCCGTGTCCAGGGCTTTTAAGGGCGTCTTGTAAATGACAGTCAGGTTTCAGAACCACGCTTTTGTCTCACCATGCTATAATATTAACTCTGAGTAATGGCAGAATTATGAAACCAGTGAAAAAGCAGGCCTGAAAAGTTATTGAACTCAGAGCCTACACACTATGATGCCCCTGAGAAAGTTCCCTGGGTTTTACTTAAAATCACTTCTTCTTATGGCTGCGTGCTGCATCAGGCACTAGTGAGTTGGGGCCAGGGTTAGACATGTGCCTTTACTGATTCCTATGGCAATGTCACAGTAGTACATTTTCAGAGCGCAGAAGTGACTTTGTGGAACTTAATTAAAATGCCCAGAGGTTGAGAAGTGTTGGCAGCAACATGGATCATATGCGCCAACCCTCCCCATTTCCATCCTTTCTTAATAATATTGACGTTTAGTTGCTTCTCCCCTTGCCTTTACCCCTGCACCTTTGCTCTTATCACCCTGTCCAAGATGATGCGATGACTGGATTCTCTGACCCCTGAATCATTTACCAAGTCTAGCAGGCACATCTCCCTCCAACAGTAGATCCTGGGTGACAAACGCCTGGGCATTCTGTAAATACTTCAAGGATGAGTACCATTGAAATGCCGCTGTCGTCTATGGAGTAACAGTGTATGAGAGAAAAATAAATAGCAGCTGATTTGCAGAAACCTCCATTCCAGTTTATCACATATGACTGGGTACGACCAGTCCACAGGTACCTCACAATGGCCTGCCATCCTGGGTGTAGAAAAGGGCAGAAGGCTTAGGTCTGACTTGGGTACAGCATGTAGCCTGCTACATCCCCAGCAGATTCAATTTGGAGTCTTCCCGGTAAATCTCTGCAAATTGCTTGATTATTCAGCAGATTAAATCTTAATTTTATGTGGTTTCAGTGTAGGAGTACCATTGTGCTTGCTGGTTTCAGGCCATTTTTGCTGAGCTGTGCTTTTCCAGAAGTCTGTTACAAATTTAGAAAGGGGGAAATGGTATTTCATTTGTCGATCAGTTTTGTTTTGCCGACTGAATTTATTTTAGTGTTTGTTTAGAGGTGCCAAAATATGACGTCTGGAAAGAAAATTGCTCAATATTTTGGAGAAGTTCTCTAAATTGTCCACACTGCACATAGAAAACAATGTCTGTAGTCCTTCTGTGAAAAGACAGCTTGCCAACAGTCTCATTGGTACAATTGTGATTAATTTTTCAGAGACCCAAGAAACCACCACCTCCATCCGCTCCTGTCATCAAACAAGGAGCAGGTAATGTATCTTTCAGTTCCAGTAAACATAGTGTACTGTCTGTCTGTCTGTATTTTACATATCTCAGATTGTCCTTGGTAGAGCTCAAGATGCCTAGCTTCAAATGCCACAAATTGCCAAATTGGGAAGTTATGACTGGGTCTCAGCCGGCAGATTTTAAATACAGATATTCCTTGTTTAACAACCAATCTGTTTAATGACTATTCAGACTCACAAAGTGCTACTCGAACTTGATGACCCATCTTATTTTTCTGTACAGTTCTGTACATATTCTTTATAGAGCCTCATTGTCTTTTTTTGTACAGTACATCTTATTGATACGGTACTGTAAATTTTGCTGATTGTCCTGTGCAGTACAATTCTATAGTTTTATATTCTGTTATACATTACAGTACTGCATATAAGAGTTATGCAAATAAAAGCAAAGTCATCAAGTTGGAGTTTCCTTGGACCATTTCTTTGTTCTGAATATTGTAATGTACATACTATATACAATTCCTCATTTAGTGGTCAGTTCATTTAACGGCCTCGACAACCTAATCGCAGGAACAGAATTCAGTTGTTAAATGAGGAATGCCTGCAAACTGCTGATTTTTCCTAAAGACAAAAACATGTCGCTAAAATGTGTCCCTGTGATACAGTGCAAAACTCAGAGCTCCCAAAGAGAATGATCAGAAAGAACTTTGAAAGTAGACTAGTTTTATGTGTTGAGCTTTGTTTTTAATAAACTGCTTTTAAAGAAAGAAGAACCTGATTTTGTCCTGTTTTTCCTATGTCCTCTCAAGGGTCGGTTTAGGGAAGATTGTTTCCCATGGGCCACCATAGGCCATGACATCATTGTGTGTGTAGGGAGTTGCTGGGTCTTCATTGTCTGTCCAGTGTGGTTAACCAAAATTTGGACTCACTTCACTTAGCCTCAATTAAAAGATGCTTTTCTAGCGATAAACACTTTCCTTCTTGATTCTTTTTTTAATCTTAAAGAGAATCCAATTCAGCTGGGGATTTAGCTCAGCAGTTCGCGGTGGCCTGCCTTGCAAGCGCAAGGACCCAAGTTCAATCGCTGGTACAAAAAAAAAAAAAAAAAAAAAAAAAAAAAGAATCCAATTCATTTTTTATGTGTTGTTCAGATAATAAAGTTGAAAACTACAGGAACTGATATTGGACATTTAGCAACTCGTTGCACACTGGGTTCTCCTACAGATGATTCAGATTTCTCAATAGAACTCTTCTTTTTAAATGTTATACTTAGTTGTGGGGGGAAATTCTTCCACTAATAACTAGTTAAGTACATTTTTAAAAAGTAACTACTAAGAAGAAGAGTAGAAATATTTTAGTCCTGTACAATTGATATTTCTATAGCATTTAAAGTATGAATAAATTTTCAGATTAGTTTGTTCATCATTTTATTCAGAAATTATTTTTAAAATTAATGTTGGCCCACCAAGTTGGGGAAGCAGATCAACTTGACCCCAAATTTCTTTTCCATTCTCTTTGGGCATAATTGAGAATCAGAGATTAAGCCTTGGAATGGGATGTTAATTACATCTGCTCCGCCCCATCCCTGTTCATGTTGAGCAGTTTCATTTTGCCACCTAGTGGTTCTTCTGGCCATATAAATATTTTATTGTGTTGAGATTAAAGCAGGCTGTTTATGTTTTTCTCTGAAGACCCCCTTCCTCTAGAGGCCTTAGTGACTAGAAACCATGGAGATGAGCCAGGTGGTCTAAAGCTCAGGCAGTCTAGCATATCATAACTGGGATTGGATTCCTCAAGATAGTCGAGTCTTTAATTCTTTCTGTGTCTCCAGGAATGAGAATTTCATTATTGTTAGGAGGCTACACTGTAGCATGTAGGCAAATTCTTATCCTTTTGAAACAATCTTACCATTGGTGATGGGTCTCTGTGCTGCAAAGCAAGATGACATTTCATCTTCTGAGACTACTGCTGCTGATTTATCCCTCTGAGGGATCACGGGAAATGCTTTGTGATAAGATGAATATTTGTATATTCCCCATAATCAACTTTCCTTGATGAAAAAAAGATGGAATTGATATATATCAGATACAGTCTTCAATTTGTAGTGAGTCATTAAAGGGATTCAGATGAAATATGTGTTCAATAGATTGTTTTAAAACTTCTTTTGGCCTCTGAAGCTGTGTAATTGAGATTTTCATACCAAGCACTCATCCTTTAGGGTGGGTTACATGAAGAGTTTGTCAGGTACTCAAACAAGTCTATAAATAAAGAGCAGTACTTTCTGCTTAGCTATTTCCAAAGTTTTCTTACAAACCACGCCGAAGGTCAGTGGTATCATCAGACCTCAGGTGAAGGAGCAGATACAGTCCACGTGGGTCAAGATAAGTGCTAAGTGGTGACCTGGAAAAATGTGATACTCGAGGAATTCAGACACAAAGAGAAAGGACTTGAGGAGAACCACTGTAACATCTCTACATATCCCTCCATTTTATATTCCAGGCATTCTGCGATATTACAAACCACTCCGTATTTAGGGGCATAAACTAGCAGTCTTGTTATTCTCATGGATTCTGTGGGTCAGAATGTGAACAGGACATGGGCAGGATGGCTTGTTTCTGCTCCATCAAGTCTGGGGACCTTGGCTGGAAAGCTGGATTAGCTGAGACTGGAGGAGCTGCCCTTGAAGATCGCTGCTTTACCTCCATGTAGGTTCTCTGTGTCAGAGTGCCTGGAAGACTGGTCTCAGCTGGGGCTGTAGGCCAGAGTGTTCACATGTGGCCTCTCCAGCATAGGTGAACACTTACATGCAGGTTCAGTGTTCCAGTAAATGAACTACGTGACCTTTTATAACGTGGCCCTGGAAATTATATGCTGTTACTTGAGGTACTGGTTGAAGCAGTTGCAAACCTTCCCACATTCCAGGCAGGGGGATATAGATCTTACCTCTTAATGGGAGGAGTATCAGACAATTCAAGGCCATATTTTCAAACTACTGCAAGATGAAATTCAGGTCCCTATGAAACCCCTTCTTATTTATAGAGCATAATGTTCAGTAACTCATTATTTGTATATTTTGATGAGTGACTTCTTTATTTTTACACACTCCCCATCCCCACTCAGTGATATCCTTTGACTATTTTTATGCCTAAGGAAGTAGTTTTAAATATCAGAAAATATTACTGGTTTTCTTATGAATTAAGGATGTGTAGGCAAGCAAATTTAATGACATAGGCTGGAAATGACTTCTGCTTTGTTTCTAAGCAACTCGGAAAATGCCAGTGCTCAGCTCAAGAAAAAAAAAAGTCTAATGCCTTTGCTGTACCTGATAAATATTTAAATCCTCGTGTGTCTAATGAAAATTTTCTGATGACTGTTATCTTTTCCATCCTAGGTACCACAGAGAGAAAACATGAAATTAGAAAGATACCTCCTGAAAGGCCAGAAACACTTCCAAACAGAACAGAAGAGAAAGGTATGAAATCAATTCTTCATTGGCAGCTCTACAGTAAGAACCAAAGCTGTCTGTCACAGTGCTAGTGTAGATTACTCTCAGAATTCTCTTTTGCTTTAGAATATGATGATTATGGGTTTGTTTTGATCACTTCTAAGCATCCCATTTCTGAGGAAATAGGAGAAGAAACTTTGCAGGGCCAGAGTTTCTCATCAAATGAAAACAACTAGATCAGTTACTTAACACATAGGTGCTCTTCTGTGATGCCTCTACCATCGCCTTTATGTCTATAGCCTGAAATTGTAGACTTGTAAAGACCCAGAATGTAGCTGACAGTTTCCATCTAGCCTCTCCTCTGTGCCTAGTACCCAGGGTGCTTGCTCATCACTGTTGATAGATGGACTTGGCTTAGTAAAATTCCCACCCAGACAAATGAAAGCTCTCTTCCTTGGTCACTACCAGGCCCTTGACAGGCTAACAAGGATGCAGATACATGTTCTTGCTCAAGAATGTTGGTAGCTGGGGGAGGGAGTCATGGCGATGCTGAGAAAAACACCCCATTGCTTGGAGTCCACTGAAGGTGGTCAGAAATGTCATTGGCAGGGAAGTGGCTGAATCTCACATAGTTTTACAGATGTGTTCAATTCTCACCATCCTGAGTGTTTCTCTCAAAGAAATCTGCAAGTTGTGGAAGGACTCGGTTTATTAGGCCTAAGATTTGATTGATCACACATTTTTATGGGAAAAGTGCCATGTTGTTATTATGAGTAGGAGGCTGAGCAAATTCCATTTTAAAAAGCAGTTATTTTGAAGTCACAAGAGAAATGCTGGATTAATGAATATAATTATTTGGAGGTGCTCCTTGGTGGCCTCATGAAATTTCATTGTGAAATTGAATATTTCATATCAGCTTGCTACAAATTTTACCAACATTGCAAGCTATTAAGAACCTATACCTCTTTCCTTTACAGTGAACAGGTAGAATTTGAGTTGTGGAACCCCATTGTGAAGGCCAAGGCTATGTCAGAGATCATGAAAAAATAGCCATTGGTCTTACAGATAACTCTTTGATAAAAACATGTGTTGTGAGATAACCAAACCCCATTTCCTGTCCTCACAGAGGACATATCACTAGTGTCCTGTTGATAACCAAGCTATGTGATGAAGACACTTTTCTACACTGGTCCGTACTGTCCTGCTTATGGGCTGACACCCCATAAGTGTGAGGAACAACACCTTCCTTGTCTGGCCAAGTAGCCACATACCCTAGTCATGGCGATGCTGAGAAAAACACCCCATTGCTTGGAGTCCACTGAAGGTGGTCAGAAATGTCATTGGCAGGGAAGTGGCTGAATCTCACATAGTTTTACAGATGTGTTCAATTCTCACCATCCTGAGTGTTTCTCTCAAAGAAATCTGCAAGTTGTGGAAGGACTCGGTTTATTAGGCCTAAGATTTGATTGATCACACATTTTTATGGGAAAAGTGCCATGTTGTTATTATGAGTAGGAGGCTGAGCAAATTCCATTTTAAAAAGCAGTTATTTTGAAGTCACAAGAGAAATGCTGGATTAATGAATATAATTATTTGGAGGTGCTCCTTGGTGGCCTCATGAAATTTCATTGTGAAATTGAATATTTCATATCAGCTTGCTACAAATTTTACCAACATTGCAAGCTATTAAGAACCTATACCTCTTTCCTTTACAGTGAACAGGTAGAATTTGAGTTGTGGAACCCCATTGTGAAGGCCAAGGCTATGTCAGAGATCATGAAAAAATAGCCATTGGTCTTACAGATAACTCTTTGATAAAAACATGTGTTGTGAGATAACCAAACCCCATTTCCTGTCCTCACAGAGGACATATCACTAGTGTCCTGTTGATAACCAAGCTATGTGATGAAGACACTTTTCTACACTGGTCCGTACTGTCCTGCTTATGGGCTGACACCCCATAAGTGTGAGGAACAACACCTTCCTTGTCTGGCCAAGTAGCCACATACCCTTGGTTCTTCCCCCCCTTGAGTTCTTTTTTTTTTTTTTTAATAGTGACTAAATATCTGTTTTATTCCAATTTCAACACCATGAATATTTGTTCTGTGCCACAGTGAGTCAGGGAGGCAGAAGCCCTGGTCAGAAGCATCAGGGAAGTCCAGGAACCAGCCTTGCCCTGAGACTTGATGACACTGTCAGGTCGGCTCACACCCTTCCTTTTATTCACCCTATTAGCTGCTGGAAGTCCTTTCCTCATCCCTGTCCTGTTTCCCAGCAGAAAACCTCTTCCCTGCTTAGCATTTCACCCGAGCTCTTCCTCTTCTAGCTCCATGTGCCAGAAAATAAGCTCCCAGCATTCCTTGTTGGAGCCTGTTTCCCCACAGACACATTGCAGGGATGAGCACAATGATACTTTTACAATACCTGATGGGGTTTCTAAAGATTTTACCGATTGGCCTGGGCAGCCAAACAATGTGAGACTGTATGTGCAATAAAAGTTGCTCTGTGTACCATCTTGCAAGTCAGTGCAGCAGCCTACCTGTGCTCCAGTGTACAACTCTCTAAAGTTCCATCTCCATCAAGAACTATATAGGTGTATGCTGTTTGCACCAACCATGGGGCAAGGCTAATTGGGAACAGAAAACTTGAAGTTGTCACTGAACACTGCCCAGTTTGGTCACTAAATCTGGCTTCAACTTCATTCTAATAACTGACTTCAAAAAGCTCTGCAAACCAAATACCTGTGAAGTCCCAGTTTGCCTTCTAAGTTTGAACTGTACACAGAGGATCCAGAATGAATTGTTCCTTGAAATGCTGCCCCTTTTTATTGGCTCACGACCCTTTTCAGAGGCTAACCCAAGAGGTGTCAGGTCTGTTCCCTTCTCACACCCAACAGCAGGTCCTTTAGGCCAGACATTTGTCGAACTTATCAGCCATCATCAATGTTGCACCAGCACTGCACAGGATCCTAGGGAGATGAGCAGACCTGGGCCCTGCCCTCAGAGACGAGCAACCTATGGCTGTGCCAAGCATGCAAACATGCATAAAATGTCTGAGTAGTGCCTGTTTGTAAAGGGCTCAGGTGAGGAAGGAAGAAGTCTACCAGTAAGCGGGAACATGATGGTGCCATGTTTTAGCCACACATTGAAAGCTGAGTAGCAGCTGGCCGAGGGTGGACACATGAACAAAAGCATGGAAAGAAGGGAACAAGAAGCTATGGCTTTGTGGGGCTCTTTTGAACTTGAGAAAGAATAAATGATATTGTTTGCTACTTCTCCTTTAGAAATGGCATTAATGAATTTTGTAAAGCAGGAAATAAGTCATCTGCATTTATGTACTGTCACTTATACTAGATCTATCTGTTTTCTTTATGCTCTGATAAAAAAATAACTTAAAGAAAGACCAGAGAGAGAGCCAAAACTGGATTTACAGAAGCCCTCTGTTCCTGCCATCCCACCAAAAAAGCCTCGGCCACCTAAGACCAATTCTCTTAACCGACCTGGTGCACTGCCCCCGAGAAGGCCGGAGCGACCAGTGGGCCCATTGACACATACCAGGTATTGCTGTGCTCTTGCCAAGGGGGAGGGCATGGGTAGACACAGGAAAGGGGCTTGAGTGCTCTATACCTCAAGAGGAAAGAACGGAGGAGGAGACAAGTAATCAAGATTGCCTGAAGCTGCCAGCCACTTCCATCCAGGGAAGAAGTGGCACAAGGTTAAAAGTACAGTGCAAGTGTCAGGATTAGGAGATATGGGTTGAGCACCCAGCACCTAGGCCCTGCTCACACACAGGGTTTTCCTGGGCTTTGAGAGAGCAAGGCCAGCTGCCCTTCGGACTGTAGATGAGAGTGGCACACCCACCTTCCTCTCCCATATGTGCTTCTGGCCTCTGATATGCACAGCTCATTTGTAGCTGTCTCCTCCTGCTCTGTGGGGCCTCACCCCAGTGTCCCTTTGTTCTTTTATACACAGCCTATTGTGGAAACCAGGAGCTGGCATAGCAAAGATTTTTCTAGTGCACATGTCTCTGACTTCAAGACCCTTAAAGGCTAGGGACGTGCCTTATTCAGGCACACATTTGAGATGTAGCTGGCAAAATAACATTTTTTTCCACTGGCTGACTGGATGCACTGTTACTAATATGAAATCAGAACTTGATAATACGTGTTCTAGCACTGAGATTCCCATCACAGAGCAAGGAACTATTGAATTCTCTCCATTAGTTGATTGCCGGAACATTCTACCATTGCATGTATTTGTTATACATGTTGGTGGGATATGCCAGCGCAAGTCAGTGACCAGGAGGTCTTCATGTGTGGCTATCAGCACACTGCATTTTTGTTCTTATAAGCTGAATTTGCATCCCAAGAGCTGTGTGGGGCTTTGGAGCTCTTGTGTTCAAGTCAGACAGGCCTCTGCAATGGAATCTCATCCTATTTCATAAAAACAGTGGGAATGAAGCTTGGCAAGTCGTTATCCCTCTCACCTCACATTCTCCATTTGTAATTTTTTATTAGCAGTACATAATAGGTATATTCATCATGGGGAATTGGTGTGTGTGTGTGTATGTATGTATGTATGTATATGTGTGTGTGTGTGTGTGTATATATATAGATATAGATATAGATATAGATATAGATATAGATATATATCTTGCATCTTGAAGTGTGGCTAAATGATTCCCATATATTTATTCACGTACCTATAATTGTTTTCATTTTTTGTCACTTCTATTGTTGCCTCTCAAACTATAGCAAGACAAGAAGAGCTTGTCTACTTAAATTTTTTAAACTTGATAAAATACACATAATGCACAGTTTACCACCTTAACCACTTAAGATACACTGTGCATCGGTATTAATTGCATTCACATCATTGTGCAGCCATTTCTAGAACTCTTTCACCTTGTGAAACTGCAACTCTGTACCTGTTAAACAGCAACTACCATTCTGCCCCTCCTCACAACTGTGGCCGCCACCCTTCTACCTCTTGTCTCTGAATGTGACTATTCTGTGTACCTCACTTAAGGAGTATCAGGGTTTATTTCACTGAGCATGATGTCCTCAGTGTTCATCTGTGTTGTAACATGGCTCATTTACTTTCAGTAGTGATGACAACAAAACTACCCCACATACACACATACTGCTGCCCAAATACAAAGGGCAGGTTAGCATGTGGATGGTTGAGAGGTGTCAGAATCTGAACCAGCAGTATTGGTGCACACATGCCAGACCAGAGGCAGTGTGGGGGCTACTGCACAGCTGAGCACAGAGCTGTGATCATCTCAGGAGCAAGTGAACCCATTTGAGTAGCAGTGGCTTTGCCCATACCACTCTATTTCATCTGCCAAAATCCAATCCAACAACTACTTGCAAACAGTGGCTTTTGGGGAAGTGAATAGGATGATGGCCCTGTCAAGTTGCCCAGACGTGTCACACCCCCTTCTATTAACTGATAGTACAAGCACTTGTACATCATGTGATGAGGCACTTGACAGCTCCGATGACTTGAGCAAGGGCCGCATCACTGGTATAGTTGGTCCAGAAGCTAGCACATCAGAGGAAAATGATTTTGTACACCTAAGTGCTTCTGAAAAGAATATGAGCTATGCAGACAGAGAGAAGCTGTGGAGCAGGAAAGATTATACATCACTTTATAGCTGGTGAGAAAAGTGGCAAGGCTATGTGCTGTCAAATTGTTAGTCTTGGGGGCTGTGCACATTTCAACGAACTCATTAACAATTTCCAAAGTATTCCTGCAGCTCTTTCTAATGATCTGATCTGAACGAGAAGTGAAATTCTGATTACTTCTCTGCCTTCTAGCGTTACCTTCAGACCTCTGGTTATGAGACAGGTGTAGCTTTGTAAGCCAAGGGAAACCTGTCATCCTGGCCAGACTTGTGGGCCACAGAGATTCCATTTACCTCCTGTCTCTGCCTAACTCTCTTGAGCTTCTAGGTCTCCTAACATCCAATTGTCACTTAGGGTCATGGGCCACTGAGAAAGATGCACTAGTGGATTTTGTACAGAAGCCAGTGGGAAATGTAACTCGTAAACATAATAATAATAAATGTAACTCGTGACATCTGAGCAGCCTGGGAGTGGGTAGCCACCCAGCTCCTGGGACCCAAGTTTGTAGAAGGGAAAAGGGAGGGAGGAAAGGCTTGGGACCACTGCTTAACCAGTGAAGGAAGAGCAGGGCTTGCTCTGACTCAGTGGTTCTCAGACGTGAGTAGCTCCCACAGTCACCTGTTCAGAGCAAATTGCTGGGGCCCACACCCATGGTTTCTGACTCGGCAGGTCTAGGCTGGACCTGGGACTTTGCATTCCTATTAAGCTCCCCGATGCTGCTAGTGGTGCTGGTGTCCACACTAAAACAATGATGGTTCCAGATTCTCCCAGGTTGGTGAAGGTGATCTCACCTTTTCCCTGGCTGCCTCTCAAGCATCTGCTCATGCTCCCTGACTTCTGCACACCCTCCTCTGGAAGCCTTCTCTTATCACTCATGATTGCTCTCTCCAAATGCCTGACACCCCATGTTTAGCCTAGTGCCAAGACCCATGCTGTACCACTTGGGAGACGCACACCCCCGGACTCCTTCACCAGATTTAAAGCGGATCAAGAACATGTTTTGTCATCTCCACATGCTTTACGATGTTGAGCATATGGTTAGTGGTTCATTTAACAAACACTTGTTGGATGCCATGGTTTCTTAAAGGGGAGGGGGCACCATTTCTTATATTATGTTCCATTTTGCCTCTTCTGTCTTCCTTCCCAGCCTCTGTACATGTGCGTCTTACATTCTAAGTAACCTAACAGGCCATGGATTTCAACAGACAAAAAATTTAAAGATCGAAGAAAGGCTTATTGTTTGTCAGTACCTGATAAACTTCATATTTTTTGCTAAGCAGTTAACATTGGACAACTAATGCATAGATTGGTTTATGAACTTCTTTTACTCTGCAAGATTAGTTGGGGTGTGAATGTTAACCTAATTCAAACAGTTTTGTGTCAGTGCTCCTCTGGAGAAAAGATATAGTGTGCTGTGTGAACCCAGATCTTCACCAGGATTTACATGACTGGATGGGTAGATGAACAAACAGATAGTTGAACAAAGGGACACAAGGTCATCAATGAAATCTCTTGTTCAGCACTAGGCATGGAAGCTCTAGTTGGTACATTTGGGCTCAAGCTCTTCTCACCAGCAACATGATGCTTTTAGAAGAGACTTATCTCTCTCTTTGAACAGAAATGAAGACCTTTATCTTTGGCATCTCTGAGAAGAAAGGAGTAACTGAGTTTAGGAAGAGCACAGCTCCTTTCACTTAACAAAAATGTGCTGAGGGCCTACTGTGTGCCAGGCTCTGTTCTGAATCTTAGGGTGGGGCTCAGGTTGTCCGGTCCACGAGTCAGGAGTTGTATTTAGGAGGCCTGCAGAAACCCCAGAAAGCAGTTTGTGTCTAGTCTAACTGGGTAGAAACAAATCAATGACTTTACAGTGATTGCTCTCTTCCTCAGGTGTTTACCTCCTTGATCACTGGTAAGAGTGTTCTTCCAATTTCTAGAAGATATTTTAATACAAAATTTGAACAGGAAATAAAAGATTTTTTTCAAAAGTTAACACCAGGGTTGATTTTAAAATTCAGTAATGATAGAAGATTCTGGTAGACCAGTGTTGGTGAACCTTTTAGAGAGCGAATGCCTGAACCGGTGCCCCTAACCCACTTTATTTATCGCAAAGTGCCAACACTGCCCCTGTGTGCACTGTTATCTGTTGCCCAGCTGCTGGGGTCGTTTGGCTCTCATGCCAGCAGGGCCCTGTATGCCCACTGCAGCACGTGTGCCATAGGTTCGCCACCACTGCACTAAACCATAAGTGACTCCTTTGTTGTAGTCAGTCCTTGGGAATGCCTCATTTATCACTTCAAAAACAAGCTTAAATAGCATTGATCTCATCATTGAAGTCTCTGTCAGAGGCCAGGCGTGGTGGCACAAGCCTGTAATCCCAGCAATTGTGAGGCTGAGGCAGGAGGATCACTGTGAGTTCGAGACCAGCCTGGGCTACACAGTGAGTTCCAGGTCAGTCTCAACTACACAGTGAGACCCTGTCTCAAAAAGCCAAAAAAAAAAAACAAAACAAAACAAAAAAAGAAATCTCTATCAGTTACTCTACTAAAATCACTTTCTCTAGTTCACAAACTTGGCTTAGGACATTTAGTCTCCTCTACTTTTGTCCTACTCACATTTGAGATTTTTCCTACTTCATATATCTTTGTTCTGGACCTCCTCTATGTAGTATTGGTCAATACATGGCATTTGAAGCTCATGGTTGATTGGTTTTTCTCATATGCAGCTCAAGGTTTTTAAAAATAATTTTCATTAGAATATTATGTTTCATTGAATTCAACATAGCTTTCTAGAGTCCACATGTCTTTTTATGGTGACTGCAAAGGAAGCATCATTGGTCCTACACATGCTGAGAGGAGAGAGGAGGGACAACCACAGAGAGAATTACTATTTATAGGGTAGAAGGCCCGAGAGCCATAAAAAGGGGCATGAGGAAAGTGATCTCTTGGCAGCCAGAATAAGGGAGTGTGGATCAGAATCACCTGGGGCAGGGGGAGTTGAGGAGAGAATGGGTAGGTGCCCGAGCATGTATAGACTTGTGAGAAATCAGCTGTGGAGAAAAGTTGGAAAATAAGTGCTAGCTATGAATCCAGTGGTGAGAGGCCAGCTTGCACTCTGTGTGTGTGTGTGTGTGTGTGTGTGTGTGTGTGTGTGTGTTTCATTTATTTCAGATATTCTTCAAAGGCCTCCTTTACTGTAGTAGTAAACTCTGGTGACTAGGCCATGTGCAGTTACTGCCTGCCCTCTGCTTGCTTGGGCTTTGGAGCTAGACACACCAGGGTGGAAACTTTACCCCCCTTACATACCCTTTGACCTTAGGTCAGGTTTGTACCTCTGCAAAATAGCACAGTGGGGCTACATGGCTCTGGTATGAAGAGTTTTAACAACTCACTACACCTTGGTCCCCAAGTTCATGGCCTCACCACTCAAGAGACCTCATCACATCTGTGTGTACCTTTTTTTTCCTCCCTTGAAAGCATATAGTGGGTGACTTTAATGGTAGAGGACTTTCCATGTAGCAACAAGCAGGTCATGCTCGAGAGCCCAGAAAAGTAGAAATATGGACATCATCAGATAGCACATCAGGAGGCTTTCTGGGTGGAAGCACAACCACACTCAGAAACAGGGGTGGAGTCAGGCAGGACTCAGGAAGCTGGGAACTGTGGGAGGGCAGTTGATTTATGGAACACAAGAATCCCTGCGGGCATAGAGAGAAGCACATTGTGGAATTGTAAGGATGTCTGAATGACTTGCTGACCTCATTTCATTTGGATAATCTCTCTTCCACCCACACAAAAAATGAATTTTATTTGCTGCAGCAAGAACCAACAGTAATGATAGGGTTTACTCCTTGACTGAGCCACATTAGTTTTCTTGCCACCAATGGGCAGAATGATGCCATGAAACACAAAGTATTAACACCTTACATGTGCATATTACTTTTTTATTTCTGTCATGCTTTTTCGCATGGGCCATTTCTTTGAATATCCTGCCTCCAAGTGCCACCATATACACTGTTCCCAGAGTTGCAAGATGATGAGTTCTCCCTCCTGCAAATGCTGCTCAGAAGTTGGGCTCAGCATCTTTAAACCCCTTGTGCCTCTTTGAAATGCCAAGCTGGAGAACTGCAGATGAGGTCTGAGGATAGCATCATCCCTTTGCCCGAGGGGGTTTCTGGGCTTGTCATGCCCTGGATGGGCTCTGGAGGGAGGCCTGCTTCCCCATGTACTTATAGTCTACACAAAGAACAGAAATCTAGAGGGGAATCGAGTGAGCAATGTCCCATCACCTTCCAGCATTTCTTCATGGTCTATAAATAGCAGAGCTTGTTTGTGCTAACCCAGACAAGGACATGCGATGTAAGGGGAAAGCTGCCAGGCAAACCATTCTGGTTCCTGCTTCTTGTGTCCCCTGCCTCTGCTTATTTTGTCCCTCACTTAAGTGAGACCATGTTTGCAATCCAGAACTGCTTGAGATCCTTTTGGCCACAAAGTGAATATGTAGGGACTCCACAGATTTCAGCAGGGCCTTTAAATTCCTATTTCTGGGAAGTGGCGGGGGGAGGCGCTCCATCTGATTTGTGAAGAAATCCAAGGTTACTGGTACTCTTGTTTTATTTTTTCCTAATAGAAAGATCTAATAACTTCTAGGGCAGTCACTTACCTCCCCGAGCAGAATGCTTCTGAAGGACTGACTGTGCATCTGCTGTCTTTACAGATGGGCTGAGTCCTCTTGTAATTGTTAATTTGAGAGAGGAAAAATAACTCTTAAGAGTATAAAACATGCAGGTGGATGCTTGTTTTTATTATTGCCATCCCAACAGTGGTGGAAAGAGATTGGACTAGGCATCAGGAATCTTCCATCTGGTTCCAGCTCTGCCACCAATCAGCTTTGTGGCCTTGGGCAGCTCCTTCCCACCTGTGATCACAGGACCCTTTCCTGTAACAGGGTCAAAGCTGGAGCTGAGCAGCCCCTTCCTCACTTTTGTAGTCAGAACTAAGATCTGAGGTATTGGAGGGGCAGCCAGGGAGAACAGGGAGGAGGACTCAGCTTGCCTTGGCCCTGCAGCCTCAGGGCTCTGACATCAGAGTTGAGGCAACGAGGTCTCCTGATTTTATATTAGAAGGGGTGAAAAATAAGGTCACTCAGTTGGAGAAAGGAAGAAAGACAGGGTTATTTGGGTGGTTTCTCTATGATCTGACATTTGATATTTGCCACCATCCCAGCTCCTAAGAAGGATGCAAAGTGGTGAGAGATAGAGAGTGCACAGCACCTGCTTCAGTGGTTGCCTGCACATGAGCAATGGGGCTTTTCTGTCTCCTTTCCTTTTCTTCTTAACTTCTCCCCTTGCCCATAAACGATTTTAAGTAATTAAAGCCCAAATGTTTGCATTGTGGCAGTATTTTCTTTTGAGGGGAGGAGGAGCCACCATATGAACTTGGAATCTTGTTCAGTAAGAATTGGGGGACTGCTCTTTCTACCTTTATCCCCACTTACATCCAGAAGGTTTGTGGGCTCCTGATGTTTTTAGTTTTTGATTGCTGCTGTTTGTGCTGCTGTGAACTTACTTGTTTGGTTGCTTGCCTTGGCTTCCTGTGCACTTCAATACCTTTTCGATGCCACATGTCTTGGCTTAACTGTCCCAACTTGGGCTAAATTGGGCAGTGCCACTGGCTGAGTTTATGTTCTCAAGGGTTGCATACTGTGTGTCTTCCACATCCCCATCTCTGTGCGAGCCCTGTCTTAGGTCTCAGGTCTAAGTGGGAAGAGCAAGCCCCCTGGATGTATGGTTTTTGTTTATTAGTAATACTTTTCAACTAGAAGAGCAGGTGATTTACCCACCTGGCAGTGAGTTGGGGCGACACAGGCTGCCTGGCATCCTTGATGACTCACTGTCCCCATGTCTGGATCCCTAGCCTGCAAGATCTGGAGGCTGAATAGTAAAGTAGCTTCAAGAAGTATTCAAGAGCTTGGGCTCTGCAATTAGACTTAGCAGGTTCAAACCTAGACTTTGCCGCTTTATTGCTTTTGTGCACTATTCTTAGCAAGTAACTTTACTTCACTGAGCCTGTTTCCTTCCCTACATAGAGAAAATCAGAGTGTCATAGGTGTGGGTTCCCCACAAGGCAGAGTCTGAGCCAGAAGCATATGAAAATACAGTATGTTTTAGGGATCCATATTCATGGAAAGAAGAAAGAAGCAGGATTGGGAAGAGGGAGAAGTCAAGTAGTGATACTGGCTCAAAAATATCTGCCAAATTCAGCTTTAGAGCTGAAATGGCCCATATGAGTTGTCCTGTGTTTCACTGAAGTAGCTGAGACTTTTGTGCCATGAGGTGTAGGCTCGGGGCCTGGTGGATACCACCAGGGATGATTGTGAGGATGGAATACTGAGTGCATGAAGAATGCTATTCTAGTGCCTGGCACATGGTAGGCTTTTAGCAATAGTAGCTGCTGTTGTTATTTCCATGGGATCTTAAGTTCAGCCCTTGGACTACTTGGTGCCTTCATAATTTAGCTTTCATGAAGTAAATAAAGCAAGGAGACTCTTAACTGCTAGTTGCCTGAGTTGCATGTTTTAAGTGTCTAAAACTGCTAAGAAAAAATACACAAAATAGCATAATTTTGATTTGAAAGTCATAAATGAGCCAGGACAACCTTGTTCTGATATCTTTACATGGCTAGTGCTATGTATTGTTAGCTTCCTGTGTTCTCCTTTAACAGCTGTAGGCATAGAAATTCACCAGAAAAAAAAATTGCAGGAGCTGGTAAATGACAGAAGGTTGGACTTTATCTTCTTTCTTGGAGTTCAGTTACACCTCCTCTTTTTTTTTTTTTTTTTTTTTTTT
>NW_022900951.1:15500661-15526599 GCF_012274545.1 Fukomys damarensis | reverse complement strand
TTTTTTTTTTTTGCCCAAATGGTGCCCTTGTGTTGGGCAGAGTGGAGAAGAATGAGGACCATTGAGAGCTGCATCCTCATTGGGTGTCAGCCACTCCAGACGTGCTTCAGTGAATTTCAGAAATTCTGGTATTTTCAGAACTGAAATTCATTAGCATTGTTGTAAAGGAGCTATAAATACAGTGAAAGGCATTTACAAATAGACATTGTAAAATGCTTACACACCCACAGTCTGAACACTGTCAAAACACCAGCTGCAGCTTCCTTACTTGGAAGGAAGAGAACCTTTTTTAAACTACACCTACTGTGTTTTCAAAATAGGCTTTCTTCTAGCTCTGGATAGATCATTTCAACTGAAGCCTGTGTCTGCCTTTTGGCATGAGAGATTGGGGCCCAGTTAGAGAGATGAGCAGGATTCCCAATCTCCTTCCCCTCAAAATGTGACCTATGCTTCAGAATCTAGGGAGGAATCACTTGGGGATGGTGATTTCCTATTTTTTCAGGGTGCTCCTTAATTGTTTAGGGTATCAGACCAACTGTATAGAGCCTGCAGGTGAATCTCAGAGATATAAAACTCTCCTTTGAGCCAGCAACCCCTCCCTGGCAAGAGTTCACCCCATCACACCAAATGGCAGTTGAGGAATAACCACTTTGACCAACTTGGAGCATAATAGTTTTTCCTTTTAATCTAGTGCTGTCAGAATAGAGCTGCCCCAAAATTGGAGCCCCTAATAGTTTGCAGTTTTGTTTTCATTTGCGTGATATTCTTTATCATTCTAACAGTTATTAAGACAAAATGCCCTTATAGCAACAGTTTTCCATTGGTAACCACTGTCTCAGAAACAAAATGCCACAGAGTGTGTGGCTTAAACAACAGAAATTTCCTTACAGCTTGTGGATGCTAAAAGTCCAACATCAAGGTATCAACTGGATTGGTTTCTTCTAAGGCCTCTCTCCTTGGCTTGCAGATAGCTGTCTTCTCACCGTGCCCTCACAAGGCCTCTTTTCTGTGTGCACATCCCTAGTGTCTCTGCGTATTCAAAATCCATTTCTTATAAGGATACTGGATTGGATTGGGGCCCACTGTAAGGGCCTAATTTAATTTAAGCACTTCTTTAAAGGCCTTATCTCACAATGCAGTTACATTCCGAGGTACTGGGACTTTGGGCTTCAGCATATGAATTTTAGGGGACACAATTCATCCCATACCAGACATGTACTTGACAGTCTTTAAGAATTAGTTTTTCATTTAATAAGTGTTGACATGTTATTCAAGTGTGGGAAATGTCTTGAGAATGAAGGTGCTATTATCTGAATGCCTGTCATCCCTAAATTCTTCTGTTGAGATCCTTTTCCCCCAGGTGATGGATTTGGAGGTGATTAGTTCGTAAGAGCAGAGCCCTCATGAGTGACTTCATGCCATGGTAAACGAGACCCTTCACCCTTTCACCATATGAGGAGGACACAGTGAAAAGAGGCCATCTATGAGCAAGGAAGTAGGTCCTTATTAGATGCTGAATCTGCCACCACCTTGATCATTGACTTCATGGCCTCCAGAATTGTGAGAAATAACTTTCTTTTTTATTAGCCACCCAGTTTTTGGTATTTTGTTATAGTAGCCTGAAAAGACTAAGACAGAAAATTTAGAAATCAGATCAAGAATGCAACTTAGGGGCCAGGGATTTAGCTCAGTGGTTCCACCGCCTGCCTCACAGGCGCAAGGTCCCAAGTTTGATCCCCAGTACAAAAAAGAAATGCAGCTTATTATCTGGGCATGGTGGTACTTGCCTGTAATCCCAGCACTCAAGAGGCTGAGGCAGGAAGATCACTGCAAGTTCAGCCTGGGCAGTATAGTGAATTCAAGGACAGCCTGAACTAAATAATGAGACCCTATCTCAAAACAAAACAAAACAAGAATGCAGTTTATCCACGAGTTGTTTCCTAAGATATGCAACACACTTAGGTAATCATAATGTATGCCTATTCATTTAGCTAAATAAAAAGTTTTCTGGCATATGAATATGAAATGTGAATCACATTTGCTCAAGTAGAGCAGGAAGGGACAGCATTCCAAGTATTGACAACAACATGAAAATTTGGAGGCAAAAGAGTATGTATATTTCAAAACAGTTAACAGAGAAGATTTTAAATGTTCTCACCTCAGAGATGATGAAATTTGAGGTGATAGATTTGCTAATTAGTCTGATTTCATTATATATAGAAGAGTAATAAAGCTTGAGATATAGTCCCTTGAAATAGGCTCACATTTGACTGGGAGATTCCAGCTGTCAAACAGGGGGCAAAGCACTCCAAGATTTATGGTTAACAAAATACAAAGATAAGCCACACGTTCAGAAGCAGTCAAGCTGTTTAGAGTCGCATGTGATTAATTTGTGAGCAAAACTCCTGCTGCTTCCAAAACCCCCTCTGATGTACTCCCCACCTGTCCACCAAGATAGCACCTCAGGCCGTCTTCCCTCCAGACTAAGGGGTGGGAGTGGGGGCTCATGCAATTAATTAAACCCACTGCCTGAGTGGCCTCTCCCTGAGTAGTACACAAGTTCTTGTATGTTCTGGTTCTTGGTGTGTTTCTGAAAGGATGGAACTGTCTGGTTGTGAGCATGCTTGAATTTAGTCTTAGTAGTTTGGAGGATGATAGTACCACATCCTTTAGAATATTCAAGGGCCCTCAAGAACTTACTCCTTTTTTCTTTGCTTACGTCTCATACACTCTCTGGTAATGCGGACTGAACACAGAGCCTTTGCACTAAGCTACATCCCCAGCCCTTTTTTGAAATGTTTTAAGAAAGGGTCTGGCTAAGTCACTAAATTGGCCAGGCTAGACTTGAATTTGTGATCTTCCTGCTTTGGCCTCCCAGAGTGCTGGGATTATAGGCATGTACCACCACACCTGACTAACATTCCTATCTGGGGAAAGGGAGTTTTTAAAATGGAAATACTAAGGGAAGGCAGGGACAAGGGGAAAAAATGAGAACCAAGACCTGTCATGTAAAGGTACAAGATCCCAGTGATGAATGTAACTGTACTGTATACTTAAAAAGTACCAATAAATTCAATGAAAAAAGCACAAAAAGTAAAAAATAAAATAAAATGAAAATACTTCCCTACTAATAATTCTGCATTCCTAAAACATTTTATTAAAAAAATTACAGTTGTCTTCAGTATCTGTGAGGGGATCAGTTTCAGGAACTCCCTCCTTGAGGGTTCCAAAATCCTCCAATGTTCAGGCCCCTTGTATGAAATTGTGTAGTATTTGCAGATGCTTTTTGGGCAAGGGGGAAAGTCTGTATGTGTTCAGTATAGACACAAGTTTTTCCCCTGAATATTTTCTTTCTAAAAATGTATATATTTTCGGGGCATGGTGGCACACGCCTGCAATTCCAGCACTCAGGAGGCTGAGGCAGGAGGATCGCTGAGTTCGAGACCAGGCTGGGCTACATAGTGAGTACCAGGTCAGTCTCAACTACATAGTGAGACCCTGTCTCAAAAAACAAAAAATAAATATGTATATATGTGTTTTAATTAACATAGTAATTGTACATATTTATGGGTTACAGTGTGACATTTCAGTAATACATAATGTAATGTATAATATATAATGATTCGATCAGGATAATTGGCATTTCTTATCACCTCAGGCATTTATGATTTCTTTGTGTTGAGAACATTCAAAATCCTCTCTGTTAACTCTTTTGGTATCAGTTAATTATTATCAACTGTAGTTATCCTGGTGTGAAAAAGAACACTAGGAGTTACTCCTGTTTTCTAACTGTACCCCTGTATCCATTAATCATTCTTTCTCCTTCCCTTCCCACTTCTTTCCCAGCCTCTGGTAGCCACTATTGTATTCTCTCCTTCTTTGAGATCAACTTTTTTCTTTCTTTTTTTTTTTTTTTTTTTTTTTTTTTTTTTTTTTTTTTGAACTTGGGACCTTGCACTTGCAAGGCAGACAGCAGAACCACTGAGCTAAATCCCCCGCCCAAGATCAACTTTTTGACTTTAGATATAAGTCTTTCTGTGCCTAATTTATTTCACTTAACATAATGTCTTCCATTTCCATCTATGTTGTTGAAAAAGACAGAATTTCATACCTTTTGTGGCTGAGTAATATTTCATTATATATTTACACTGCATTTTTTATCTATTCATCCATTAAGGTTATTCCACAAAGGTTGATTCCATATCTTGGATATTGTGAATAGCATTGCAGTAAATAATGAAATACAGATGTCTCTTTGACATACTGATTTCAGTTCCTTTGGATATATGCCCAGAAGTGGGATTGATGAATCATATAGCAGTTCCACTTTTAGTAGTTTTTGAGGAACCACCATACTGCTTTCCATAATGGCCACACTGATTTACATTAACCACCATGACCACCAGTATATAAGTGTTTCCCTTCCTCTCATCCTTGTCAACATTTGTTATTTTTTATGTTTTTGATAATAAGCATTCTAAATGGAATGAGACAATATCTCATTGTGCTTTAGATTTGTATTTCCATGATGTTACTGAACATTTTTGGTATGCATTTATATATTCTTTTTTGAGAAATGTCTGTTCAGGTCATTCACCCATTTTTAAATCAGTTTATGTTTTTGTTTTGTTTTTCTGCTTTGTTGTATAGTCTGAGGTTGGTTGAATTTACAGATGAGGAATCCATGGATGTGGAAGGTTGACTGTACCTTTAAATTAATGAATGATGGGGCCCTGACAGTAATATTTGGAAATAAACTCCCTCCATCCCACAATCCCACTTAGCTTTGGATCTAAGACAGTGACCCTGAGTGGCCTGAGCTTTGATGACTAGGGGATAGAGACAGAGTCTGCAACAGAGAGCCTTAGGAAGTTGGGCGAGGCAGGAAACAAGGTCCATCTGTGAAACCCAAGCTCTATCACCTTTCCACATTCAGTTGATCATGGTGTGCCTGAACTTCTATTTCGACGTAGTTCTGAAAGGTCCAGCAGGTCCCATAATGTACACTCATAGGTCAGTCTTCAAGCTGTTGGGCTCAGCCCCAGTCCCTGTCTCTCATCTGTGTTCATCCTCTGGTTGAGGGTGAGTCAGGGGTGTTCATTTGGAAAAAGGAGACTCGCCTCCTTCCATGGGTCCTTTTCCATCATTACAAAGACATGACACCATGCTGGATGCTCCTGCCACACCATCTTCTTCAGTGAGAAGCCTAGGAGTGACCCCATCAACTCCCTCATTCAGAGTCCACCCACACCAGCCACCATGCCTCCAGGTTTATAGGTCTCCTGCTGCAACCTTTCCTCTACCCTCCAGTACCTTCAGGACAAGCCAAACCTTGTCATGCCTCGTCCAGCACAGCCTGGCCCTCACCAACTTGACCAACTTCTCTCCTCTTGCTTCTCTCTGGGGACCTCAGGCTTTAGCTTCGGGACCCCTGGCCATGTGGGAACCCTCTTCCACATGTGGGTCCCCTCAGTCATACCTCTTACAATATGTCCTCAACTCCTTTTCCTCCAAGGCCCAACTGTAACACTGCCTCTTCTGCGTACCTTCCATCCTGGGCCATGGAGATTCCCTACTTATCCGGGATGGTAACACACCTGTATCTTGCATGGCTTATGCTACATGGACCTGTGTTTGTGTGTCAGTTTGTCTCTCCCATTTAGACAATGTGCCTTTCCATGGTGTGTACTGGGTGCCTTGGCCCTGTCCATACCCCCAGCTCAGGAGGCATTTGACAAGCACTTGTTGAGTAAATAAATCTCTCATTCATGTAGTTTAACTTCAGGCCATCATGACCTTCAGGAACTATGAGATGGACTATTTCTGTTGCTTTGCCTGGAACAACTGCTTGGCTTCTCCCTCTTACTTTATTATAGACAAGGATCTTTTCCTGTTTAACTACTGTCACAGCCCTGGGATAATCTTGTTCAGGAATCATCCCCCAAAGCAGCCAGAGAGCTGCCCTTTTGGAGGAACCGATGTTAATTCAGGAGACTGTGTGTCTCTCATGATCTTGGAGGTCTATTCCATCCCAAATGTCTGCTGCTTCCAGCCCAGATACAGAGGAAGGTCACACGTGTCCTGTTGGGCATGGGGGCAACCTCCACCCAGCCATCTCATTTTACAGACCTGTGCCACAGTGCCAGCTTTCAGGCTGCCAGATCTCAACTTGACACCTTGTCCCTGTCAACGGCCTGGCCGATGCCTCAGCCCCAGGCCAGAGAACCTTTTTCTCAAGGTTAAAAGTAGCTGACCTTTGACAAGCAGTATTGGCTAAATTCCATGTTCCTTAAAAGGGAAGCTTCCAGCTTGCCAGTGCTTATTTGGCCATGTGGCGGGAGAAGGTCTGTGTCCTAGCCCTGTGTACCCAGTGGGAGGGTTTGTGGCTGGAGGTGTTCTGGTGAACAGTTATTATTAAAATAGCCATCTTCAAAAATATGTGCAGGAGAGGGGGCCATCCAGTCTGCTGGCCAGTTTGTACCGCAGCCCATGTGGCTGAACAGCTCATTGCCTCTCTCTGGCTCTCTTCAGTACCCTCCTTAAGGTGTATGCAGCAAGAAAGCTGACAGAATGACAAAGACACATGCCAGCTATTAAATGTCTGGACTTCTGTTTTTAATGTAGGGGTGACGGTCCAAAGATTGATTTGTCGGGCAGTACGCTATCCAGCATCCTGGACAAGGATCTCTCAGACCGCAGCAATGACATTGGTAAGTAAGGACATTGTTCTTCTCTTTCCAGACTTAGAAAAGAACTGTAAAGCCCAGTTTGACCGTATAAACAGTGTGATGAGAACTAACATGACTGTTAAAATGCCAAGCTGCCTACCTTTGCTTAGTTTTAGGTATCAGAGTTCTGTAAAAAATGGAAGTGATGGTGTTTTCTACATGAAAATAGAACACCTGGGATTTCTACCCTCCCTGGCCATAGCAGAAATTTCTTGCAAGTTCTAATGAAAAGAAATCATGAATAAACCTTTTTGAGTAAATGGGCATGAGCACTTATTCTGATATTTTCCAGTGGTTTGTGTATTTAGTGTAAAAAGGTAAATGGATACAAATGTAAAATGGCAGGACTCTTTGTAGATGCTGCACTAAGTATTTCAATTTTGAGTTTAAAATGAGCTTTGGTATGGTAATTTCCACTTAGTTAAGAACAGGAGTGAGTTTTTCCAAGGTTAAGATACCACCTTGTGGTAAACAGGAAGGGGGCTAAAGTCTGCTTAAACAGAAGTCAGAGTCCCTTTGGAGGGAATGCCTGGGAATGCCTGGGTGGGTAAGAGGCTACTGGCAATTTGACTTGGGTGGCAGCCCTTTTAGACAATCCAGATTCAGGGACTAAACTTTATTTTTAACTTTGCATCTTTAATCTGTACCTGTTGTGGGAATTAGCATTCTCTCACCACATTTTAAAATATACCCAATTTTAATTAAACTTTTTATTGTGAGATAATTGTAGATTCACAGGCAGTTGTAAGAAATGATACAGAGAGATCTGCGCACCCTTTACCTGTTCTTCTCCCCATGGTAACATCTTACAGAATTACTGTACAATATTGTGACCAGGACATCGCTATTGATACAATCCACCAATCTTACTCAGATTTGCCTGTTTTAGCAGTACCTGTGTGTGTATTGAGTTCTCTGCAATTTTGTCATATGAATGTATGTGTAGGTTTATGTATCCACCACCATGGTCAAGACACTGAACATTTCGGTCACCTCTAGTTTCCTTCGTTTTGCTCTTTTCCAACCACACCCCCTTCCTAACCTATGGCAGTTTACTACCGCGTATTGATTGGACATCATCTGTGTTGGCCACTCAAATTAGAAACAAATGTCCAACATTTGGCAGGCCATATAAGAGCCCTAGAGTACCCAACTTGAGCATTCTTCTTGCCTGGTGCCACCCCCTTGCTTGGGAGCTGTTTTCTTCTAAATCTGCTAACGAAATTGCTTCTTTGCATACTGCTGACCTGCATTTTCTAGCCTGACCTTCTGAAGGTTTGTGGGTAGGATGTGTGGTTGTGACTGTAAATACCAAAAGTACTTGCCTTGTTTCCAGAAGCTGGTTTACATCCTCGCCCAGCCTTTGAGAAGTCCAGTCAGTAGGCTTAACCTGACACATTGGGCCGATGCAATCCCAGCAGAAACTCTGGCCTGCTATAGCTTTGATCTGGTTAAAGAGAAGGGATAGGCGGCGGAGCACTGATCAGCTGTGAATGGAAGGGAATCATCAGAATGAGGTTGATTAAGTTCCAGTTCTACCACTGCAGTTCAGTATTTGGGCTGCATTTTAAGCCAGGGTGACTGGTTGGCAAAATGTTGGTGAAGGTCATGTGGTGTTCTCCCACTCCAGAATACACCGAACCCTGTGTCTTGCTTGTTAAGAGCACTGGCCTCTGACCCCTGCAGTCTTTGGGTCTGGAAATGTCTAAGGTAGCTCTTGCTAAAATATAGCATGCTTTGCAGTCTGACCAGCTGGTTTGGATATGATGGAGCTCTTGATAGAGGAAAAGTAAGTCTACAGAAGATTTTCATATTGTGGAAACGAGGCACTAGTGTTTGGGATCCCAGAAAGATATTGCTGATGTTTGGTTCTGTCATTTCGCCAAGAAGGCATTAATCCCAGAGGACTATATAGTAATTCCTCAAGTTAACAACTTAATGTATGTATTGTAAGAAATGGCAATTAACAGGTATGTAATCAACCAGGACATACTCGAGCACCTGCTAATCAAATGAAAGGCTGCCTAGATAATGAGGCCTTCACACAGGCCATTAGCCCCTAAGACAGGAAATGAAAAGTGAAATGATATGGGAGACCTGAATGGTCAATGCTAATCAGAAGAAAGGGTGTTTTTCTGGGGTCAGAGTGCTGGAACAGGCTGCGTTTGAGTGCTGAATCTGCTGCTTCCTAGCTGGGTGGCCTATAATTTACAGACTCTGATCTTCCTTCTCCTTGTGTATAAATGCTAACATCTTGATCGAGTTTCTTTTCTTTGAAAATTACGTCAAACCACTTCAGAGGTTGCAACAAGATAGACATACTTATTATTTATGTTATTTGTTGAGAAGTGACCACTGGATCAGGAAGATAATATTCTTACCATAAGGAGAGGGGAAGAGGAACATAGGGTTTAGGAATAAATCCCCACAAATCCCACATTTAAGGAAAAGTGAGGAGCTCACTTTGGCAGCACAGATACTAAAAAATAAAAAGTGGGATTTTGCAACATCACAGAGACCATGGGAGGGATGAATTTTAAGCAGACTGTCTCTAGCCCCCAAGGCAGAAATGATCTTTGTAGGTGGATTGGTCAAGGAAAAAAGGACATTGCAGGGGGAGTGGCTTTCTTCAGGGCTGCTTTTGTAGCATTTATTCATTGCTTTGAATCAAGGAGGAAATTATTTGTACCAGAATGCCTTGTTAGTGATGCAGTGAATAGCGTTATAAGGCCCTGAAAGCTATTAGAAACCATCAATGTTAGATATAAATAAATCTGTGTTTCCTCTTAATAAAGCTGTAATTTTAAATTATTATAATATTAAATTAGGGAACATGGCCTTTTCAGATCGCTTGTGGGGAGCTACCAGCATCTGTCAGCTAGCAATAATTCAGAATGAAATCAATTAGTCCAAAGCTAAGTTGTTGATGTCAGTTTGAGATATTGTTTGCATCAAACTATGCAGCCGTATTTCAAGTAACATAATAGAAAATATGGAAGAGCTCCAACACAGGCCTGTGCGTGAAATGAAAATCCCATTGTCCAGTTTTCTCTTGCTGATGGAAGAATCTCTGTTCCAGTTGAATGGGAGATTATAGGCCACAAAGTCAAGTGCCATAACATTTACTTTTATTATGCCATATATTGTAGCTCCCACCACGTGGTGGGATTTATTGTTACACATCAATACTGCTGAGAGATTTTCAGTTCCTTTCTCACTAAAGCACATAACACCCAGCCTCCAGATGGGAAGCAGCCTGTGAACTAAGCCACCTAGCTTCAACTAATTGCCTTAGAAAGCTCTTCTCATTCCTCCTCAGTTGCTTGGCATCTTTGTTTGGACTGTTTGTTTCGTTTTCATCCTATTCAAGTCTTCTCCAGCTTTCCCCATTTCTGTCTCTTTATGGCAACACTACCCTCTCTTCAACTTGAAGAAAGTTCAGATTTTCCCCTCCATCTTCAACTTGACCCTCCAACCATACCTTACACTGTAGTCAGTTTGAGAGCCAATAATTGGTACTTCTAATGCTGGAAGACCTGGAATGTGGAAATGGTTTAGATATAAAGGCTAACTTCACTTTGTCCTCAGCTCGTGAAAGCCTGTGGACTGTGATTCATTTAGGTCAGGAAATGTAACAACAACTCTCATTCCTAGGAATGCTATTAAAAGTGTATTGATTTGGGAATCAATTGAAAAGGTTCTAAAACTGGATTGTAGTGATGGTCTCACAACTCTAACTAAAAATTAAGTTGTATGCTTAAAACAGGTGAATTTTCTGGTATATAAAGTACACGTCAGTAAAGATGCTTTAAAAAAAACAAATTGACTTTTTCCTAACACTCATGTTGCGGTCCCAGTATTAAAAATGACATAAACAACACTCATTTATAAGTGTGTGAGATTAGAAGTGCTCCATTTTATAAAATATGTGTAGTTACATAGAACAATAAGCATTATAGTGTTTTTTTGAGTTGTGTATAAACCAATCTTTTATGCATAGAATAATTTTGATGCAAGAAAGCTCTCTAAAAGCACAGAGAGAATCATTTAGGGATGCAAATAAGTCCCCATAGGGTGTTAAATATGTTTATTGCTTTCCATGGTTTTCTTAAATTAAAGCCACCCGGACATTGATACGTAATGATTATAGCTGTGATGATAGATTGACACCAAGGTGTTCGAAAGGTTTAGGAAAGACTTCTAACCATTTGGGGATGGCAAATGTCTTTATAATCTTTGCTACCTCCGTACAATTTGACATACAGTTGTAGATGGTTGCCTCTGAGGGATGTAGTTTGTTGTAAATAGCCTGGTGCTAGAATTGTCCTCCAGTGAAATGGAGAGTAGATCCTCCCTTGTCTTTATCTCCCCTCTCCCCGCATCCCTATTTTCTAGTGCTGGAATGATAGTAGTGCACGCAAGGAAGAGGGAAAAAGAAGAAACTAATATTTACTGAGTGCCTACAAAGTGTTTTGTGTATTTTTCTCATCATCAACAGCCCTGTGGGAGAGAGGCATAATGACTTATGTTTTTAGAACAAACGGGATAAAGAAAGCCAGGAAACTTGCACACAGTTAACCAACTAGTAAGAAGCAGAGTTTAGGTCTCCCTGGCTCATAAGCCCAAAACTACAGTACAAGAAGTTGGCATACATCAGCAATTTTCAACTGCTCTCCCCAAGGGACATTTAGTGGCAATGTTTGGAGACATTTTGGGCTGTCACGTTATGGGAGTGGGGATGCTAGTGGCTTCTAGTGCAGTAGGACAGCTGTATAAGAACAAAGAATGACCCAGCCCCAAATGTTAGTAGCACAGAGGTCACGAAATTTTGGCCCATGGCAAGAATCTGAAGGTAAATGGGGAACAGCTGGAGCTGAACACAACCTTACTGTCCAACCAAGAGCAACCCGGTGCTCTGTGGTGTGACCTAATTTCCTGAGAAGCTTTATAAAGCCTAGTTTGAAAATACACTTTTGAGCTTTGAAAACCAATAATTTCATATACAAAAAAGTAAATACAGTATATTTGAAGTAATTAAATCCTCCAAAGACATGTCTGTGAAATTGGAGAGAGCTTAGGCTTATGGCAAGTTATTTGCCCAAGAAAAGGTGACCCAATTTGAATCTGATTGACACATAGAGTATTATGTTTGGTGTTTGGCTAGGAATTAAAGAACAACAAACATAAAATTTGACCAATGACAATTTCTAAATCTGCATCTTCTATGGTGAAACCAGGTTATATAAAGCAATTCAATAGTGACAACACGAAATTTGTTACTGTGATACCACATCTCTATAAACAAGTGATTAAAGGCCGTGTGGTGGCATGTAATTAAATCCTCCAAAGACATGTCTGTGAAATTGGAGAGAGCTTAGGCTTATGGCAAGTTATTTGCCCAAGAAAAGGTGACCCAATTTGAATCTGATTGACACATAGAGTATTATGTTTGGTGTTTGGCTAGGAATTAAAGAACAACAAACATAAAATTTGACCAATGACAATTTCTAAATCTGCATCTTCTATGGTGAAACCAGGTTATATAAAGCAATTCAATAGTGACAACACGAAATTTGTTACTGTGATACCACATCTCTATAAACAAGTGATTAAAGGCCGGGTGTGGTGGCACATGCCTGTAATCCCAGCACTTGGGAGGCTGAGGCAGGAGGATCGCTGCAAGTTCGAGACCAGCCTAGGCTACATAATGACTTCCAGATCAGTCTCAACTACATAGTGAGACCCTGTCTCAAAAAAAAAGTGATTAAAGTCTTATTTTGTAATTTTTATCTTTTACTATAAGATAAACATTTCAGCCAGGCCTAGTACTCTGGGAGGCTGAGGTAGGAGGATCGCAAGTTCAAGTTTCATCTGGGGAATTTAAACTGTGCCTCAAAATAAAAAGGGTGAGGAATTTGGCTTACTGTCGAGGTCCTGGGTTCAATCCCCAGTACCAAAATAATAGAGCATTTCTAGGGGTTTCATGGACATATTCTGAGGGAAGACTTAGATCTTCTGCCTTTGGACCATAGCTTTTTGGTCCTGTTTATATTATATTAAACTAGGAAAATTTATATTAAACTTCTGCTTTGGCACTAAAGATCCAGTTATTGATCCTTATAGCATTTCAGCTCTGGTTCCATAGAACATGCTGTGTCCGGCTGTAAAGAGCCCTTTGGGTGTTATTTGGAGAGGCCCTGAGCTGAGGAATGGCAGATGTGTTTGCTGTTGTGACATAGTCAGGCCCAAGAGTGGCATTGTGAGGTGGATATGTGTGGGCATCTGCTGCTCTGGCTATTCAGGGACACAAGTCATGATCACACTTAAAATTCTATCGGTTGTTATTTGAGAAGCACTCTGTTACACACAAGTGGTGGCAAAAAGAAAAGAGATTGTGCTGAGGAATAGACACTATTTCATGGAAGTGAAACAGGCTATGCTTTTGATGCATTGCTCATTGACCCACGCTGTCCTCCTAGCATTTCTGTTTCTTCCCAGAACTTATGGAGACTCAATTCAGAAGAGCATCCATGCCTTACTTTCTCCCAGTGGTGCCTTGAGCTTCCCACTGTTCCTATTCCCAACCCTCAAGGCTCACCGTGTAGTTCTGTGGCTGAGTAAACCCAGTCATACCAGCCACCAGCACTCATTTAAAAGGTGTCTTCCAATCCAACAAGAGATCGTCCAATGTGGAGGCCTCATCTTTCTCTGTCCTTTGAAAAGCCTGATCCTAGATGTAAACTGAGCATCTCTACTTACAGGTCTTCACAGTTAGAGATGTTGGCTCCCAGCACCCAAGGCAGCCCTGGCCTTGGCAGTGTCGTGACAGCTGGCTTTGTACTTAGTTGTGAGGGGTTCCGTGACCATCTCTTACCCCATCACATAGATAAGTGCAAAAGCAATAAAGTACCAGTAGAAAAAGCCTCACAAACACTACAGAAAGCCAAGAGGAAGTCAAACAAATCAGAGTAGGGAGATCCTGACAAATGTTGCCTGACCTCCTTGGAGCAATACACTTGGCAGCATGAATTATTCCACAACAGAGAGGGAGTATCCCTTGGTGTAAACAGTGTTATCCTTCCCAACCACCTCCACCTTTCAGCCTGCAACAAGGACTATACCTGACTGCAGAGGTACAGAGAGACATTTGGAGGTGTGGAGAGCATCAATTCAACTGGTTCTTGAATTGAAGAAGGTTGCAGTGCCTCATAGAGATGTGAACTTGCAGCCAATCCCGGAAAAGCTCACCTGTATGCAGAGACAGTGAGTCCTCCCCTGGTATTTTGGTTGCCTCTCTGCAGACAGGATCTTCACATTCTTCATCCAGTCTGGTGGCTTGAGTTCCTCTTCCTTTGCTCCGTGCTGGGACCTATTAAGCCTTTGAGAATACAAATCTAGAGATACACCCCATAGATTCAAAGTAGTCTGTATACAATGCAAAAACATATAATAACCTTTGCTGCATCCACACTGTAATCCATGGAGGCCTCTGAGCTGCAAATGAATGTGGAAGCAAAAAGGGAACAACATGCAGCTGTCCAATTGCACTTGGCATTTATTGGGCTCGGGATGCTCCCCACCCTCCACCCACTCACTTGTAGGCTTGTAGATGAGAAGAACCCGCCTCTTGCTTCCCTTTTATTTACAGATATCCAGGGGGATATATAGCCTGCCATAAAATCATGTTCAGATACCACTTTCTCATCCTAAAACCATATGGACAAACTACACTTTATTAAGCATATTATTTTATTGCTATCATTCTATTGAGTGAGTTGTCAAAATCCTCCTCTAGCCACAGGGTGTTGTTAAGGCTTGGCCTGGAAACCTTGGCCAAGGTTAATGGCCTGCTTAACTTTGATTCATGAAATAAGAAAAGTGATTAGCAGTTAGGGAATGAGATTGGTGGGCCCCATTAAAAGGCAATTGGATATAGCAGTGACAGGTTAAGGCGGAGGTGGAGGTTAAAAGAGTGCTCTGATTTGGAGCCAAAAGAAACCTGTTTACTTACTTTTGCAGTAACCTATTGTGACACTCTCATCACCTTCCCAGGCCTGAGTCATCTCTCCCTCAGGTTCATGCTCTTTGGAATTTCATAGGTCATTTACAAAAAGGCTTTTAATTTGAGGGATTGCTAATTTTATTTTACTATTTAAGCACATTTAAATAAAACAAATGGCATCATCTATTATTAGAAAGGGTATAAGCTCCCAGTTTAAAGATTGAACACAGTTAGCTTAATGGGAGTCTTGCCATGGTGTGAACTTTTTCTCAGTGCTTTATGGCCTGCTGATTGACCAATGAGTTCTTGAAGTAGCATTTGAAAAATACAAGTCCAGCTCATGTCTGAAGAGGTAGGATGTAAGGGGAGAGGAAAGCTATGGGGCAATTGAAAGGCCCCAGTGGGAGTCATATATTGAAGGTGAAAATGCATACGCTTAGCAAAGCGGGGGGGGGTGCGGTTTTTTTTTTTTTTCTTTATGTTTTTTTTTTTTTTTTCCTTTAAGCATCATCCATAGAGGGGCTTGGGGCGAGAGTCAGTGGTAGAGTGCTTACCTAGCATCATAATAAAGCCCTGGGTTCCCCTGCACTATTTTAAAAATATTAAGTCAGCCACTGAACATCAGGGTTTTAAATGCATTTAAATACTTTTTACCCCGGTCTTCTTTCTTCCCCAAGTTTTACAGATGAAAAGAAACAGCTTATCTAGTTATGGTGGATGGACACCTACCCCTCTTAGCAATTCAGACAGTTCCTTAAGTTTTGTAGTCAGCAAAATTTTGGCTTTTGTGTAATTTTGGACATTAAGATATTATTGCTTCACTTGTGCATTAGCATTTTATGTTATTCATGTCTGCTCATTTTTTATCTAAGCAAAGTATTATTAAATAAGATGAGATGACCTGTACATCTTGATCTCCAAAAAGGAAATGTGTCTTCTGTCCAGACTATTAGGCCAGCCGTTGAACCACTATACCTTTCTGGATCCAGAGGGGTATCTGTGTGTGTGTGTGTGTGTGTAGGTGTGTGTAGGGAGGGGTACTGGGATCAAACCCAAGGCTTTGCACATGCTAGGCAAGTGTTCCGCCACTGAGCTATATCCCTAGTCCTGGTCTTAGTTTTTCATCTTTCAATAGGGGACCTTTCTAGGGTCTCACTGGGTGTTTTCTTAGGCTCACTAATTTTCTGGCTATATGGAAGTTTGAGTAATTGTTAAGAGGTCTGAGCAGAACTTTTATAAGGTTTTAAAATTATCCATATTCATTCACCTTTTAAAAATATTATTTTTATTTTTTTAAAATGTAAATTCTTAGGCATGGTGGCGCATGCCTATAATCCCAGCACTCGGGAGGCTGAGGCAGGAGGGTCGCTGTGAGTTTGAGACCAGCCTGGGCCACATAGTGAGACAGGGCAGTCTCCATATTCATTCACCTTTTAAAAATATTATTTTTATTTTTTTAAAATGTAAATTCTTAGGCATGGTGGCGCATGCCTATAATCCCAGCACTCGGGAGGCTGAGGCAGGAGGATCGCTGTGAGTTTGAGACCAGCCTGGGCCACATAGTGAGTTCCAGGTCAGTCTCAACTGCATAGTAAGACACTGTCTCAAAAAACCAAAAAAAAAAAAAAAAGATGTAAATTCTTACAGAGAAATGTAAAAGGATAGGATGTTTGCCATCCTAAATAACTTTAAATTACTAGAGCAAATCATGACACAGAAGCAAGATAGTTCCAGAGTCACTGAGGAAGTTATGGAGTGTGTTAGATAAACCACACGTTTTCAGATAGGTGAACTTGGATTTGAATCCTTCTTTCGTTTGTGAGTTCTGTTTACTAATTAGTTGGTTTTTAATGCTTTGCTTCCAATGAAATTAGAGTGGGGGGCACACACTGAATTGTGGTTTTGGTTGATTATTAAAATAATTGCTAATGATGCCATCCTACTGTTTGGCTTTTTATGTATAATTCACAAGGAATGCAGAGAACCAACATTGTGATGACAGTTATTTCCACTCTCATCTACTTCTGTTTATGTGAACAGAGTTCGTTGGCACTTACATCTCTAAAATGAAAAACAGGAATAGAGACAATACAAACTATCTCTCTTTCTAATATTAAGTAATCAGTTTATTATTAAATAATAAGTTTAGGAGGAAAGCTGAATAGAATTCTACTTTTCCATGCTTTAAAATTATTTATAAAAATGTTTGTAATATACATATATATATATACACACACACATATATAATTGATTTTATACTACTATAAATTTAATAACTCAGTCCAAAAGAAAAATATTTTTACCCTTCAACCTAATGATTTCAGAAAAGAAAAAATCATAAATTTCAGTTTACATTCGTATTTTTATAGCAGAAAGAGATGGTAAAGTGATTAAAATACTTAAAAGCATATTGCATTAGAATAAAATTCAGGAATGGATGATGGAAATGTGAATGCAAGGAAGAAAAGTAATGATATAAAATTTCCAAACTGTTGAACTCTTATAACATTTAAAAGCAGGTGATTGTGGTTGTTAAATTGCTGTAGTCATAAAAAGTATATTGAATACGCTTAAGAAATATGTTATATTTTAAAATATTAACATTTAGGGTACAGCAGAAATTATATCCTTTGTAATTAAAATTTATATAAAATCATAGATGCCAGTTTAAGAGATGTAAGGAGATATGCACCAGTTTCCACAATTATTTTAGTACATACACTGGCAAAACAGTCTGAAAACCACAGGCCTCAGAAATATCGGTTTTACACTTAAACATTTCTATGGACTAATTAATAGAAGTGGTATTGATGTATCTGAAGGTCTACATATTTTTATTTTGTGGTATAAATTGTCAAATTCATTACAGAAAAGTTGTGCTACTATTTTTAATTAAGAAGTACCTTATTTATTAAAACATTTTTCATAGCAGATTTGGGATTGTAGTGAGCAATTTTAAAAATTAATTTCCTTGGTGCATTTTAGATATACATAATGATAGCATTCATCATATGGAATTTGTGCCCATACATGATATATCTTGATTCTTTTTTCCTCCTTTCCCTCCCCTCCCTCCAATCCCTCTTCCACTCATTTATAAAGGCTTTGTTTCCTTTTTTGTTCTATTCTCTTTTCTTCTGTTTTCCTTCCTTCCTTCCCCTCTCCCCTCCCTAGTTCCCCTTTCCATTTGAATATTTTCTTCCTATTTCACAATGTCTGTTATACGTTTTGGTCCTGTTATGGCTTGTGTCTAGATGTCCCCCCAAAAGCCTCATGCTTTTTCAGAGGTGGTTGAATCTAAAGTGTGTGACTGACTCCTGGGGGGGGCAGTAGGCCCAAAGGCACTAGGATTAAGGGTGTATTACCTGCCCTGAGTAGCCTGAATAAGATAAAAGGGGGCAGAAAGACGCTGTTAATGTCTCTTGTTATTTTTGCTGTCTTCTGCCACCATGAACTTGCTGCTCTGGCACCCTGCCTTGGAGCCAGCTGATTATAGGCTGAAACATTTATGAACTGCAAGCCAAATAAACTTTTCCCCCTTTAGCTTAGAGTGTTGGGTATTTTGTCTGAGCAATGAGAGAAAAGTAACTAACACAGGTCCTTATTTACACTTTTGGTTTCTTGCACCAGAGAAACCGTGCAATATTTGAACATGTGTGTCCAATTTATTTCACTTAAGCTTATGGTCTCCAGTTGCATCCATTTACCTAGAAATGTCTCAAGCTTATCCTTATTTATGGCTGAGCAGTATTCTATTGTATAAATAAACAACATCTTTATCCATTCATCAGTTGATGGCCATTTTGGCTGTTTTCAAGATTTAGCTATTACAAAGTGTGCTGCTATAAACATAGGTATACATATATCGCTGTGGTATGATGCTTTTAATTCTCTTGGGAAGATACCAAGAAGGGGAATAGCTGAGTCAAATGCAACCTCTAGTTTTAGTTTTTTGAGGAATCACAACATTGATTTCCACAGTGGTTGCACAACCCACCAACAGTGGAGAAGGGTTCCTTCTTCCTCACTGCCCAGCCAGCAGTTGTTATTGGTTGATTTCTTGATAACAGCCATTTTTTCTGGAGTTTCTACTACTTCATTTGTGAAGTGTCCATTCATTTCAGATGCCTATTTTTGGATTAGGTTATTCAGTTTGAGGGATCTGATTTTTGTGGGTTCCTTATATATTCTAGATATTAGTCCTTTGTCTGAGGAGCAGCTGGCAAAAAATTTTTCCTACTCTGTGGGTTGTCCCTTCATGCTGTTGGTGATTTCTTTTGCTGTGCAAAAGATTTTTTAATAAAATGACATCCCAGTCATTGATTCTTTCTGGTATTTCCTGTGTGATTGGGATTTTGTTCCTAAAGTCTGCCTGCTCCTTTGTTTTCAAGAGTTCTACCTATTCTGTCTTCCAGAAAATTTAGTGTTTCTCTTTTAATATTTAGATCTTTTATCCATTTTGGTTTTAGTTTAGTGCATGGTGAGAGATACTGATTTACTTTCAGTCTTTGGCATGTGGAAAGCCAGTTTTTCCAGCACCGTTTATTAAAGAGGCCATCTTCCAGTGAAGATGTTTAGTCCCTTTGTCAAAGATAAGGTGGCTGAGTGTGTTTAGTGTTTCTGCATCTTCTAGTTCTTCTTCTGTTCCTTTCCACTGATCCTTGGGTCTGTGTTTTTTGGGGTTCCCCCCCGCCCCAGTACCATGCTCTATTTATCACTGTAGCTCTGTAGTATAATTTCACATGAGGGATTGTGATGCCCCCTTCTTTGCCTTTGTTGCCCAGGATTTCTTTTGCTATTCTAGGTCTCTTCTGGTTCCAAATGAATTTTAATATTGTTTTCTCTAATCCTGTGAAGTATGCTATTAGCATTTTGATTGGGACTGTATTAAATCTGTATAATACTTTTAAGAGTATAGATATTTTCAGTATATTGGTTCTTCCTGCTCAAGAACAAGGGATACCTTTCCTTTTTCTGATATCCTGTTCTATTTCCTTTTTTGGAGTATTGTAATTTTCAATGTAAAGGTCTTTTACTTTCTTTGTCAGATTGACTTCCTAAGTATTTCATTTTGGGGGATGCTATTGTGAAAGGTATGGTTTCCCTAATTTCTCTCTCAGTGAGTTTGTTATTTGTGCACAGGAATGCTATTGACTTTTGAGTGTTGACTTTGTATCAAGTTAAATTTGGTTATTAAATTTAGATGCCTTTTGGCTGAGATTTTGGGGTCTTCTCTGTAGCATATCATGTTATCCATAAATAATGACAGTTTAACTTCTTTTCCTATCCTTATTCCTTTCATTTCTTTCCCTTGTCTCATTATTCTGGCTAATGTTTTCAGAACTATATTCAATAAGAGTGGTGATAATGGACATCCTTATCTTGCTCCTGACTTTAGAGTGAAATCTTTCATTTTTTTACCATTTAATGTGATGTTTGCTTTGGTTTGTCATAGATGTTTTATCAGATTGAGATAAAGACCATCTATTCCAATTTTCTGTAGGGTTTTGTCATGAATGGGTGTTGAGCTTTGTCAAATGCTTTTTCTGCATCTATTGGAAGGAAGGGTTAAGTGGGTGAAAGGAGGGCAGGGGTATGGGGAAAAAACAAGAACCAAGATATATCATGTAAAGGTACAAGATCCCAATGATAAATGTAACTGTATTGTTTGCTTTGAATGTACAAATAAAGTTAATGGGAAAAAATAAAATAAAATATATTCCCATTCTCCTTAAAAAAGAGAAATGATCTTGCGACTTTTGTCCTTGGCCCTATTAATATGGTGTATTACATTTATTGATTTGCATTTGTTGAACCATTCCTGTATCCCGAGAATGAATCCTACTTGGTCATAGTGTATAATCTCAGTGATTTGCTGCTTTCTGTTTGCCAGTATCTTATTGAGGATTTTTGCATCTATATTCATTAGGAAGAGTGGCCTGTAGCTCTCTTTTTTGGTTGGATCATTATCTGGTTTTGGTGCAGAAATGTCTTCCAGATATAGCTGGTTTTGGGGTTTTGATTCTGTTGCAAGATTCTACCTCTTCAATTTATTGGGGATGAGAAAAAAATTGCTGCCTATTTGGCATAGTCCCTCATTCTTTGGCACTGGTCTATAGTATTATTTATGACTCTCAGGCAATCTCGGTCTTGGCATACAAGGAAGAACAACTGACCTAGAACAGTTATATCACCTTGACTAGTCATATAATAAGGAGTAATAGTGGCATCAAACACAACCTAGAAAATGACAAACTGTGGTAACTATTAATTTGCCAATTTCTTCATATGAACAGGATTCATAGTTTTATAACAAAATATAAAATAAACCAGAAGATTGTGTACAGTATATATCCCTTCAATATGGTGATTTTACCCTCAGTGGAGAAAATATAAAAGGAGTTAGGGGAAAAATAGAGAAATAAAAGAAGAGAAAGACATTAGAAATAAGGCTGGAAGACAAAGAAAGTTACACAAGGTTTGCAAACTAGTAAAGAAGACAGAGAAACAAGGAAGAAACAAGAACAATCAAGGAAAAGATAAAAATAGAAAAAATAAAATAAAGAAAAATAAATAAAAAAGCAAAGAAAGGAAGAAAAGCAGGGAAAAATTGTCTACTGCATTGCATGTTTCTGCTGTCACTGGTTGACAGAGGGGGCAGGCAGAGCTTGATCCATGTTGATTGATCCCAGCAAGCCAGCAGTAGAATTATGGTGGTGGTGGATAATCCTAGAACACATGGGCCTTTAATTCCACTGAAATTCAACCTGCTTCTGGTTTCTGGCTGTGAGGCTGGAACCCAAGTTTTTCAGCCTGTAGCATTCCAAGTGCCTCCTGCTAGCTTGAACTCAGCTCCCTCCCTGGTGACTTCATTACTCCCTGACCTGCTGGCTTGAACTTGGCCGCACCTTACCCTGACACTAGGAGCGGCTAGGAGCCAACCTATAGCTGCTCTGAGTTCTGACCTCTGTTGACCCCTTTCCAAAATGGCTGGTAGCCAGTCACCCTCTCCCAGGGGGTTGTCTGAACCTGAATAACTCATCAGCCACTGCATTCTGTAGCATCCACTGTTCCGTTCCACTGATGTGTTTCTTTATGGAGGCTTCTGGGTTCATCAGTAGTCACCTTGCCTCTGCAGGTTTGAGCCACCCCTCCCACATGACCAGCTAGGGCTCAGGCAGAAAGCGCTGCTTGCTACCTCCCTCTTCTGCATTGTGGTCCCTCTCTTTGCTCTTCCTGAGGGCTCTAATTCTTGCTTCAAACCCTTGCTGGGTCCTGAGGATCTACTTCCTTCCTCCTCTTCGACATGTTGCTGTGTTCCAGCATCTGGATTCCAAATCATTGGAAAGGCTGTTTCTCTGCTGCTCACCATTTTGCCATATTCCCACAAGTCTGCTGTGAGCAACTTTTAAAGGAATGAAAATATGTAAAGCTACTTTTCACTGAACATTGTTTATTGTCAATCCTAGTAAATCACTCTCTCTTGATGTTGGACCTCAGAAAGATATGACTTACCCCCTCCCGATTCTTCTTACCTCTCCATGCTGTCATTATTAATTTCATCTTTTACCTTTCATAGTAACAGGCAGAATTTGATTTTACATATAAAAGCCTATTTCAGTGGATTCTAAGCTCCACATAGGTAGGGACAGTAGCCATGTTTTTCATCTTTGTATCTCCCTATGCCTTATCCAGTATCCAGCTCACAGGGCGTGCTCAGTAAATTTGCACTGAATGAATGGACTGAACTAAATAAGAAGAAATAAGAACTAAATAAGAAAAAATACCAAGATGCAGGGTTATAATATGGATCTTTGTTGCCACTAGCCAAATTTAATTTAAACAGTTGCACTTGCCCATATTGCATGCTATCAGTAGCCACATGCTGCTAGTGGCTACCATATTGGATAGTACAGATACAGAAGACTTCCATCATCACATCGTTTTATTGGATAGTGTTGATACAGACTAATTGTACTTTCTTTAAACTACCCACTGTACCTGGCATAAATACATACTTAATAAATGCTTAAAGTAATCAGTAAACAAGCTAGGTATCTCCCTCTCATATTCCTCAGTGATAAAAAAATTACTTTTTACTAAACAGCCATACATTCCCTCTTAACTTGCCTAACATCTTACATTTCTTGCCGGAAATTTCCTTAAAGAAGCCAGCCCCATTTTTTTGTCCATTTAAAAATGCATTTAAATAAAACAATGGTGAGAATCAGTGTGTTACTAGAGTAGAAAAGTACATTTCCTAGTATGTTTTCTTGTTACAGAAGCAATTCTCAGAATTCACAGCTGGTTGAATGAGTAGTGAAATCAAGCAACCCTGCTGACTCTCTCTAGTGTTCTGTGATGGAAAAAATTCCCTGGATGTGAATCTTTATGGGAGTGGCACTTAGCACTTTCTGATAATGACCTTGCGTGAGTTTTTTTACCTCTGCCCTTCCATCTCTAGTTTTGTGGAATTTGCATAGTTCCCACACAGCATGGGTTTTTGTGAAGATGAAATTGGGGAAGTGGTTAGCATGGAAAAGGGGTAGCTTATGGGAGGCTCAAAATTTCTTTACTCTTGTCAGTTTGTGTTCTGCAAACTTTACACCTGTTATTATAAAAGCAAAAACAACAGCTAATCTGCTCTGTCCTTACACACTTTGGAGGGCATATTTTCCTGCAGACTCTAATCATTGCTGATTTTTCTGTCAGAGACTCAGCTAACACAGGTGTTCCTTTGAGCCCTAATAAGGGGCTCATTTCGTAGTCTGTACAGATTTTCCATACCTGTCAAATGACTGATGTGCAGGACGAGATTTCCTTTTTCTGTCCAGAGTGCCTTGTAATGCTATGTCTTCATGAAAAGGTGTCTGTGCCCCTGTGGGTTTAGGGTTTTCTTGTCTTAAATCTTTGGAAAAGCAATAGGAGGGAGGAGGAGTCCTAACTTTGCTTTTAGATTCCTATAATCAAATCCTGCACTTCCATTAATGATATATGAAAACAAAATTTTACCTGTGTAATTTGGAGTTTTCATAAAATCTCTGATTTACAAGGTGATAACCCCATGTAGCTGATGGCTCAGATAATTCTTTTACTTTGTTCATCAGAAAAACTGAAGCCCAGAAAAGTACTCTTTTAATTTATTTGATAATCATTTACTGAATACTCACTGCAAGCCAGAAATGTCAGGCCTGGAAAAATAGAGATAAAAGCTGCATCTTTTTTCCTGGCTGGTGGATGGAGTGGGTAAGTCAGCAAAGGTGACTGGCAGTGAATGCTGAGATCAAAGGCATGGATGAGTGCAAGTTCTAGGGTACAGTCTGGCTTCTTGGAAGAGGTCTCAGTTGTGGTGCCAAGCCCCTGTGACAGAAGAAACTAGAGGGACATATTCAGCCACTCTGCACATCTCTGGTGACACATATAGAGTAGTAAAGAGCTTACTGTAAGAAATGTATCACAGTGGTTCCAGGTAAGTTCTGGCAGCCTTAATGATCTAAAATAGGGGACATAGAGAAGAAGCGATGGCTTTCAGAGGTACTAGGAGGTAGTGACATTGTTGCCAGGCTTTGAGTGTAGCAAACTTTCATTGTAAGGCTCTTTTTGAAGTCCAGAGCAGTAATCTATAATGAATAAACAGAGCCATTTACAAGCTCCTAAACAATTCCATTGGTGACAGGTGGCTTGTCTCTGACTTTTAACTATTTATCCTCTGTATTTGCAGTGCTTGTACTTTAGGTCACCTGTGGTTACTGGTACCATCCATCCCATTTACGGAAAATGAGGCTACATTTTCTAATTGAACCAAATAGGTTGTGACAGGAGTTCGTGGAAAATAGGCACTTCCTTGTGCCATGGAGTCAAGGGCCCTTTCCAAGCCAACTTAATCATGTCCAATATGAAATATCCTTGTGTTGGCAGAGAGTTTGTCTTCCAACTGTCACAAAAGCTAGGAGCCTCTCATCCTTATGAGATGTTAAAAAAAATACGTGGTGCTTGCCAGTCGTATGGTTTTGGGCTTGCTAATGGGCATTGAAACCTATTTCTATTAGGAAGAAACATTCCCAGTCAAGCTGAGGAAGCTCATATCAATTTTCTGCTTGATTCATTTCGAAACCACCATGAAAATTGGGACATTTTCTTTGCACCATAATGGATTAGTCATGGAAATTCTGTCTTAATCATAGCTACCATGGCCACAGTCATGGAGAGCATACTCTGAGCCACTGAAAAGTTATGTGATAGTATTGAAGAGTTTGTCCTCTTCACTGTCAGGAAGCAGAAGTATGTTACAGGTTGCATTCTGTGAAAGTATCACAGGGTGACCTGAGATTCCCTTTTTAGCCATTGACCTCATCCTTGGTGCACCTTTTTCTTTATGGCACTTTGATTTTTGTTGCTGTTTTAGAAAAAGTACTCTTTTTTTCTCTGAGTTTATTGGTATTTTTAGGTATATAGTACAGATACATTCATCATTGCAATCTTATACCTTTACATGACAGGTCTTGGTTCTTATTTTTTCCTCTTGTCCCTGCCCTCCCTTCACCCCCTTCTCCCCTCCCCATTTGCAAAAACTTTATTTCCACTTTTTCATTTTCTCATATTTACAAGCTAAAACTATAGAAAGTTGACAGACGTGGGTAGTGCACACCTATAATCCCAACACTCAGGAGGCTGAGGCAGGAGGATTGCCATGAGTTTGAGGCCAGCTTGAGCTACATAATGAGTTCAAGGCTAGCTAGCCTAAACAACACAGGAATACCCTGTCTCAAAAAAATAAAAAAACAAAAAAAGGGAAAAAAAAACTGTAGAAATTTAACTGTAGAAAGTTAAAATTGACTGAAATGTGCATGAAGAGATAGAGTGATTCTCCCTAAGGGACTATGACTCCCTTCTTCCTCTTGAGTGGCAGAAATGAGACAGTCTTCTGTCATGGAAATGCTTGCTAAGTGTAGCCAGGCTCCATAGTTCTTTTTAACGCAAACCTTGGCCAATGAAGTGAAATGGGCCAGGTAAGTTTTCTGCAGCTATGGCACAGAATGCCACCTTATGCCCTGCAGCAGCTATTTCATATCGCGCTAGGAGCCACCTCTCTAAGCAACAATCCTGAAGTAAGAATGCTTTCTTGATGGGCCGGGGATTTAGCTCCGTGGTATCGCTGCCTGCCTCACAAGTTCGACGTCCGAGTTCCATCCCCAGTACCAAAAAAAA
>NW_022900951.1:15498605-15500538 GCF_012274545.1 Fukomys damarensis | reverse complement strand
AAAAAAACTTCCTTTGGACAGTTTCTTCATTTGCTTGTACCTTTGCTGACAGCATATCAAACCTGGTTTTCTCAGGAATGTGCTAGACTTTGAGAACACAAAGATAAGTTTCTGACCTCCTGGGGCTCACAGCCTAAGTGCCGATGACAGGCACAATTCCTCCGAGTCATTCTGAAGCACAGTTCATTACAGACTGCCACCTCAGATGTCAAACCCTAAGCTCCAGGGTAGACTTAATTATTTCAGTGGGCTGAGGAGAATGGTGAGGAGTGAAGATGGTATCCTCCCTAGAGTTGCAGCAAAAGTTTCCTAGTGTGAACTTGGCCATCCCTGCATGCCACCGGACATACCAAGTCCATTCCAGGGTGGGCCTGAGGCTGTTTCATGTGCTCCCCTCACTCTGGTACTCCTTTCTCATTTTATTCTGCATATCCTCGGTCACTTCTCCCTCTGCCTTGTCTCTCCAGCTGCAACATGCATGTGTGACCTGTCACCAATTATCTGAGCCTTTGGCCATCACTTTCATCAAGCCCTCCAGCATCTTATACCCCTCAAATCAGGCCAGCACTCACCTTGCATTGGAGTGATGGTGAGATTTACTCCCCACAGGAGGCTCTCTTCTCACTGAGCATACCTCAGTTGCTTCTCTACTCCTTCTCTTCATCAAGTCCTTTCTTACTCCTCTCCCTGCAGCTTCTGCTAGATCAGTGCTGCTCACACTTTGCTGTATATTCCTGTCGTGTGGGGAGGCTGAAACCTTACCCATGCCCACAGTGCATGCCAGACCAATAGTCAGTCCCCAGGGTGGGATCCAGGGATGAAGTGTTTGGGCTTTTTTTTTTTAATTGTGCAGATGAATTATCCTTTAGATGTGCTTTAATCACTTTACCCTACTAAGATGTTGCCTCCATGGCTTGTTTTAGTTTCAGGACAGGGTGATGCTATGGTACTATCCAGCTCAGCTCTGGGAGCTCCCAGCCAAGTCTCTTGGCAATGGCCTGTTTGTTGGAACTTTTAACGGCCTTCTTTTTCACCTCTTCCCCCACCTGTCTGCTCAGCATCTGCTTCTCAGTTTAGTGTTTTCTCTCCATCCCCCTGGGTTTTTTCTTCATTGTGCCCTCCCCATCCACCTCTACCATCCACTAGCAAACTCCCCTGTCCTGGGCCTTATTCCCTTTTTCCAGAGCTAATGAGGATCAGCGTGGATAACCTGCTAAACTCATTTTATGTTGAGTGCCTGGAAAGCACTTGTGCCACTGTTTTCTGCAGTGGCAAGGAATGGGAGAGGTGTTTGTTTTCCATCACTATGACAAAATACCTGATATCAATGATTTAATGGAGGAAAAGTTTATCTTAGCTCACAGTTTCAGAGATTTCTGTTCATGGTTGGCTGGCTGCTTTTCTACAGGCCTGTGGGGAGACAGAACATCACAGTAAAGAGCATGTAGTAGAGAAAAGCTGCTCAACTCATATCAGAGGGGGACTAGGAGAGAGACCCTGACTGACTCATCCCCAGAAGGGGCTGGAGACCAAATACACCGTACAGTAGTACACCTCCAGTAACCTATCTCCTCCACATAGGCCCCATCTCCTAATAGCTTGTTCAGCTGTGAAGTCATTAGTTGGTGAGCTTAGCACCTTCATAATCCAATCACCTCTCTAGGCCCCATCTCTGAACCCATGAGCTTTTTGGGTGATATTTTACGTCTAAACCATAACAAAGCAAGAGTTATTTGGAGACTAATTATCCAATAGGGGATTGGGGAAATAAATAAGAAATCACAGTGCCACAGAAGATTATACAGCAGTCAAAATATTTATGAAGAAGGCCTGCGATCACCCGGCGGCGTGCGCGCGAGCTCCCGGCTTGCGCGACAACAGACCCAGGAAGGCCCCAAAGACCCCGGAGGGGGTTTCTTCAGCTGCCTGCCTG
>NW_022900951.1:15464837-15497213 GCF_012274545.1 Fukomys damarensis | reverse complement strand
TAGAAGCCATGAAGACTCAGCATAAGAAAGAAATGGAAACAATGAATGCCCAGCAGAGGAAAGAAATGGAATCCCTAAAACAGATTCAAACAGATATTCAGGAGATGAAAAACTCTATTGAAAGTGTACGCAACAGAACAAAAGATTGCGAAGATAGAATTTCAGATATAGAAGATAGGATAGCAGTCAGTGACCGTGAAAAAAGAGGTCTATTAAAAACAGTAAGGGATCATGAGAAATCAATCCAACAACTCCTAGATGATACAAAGAAAAATAAAATAAGACTGATAGGAATTCATGAAAAAACAGGAGAAAACACAAATGATATAAAAAAGCTCTTCACAGAATTAATGACAGAAAACTTCCCAAACAGAAGGGAAGAATTAGACATACAGATAAGTGAGACATATAGAACCCCAACTAGCCACGATCAAAAAAAATCTACACCTAGACATATAATAATCAAGATTCCAGAAATCCAACAGAAAAACAAAATACTACAAGCAGTAAGAGAAAAGAAACAAATCACATGCAAAGGGAAGCCCATTAGAATCACAGCAGACTTTTCAACACAAACCCTTAGGTCAAGGAGAGCCTGGAGTGAGGTATTCCAAGTCCTAAAAGAAAAGAATCTCCAACCTAGACTTTTGTATCCTGCAAAACTCTCTTTCAAAATAGATGGGGAAATAAAATACTTCCACGACAAAGAGCACCTGAGAAATTTCATGAACACCAAACCAGCACTGCAAGGAATTCTAAACAATATCCTAGAAAAGGACAACGAAATTCACAATAACATGAGGCCCAACAGACCAAATCAAATAGGCAAGGCAAGAAACTAAAAGGAGATGGGAGAAAAAGTAAAAAGAGTCAACAAATGGACAAAAACATGACAAGAATAAGTCAAAATATATCAGTTGTAACCATCAATGTTAATGGCCTCAATTCACCAATCAAGAGAAACAGATTGGCAGAATGGATTAAGAAGCAAAATCCAACAATATGTTGTATACAAGAAACACACCTAGTGCAAAAGGAAGTCCATAGACTGAAAGTGAAAGGATGGAAAACAATTCTCCATGCGTCAGGAGTCCAGAAAAAAGCAGGGGTAGCAATCTTATTCTCAGATAAAGTAAATTTCAAACCAAAACTCATTAAGAGAGACAAAGAAGGACACTACATCCTTGTAAAGGGAACAATTCAAGAGGAAGAGCTGACAATCATAAACATATATGCACCAAATATAAATGCCCCCAACTATATAAAACAAATATTAAGTAACATGAAAAACCAAATAAGCACTAATACAATTGTAGTGGGGGATTTAAATACCCCACTATCACAAATTGACAGATCTACTAGGCAGAAAATCAACAATGAAATAATAGAACTGAACCAAGCTTTGGAACACATGGACTTAATAGATGTTTATAGAGTATTCCACCCCCAAAAACCAGAATATACATTCTTTTCGGCTGCACATGGATCATTCTCCAAAATAGACCACATACTGGCTCACAAAACAGGTCTAAATAAATGCAAAAAAATTGAAGTCATCCCCTGTTTATTATCAGATCATAGTGCAATCAAACTAGACATCAATAGCACAAGAAACTATAGAAACTTCACAAGCACATGGAAACTGAACAACACTCTCCTAAACAATCAATGGATTACAGAGGAAATTAAAGAAGAAATTAGACAGTTTTTACAAATAAATGAGAATGCCAATACAACATACAGGAATCTTTGGGACACAATGAAAGCAGTTCTACGTGGAAAATTCATAACATTGAATGCCCACACTAGGAAAACAGAGCGGGCTCAAATAAACAACTTAACGATGAAACTTAGACTCCTAGAAAAACAAGAGCAAGAAAAACCCAAAGCTCGAACAAGAGAGGAAATTATAAAGATCCGAGCAGAAATCAATGCAATTGAAATTAAGAAAACGATACAAAAAATAAATGAAACAAAGAGCTGGTTTTTTGAAAGAATAAATAAAATTGACAAACCCTTAGCTAATCTTATCAAAAAAAGGAAAGAAAAGGCTCAGATCCATGCAATTAGGAATGAAAAAGGCGAAGTCACAACAGATCCGAAAGAAATCCAGAGGATCATGAACACCTACTTTGAGAACCTGTACTCTAATAAAATGGAAAACACAGAAGAAATGGACAGATTTCTAGATACTTATGAATTACCAAAGTTGAACGAAGAAGATAAAAACATTTTAAACACCCCAATCACAATCAGTGAAATTGAAAATGTAATTAAAAACTTACCAACAAAGAAAAGCCCAGGCCCTGATGGATTCACTGCTGAATTTTACAAGACATTTAGAGAAGAACTACTACCATTACTCTTCAAACTTTTCAATGAAATTGAAAGAGAAGCTATACTTCCAAATTCATTCCTGGAAGCAAGTATCACTCTGATTCCCAAACCAGAGAAAGATACAACCAAAAAGGAGAACTACAGACCAATCTCCTTAATGAATATAGATGCAAAAATCCTTAATAAGATACTAGCAAACAGAATACAGAGGATTATTAAGAAGATCATCCATCATGACCAAGTCGGATTTATTCCAGAGATGCAAGGGTGGTTCAACATACGAAAGTCAGTGAATGTAATACATTATATTAACAAAGTCAAGGACAAAAACCATATGATCCTCTCAATAGATGCAGAAAAAGCATTTGATAAAATTCAACACCCATTCATGATAAAAACCCTGCAAAAAATTGGAATAGATGGTCTATACCTCAATTTAATAAAGGCTATTTATGAAAAACCATCAGCCAACATCATATTGAATGGCCAAAAACTGAAAACCTTCATGTTAAAATCAGGAACAAGACAAGGATGCCCACTATCGCCACTTCTCTTCAATATAGTTCTGGAAACATTAGCCACAGCAATTAGACAAGAGAAAGAAATTAAAGCAATAAAGATAGGAAAGGAAGAAGTTAAACTATCATTATTTGCTGATGATATGATACTCTACATTGAAGATCCAAAAAACTCCACCAAAAAACTTCTAGACTTAATTGACAGATTCAGTAAAGTATCTGGATACAAGGTGAATACCCAAAAATCAATAGCCTTTCTATACACAAATAACAGACAGACAGAAAGAGAAATAAGGGAAAAAATTCCTTTTACAATAGCATCCAAAAAAATGAAGTATCTAGGAATCAATCTAACAAAAGAAACAAAAGATCTCTACACTGAAAACTACAGCACTCTGAAAAAAGAAATCGAAGAGGATATAAAAAAATGGAAAGATATCCCCTGCTCCTGGGTAGGAAGAATCAACATAGTGAAAATGGCCATACTACCGAAACTGCTATATACATTCAATGCAATGCCAATTGAAATTCCAACACTATATTTCACAGAACTAGAAAAAAGAATCCAAAAATTCATTTGGAACCACAAGAGACCTAGAATAGCAAAAGCCATTATAGGCAACAGTCACATGGCACCAGGTGTAACAATTCCCAATTTGAAACTATACTACAAAGCCACTGTGATAAAATCAGCATGGTACTGGCAAAGAAATAGGCCTGAGGATCAATGGAACAGACTGGAAGACACAAAAACAAATGCAGATGTACTCAGCTACCTCATCTTCGACAAAGGAGCTCACCATCCTCAGTGGAGGAAAGATAGCCTCTTTAATAAATGGTGTTGGAAAAACTGGATATCAACCTGTCACAGATTAAAATTAGACCCTTATCTTTCGCCATGCACTAAATTAAAATCCAAATGGATTAAAGATCTAAATATTAAAACAGAAACATTAAACTTGCTGGAAAGTAAGTTAGGCAGAACTCTGGAAGACATTGGTATAGGAAAAGACTTTATGAACAAATCCTCAGTAGCACGGGAACTAGCAGAAAGAATCAACAACTGGGATCTCATCTTACTAAAAAGCTTCTGTACTTCAAAAGAAACCATTAGCAGAACTAAGAGACAATCTACAATGTGGGAAAAAATTTTTACCAGCTGTACCTCAGACAAAGGACTATTATCAAGGATATATAAAGAACTCAAAACAATCAGTCCCCCCAAATATAAAGACCCGATCCAAAAATGGGCATCCGAAATGAACAGACATTTCTCATACAAAGAAGTGAAAGCAGCAAGAAAATATATGAAAAAATGTTCCACATCACTGGTCATTCGAGAGATGCAGATGAAAACAACACTGAGATTCCACCTCACCCCACAAAGAATGGCTGCTATCAAGAAATCACACAATAACAAATGTTGGCGGGGTTGTGGGGAGAAAGGAACCCTCCTCCATTGTTGGTGGGAGTGCAGACTAGTGCAACCACTATGGAAATCAATATGGAGATACCTCAAAGAGCTTGGACTGGAGGTTCCATTTGACCCAGCCATCCCTCTGTTGGGTATCTTTCCAAGAGAACTAAAAGAATCATATCACAGAGAAGTATGTGCACCCATGTTTATAGCGGCACAGTTTGTAATAGCTAAATCTTGGAAACAACCTATTTGCCCATCCGTTGGAAACTGGATAAAGAAGTTGTGGTTTTTCTATAAAATGGAATATTACTCAGCCATAAAGAGCGAGAGAATAGATTCATTCATAGGAAAATGGATACATATTGAAGATATACTCCTAAGTGAAATAAATAAGTCCCACATGTGTAAATACCAAATAGTTTCCCTGGTGTGAATATTCTGCAACAATGCATAAGATTCTAATAAGATTACTGACATTTAGAAATGGGAGGAAAGGAGCTAAAGGTGTAGGGAAGGTGTGATACGTAGGGGAAGAACAAAAAGGGAAAAGAAAAAAATGTGAGAGAATGGAAAGATGAAAATAAAGTGTTTGTAGATGGGGAGGGGAGGAGGGGGTGAAGGGAGGGCAGAGGTAAGGGGAAAAAATGAGAATCGAGACTTGCCATGTAAAGGTACATGATCCCAACAATGAATGTAACTATACTATATCCCTAAAATGTACCAATAAACTCAATAAAATTAAAAAATATATATTTATGAAGAAGATTTAGAGATATGGCATACACGGTTCAGTGAAACAAGCAGCATGCAGTATTACATATAATATGTGCTACAGTCTGCCTATGTGAATGTAACTGTACTGTATCCCTAAAATGTACCAATAAACTCAATAAAATTAAAAAATATATATTTATGAAGAAGATTTAGAGATATGGCATACACGGTTCAGTGAAACAAGCAGCATGCAGTATTACATATAATATGTGCTACAGTGTCTGCCTATGTAGTTAAAGCCTGGAAGAAAATATACTGACATACTAACAGTGATTGTCCTAATGTGGTAAGATTATAGTTGACTTTCTTTAGTTATAGTTTTTTTTAATATGCATTGAGCATGTGTTACTTTTGGAATTGAAGAAGAAAATGATTTAAGAAGATTAACTGAGGGGATATTAATGTCAAGTAATGGCTTTTTGCATCAGTCCTGGAGTTTAATGTAGAATTTACATTTCAGACAAGAGGTAGTTGGTAGAGGTGAGTCGTAGGGTGGAGTCTGCAGGGCAGCCTTTTAAGGAAATAAGATTCTTTAAAGGGAAGGCCTTGCAAGGGCCGACCCAGGCCGCCAGCTTTCACAGTGTACATCCCAGCAGTGAGAATCTTTGCCCACTCCTGGCCCAGGATCCTCCTGCTGAGCCAGCTGGATGGCAGGGCCCCTTTTGAACTTCCCTAGGGCTAAGTGCTGATTAGTTTCACTGGATTTCAGTGGATCACTGATGTTATTCTCTGCACCCTCTTTGCAAACGGTTAACCTTTGTTTATAATTGTCTTGCCCTGTTCATAGAGTAATAGAATAATTATTCATCCACCAGGTACTAGAATGATGTCACTTAATGTAATTCCAGGTATAATTTAATGGCTTCTCTTGACCAGTGATTTTTGGTTGGTTTTGCATAGTCCACTAAAGAAGTTAGTTTGCAGATAACACCTGCCTGTACCTTAATAGAATAAAGCTGTTATATGACTAGAACATATGTTATATAACCAACAGCAAAAAGTTCTCCCTCAAATAGGAAGACTGCATAATTTTAACTTTTATGCCTTGATCCAGCTTATTTACAGTTATGACAGGATGCTTTCAGCTACAAATACAGAATATCTGATTCAAATTGGCTAATATTAACAGGGACTTGCTAATTTCACATGACAAAAAAGTCTGGATACTCACTCATTCTGAGGTTGGTGGGAAAATCTTTGTGGTTGACAGTCCCTCAAACTACAATATCTCCATTTTTCTGCTCTCTTACCCTCAAGATCTCTGAAACTATCCACCATGCCTTCCCTCACTTCCTTCATGGTCCTGAGATGGCTGCCGTAGCACCAGGCACCCTATACATATACCATGGCTTCCCATGGTGTAAGGGAGAATGCCAGTAACACAAAAGGCCTTCTACCCAACCCCAAACACCCACATACACATGCACACAGAGGCTCTTAGTAGACTTTCCTTTATTTCTCAGTGATCTAACTTGGGCTACATAGCTGCCTTTGGACTAGTCACAACTGCATATGTTATCCTGCGCTCATAAACCTGGGGTCTGTTAGCAGGGAGAATGGGGAATGGTTAGGGCAAGTAGCTCCTGCTGTGGCATTTAAAATACTGCTTACTTGTCAGGAGGAAATGGTGTTGCCCTAGTCACAAGCAATACTGGTGCTCAGGATTGGCCTCTTTCTCCCAACCATTCCTTTTAGCAACCACACACATCCACATTTGGTTTTTAGATCCATAGAACTTCACATAACTAGGTAGCCCCTTGGCCTGATCATTCACTGAAAAGAGTGACAAAGTAAAGGCAGATACCTTCCTCCTTCAGGCACATATCAGACATGTGCACAATTTTCCATTCCCCTGAGCATCAGCAGAAGCTGTGTGAGAGCAGGGCCTATGTCGGCTGTGTTTGCTGGTACAGCTTCATTATCTACTGCTCCGTGTGGCATGTGGCGTGTGGCCCAGAGTAGTGTCTCAGTAGCAATGGAGCGAATGAATGGATAAGTTGATGACCAAAGAAGTTAATGTCTCCATTGAATGAGACTCTGGAAGCACAGTTGGGCTGGGCTCTGTGAGTTACTGGGAGAAGTTTGTCTCCTTCTCCAGGGAGTTTACAGTCTGACATTAAGGTGATAGCAAATGAACAGACTAGAGCACACACATAGAGGAGGAGCCTGCCCTCTCTTTTTGTCTTTTGGAATCGATGACCAGCATTCTCTTGCCCATGTCTGTGGTACTTTGTGATGACTGCCTTTTGTGTCAAGACAGCAAGAATGTTTTATCTACTAAAATGGACTTGGATTCATGGAAAAAAGAGGGTTCTTCCTTTAATCCTTTTTCTGTAGCTTTTTAAAGATTTATGGATATAGCTGTAGAAGAAAAAAAAATCCATGTTTCTCTCTCCTGCTTGCTAGCTTGTTAAACAGAGAAGGAAATGATTATTATTTCACTTTGGGCTACCTTTACTGAATGACCAAAGGATGAAAATGGCCTTTGTAAATGATAAAGTGTGATTCAGATGAAAAGGATGCTTATTAAGAAAACGAGGTGCTTGCAACATAAGAATCTTTTCTCATTCCTATTTTTGCTCTTAAAAATTGGTTTTGTTTTTGTTTTAGACCTAGAAGGTTTTGACTCCGTGGTGTCATCTACTGAGAAACTCAGTCACCCAACCACAAGCAGGCCAAAAGCTACGGGGAGGCGGCCTCCATCCCAGTCGCTCACATCTGTAAGTGTCTCCTCATCAAGTCTCCTTATTTCTCTACAGCTGAAAAGCAGGAAAGATTGAGATTCTAGCCAAGAACCCATCTGCAAGTGGCCGATTGGAGACACTCCAGGAGAGGGAGGCCGAGCGATACACTGCCAACTAACTGTGATTTGAGAGTCTTTTTAATGAAGCAGTATTTCTTTCTATTTGTTTTTGTGTTTCTGCCAGCAAGATGGCACTCGCTCTTCCCATCTTTTCTTTCCTTCTAGACTGATTGTTGCTTGAACCTGAAATGAAATTGGTAAGAAAAAACTGTCATGTTTTATGGTAGGAAAAGGAGAGAGAGATTAGTTTGGTTGCTTAAACAAGGCAAAACTTTACGCAATAATGATCTGTCCCTAAAAGGCTCCAGGCAGAGGCCTTTATCTCCCCAAGCCCCATCATCTGCTCCCCTCCATACAACTCCCCTCAGACCTTCAGGGTGGTATTTTTAAACTTATGAATAGCTGGTCATGTAGAAGAGACCAATCAGAATTTTTGTGATAACCAATAGAATTTTTTATTTGGGTCATTTTGACTAATTTGTTATTGCAAACCCATTTCACATTTATTATACCAGATTTGAACATCACAATGCATAAAGAAGTAAGTTACCTGTATTCCTGCTCCCACAGCAAAGAAAGTTAACTTTTTGCTGTACATCTTTAGCTTTTTGAAAATTTATATTTGTATGTAAGAGTGATTTCTTCAAAAGTGGGATCACATAGTGGTACACATTATTTTACAATTTGCTTTTTCTCCTTAAAGTGTACACCCTTCTCTGCAGTCATTGTCTATTCTTCCAGAATAATACATGTAATACCTACCTACTATTCAAATGTGTGAGTACCAGTATATGAGAATTTATCTAGTTAGTACTATTATTTAATATGTGTTGTTTCCAGTTCTTCGTTATAAACAACACTCAAGGGAATGCCACTGTAGAAAGATTTGATGTTGTTCCAAAATTATTCACTTAGGTAAAACTTTCTGAAAATGGGTCAGAGGAAAATAAATGTATGCTTTGCTTTTGCCATAGGTTGGAAATGTCCCCTCCACAAAGGTTAAATTTGCCTTCCACAAGCAGTGTTTGTATGTTCGTTCATTTGTTCATTTTACCTGTCATCTGTCTGTGACTGTCTGTCTGTCTATCATGTTGCCTTGTCCTGGCAGCTCTAAGGCCTTATGAGCTCCATCCAGATACAATGGGGAATTAAACTTTTGCAGGTTTCCCATCACTAATCCCACCTAAGTTGTCACCATCCAGAAGAAAAAGAATGCCACTTCCTTTGAGCCTCTTCTCTCATATCTACTGAGTCTAGAAATATGTTTGAACCATCCTGTTTTTCTTCTTTCTATGAAACAAACCTCTGTGATGACACCTTTGAGAGAAAGACTTCAAAAGGAGGCTTCCTTTTTTACTCTTCTGTAGAGTTCTGTGACAACGCTGCCTTCTTTCCACTTGTCCTCTGTCCATACTCCACCCCAACATGCACATATAACACAACCTATTTCATTGATTCTTAGTATCTCTACACTTTGGTTTCTTGATCCTGTCTCTTACATCTTCTCTATACATCCTTCATCATTTTTATTTTCCTTCCAAATTCTTCCCAACTTTTCAAGGTTTAGAGAGCCTTGTGTTAAAATTAAATACAGAGGTTCAAATTATCATTGCTCCCTAGGTATATGCATCCTGTGTGGGGAAGTTTGTGTGTATTTGAGGGATCAAGTAAAAGCATCTCGTCTTCACTCTGATTTTAGTCAATATGGTTATTCATTCATTCACTCAACAAATGCTTGTAGACTTTTATCCCCTGTGGACTGAATACTTACATGTTCTGTGCCAGCTATCAAGGATACAGCTGGGATTGAAAAGTACACAGTCACTACCTGCAGGAAGCTTATGGCACAGTGACTTGAAGGGAGTTATTTTTTATTTTTATTTTTTTATTTATTATAGGGAGGTTTTTTTGGCAGACTTACAACAACGGGATACATTTGTGCTTTAATGGAACATAATGACCATACTCTCTTCCCTTCAGTTCCATTCACCTCCCATTTGAATATGTACACTGAATTCCTATTTACTCTTCTTGCAGTTAGTACCTGAGGTTTTTAAATAGAAAAATAAGATTAATGAATAAGGACATACTTCCTAAAAGGCCACTGGGAAGAATGATTGAGGAAAAAAGCCAATCCTGATTCTCCTGCTTGGGGCCATTCACCCTAATTGAAGCTATTTATGTTTATAGGATACAAAGAGAAAGCTGTGACTGGCAGCTCATGCAACATAGGTTGTGTAGGAGGAAACAGGCTTTTTAAATACAATCACAAAATGAAAGGATCCAGGCATTGCATGGTGGCTAAGCAGTTAAGCCTAGATTAATAAGAAAGCTTAGTGGGGTAAGGGGATGTTATTTTAGGTAATTGAATTTTCAGGTCAAATAAAGATTAACAAATAATATCTCTTATAAAGTAAAAACTTTGTTTAAAAATTCCTTAAAATATCTTAGGTTTCTGCATTAGTAAGTAAACACAAGAAAATAAACAATATTTGTGGGTCTAATTTTTCCATAATGACATCACATGGTGGTTCTAAAAAGGACTATTTTTCTACCACAGGAGTTGAAGGCAGAGGGATGAGGCCCAAGATATCACTGGAAGATTCCTTGTTAGAAAGGATTCCTTGTTGTAAAAACTCTTATTTTCATTTGCTTTTTTTTAAAACAGAAACATTCTAGTTCAGGATTCATTTCTGACCAAGTCAATTCTGGTGACTTGGTCCCCATTGATTCAACTTTTTTATCTTCACAGTGAGGAGGAAGGAGAGGAGTGTCATCCCCTATTTTACCGAAAGGTGCCTCTATTCTGTAAATATGCTTAGCAAATACAGACTCCAAGGTGAATGTTGGCTGACATCAGTACAAGGGTAGAGACTTGGCAACAGGTACCAAAGAAAAGATGAACTTGTTGCATTAGCAGGCAGGGCTGGTTTTCCTGGCTGAGGAAAGCCTCCTCACCGGACCACGGACTTGGTGGTCCCTTGCCTCTAGAAATGGTCTCCTTCAGACAAGTCCTGTAGGGGGCTTTAGTGTGCAGCAGATTTTGTGATCTTGGAAAGAGGTCAAGAAAAATGAGGGAATGAAGGAGCAGAGGAGAGGCAACTTCCTGTTGACTATGTGCTTTTCCCACCAGCCCTATAAAGGGCAGGGACCATGTGTAACATGCTATCGTTAGGTGTGCAGTACCAATCTCAGTGCTGGGCACACAGTAGCAAAAGAGAGAAAGGAGGGATGGAGCAAGAAAGAATGGACAGTGCATTCTTGCATAGATGCAGTGGCTGATGGGCAGTGGGGAAATATCCCTAGTTTAGGAAACCTTGCTTCTTGGTCCCATTCTTACCACTAACCAGATGTATGATGATCTCTAGTAAACAGATAATAGCACACTTTCTACCTCAGCAGGTTTTAGTGAGGAGACAAACTAGAAGTGTCAAGTGCTTTGAGAAGCATACAGCGTCATATTAACGGAAGCTGTCACCCAAGGTATGATTCTGACGAAAGCATTTTCTTTTGGCTTTATCCAGTCCTCCCTTTCAAGCCCCGATATCTTTGACTCCCCAAGTCCCGAAGAAGATAAAGAGGAACACATTTCGCTTGCGCACAGAGGACTAGACGTATCCAAGAAGACTTCAAAGACTGTTACCATATCCCAAGTGAGTGACCAGTCAGGGCAAGGTGTCCCTGCCCTTCCATGCGTGCGTTAACAGGGGTTATAAACCAAACAAGAATATACAGACAATACAGGTGTTTGTCATTATTTGGTGACAGTGATTACTTTAGTCATCAAATCCCTGAGGCCTACTGCAGGGTCTCCAAAACTGAGCAGAATCCCTGAGCCACAAATTCACTTGCTTTTTCCCATGTTTTCTCTTCTTCGTGCTGTCATATGCACAGGCACAAATGTCTTCACATCCAACCCCACCCCCACAACCCACACAGCCGAGACAACTTAAAAGGCCTTGAAATGTCTAGAAAGACTACCCTTCAATATATTAAATGTCGTGCCCTCTTCTCACAGATCTTGTCTTTCATGTTCAAAGCTTGCCAAAAATTATAACTGGAGGATCATAAATATGAATAACTTATATGGTCTTTTAAAGAAAAGCTGATTTGGATTCACAGTCTATAAATTCATAGTCTAAAATATTTTAATTTTAGTGTATGCCCAGGGAACAGTATAGCTACTTTAGCTTATTTATTTGAGAGAGAGAAACAAAGAAGGTGTTGTTGCTGGGTACTGTGGCACAGACCTCTAGCTCCACCTACTCAGGAGGCTGAAGCAAGGGGATCTCTTGAGCCCAGGAGTTGGGAACTAGCCTGGGCAACATAGTAAGACCCTGTCTCAAAAAAAAGGAGAGGAGGCTTGGGTGTAGCTCAGTAGTAGAGCACTTGCTTAGCATAGTAGCATGGGCAAGGACTGAATTCAATCCCCAGAAATGAAAAAAAAAGACATTGTCTGGCTACCACATGCATCTTTGAAGAGGAAGCACTGTATATAAGTTTTATTCTTCCTATGAATATGAACCAAGATTTAAAACTTTCATTTTTCTCCTATTAAGTAAACTCAACTTAAATTTTTTCCAGAACATTAGCAACTTCTTCCTGCCTAAAAGCAGAAAACTATAGTTATATGAAGCAGAAATTAGTACAAAGAAATCAAAGACTATGTGAGATTTTTCCTTATAGATTTAAGAATTTATAGATAGATATACAGATATAGATATAGATATATAAATCTGATACAGTAAACAAAATTGGATCCTAAAAAAACAGATCAATTTTAATTATCCACAAAACCAAAGCATTTTTCCTTTATAAAGGATTCCATTTACTGAAATTGGATTTAGACTTTTTTTCAGGTGACCATAGGAAAACCTTACAGTTTTCCTTTCATTGGCATCCTTGGGGTGTCTCTACTCTGACATCTACTGGTGGCAAGTGGTTTTTCATGTTTCTAGCAGTTCTATTCTATCAGCCTGTTTTACTTCCCAGGAGTTTTCAGGTTGTGTTTTTCATTGCTTCTAGAAATTCCACTTGAACTAATTTGATCAGGGAATGTAGTGACCTACACTCTGTGAGAGCTTAAAAAATACTTGCTAGCAGAAATGGGCCAGGAGAGCCAGTCATATAGGAAATGCCAAAAGAAGTACTGATCGAAGAAGTATTTGTAAGTCAATTAGTGTTATGGGCTTTGGTGGTCCTGAGAGATACTAAGGGATATGGCATGGCAAACAGAGGAAGGCATGAGCCCAAGAATAGATAATCAGAAAAGAAAACAACAGGAGAGCATAAATCTTCAGACTCAGGCAACCACAGTCACGGTGCTGAGCCGAGGGATCTGGTTGACAGCAGAGGGACTGAATCACAGTTGTGTCAGTGATTAGCTCTGAGACTTTGGGAATCACTCAACCTCTAAGCCTCAGTTTCCTGCTTGGTAAAATGCTTGTGTTAGTTGATCCCTGTTTAAATTGCAGAACTGACGTCCGGCATGTGATCAGTGCTCCATAAATGTCAGTCCCTCTTCCCTCGTACTATAACTCCTACTGACAACAAAACCCAGGCTGGCAAAGTGCTTTTGCTGGCAGCAGAGAGCGCTTTTCCTCAATGGTAACTTGGCAGAGAAAAGGAGAGCAGAGAGGCTGGGAATGATGGCCCATCTGCTTTTGGCTCGCTCTGCCCAGTCTGTGCCTCTAGCAAAGCCTGAATGCAGACTCTACCTCCTTGTTGCTGTGCCAACCAAGTCCCTTCTTGGCACCTGCTCCTGGGGTGGCCAGCTGGGCACCTGTTGCTGGAGGGAGTCCCGTGGCTGCAGTGCCAAGCTCCACCATGGACCTCAGCTTTTGCCCTGTTACTCAGCCCCTCACCTCCCAGCACCTACCCCACTACTTCACCTCCTTCCCACCAACTCACGTTCCCTTGACAGTGTCTTCTCCCTAGGCCTACTGGGTGACTCTCTTCCCTTGCACCCAATACTGTCCCATTCCCTGTGCCCTCCTGGCTTCCTCAGGACATTTATCTATCTGGTCTCCCTTCCCTCTCTCTACCCAATCTTCAGCTTAGCTGTCCAAAACAAAACCCTTCCTCAATTCTGTTTCCCCCTGAGGCTTCTGCATCTTCCCCCATCTTCCTTCCTTGGCCAAGTCTTCAGTTTGCCAGCCACACTTCTCACTTCCCATTCAGAAACCGATCTGCCTCCATTGAGTTTTACCTCCTTTGCATCACCAAATGGTCTCCCCTATTTTCCTCTCAGCACCTTTGACCCATTATCTAACCATTTTTTTTTCTTTTCTTTCTAGAAACCTCTCTGGTGGCTTCCATAACCCAGGCCCCTCTACTGGTCCTGCCTTGCCTCCTCTCTCACTGTTATTTCCCAGTTGTCGGGGGCTGCCTCTCCCTTATCTCCTTATCTGTTTCATTTAGGAATTCTCAGGTTCCACCATTGGGCCTCTTCTCTTCATGGCTCCCATTTCCTTTGGCCCAGCTCATTCTTTTGGTTGTGCCACTAGACCATCCCTTTAGCCATCCCTCAGGCTCCTAAAATTCAATGTAAAACAGAAATATCTGTGCCTTCAATCTGCTCTTCCTCCCATGAAAGGTACACTGTCAGTGTCTGCTCCCCCGCCCATGGCTCTTGATCTTCCTCTTTCACCCTCTATAGCCTATCCAGGAACTCATCTCCCTGGCCACGAGGTGTCTGCTACACGAGGGTAGGGACTGCATCAGTATTGCTCACTCCCTGCTCCAACACCAAGATTGATGTTTAGTGTGCTTTGTTAGATGCTCCTGCTTTTGCTGTATCTCTCGAAGTTGTCTTCTCACCATTTCTAGCTTTCATTGTGTAAGAGTCTCCCAGCAGTCTTACCACCCCTTAGGCTTTTCTGCAGCCAGAGTGAGCATTAGTAGAACACTCATGTTCACCCTTTTACCCTGCCCCTTCTCCCTTCCCAGCTTTGTCTTTTCTTCCTAGCACTCTCGCTCGCCTCCTCTGACCTTCTAGCCTTACTTCCACTAATGCATTTTGCTTTCTGGTCTCTAGACTTTTGCCTGAGCAGTGGTGGTGAACCTGTGGCATGCATGCCACAGCAGGCATGCAGAGCCCTCTCCGTCAGCATGTGGGCCAAAGTGTGTGAGTTGTTTTTTCTAACTAAAACCTCAGAGTCTGGCATGGTGGCACACAGCTGTAATCCCAGCACTCTGGAGGCTGAGGCAGAAGGGACGTCATGAGTTCAAGACCAGCCTAAGCTATATAGCAAGACCCTGTCTCCAAACAAAACAAAACAAAAAAACCCAGAACATCTCAGTATTCAGGTTTAATTGCAGTGTTGGCACTTTGTGATAAATAAGTGAATTTTGGGTTGCAGTTCAGGCACTCAGTCTCTAAAAGGTTTGCCATCACTGGCCTAGCACCTTTCCTCCTCTGACTTCTTTCTCTAACCATGTCTCCTTTTTTCAGGCCCCCTCCAACATGGGACTGTCAGCTGCCTCTCCATGCTGCCCTTGCTCTGGGATGGTTGGCCCTTTGAGGTGTTTCAGGGGTGCTCTGTGCTTCCTCCCTCTTGTGCAGTCTTCCCCATTATCTGCAGTGTGTTGGTTTGTCTGTCCATTTGAGCTCTGTATTCCATGCTCTCTGAGGGCTTACTTTAGAGTTTATTGTGCCTGGCAAGCAGTTAGGCATCTGTGTGTGTATATGAAACCAGTCCAGAACTGTTTGTTCAGAAAGAAGATTAAATTCAAAACATGTATTGGCAATGCTTGGGTGAGGAGAATATCTGTACCAAGTCAGCCCGTGGTGGCTTACAGGTGAAGGAATACATGAGTGGAGAGAGGTGGGGACAGGGGTGTCGAAGGAGGGTCTGACTCTCCAGGACAGTGAAGCACTGCACATAAATCCCTGGCTCTGAAGCCTTTCCACCTTCCTCCATCACAGGTGTCCGACAACAAGGCATCCCTGCCACCCAAGCCAGGGTCCATGGCAGCGGGCAGTGGTGGGCCAGCCTCTCTGTCCTCAGCAGTGTCCTCCCCACTGTCGTCCTCTTTGGGAACAGCTGCACATAGAGCCAACTCCCCTTCTCTATTTGGCATGGAAGGAAAACCAAAGATGGAGCCTGCAGCCAGCAGCCAGGCAGCTGTGGAGGAGCTAAGGGCACAGGTCCGTGAGCTGAGGAGCATCATTGAGACCATGAAGGATCAGCAGAAGTGAGTTCCTGGGGACCTTTGGCAACAACCTCACAGATGGCTTTCCATTGGGCCAGGGGGTCAGCTGGGCTTCCCCATTGATGGTGGCAATAGCAGTAGGAGTGAATGTGGATCCTAAGAGGCTTAAAGTATACTTAAATTATGCTATATGTTTTTATATTCAGGCTACTGAGAAAATCAAATACCTAAGAATATTAACTTATAAGAAGGAAAGGTAGGGGATGGGGATTTAGTTCAGTGGCACCACACCGGCCTCACAAGCACAAGGTCCTGAGTTTGATCCCTGGTGTTGGGCCTGTTGTGAGGCAGAACATCATAGTAGGGAGCATGTAGTAGAGGAAATTGCTCACCTCAGGGCAGCTGGGAAGCAAAGAGAAATAGAAAGGGGCTAGGGTCCCAATATCCTCTTCAAGGATGTACCACTTTATTCCAGTGGGCCCCATCCCCTAAGGGTTCTATCACCTTGCAATAGTACCACAGGCTGGTGACCAAACCTTTCATACATAAGCCTTTGGGGGTACATTCAAGTGCAGTACAGTATAGCAGTATGTATACCACTCCTTAAATAAGACCATCAGCCAGCTTTTCCTCTAGCATTAGAAAAATTGCAACTTCACTTAGCTGCCAGTTGAAGTAAGTGGCCTGCACTGAGAAGCTGAAACATTTGAAGAAGATATAAGGAATCTTAACTGAGACTTCACACTCAACAGGATGCTCTTACCATGAGACTTAGGATGTCCTTTTCCATTCAGGCCTGCACACGTACTCTTGTTACATCTCTCATCCTCTGAGAGTGCTTGGGTGGGGAGAAAGACCTGTGAGCAAAAATAAACATCATTTATCCATGTTACCTGATGCCTTAGTCACTTTCCTGTCACTGGACACAATACCTGACACACACAACTTAAAGGAGGAGAGGTTTATTTTGGCTCACAAGTTTTATTTATTTTTTATTTTTTATTTTTTGGTACCGGGGATTGAACTCTGGTCCTTGTGCTGCAAGGCAGGCCACCGAACCACTGAGCTAAATCCCTGGCCCTAGGCTCACAAGTTTTAAAGGATTCAGTGTACAGTTGGCTGGCTCCGAGGCAGGAAGGGCATGGTAGAAGGTTCTGGTGGAAGACAGTTGCTCCTGTCTTGGTGACCAGGAAGCAGAGAGTGAAGGGAGGAGCTAGGGAGGGAGATTCACCCTTCCAGGTCACGCCCCCAGTGACCAGCCTCTATGGAGCAGACCCTACCTCTTACATCACATTCAGCTCCTAACAATTCAGTGGATCAAACCACTGATGAGTACAGGGCCCCCATGGTCCAATCACCCAAAAGCCCCATCTCTGACATGAGCCTTTGGGAGGGGGACATTCTAGATCAGTGATGGAGAAGCTTTTAGAGCTTTCAGTGGTAGCAAACAGTCCAATGAGGCACACATGCCATAGGTTCGCCACCACCATTCTAGATCGAAACCATAGCACCTAGAATGCTATTTGCATTGGCAAATATGGGAGAAGTGTTAGATGTAGTTGGCATTTACTTGAAGAATCTGACACTCAGAGAGTTCAGAAATTAGTTAACTCTTTCTTGAGGGACTCAGAGGAGGCATCTTGAGGCATTTCCTGAGAATTTTGAAAGATGATCTAGGATTGCCAGGCGCAGAGCTCTCCAGCAGAGGTAACGGCATTCTGATTCGCAGGCATATGGAGTGACCTGGTCAGTCAGCACATCCCCTGGAACCTGGCCACCTTGGATCAGGAGGTTCAAGAGATCCAGCTAGAGATCTGTAGTCATGTCCTCAATCTGAGGTTGGCAGAAGGCCTGTCACCTGTCTCCCCCTACAAGACTGCAGGGCCCTAAAGTGTTTTACATGCTTTGAGGATAGTTGGGTTATGAAAAGTTAATTTGAAGACTTTGAGAAGGCCTTCACTATACATTGAGAGGATGGAGCGAATAGTATATGTGGTATTTCCCAAATGTACTTAATTGTAGAGCCCTTTTATTCCAGAGCATCCTAGGAAGAGGTTTCTGTGGGACTTTCTTTGAGCAGTGTGACTCTAAGCATGTTCTGTTCTACTCAACATAAAATCGGGGCCTCTTGGACCAACTTCTTGACTGGAAGAAGAAACTCGTGGAATAAACATGTACAACTGGCAGGATGGAATTTAAGAGGTTTTCCTGGAGCCAGCCAGGCTGCCCCTAATACTTAAAATACCTAGATCCTCGCTGGCTCTGAAGATTATAGGTTTGAGTACCCAAAGCCCCTACCTATGTCCAGGCAATATGCCTCCTTTGCTCAGGTGGTGATCTTATGGCCCCAGGACATCCCAGAGCATTGGTTCTCAGCATTCGGAACAGGAACATCATTGAGTTGCGTCCAGGACTTTGGCCCCTTCCACCCTCTGAGAAGTGCCTAGAAACCACCTACATTCCTGAAATGGCCTGAGCTTGCCACTGAACATGCCTCTGAGCAAAGAGCCATCTGCACTTTGAAGTCTGAGGATAAGTGGTTGGAACAGCCCTTCTCTAGCCAACATCACCTTGGATAAACACCTTGAAATGGGCTGTTTTCCAAAGTCTGTCTCTTCCAGCCTTTCTCAGACTGGCCTTCATGACTAAGATCAGTGGATCCCCACCAGTCTCTTACCTTAGTTTAGTGATTACCTTCCCTTTAGGATTCAACTCAAGTCTGCCAACTTTCTTTATCCCCAGTTGTGCTCTGCATTGAGAGACCAGCTCACCTCCCTGTTCCCTGTCAGCTCCCCTGTCTGCCTGCCTCCTTGTCAACTTACAGAATTGTTTTCAGTAGTTCAATATTTGGTCATTTTCTTTGGACCACCTTCCTGAATAATTTCCCCCTGACCCAGACCACTCAAAGCTTTATCTTCCATAGTCTTCCTGCAGTTGGGCCATTGCTTTAGGATCTCGCCTTCTACTTCTTTCTTAAGCTTTAAGTAGTGCCCACTGAGATATGTCTGCATAATATGTATAGTAGCGAATCACAACTGGTTAATACCAGATAAGCCAATGTGTTAACAGTAGTGCCTGGAAATTATCCTAAGTATAATGACCATCAAGGTGCTTGTCTAAAGTGAGCGAACACAATATCACTACTACTGTATTTACTGTGCTATTTCTGCAATCTGTTTTTTGATTTTCCATCCCAGTTTGTAGAAATATACATATAGAATGGAGTATTTCTTACCTTAAAAATGGAAAAACAGCTCTCAGATTAGAGTATGGATAGTTGCAATGTTCTAAGCATAGATCCCTGATGTTGCAAAATGATTACTTTTGTTCCACTTCATTATTTAAAGTTGGAAAAGCTATTTGGCTGTGAACCCTAATTTGTGTATGCTTTCAGGCATGATTATTATATTGTTGGTTCAGTTACGTCATCTCCAAGTTTTGAGGTCTATTCATAAGATTTTGAGGATCAGTGAAAACATAGTAATAGCCTTTTTATTACAATGAAAGAAGTTACCTATGGATTGGTAAAAATTTATGCAATGAAGATTATTCTGTAATCATATTTGAAGACCAGTGATTCTGTTATGAAGGAACAGTTAGAGGGAAAATGACAGACTATGAGCCTGGATACCTGGAGTCTAGTCATTGGGCAAGTTAAGCGACCATTCTGGGTCTTAGTTTCTCTATCTTCTTTTGGGAGAAGTTTGGGCTAAGGCGTCTCAAAGATCATTTTTAGACCTCCCATTTGATGGCTGCATATTTTGGCAACCTCCAATTAATGACAAGCTTTTCTGTATGAAACTGATCATAAGCAGTAATAATGCAAATATGTTTGATCCACATTTTCTTTGTAAAAGGGTTGCATGGATTCTGTAGTGATACTAAGAGGTTTCTTTTCTCTTATTGGGGAAATCTGGGCTTTTGTTTTATTCTATTGCCATTTGCTTTTCAGACGAGAGATTAAGCAATTACTGTCAGAATTGGATGAAGAAAAGAAAATCCGGCTTCGTTTGCAGGTGAGTCCCTCAGGCTCCTGCTGCCCATGAGTCTCCAGGAGGTCTTGTGGAAGGTGAAGATAAGTAAACATTCCCCCAGTTAGGCTTTTCATTTGGAATTTATCTTACACATCTCTGTGAAAAGCTCCCTTCAGTTTTCAGGATGCCTCATTATTAGTAACTGCCAGATGCCTACTGGCTTCTTTCATGTTGTCAATGGGACTCCAGGGACCACAGCTGTACACACTTGGTCTTTTCATCCCTCTACTTCTTCCTGATGGCTATGTCAGTCTTGCCAGGGCATCTGAGCTCTGACACCCCTGACCTCTGATTCACCTCTGCCATGACCAAATGGTGAAGAGTACATGCGTGTTCCAAATGACCAAGGTCACCTTTCAGCTTACATCCATTTGGTTCCATTGGTGGTAATTGGGATAGATTCTGCTTAAAGAAAGGATAGGTAACTATTTACTATCATTTTGGGGGTGCTGACACACACACCCATCGGCCAGCCACAGCTGCCTTCCAACACTGTGAGATAGTCCAATATGTCATACCCTCTGGCTAGGAAACAAATCATTGTTACTTTTGACAAAATTTGGGTCCTTGTAGGCTGAAAATTAAAATGTTCACCATGTCCTAGTGAATCATGACTGTGTGCCTATTCTTTAGGTTTATATCACTTCAGACGTTCATTGTTTTTGAGTCTTCATTCATGTCATTTCACTCATTTCACCTCTAAAACTGTCAGGCTGATTATTTTCTTTCTATCGACAAGTTTGAATACCTTTCAACCTTTGTTAAACCAGCCAATTCATTGTGATTTTGATTCTTTTCCCCTTTCATAGATGGAAGTGAATGACATAAAGAAAGCTCTTCAATCAAAGTGAATACTTGATAACTGAGATGTCGCATTATTCATCCTCAGTCCTAGACTCAAAATTTTCTGCCCCAGCCAAAATAATCTTGTGCCAAAAGATTAAAGGTTTGCCTCAGCATGTCCCTGTTTGAAAGATTAGCACAAAAGTCTTGATAGCACAACACAAATTCCATCCAAGAGGAGAATCTTCCCCATGGTTTAGTCCTCGGTCTGGCACTGGTTGTGACTTAGAGCAAATTGTGCTAAAGGCTTTTCTACCTTGAGATCTCATGCTAAACGAAAACTCAGGCAGTTTAGTCCATAGTGGTACTATTTTGATGATGTTTTCCATTAATAAAATGTAATTTCAGATTATTCGTTTACAAGGTTTATAATTTTATGATTTTTTTTATCGTGTTTTGTCACAGATGCCTCTAGTGTTTGTACTACACCTAGTCAGAAAGGAGCATCTTGTTTTTTTTGCTTCAGGCAAAAAGCTGCCTCACTTTGTGTTCCCCTTTAGAATTCTATTACATATGCAATTTTAGGTCCAACCTGTCCCTTCCCTTGCCAGCAGACCCTGCCACCCTAAGAGAAATTTTAGCTTATATATGATGGTATATTTACTAAAAGAGAAAGAAAGTCTGGTATTTGCAATGATCTGTGCCTTCTTTTTACCACCCTCTTGATTGGAGCTTTTGTGATGCAGCTACCATGATTAAAAAATAAATAAAAATAAAGAAATAAAAATCTGCCACTTATCCAAGTCCACTAGAGGCCACTATCTTCACAGCTTCTCTCACCCTAGTCAAAGGTCCTTAGAGAAGACTGCTGAGAAGTTGGATGTGCTCTGTGGTGCCAGCTGTGACTTTTCTGTTTCTCTTACTTTTGGGTTGTTCGTGAAACTAGAAATGTCGTTCCTGCTTGATTTTTCATCAGCCAAGTTAAATCCCTGCTTCCTGTCCTTTGCACCTTTTGCGTGAACAGAATATGCATTATTAAAGCAAAAAAAATAAAATAAAAGTAAAATGCAAATGAAAACAATGGGGGGGGGAGTTGTGTTATTTCCTGCACTGGGTTATCTGTGTGTGTTATTGTTTAAAAAACTGTATTCACATAATGTCATTTGCCTTGCTCACTTGTAACTCCTTGGGTCCAAGAGAATGGGAGGATGGTCTTGTTGAAGTGTAGCCACTGGATCTTTCTTGCATTTATGGGAAAATTGCTTTTCCTTTCCCAAGGAAACTGATGTTTGCTTGTCTGCTTTATCTTTGTAGCACATGAACAGTTCAGCCTTAGATGATGTAAGACTGTTTTTGCATCCTTAGCTAAAAATAAGGAACATACTGTATTGCAAGATTGTGCAGGGGGTAGAAGTGAAGGGTGCAGTCCCTTAATGTCCCCCAAAGATGTTTGATTTGTTTCTAATCAGCTGCTTTGTCTATTTCTTGAGTTTTATAGTGAAATTACTGAACATTAATAGATTTGCACAACTACAAAGAGTGAGAATTGATAATACTGAAGGACTGATGCAAAAAATCACCACGTTATTCATCACTGAAAGTATAACAAATAAATGTAATTTCATTTCTCTTCCTCCTCACTCCCCCTACCTTGCTCTCACCTGCAAATTCATCCTTTCTACCTGAGGCTCTTATCTCCTTTCCAGTATTTACAGAGCCCTAATGCCCTGGTCTTCTGGGTGGAGACAGTTAAGGGAAGGGAGTGTGTAAAGAAAAAAAAACTCACATCCTTCATCCCCATTTCTGGATATCTTGCCATTTCAGCAGCCTTGATCTTGGTGTGCTTGGGGCCAGGAACACCAAGTTTCCTGGGGCATTGCAAAACATTCCTGCATCCCTTGACTGATCCTAGTATTTCTGCATTAAACTTGAAGCCTTCAGAGATTTCCCAGCACCTAATATAAGAATGACGATTGGATTCTTTGGTGTTTGAATTTCTCATTTGCTCATCGAGAAAACCCCCTAATGATATAGTTTTATATAATGTGTATACAGAGTAGGATTGTTAATAATTAAATTAAATTGATCGGCTGGGGCACCTTCATGGGGCACTAGCAACATGGAATGTAGAGGGCTGATTTTTCCCCTCGCAGAGGCCATTGGCTTCCTTTGTATAAAGAGAGGGAGAAGTGATTGTAGAAAGAGAAATTGGCATGTCCAGCAACTGCCCCCTTGGGTTAACCAGCAGGAGGATTCTGCATCATCGAACTGGATGACCCATTACCCAAAAGGCCATCATCATCTTTACTCTTGACAAAATGGACCCCTCAAGGATATTGAAAAGCTTGGAAGTGTCACTTTTTAAAAAATATTATTTTGCATTCAGCATGGACTTGACCGGGCATCTATGGAGATTATTTTTTTGCTTCATTTTCTAAAGTTGTATTTAGAAAAGTCTTAAGTATTGTGCTTTGTAAAAGAAAATGATTAAAATGAAATTTTGTGGAAAATATTTTTGTTCAAAGTTGTCATGTCCAAGAGGAATGATTTCTTGGAATATAAATCCTTTTTCTCCATTTACACAATTTGCTTACTCATAGAAAAGTCCTCAGACTCACATGAAATAATCCATTGGAATTTGTGCCTGTTTATTCCATTTTTTAAATTGTCAATTTTACATTCCTATGTAAGCAGAAAATGATAGTTAGGCATTCTATTTTTAGTGTAAACCATTAAATTATCCTTATCTGAATAATGGTGTAAAGCCACTTTTATTCATACACAGCCCTCTAGGCAGCACACCCAAGTGCCTAATTTGTTTTCTCCCATAAGAACATCCTATATCATCATGTGTGCGTGTGTCTGGTTAGTAATGGTGGGGTTTTATTTCCTTTCATAAGCATCTCCTTGATGGGAAAACTGCAGAGTGTATACTGAATTGCTCATCGTTGCCGTGGTCTGTATAAAAACAATCCCCAGGTCCCACAGAAGCTTTTACAACCTGAGGTCATCATGGTCCTCCTTTTTTATTAGATTAGATGTAGTCTTTAATTATTTCTGTACAAATTAATGTCAAGATGTTTCAGTACCAAGAGGGCTTGGTTAAAAGCTTTTTCATTTAATTTTGTACAAATACTAACAGGAACAAAGCAATGTATGTGGGTGTAATCAGAGTTCACTTTGGCTGATTGTGGCATTGACCAGAGGGAAGACTGGATGCTTAGGGTCTGACATGGGGATGAAGACCCTATTCTCAAACTTAGCTTGGCAAGAGCCAAGATGGAGAAAACTCCCATCTATAAGTAAATGTCAGTGGGATAAATACTGATGGGGAATCAAGTCTCTTAAAAAGACGAGCCTTGCCAGTCGTTCCAAGTTCTGTCCCTGGGGTAACTAAGACATTCTCTGGATCTGTGGCGGTACTTGACACCAACAAGAACTTATGAAGAAGGTGCAGGTAGGTCCCTTCATGCTTTGTTACTTGGTCCAAAACTGAAGTGGCCAAGGGGGTAGCCCCTTCCTTCAAACAGCACTTGTCATGTTTGTAAACTTGGAATTTACAGTAAAATGGGCTTTTCCTTTGTTGCTGGAGCAATATGTGATAACTTATTTCAACCAAACAGCAAAGTGATCTACTAGGTTGATCTAGAATATTCTGAGGCAAAAGAGAAAAAATAGGGTCAGGGATTTAGCCCAGTGGTTCCACTGCCTGCCTCACAAGGACCCAAGTTCAATCCTTGGTACCAAAGAAAGAAAAAATAGAATGAAAGAGCTAAATTTCATGGAGCCATTCTCTTTAAGTGGCAGCAAGTCTAATTAAATTATGCAGGTATAACAGCTCATTTAAGTTTTGAATGCTTTTCTACCCTCCCTACCCCTATAGAATATTCCTAGTTCTCCAGAAAACTAAGGTTTGTGGGTAAGCTTTGAGCTTCTTGTGGGGAAGTGCTTTAGAAATTAAATTTTTCATTGTATTTTTTATTAAATAAAAATAAGTTTTAAGGGTTTTTTCTAACTTTTTTTTAAATTAATTTATTTATTTATTTTGGTACCGGGGATCAAACTTGGGACCTTGTGCTTTCAAGGCAGGCAGTAGAACCACTGAGCTAAATCCCCGGCCCTTTCTAACTATTTTTTAAACTAACCAAACTATTGTAAAGCTATCTTGGAGCCACACAGAAAAAAATCCATAAAGATATCAATAGCATATCCAGGGTTACTCACCCAAAGGGAAAATAAGTATCTCAGGAGAAGTAGAATAGATTCCTTTCAAGCTTCAGGATTATTTCTTAGACTCAATCTGAGAAAATGAAGTTGGCTGTGGCTGAAGCTCTGCCCTCGAAAGCTAAAGGGAGACAGAGAAGAGGGATTGAACACTTGCATAAAATACCCACCGATCTCCCTGCCCTGGTCCCAGGGAGACACTGGGAAAATATTCTTGGTTGTTCTCAGGGCAGTCTCCTTAGAGGAAATGAATCTGGAATGAGAAAAAGGACATTGAGAGGGAAAAGTCCTCAGAAAGAGTTTCAGGCGTAGAGGTAGAACCAACCTACTGTCATACCAACCCTCAGGTGCTGAGAATCTGGGATGGGCTGATAAAGACAAGGATGGATCTGAGGGTGACCATGTCCATGGTAATAAAGAACACCTCACATGCTGAGGATGGGCCTATCAACAATAGCCTTACCAATGTATCTCCCATCTTCTTAAAAATATGTAAAGGGCCAGAGAGATGACTTCAGTAGGCTCAAATGTAGAACATAGTCATTGAGTAATTTTAATTAACTTTTTTCTAATTATGAAGCTAATATGCCTAAAGTTTACTAAAATTCTAGCCCAAAATGGAGCACTCAGGAAGACCCACAACAAAAGAAAGTGACATGAAGAAAGCCTTCAGAAGCACTGTATTTGTACTTGAGTCTCAGCCAACACCTGGACCCAAAAAGTGCTTCTGGTATGACTGTTACTCTCAAAACCAAGTTTTCCTAATCTCACATCATTATCTAGAAGACTCATCCACTATTGGGAAATAGTGGCTACCTCTTTTTTAAAACATAAGCCTTTATTCTTGCATAGATTCATTCTGCAAAAAATTATTTACTGACATTTAACACTTCTCGATGTCAGCTGAGAACCTAATTGCTGCCTCTCAGCCCCAACCGTCTGTCCTCTGAGTGATAGATGAGACATGCAGGTGAGCCCTGGGCCTCCAAGACATGCTACAGGGCAATGGTTCTTAGAGTATCACCCCCCGGAAGACAGGGACAGGCATTCATATCATCATTGGAGAAGTTGGTAGGGGTAAAAGTTCTTGGGCCCTGTGCCAACCTGTGAAATCAGAAATTCTGAAGAGGGACCCAGCCGCTTTTATTCTTAGAGATCCTCCCAGTGATTCTGATGCCTGCTCAAGTTTGAGGGCCACTTTTCGTGGAGGGAATCACCTGCCCTTGAATGGTGTATAGAATAAGCCACAGAAATCGTTCCAGGTTTGGCAAGGCACACTATTCAGAAAAGTATGCCATTATCTAATAGGTTGAAATTTATGAAACATGTTTTTGTAGGTACAATAGGGCTTCCAGTTTCAGCCCTGAGATTTGGAAAACTGTAAGAAATGGCTACTCATACTTAAAACAAGAAAATAAATTTATAGGGCTAATGTCCATTTCACAATCTAGAGACAGACGCTTCTGCAAGACATAGGACCTGAGAATTTGTTTACAGAAGCCACCAGATGCTATACAGGTAGCTAGGAAGACTAAGCTAGAAAATGTGACAACTTGCTGGGGGCAAAGGGTGGGCTGGCTTGAAAGCATGGAGCTCTTGGGGGCAGTGATGTGGGAGGGGGTTCTACCTCCTTTGCAGACTTTTTCTTGGGGTACCCCACCTGGTTCTCATAGGAAGAATTGGGGAAAAGCTTCAAGTCTATAGACTGGAAACACAGGTAGATACCACTGCAGCTAGGGTAAGGGAATGAGGAATCTATCCGTGGAGGACAGAAAGCTCACCATGCACTCCAAAAACTGAAGCTTAGAATATTTGATAACCTCCTCCTCTCCAGCACCCCTTGTACCCCACTGGCACTAACAAGGCTCCAGGAGTAATAGCAAGGAGAACTGTAAGAGACAAACTTTGGGGAACAGCACAATGGGAAGGCCCAAAACCAACAGGGGAGACAAAAAAATCACTAGAGTTTGAAGTCTCCTATGTCTATAAGGAAAACAAACATCAGTCCAGTCCCACTCCCTTGCTAGATTAACATAAAGTCCCACACAATAGGTTTATTTATCTCAGTAGCTGCTGCCCTATATAAAATGTCCAGCTTTCAACAAAAAGTTACAAAGCATGCCAAAGGATAAGAAAAAGTAGTTTAAAGAAACAAGACAATGATCAGGATTAGACTTAGAAATGGCACAAATACTGGAAATACCAGAAAATTTAAAATGATTGGTATCTTAAAGGCTTTTTTTTTTATTGAGTTTATTGGTACATTTAGGGATACAGTACAGTTACATTCATTGTTGGGATCATGTACCTTTACATGGCAAGTCTCGATTCTCATTTTTTCCCCTTACCTCTGCCCTCCCTTCACCCCCTCCTCCCCTCCCCATCTACAAACACTTTATTTTCATCTTTTCATTCTCTCACATTTTTTTCTTTTCCCTTTTTGTTCTTCCCCTACGTATCACACCTTCCCTACACCTTTAGCTCCTTTCCTCCCATTTCTAAATGTCAGTAATCTTATTAGAATCTTATGCATTGTTGCAGAATATTCACACCAGGGAAACTATTTGGTATTTACACATGTGGGACTTATTTATTTCACTTAGGAGTATATCTTCAATATGTATCCATTTTCCTATGAATGAATCTATTCTCTCGCTCTTTATGGCTGAGTAATATTCCATTTTATAGAAAAACCACAACTTCTTTATCCAGCTTCCAACGGATGGGCAAGTAGGTTGTTTCCAAGATTTAGCTATTACAAACTGTGCCGCTATAAACATGGGTGCACATACTTCTCTGTGATATGATTCTTTTAGTTCTCTTGGATCTTAAAGGCTTTTGTGGGAAAAAAGAAGTAAATTTCAGGTAAAAGTCAGTAAGCTCAGCAGAGATAGACCTGTCAGATTAAGATGGCTAGAAATAAAGTAATAAATGAAAAGTATATCTGATGAATACATCAGTAGACTTGAATATTTATATTGAATCAATAACAAAACAAAGATAATAAAAGGCAAAAATCACCAAATCAAGAATGAAATAGGATATAACTACAGATCCTGCTGCCATTAAAGTGATAATAAAAATAAACTTTATGATCATAAATTCAACATCTTAGAAAAGATGGACCAATTTCTTGAAAACCACAAACTACTAAAAATCAACATAAAATAGAAAATCTGAATAGACCATTAGAAAAAAGTAAACTTGTAGCTGGTTGTGGTGGCACATGCCTGTAATCCTAGCACTCGGGAGGCTGAGGCAGGAGGATCGCTATGAGTTTGAGACTAGCCTGGGCTACATAGTGAGTTCCAGGTCAGTCTCAACTACACAGTGAGACCCTGTCTCAACAAAACAAAACAGAAAGAAGTAAACTTGTAATGAATAGACCCCAAAAGAAATTTCCGGGTACAAATGATCTCACTGGAGAATTCTACAAACATCTGAAGTAGAACCAATTTTACACAATCTCTTCTAGAAAATAAAAAGGACAGAATACTTCTCAAGTCACGTAATGAAGTTAGGATCACTAAATAACTAAACAAGGAAAAGGCAATCTAAAAAATGAATACAAAAACATCATTTCTCATGAATCTACTTGCAAAATTAATTAAATGTCAGCAAATAAAAATTAGCAACATATAGAAAGTATGCAATACAATCAAGTGGAATTTATTCATAGCTTTCAAGGCTGGTTCAACCTTTGCAAATCAATCCATGCAATCCACACTATCAACAGGCTAAGGAGTAAAAACCATATGCTCATGTCAGTTGAAACATAAAATGTTTTTAGAAGCCCAGTACCAGTTACAGGAAAAACTAGAAGTAGAGGGAAACTTCCTCAACTCAAGAAACAGCATCTACAAAAAAATGTATGGCTAACATCATCCTCAGGGTGAAAGATCGGAATACTTTGTCTCATAAGATTAGCAACAAGGTAAGGGTGCTTACTCTCACTACTCTTTTTCAGCATAGTTCTAGCCACAGTACTCAGGCAATAAAAAGAAAAAAAGCCATATGAATTGGAAATAGGAAATAAAACTCACTGTTTTCAGATTAGACGATTATTTACATAGAAAATTCTAAGAAAATAAAACAAAAATATCCTTAACTAGTGAGCTCAGCAAGATCAAGTAGTACATACTAACAATGAGCCTGTGGACCCTGAAGTTAAACATTCCGTCATTTATGATCTTACCAAGGAAAATGAATCGTGGGTATAATATTAACATGTACAGGATCTTTATGCTGAAAATTAGAAAATTCTAATAAAAAATCAAATAAGATCTAAATTAAGAGATGCCATGTGCATAGTTTGGAAGATTCAAAATAACAAAGATGTTAATTCTCTCCAAATTACTGTAATTCCTGTCAAAATCCTAGAAAGGTTTGCTTTGTAGACATAGACAAGCCTATTCTGAAATTTATATGGAAGAATATAGGTGCTAATATAGCTAAAACAATCTTAAAACAGGAAAATAAAGGAGGAATCACTTTATCGGATATTAAAGGCTACTATATAGCTTCAGCAGTATAGGCAATGTATTGTATTATGGAGTAGTAGACACATATGTCAATAGACTAGAGCAGAGAACTCGGAAATAGACCCCCACCTCCACACCACTGGTTTTTAACAATGGAGCAAAAGCAACTCAAAGGAAGGATAGCCTGTTTGTCAAATGATACTGGAGCAATTGAACATTTGTAAGCAAGAAAATGAACTTCAACCTAAAACTTCACACCTAACCCAAAAATTGTCTCAGGGTGAATCATGGATTTAAATGTAAATTGCAAAGCTATAAAACTTTAGAAAAAAGCTTAGAAGAGGGTGTGGTAGCACATGCCTGTAATTTCAGCACTTTGGAGGCTGAGGCAGGAGGAGTACCATGAGTTTGAGGGCAACCTGGGCTATATACTGAGTTCAAGCCAGTCTGAACTACACAGTGAGACCCGGTCTCAAAATCAAAACAAACTTAGGAGAAGATCTAGGGCTATGCAAAGAGTTCTTCAATTTGTTTTATTTTGTTTTTGTTTTTGCTTTATATACCGGGGGCTCAAACTCAGAACCTTGTGCTTGTGAGCTAAATCCCCGGGCCCTAGAGTTCTTCAATTTGAAACCAAAAGCACAATCCAAAAATATAAAATTTGAAAATTGTGCCTCATCAATATTAAAGGCTTTTAGGGCTGGGGATTTAGCTCAGTGCCACCTGCCTCACAAACACAAGGATCCAAGTTCGATACCCAGTACAAAAACAAAAACAAAAACAAAAAAACAAAGCAAAAGATTAAAAGCTTGCTCTTTCTGTGAAAGGCCCTGTTAAGAGAATGAAATGACAAGTTAGAGAATTGGAGAAAATATTTCTGAACCACATAGTCACCAAAGAGCATATCTAGAGTATATAAAGAACATTCAAAACTAAAAAACAAAACAAAACAAAAACACACAAAACACAAAATCAAACCCTTCACTTAGAAAAGAGGCACAAGATATGAACACATATTTCACTAAAGATAAACACATGGCAAATAAGCACATGAAAAGGTGTTCGACATCATTTGCCAGTAGACAATGTAAATCAAAACCACAATGCAATAGCCCTACACACCTCTCAGAATATCTTTTTTAAAATGTGGCAGCAAATGCTGCTGAAGATGTGGAAAAAGTAGATAATGAGTGCATTCCAGGTGGTAATGTAACATGGAATGACCTCTCTGGAAAACAGCTTGACAGTGTCATTAAAAAATGTAACATCCCATAATCATATGACCCAGAATTTCACTTCTGAACAGTTTTCCCAGAGAACTGAAAGCTCATGTTCCCACAAAAGTCTGCACATGAATGTTCAGAGCAGCTTCATTTATAATAGCCCAAAACTAGAAACCACCCATATATTCTTCACATGGTGAATAAAGAAACTGTGGGTATGTCCATACAATGGAATGGAATGCTGATAAATTGAGGGGAATTATGCTGAATGAAAAAAATCCCAAAAAGTTACATATTATGATTCCATTAATATAACATTTTTGAAATGTCAAAATTATAGAAATGGAAAACAGATTAGCAGTTGTCAGAGTTTGTGGGGGTGAGGTGAGAGATGGATGGCTGTGGCTGATGATGGAATTATTTCTATTTTGTTGTTTGTTTTTCTGATACCAAGGATCGAACTCGGGACCTTGTGCTTGCAAGGCAGGAGGCAGAAATCCCTGGTCTTCTTTTTTTGGGGGGGGTATTTATATCTTGATTATGTCAATGTCAATATCCTGGTTGTGATAATGTACTATAGTTTAAAGTGTTAAATTATAGAATTGGGTCAGAGGTACTCTAGATCTCTCTAGTTTCTTACAACTGCAAAAGAACCTACAATTGTCTCATATTAAAAACACTTAAGAGCCACACCTGCTCTCGACCCAGCCGCCGCCATGGCTCAAGCGCCAGGGAGGTAGGCCCGGCCCGGATCTACCACGGGAAGGAGAACCGCCTGCTCCTGACCCAGCTGCCATCACTCAAGCGCCGGGAGGTAGGCTGGGCCCTGATCCACCTAGGGAAGGAGAGCCACACCTGCTCCCAACCCAGCCGCCATCGCTCAAGCACCAGGAAGGTAGCCGCGCGGGCGCCCCTGAACCCCCATAAGCCCCCCCCACACTCTCAGTCCTCCTGACTGTGCAAGTCTTTGGACCCACTCTGCAGAGGCAGAGGTGGTCATCAAGGGTATTTTTCTGAGTTCCCAACTTTGAACATCTTTAAAGAAAGGGTGTGGGAAACCTGTAATAGAACGTTGTGGAGTTCAACCATTCAGAAGGTTGGGGAACTCAATCTGGGCCTTGCAGCCTGAGGTCAGTCAGCATCATGGGGTTCAGCCATCAGCTAACTGAGATCAGGGGTCTTGCATCCTCGCTCTGTCTGAGCCATTAAATGGTAAATACACTGTATTGAAATTTTGTTCACTGCAGACATGTTCTGGACTGCTTCTTGATTTCAATTTAATTCAAATGATTTAAGGGTGATAGACTAGTGACTACTACCGGTGGTCAGTGTCCAAGTTGTGCTTGATCTTAATATGTTGCTGATTGTATCAGTTGGGGTAAAGCATTGCCATTGATTTGATGAGCTGTTTTCTCTGATGTTATGAAGATGAGAATGTCTGTGGGTCATTAGAGACACAGAAGCTAGGGCGCAACTATATCAGGAAGATTTGGGTAATAATCCAGAGATTAAACCAAGGACAGTCCGACAACAAAAATAAAAATGAGGAAACACCTAAGCAAGACACAAGGAAAGACTTCCAGTTCACCGATGGCAAACAGTAGGGCAAATGAGGATGAAAAGGC
>NW_022900951.1:15454347-15462542 GCF_012274545.1 Fukomys damarensis | reverse complement strand
GGTATAGAGTGGGAAGGGTGGGGGAAAGGTAATAAGGGAGAGGAAAAAAATATGGGAAACTGAAAAAATGGAAATAAAGTGTTTGTAAATGAGGAGGGGAGGGGGTTGAAGGGAGGGCAGGGACAAGGGGAAAAAATGAGAATCAAGACCTATTGTGTAAAGGTACACAATCCCAATGATGAATGTAACTGTATTGTATACCTAGATTGTACCAATAAACTCAATTTTAAAAAAAACACAAAAAAACACTTAATATAAATTGTTATATACATACAGAACAACAATAGAGACAAACAGGGAATCTTCTAGAAGAGAATCATCAGAGTGGAGAGCAGCCTGAAAGTTACATCCTGGAGCAATGATCAAGATGTCTGGGAGATGGGGTATCATGTGAGATAGAGAGCCCCTAAAGGCAGTGCTTGGAAAGCTGCCAAATGGAAGAGTATTCAATCAGAGTCCTTGGGAAAAAGGTACAAAGAGAAGATTTCATCTAATATCTGAAGGAATAGTCTGTGACATTGCTGCATTAGTACAAAGATTTCAGGGACATGTACTTAGTAAGGGGCAAGGCAACACTTGTTCATCTACACAGAAAAGACTAATCCAACACTTTGAAATTTTTTCTTCAAGGGACAGGCGGAGTTAGAAGGACATTGGGGGAGAGGAACGGTGAGAGGTGCAGACTCATGGAGCTTGCCACAGCCCTATCCCTCTGGGCATCAGCAGAGGAATGGGCGCCTGCAGTCCCCACTCCCCGGCTGGGCTGGTACCTGGATTTATTCGACAGAGGCACAGAGGGTCATAAAGGCCATTGTTCGGAGCTCTAGCCTTGATTTTTATCTAATTCACACAGTTAAAGGTGATAGATTAATAACTACCACAAACTGTCATTTTTCTAAGCTGTGCTTGATGCTGTTGTGTTGTTGATTGTATTACTTGGGCTAAGGTGTTGTGATTGATTTAATCAGTTGTCCTTCCTGGTATAATGAAAATGAGATTGCCTCAGAGACATTAGAGACTCAAGACCTAAAAACCAGCTATAACAGGAACATCGAAGTGTTAACACAGGAATTAAACCAAGGACAGTACAAACAGCAAAAAGAGAAATGAGAAGACATTCAAGCAAGGCACAAGCATAAACAAAGGTTGCCTGTTCATCAAGGGTGAATTCTGAAGGAAATTAAGTGGAAAAGTCTGATAATCAAGCACCAGGACATCTTGAACTGATAGCACAGGAAGTAACAAAACAGATGAATGAAGCTCTAGAAAAATTCAAAACAGAAATAATTTCTGAGATAACTACAGAAATGGTGAGCAGAATCAAGGACACGCTTAGAGACTCTAGAACAGAAACAGATAAAAAGATACATGAGCTGAGGACCATGATGGAAGCCATGAATGCCCAACATAGGAAAAAAATGGAATCCATGAAAAAGATTCACACAGATATCCAGGAGATTAAAAACTCTATTGAAAGTATACATAATAGACGGATCCAATCTGAAGACAAGATGCAAGGTATAGAAGACAGGATGGTGTTCAGTGACCATGAAAAGAAGGATCTCTGAAAAAAAGTAAGGGAACATGAGAAATAAATCCAACAGCTCCTAGATGACGCAAAGAAGAATAATATAAGACTGATGGGGGAGTCCATGAAAAAGCAGGAGAAAATATAAGTAACATGAAAAAACAGAATTAATGACAGAAGACTTCCCAAACAGCAAAAGAATTTAACATACATATAAGTGAGGCATATAGGACTCCAAATATCCATGATCATAAAAGATCTACACCCAGACATGTAATAATCAAGATCCCAGAACCTCAACAGAACAAAATACTACACATAATTAGAGAACAGAAATAAAGCCCATCAGAAACAGCAGACTTTTCAACCCAAACCCTAAAGTAGAGCCTGGAGTGAGGTATTTCAAGCCCTAAAAGAAAACAACCTCCAGCCTAGACTCATGTATCCCACAAAACTCTCTTTCAAAATTCACGGGGAAGTAAGATACTTCCATGACTAAGAACACCTGAGAAACTTCATGAATACCAAACCAGGACTCAAAACAGTTCTAAATAAGATCCTAGAAAAAGACAGTGAGGATCACAACTCCATGATGCCCAACAGAGCAAATCCAGAAGGCAAGGCAAGAAATTAGAGAGGGGAAAAACTTAAAAAGACCCAGTAATGGGACAACAACATGATGATGATAAGTCAATACATATCATTTGTAAACATCAATGTTAATGGCCTCAGTTCACCAATCAAAAGAAATAGGCTGGCAGAATGGATTATGAAGCAAAATGCAACAATATGCTGTATGCAAGAAATGCGCCTAGTTCAAAAAGAAACTCATAGATTGAAAGCAAAAGGATGGAAAATAGTTATCTATGTGACAGGAACCCAGAAAAGAGCAGGGGTAGCTATCTTATTTGCAGACAAATTAAATTTCAAACCAAAACTAATTAAAAGAGACAAAGGAGGTCACTACATCCTTGTGAAGGGAACAATCCAAGAGGAAGAGATGACAATCATAAATATATATGCACCAAATACTAATGCCCCCAACTACACAAAACAAATATTAAGAGACATGAAAAACCAAGTAAGCACTAATACAATTGTAGTGGGGGACCTAAATACCCCACTGCCACAAATAGATCATCTAGACAAAAAATCAACAACAAAATACTAGAATTGAACCAAACTTTTGAACAAATGGATTTAATAGACATCTACAGAGTGTTCTACCCCAAAAAATCAGAATATACATTCTTTTTAGATATACATGGGTCATTCTCCAAAATAGACCACATACTAGCTAATAGAACATGTTTAAGTAAATGCAAAGCAGTTGAAGTTATCCTCTGTATTTTATCAGACCATAGTGCAATTAAACTGGAGATCAATAGCAAAAGAAACTGCAAGAACTTAAAAAACACATGGAAATTGAATAACACTCCCCTGGGTCACAGACGAAATTAAAGAAGAAATTAGACAGTTTTTACGATTGAATGATAATGCCAATACAACATACAGGAATCTATGGGACACAGTGAAAGCAGTTCTACAAGGGAAATTTATAGCAGTGAATGCCCACACTAAAAAAACTGAGCAAGCTCAAATAAACAACTTAATTCTGAATCTTAAGCTTTTAGAAAATGAAGAGCAAGACAAACCCAAAGCTGGTACAAGGAGGAATTATAAAGATATGAGCAGAAATCAATGCAATGCAATGGAGACTAAGAGAATGATACAAAAAAAATTGAGTTGAAGAGTTGGTTTTTTGAAAGGATAAATAAAATTGCTAAACCCTTAGCCAACCTTATCAAAAAAGGAAAGAAAAGGCTCACATCCATGCAATTAGGAATAAAAAAGGTGAAGTCACAACAGATCCAGCAGAAATCCAGAGAATCATCAATACCTACTTCGATAACCTGGACTCTAATAAAATGGAAAATAGAGAAGAAATAGACAGATTTCTAGATACATATGAATTACCAAAATTGAACAAAGATGATATAAAAATTATAAACACTCCAATTACAATCAGTTAAATTGAAAATGCAATTAAAATTTTACCAGCAAAGAAAAGCCCAGGTCCTGACGGATTCACTGCTGAATTCTACAAAACATTTAGAGAAGAACTACTGCCACTACTTTTGAAAGTTTTCAGTGAAATTGGGAGGGAAGTGATACTTCCAAATTCATTTCTAGAAGCAAGTGTTACTTTGATTCCCAAACCAGGGAAAGACCCAACCAAGAAAGAGAACTACAGGCCAATCTCACTAATGAACAGAACATAGATGCAAAAATCCTCAATAAGATACTGGCTAACAGAATACAGAGGGTCATCAAGAAGATCATACACCCTGATCAAGGTGGATTTATCCCAATGATGCAAGGATGGTTCAACATATGTAAATCAATAAATGTAATACACTATATTAACAGAGTCAAAGACAAAGACTATATGATCACCTGATTAAAACCCTGCAGAAAATTGGAATAGATGGTCTTTATCTCAACCTGATAAAGGCTATCTATGAAAAACCAACAGCCAATATGATTCTAAATGGCCAAAAAGTGCAAACCTTCATGCTAAAATCAGGAATGAGACAAGGATGTCCACTATCACCACTCCTGTTCAATATAGTTTTGGAAACATTAGCCACAGCAATTAGACAAGAGAAAAAAATAAAAGCACTAAAGATAGGAAAGGAAGACGTTAAACTGTCATTATTGCTGATAATATGCTACTCTACATAGAAAACCCAGAAAAGTACACCAAAGGACTTCTAGACTTAATTGACAGAGTCAGTAGAGTAGCTGGATACAAGGTCAACACTCAAAAATCAATTGCCTTCTTGTACACAAATGTCAGAAATCACTGAGAGAGAAATTAAAGAAACAGTCCCTTTCACAATAGCATCCAAAAAATGAAATATCTAGGAATCAATCTAACATAGGAAGTAAAAGACCTCTACATTGAGAATTACAACACTCTGAAAAAAGAGATTGAAGAGGACATAAGAAAGCGGAACGACATCCCTTGTTCCTTGGTAGGAAGAACCAATATAGTGAAAATGGCCATACTTCCAAAACTGCAATACAGATTCATTGCAATCCCAATTGAAATCCCAACAGTATATTTCACCGGACTAGAGAAAACAATCCAAAAATTCATTTGGAACCAGAAGAGTCCTAGAATAGCAAACGCAATTTTAGGCAACAGAGACATGGCAGCGGGTATCAAAAGTCCCAACTTGAAACTATACTACAAAGCCACTGTGATAAAAACAGCATGGTGCTGGCAAAGAAACAGACCTGAGGATCAGTGGAATAGATTAGAAGATGCAGAAACAATTGCAGACATACTTAGCTACCTCATCTTTGACAAAGGAGCCAACCATCCTAACTGGAGGAAAGATATCCTCTTTAATAAATGGTGCTGGGAAAAGTGGATTTCAACTTTCCAAAGATTAAAACTAGACCCCTATCTTTCACCATGCACTAAACTAAAATCCAAGTGGATCAGAGATTTAAATATTAAAACACAAACACTAAATTTGCTGGTAGATGAGTTAGGTAGAACTCTTGAAGACGTTAGCATAGGAAAAGACTTTATGAACAAACCTTCAGTAGCACTGAAACTTGCACAAAGAATCAACAACTGGGATATCTTCTTTTTAAAAAGCGTCTGCACTGCAAGAGAAGCCACCAACAGAGCTAAGAGACAACCTACCATGTGGGAAAATTTTTTTGCTAGCTGTTCCTCAAAGGTCTACTATCCAGAATATATAAAGAACTCAAAAAAAAAAAAAAAACAGTCCCCCCAAACTTGTAAACCCAATTCAAAAATGGGTATCTGAAATGAACAGACATTTCTCAAGCAAAGAAGTAAAAGCAGCAAATAAACATATGAGAAAATGTTCAACATCACTGGTCATTCGAGAGATGCAGATGAAAACAACACTGAGATTTCACCTCACCCCAGAAAGAATGGCTGCTATCAAGAAATCAACCAATAACAAATGCTGGTGGGGTTGTGCAGAGAAAGGAACACTTCTTCGTTGTTGGTGGGAGTACCGACTGGTGCAACGACTGTGGAAATCAATATGGAGATACCTCAAACAACTAGGATTAGAAGTCCCACCTGACCCAGCCATTCCCCTGCTGGGTATCTTTCCAAAAGAATTATAAGAATCATACCTCGGTGATGTATACTCACCCATGTTTATAGAGGCACAGTTTTTAATAGTAAAACTTGGAAACAACCCAATTGCCCATCAACTGGAGACTGGATCAAGGAGATGTGGTTTTTTATAAAGTAAAGTACTACTACTCAGCCATAAAGAATGAGAAATTAGAGACATTTTTAGCTAAGTGGATGCACATTGAGGACATACGCTTATGTGAAATTCATAGGACACACATGTGTAAATACCGAATAGTTTCTCTGGTGTGATAAACTAAAAGTACAAATGAGTATCAAAATATATCATTGATATTGTATAATAGGAAAAATGTCTAAATGTGTAGGGGAAGTGGGAGGAGTAGAGGAAAGCTAAGAAGGGAGAAGAAAAAATAAGAGAAAAGGAAAAAAAAGGAAACAAAGTCTCTGTAAATAGGGAACGGTGGAGGGGGTGAATGGAGGGCAGGGGAATGGGGAAAATATAGGAACCAAGATATATCATCTATAGCTACAAGGTCCCAATGATGAATATAACTGTACTGTACACCTAAAATGCATCAATAAAAAAAAATGGGAAAACGAAAAAGAAGGACGTTGGGGGCCTGCTTCAGGTTTACATGTGGCCTGGGACAATGGGAAGATAATTTGTGTGTGCCAGTTTGGAGGAAGGCACTCAATGGCTGGTAAATACTATCATCTTTACTCTGCAGGGTTTGTATCTACAGGAAAGTATTACTGTATTCAAGCCACAGGTCACAACTCCTGTGTGTTTTAATCAGCAAGGCCCCAGAGAGAGCTAAGAAGAATTTGGGGAGATGGTAACAACAGTAAGATGCTGGCAGGGGATTTGCAAATGGGCAACTTTGCCCTTCAAAAGGTTGTGCCAGTCACTGGAGTAATTTCAGATGAGTAGGAATATTAGGAAAATTACTACTATTGTGCATTACAAGATTATAAAGAACATATGTACCTTTATATAGCATCTTGTTTAAAGAAAGTCTTAGGATAGAGGTGTCAGAAGTTTTCTCTGCTCTCATCTGTGTGCTCTCAATGGATCTCAGAATCCATTTTTCATATGGATGCCAGTCTGGAAGTTCCCGATTTCTACCTAGAGCCAATACAGAATTTATATGGGCACTTTCATTTTTTTTTTTGAAGAGTAGGCAATGGGATGTATTATTACTGGAAAATGAAAAGAAGCTGAACTATTGCTTTATAAGTTAAGTCCTGTCCTGCCTATGTCAAAATGGCATGGATGTTCTGCCAAAGACTTTGTCAAGAAAGTGAAAAGACAGCCCCTGAACTGAGAGGAACTATTTGCTAGTCACATATCTAATAGGAGATTTGTATCCACAATATATACAAAATTCTGACCTCTCAATAATCAAAAGGCAAATACCCAATTTAAAAAGTGGGCAAAAGCCTGGAACAGACATTACTTCAAAGAAGTTACACACATAGGTGCGTGACAAGATGCTCACTATCATTAGCCATCAGGGAAATGCAAATCCAAACCATGAGTTACCACCGTACACCCACTAGAATGGTATAATCAAAAAATTAGCCAGTAAAAGTATTGGGGAGGATAGGGAGAAACTGGAATACTCATGCACTGCTGGTGGGAATGTCAAATTGTGCAGTCACTGTGGAAAACAGTAGTAGTTTCTCTAGAGGTTAAATTTAGATTTACCGTGCAGCCCAAAAATCCTACACCCAGTATACACCCAAGGCAAATGAAAGCCTATGTCCACACTTTATATGATTCCATTTATCCGAAATGTGCAGTAAATTGGTAATTGCCTAGGCCTAGTGACCAGGTGAAGGGAGGGGCATGGAGAGTGATTTCTAATGGGTACTAGGTTTTGAGGGGGGTGAAAATTCTAGAATTTGTGGTGATGTTGCATACCTCCAAATAGAACAACCCGCAGAACCATGCACTAAATGAGTGAAGTGTATGACAGGTAAATTATATCTCAATAAAACTGTTATTAAAAAAGAAAATCCCAGAAACCTGGTGATAATGTCCAGTGCACCTTTATCAATACAGTTTAATATTTGAGACTAAAATAGTGAATGCTTAAAATGCAATGTAAAGACCTCTTTGAGTTCAAGTCATTTATTAGGTTAGACAGGCAGTAGAGTATTTTCCAGGCAAACAAGGCTTGTTGCTGGTGCCTCTGGGTGCCTTGTCAAGGTCACAGTGAAAGCACAAGCTGGGCTTCAGGATAGGGGTCAGGAAAGCCACGTGTTCGGGAATAAGTGAGGCAGAGTATAAAATGAGGCACCGGTTTATCCCAGCGCCGAGTTTAAACTTCACTGTATCTAACGTGGAATCGAATATTTATGTTCAATTAGTGCCTTGAAAGTCTTTATCCCGCTTAAAAGCTTCAACTTGCTTAGAGAAAAAAAGTAAATGCGGCTCCTAATGGTGGTCAGTCTAGGATTGGAGAAAAAAAAAAAGACCCAGAATTTCCTCAGCCCTCCAGACTCCGCTCG
>NW_022900951.1:15450383-15453874 GCF_012274545.1 Fukomys damarensis | reverse complement strand
TCTTCGGGTGATTTACGTGCGCTGTGAAGGCGCCCAGGGCGCCGCGGTCCCCTGCCACGAGGCGGGAGCGCTTCATTGCCTGCTTCAAGCCTGCGAGGCCGAGGGCGTCCACTTCATCTCCGTGTCCTTCGGGAAGCTCGACTTCGGGGAGACCGCTGCGCTTGACGCCTTCTATGATGCAGGTGAGGACCGGCGCCCGGTTCGTCCCCACCTCACGCAGGCTCCCCTGCCCCCTCACAGGCGTGGGCTCCACGGGCTCCTCAGGGCCCTCAGCCCCCGCCCCCCGCCCCGCTTTAGAATGGCGCCCTTGCGCCTTTCGGGGAGGATAAACTAGGTAACGTGCCCCTTTTCAGATAAGGAGATAGAAGCCAGGGCAAGTTAGACTTGGACGAACTTTTGGCATTTCGATGACATTTATAAGCATTTTGTGTGTAACTAATCACCTGGGAATCCTTGTGCCTTAGCTTTTACACTGGTCAAAAGGGAAAAACAGCCTGGCGTGGTGGCGCACGCCTGTGATCCCTGCACTCCGGAGGCTGAGACAAGGTGGAACGTTGTGAATTTGAGACCAGCCTGAGGTACATAGTGAGTTCCAGGTCAGTCTCAACTACATAGTGAGACCCTGTCTCAAACAACAACAACAACAGCAACAAAAATAATGAGAAAACACAATTTAGGGCCTGGGATTTTATTTTAGCTCAGTAGTTTCGCCACCTGCTTTGCAAGCGCAAGGTCCCGAGTTCTATCCCCGGTACCAAAAAATAAAATAATAAAAATAACGAGAGCCAAGATGGATTATGTAAAGGTGCAAGTTTCCAGTGATAAATGTCATTACGTTGTATACCTTAAATGTACCAATAAAGTTAATTAATTTAAAAAAGGGAATAACAACACAGATCTACCTTAAACCTAAAAGTGCCCGAGGAGATAAATGGGGTTTTGAGTCGCTTTCAAACACTGGTCAGGCTAGGATGTTAGAGTAGGTGAGGTTTGTTCTTTTCTTTTCTTTTTTAATTTTGGTGATGGTGATGGAACCCGGGTCTCACCTATGTGTCAGGCAAGGTACGCTGAGCAACACACCCAACCCCTGCAGGTCCTTCATTCTGCTGGCTGCACAGGTGTGGTTCCTTTACAGAGCAAATCCTCCAGCTGGGAGGGGGTGAGGTGACAGGCTTGTTTAAACAAGTGACAGCTGGACACTTTCTTGACTTTTTTTTTTGAGACGATCTTGCTAAGCAGTTCAGGCTGGCTATGAGCTATGTAGCCCAGGTTGAACTGGAGGCGATCCTCCTACCTCAGCCTCCCAAGTGCTGGGATTTCTTACCACATTGAGTCTACTCTTCAGCACCACTTCTTTAGGAAGAAGTTAGCCAGGAGTCCTCTTCACCTAGAACTATACGTTCTGCTCCAAAGTTGGAGTTGGAATGCACCCTTTTCAAAGTGGGCAAATGTTTATTTTCCTATTAGGCATAACTTTGTCCTCTTGCCTGCTGGTGTCAACTCTGAAAAATTTGTGTGATGGGGTTTTGCTTTTGTGGGGCAGGGTGTGTGTACAACACAAGTGTGTAGCAAGTCCTCTCTCACTCTGAGGGCCCTTTAGAACAGGTGGAATATGAAGGCACAGATCTGAAATTTCAGGCTTTCAATATCAGAGCTACTCAAGAATCATCGCCTTTGCTCCCCTGGAGTCTAAATTACCTTGAATTTTTGGCTATACCATGAACCTCCCTTAGTTAATCTTGTCCTGGTCTTGACTAAGTCATTTCTCAATACCTTGTACAATTAAGTCATTTTTATAAGTTTGAAAGAGGATAGGCACAATGGCAGTAAATGGATTTAGAGAGAGAGAGAGAGAGAGAGAGAGACCCCCTCCCCCATTTTCTGATTTCTACCCTCACAGCTTTGGAATTTACTAAAGATGCAAGTCTGTCACTTTGGCTGTTTTGCAAAATCTCAAAAACTGTGCTGTCCAGTTTGGTAGCCTATAGCCACATCTGGCTGTTTATGTTTAAATTAGTTAAAATGCAGCAAAATAAAATAGTTCTGTAGTTGGAGTAATCCTACTTCAAGTATTCAGTAGGCACAGGTGGCTCCTGAGTGGATAGCCAAGATTGTAGGTTAAAAAAATTTTTTTTGGTTGTATGAGACAGTGTCTTGCATGCAGTAGTTCAGACCGGCCTTGGACTCCTGCCTCAGTTTCCTGAGTGCTGGGACACCAGGCTCCAAGATAGTGTTTTCTTCATTGCAGACAGTGCCATTTTAGAAAAAGGCTGGGTGGGGGTAACTATGGAATCATCCCAAGTATTTTGGAAGGATCATAGACGTTATACTTAGGTACTTCCCAGCTCCTGTTCTCATGGCAAGTCAAGGCCAGGTTTGGTTTGTGTCTTTCCCTCTCCCTGTATTGTGCTTCCCTCCCTCTCACCCTCCTCCTTTAGACCTCACTCTTCCCCTCTCCCTCTCTCTTTCCCCTTCTCTCCCTGCTCCTCCTCTGTCCTCTCCCATCTCCACTTTCTCTCTTCTCCTCTCTCCCACACCTCCCCTCTCACCCTTCCCCATCCTCCCTTTCCTCTTCTCCATCCCTGCCCTCCTTTGCCCCTTTGTCCTCTTTTCTCCCTGCTCTCTTTCAGTTCTCCCCTTTTGGGCTGTAATTCCTGCTCTTCATGGGACAGAAGCCAGGCCCCACCTCTCCTCTCCCTCTGCCCCTTTGCTCTCTATACCCCCTTTTTGCCTCTCTCAGCTTTCCCCCTCTCCTCCCCTTCCCCTAACCCTCTCTCCACTCTCACCCCTCCTCTCCTGTCTCCTCCCTCCCTCTCCTGTTCCTCTTCCTCCCCCTCTCTACACCATCTCTCCCCCTCACCCTTTGGTGTAATCTACTCATTTAAAGTGTCCAGTTCAGTGGATTTTAGGATAGTCATCTCCATTCTCTAATTTCAGGCCATTTTTACTCCCCAAACATCAACCCACTCTTGCAAAGACTATCTGGAGTGTTGCAAGAATTAAATTAATCCCTTTAAAGTGCAGGACCCCTGTCATCTAACCACTTTACACTAGACCCCACCTCTTAATGGTTCCACTATCTCAACACCACCACACTGAGACCAGTCCTTCAACACGTGAACCTTTAGCGGGGACACACTCAAACCATATCTAAACTATAGCAGGTGCTTATTTGACCTCTAATATATATCACCAAATATTTTGGTTATGAGCTGGGAGTGAAGATCATTTTGATGTTTAGAATGACTTTTAGATTGTCATCGGTCTCACAAGCTAAAGTTCAAAAATTGCTGGATGAGTTTGTTAAAAAATGTATTCTCAGCTGGCTATGATGGTGCATGCCTATTATCTCAGCATTCTGGAGGTGGAGGCAGGAGGATGGCCATGAATGAATTCAAGGCCAGCCTGAACTACATAGTGAGACCCTATCTTAAAAAAAAAAAAAAAAAAAAAAAAAAAAAAAAAAAAAAAATTTTCTCCTAAACAGAACT
>NW_022900951.1:15444028-15450373 GCF_012274545.1 Fukomys damarensis | reverse complement strand
AAAAAAAAAAAAAAAAAAAAAAAAAAAAAAAAAGTATTTTCTCCTGACAATCAGAATCTGTATCCAAAGAGCCATTTTTCCCTAAGAAGCAAGTGATTTTTGTAAAGCCTATGGCTAGTGAGGCATGCGTAATACAAGTCACAAACTCTGCACATTAATTCTCAAAGGATCACCTAAGAAAAAGGAAATTCGTACTTAGAAACAATAAAAGGAAGCTAGAAGGATAAGAACAAAGAAAGATGGTCCTTTTATCCAGTAATGAGTCACCACCACCAAATGAATCCAGTTTCCTTCATAGGCTTGCAGAAGTCCTGATGTTTTGTGATGTTCTTTAAGGAACAGTTGATTTAAGAAAAAGTAAAAGAGTGGTATTGTTGAAATCGATGTAAAAGCATGCCATGGGTCCTCTCATGTTGACTGATCATTTTAATGAGACAATTAGCAAGCAATGCAGATATCATTTTCCACAATTTTGTCACTATTAAAGAAAAGCTCAGTGGTACCCTTTTCATGCTTTGCTGTGTGTGATAGCATACACTAAACTCTGCACATTTCTTAAATTGCACATATCTCAAAGGTGATGTATGACATGGACCTTTAGAGAGAAGTTAGGAGCTGATAAGGAAAAGCTTCTAAGCGGTGTCTCAAAACATTTACCAGAGACTCACATAAAAAAAAATGATCCCTTTGTAAAATGGTTGAAGAAAGCTGAGGAGGAATCTCTGGGATGGAGATAAGAGTGTTGAGATGGTGTGTTCAGAGGCTGTTAGGGAACCCAGAGCTGGAACAGTAAAGTGTGACAGCACAGATGAGGACGATACTGAAACAATTTAAAGTGATGAATGCAACTGAGCTTGCAGTGTAACAGCATATTTTTTTCTGTGTCAGGTGGAAAAGCAGTATATATATAACAAAAGATAAAGCACCTGAAGTCATGAGACATTGTGTTTTACAAATATTTTACAGTGAGTGGTTTTAAATGAAGCCCAGTGAGTCCATTCACATTAGTGAATAAATGTAGTGTGCTTATATATGATAATCTCATTCAGGAAAACTAATTGTGGACGCTAGTCACACTTATATAGGTATAAAATGATGTATTTTAGTAGCTTTTATTTAAATATTAGATACTAAGAAGCAAGAGATGGACCAGATAGTTTTCTAATGTCCTCATTCCTCCTCCTAATTAAATCTCATTAGCCCAAGCTGGTGTTACCATCCATTGTGGCACTTGGTAAAGATTTACTGACCTCCTGATACTGAACTGGTAGGTTGGCACATTTTTGTTCTGCAGTATTAGGGCTTTACATTGAGCTATGTCCCAGTCCTTTTTAATTTTTAAAAAATTTTGCTAAGTCACTAAGTTGCCCAGGCTGGGCTTGAACTTGTGATCCTCTTGCCTCACTCTCCCAGAGTGCTGGTACTACAGATGTGTGCTACCATGCCAAGCCAATTGGCACCTTTTTACAAGATTGGAAAATAAGATTTAAGTCACACTTGACAGTATTCTTTTCATTGACTTAACCTAAAGTATTTTGGAAATGATTAGCAATGAATGGAGTCAGATCTAAATATGGAATTAGTATATTTACCTTGTGCTCAGTAAATCTGGGGTTTGGACTTCTTTTAAAGGTAGCTTTCAGGGCCAGGGATTTAGTTCAGTGGTTCTGCTGCCTGCCTCGCAAGCACAAGGACCAAGGTTCGATCTCCAGTACCAAAAAAAAAGAAGGTAGCTTTCAGATGACCAATGGTGCTATAAGCCCAGGCAGGTTTTTAAAAATGTCTTTGCCAGAAACTGATTCTAAAATATAGGTTTCTTTTTTATTTTATCAAAACTTGCCTTACTTATATTCATTCATTGTTTTTTTGTTATTGTTGGCTGAGAGAATAAGCTTACAGATAACCTGGTATACACTTAATGACTGGCATGAGCCAGTATAATTACAGAATTAACATATGATAGGTCATTTGCCATCATATCATTGCATCGGCTAATGCTTTGCTGCAAAAATCTGATGATACTTTTAAGCTATTCTAAAACATAAATTTACCCATTACCTATAAAATAACAGAAGTCATGTTTAAAATAATGTCCCAAAGTTTTTACAGAGCCCAAATCATATATAGTTCATTTTGCTTATTTCATGTGAGCATGTTTTAGTATCATTATAATTGATAAATTGTTTTAGGAGGGTCCTTCAATGTTAAATTCAGACACTTTCCTGCCAAGTGTAGATTTTAAACAGCCTTGGCTTTTTGCAGTCTCTGATAGAGTATCACTTCCTAAAGTTTGTTAAACAATGCTAAGTAAAGGTATGTGTGCACACTGCCTCATGATCATGGAAGATGGGTTACACTATACAGCTTCTTCCTGGGGGCTGGCCTGTGTCACTAGGAACTGACTGGAAGGTAGTGGTTCCTAGGAGCATAGCATGCATTTAGGAATGAAAAGCTGAATTTTTTCTTGCTTTTTATGTGTGATCTGTTTGCCTAAGATTTAGCCTGATGCCTCTATAAATTGTTTTGCTCTCAAATGACTTTATTTTAAAAGTGAGTCAGGAGAGCAGTAGGCTTCATCTAAGCACTGGGGACTGCAGGGATTGGGGCCACAAAAGGAGAGTTTGAGCCTTGTCTCTGTCCTGGCCTAGCTGAGTAATCTTGAGTGAGCCTATTAACTAACCTCTTTGCACTTTATTTTTCCACCTGCAAAGTGAAGCCAGTACTTGCATTGCTAGCCTCCCAGGGCTCTTCTGAAATTCAACTAGGATACCTGGAGGAGTTTTATAAATGGCAACATTGCAATGATTAAATCTTACAGGAAATTAGTGGTCTCTATAGGTAAACAAACTTTGATTTTTCATATATAATAAAAAATTTCAGTGTACTGTTTGATTACAGTTAGTGTTTATAAGTTTAATGCTAAATTAGTCCCTTAGAAGTTGTAAAAATCAGACAGTTGAATACTGTTTGAGTATAAATCCTCAAAATGAACTATGTCCACTAGCCTGAGTGGCTAATATCAGGCAAAAATTTCCAATTTTAAGTTTGAGACGGTTTTCCTGTTTAGCATGAATCACTCAATTTTATTAGCAGTGTTAATCTGCTGAAATATCTCTATCCTAACCCTGGGCTTCTTTCTGGAGGTGGTGAGGTCAGGGTATAGGACCCAGCACAGACTGTTGAGAAGCACAGGAAGGAAGGAATTTGTGTCACTAAATGAAAACTTAATCTACTTGGTGACAGTCTATCTCGTCTACCGAGTTCTAGGCTGTCCCCAAAATGGTCCATGTGACTTGAGGGCTATTGTCCTGCATTCCTGCCCTCTGCTTCATTCCATCACTCTCTCTTCTTCCATCTGTTTCCTTTTTTTTATTAATTAATGGTCACCATGGCTTTGGAATTGGCCTCAATGTTGTCACTTTTTAATAGCATCACTATGAAACACTTAATTTGTGTAGGTATTAAAGTTTAGGGAACAATTGTGTAAGCAGAATATCTAATTTACTCAGCTGCAATGTTATTTTTGACTCCAAGTAAATATCCGTGGAGAACAAAATTATCCATTTGCGATAAAATGACCCATCAGGGTTGTAAGTTTCCTTAACATATACATTTGTTCTTATATTAGCAACAACCTCTGAAGGGTGAATTTGAGTATTAATCTGATTTATAACCTCTCGTGATTATTTAAAAATACTTTTAGGTGAGACATTGTACTATCTATGGTCATTGTTTTCTTTGAGTTCTATCTGTAATTTCCCATAATAAGGTAAGGTCCAGCTCTCTTAATAAGGCTCCTAAGCCTTCCAGGTTCATCTCCTAGGCTCTTCTGGCTATGCAATTAACACTCATATCTTGCTTCTGGCCTTTTGTACTTGCTGTCTTCTCTTCTTAGAAAACTTGTTGCCTTCCCTTTCCACCCTCTCTACCCTTTTTTTGGTGCTGGGGATGGAATTTAGGGCCTTGTGCTTGCCAGGCAGGTGCTGTGCAACTGAGCTACATTCCTGGCCCCACCCTCCCCACTCTTGTTTGCCTACAGGCAACATCACTCCTTTCAGGCCTTTGAAGACTGTCCTCTACCTAAGTGTGGTGGGTACCTTTCTAAGGGATGCCACTTACTATGTTTACATTTGCCTCATTGACTTCTGTATGTCATAGCAGTAAAAGTGTAGATTTGGATGCTACATTCCTATATATCTTATGTACATGGCAGGGAAGCTTCCATCAGACTTGGAGCTCCTAAAACCTCTCAAAACATACAAATTTTGAAATGGTGCACAGTGCTGCTAAGCAAATCTAAACATGTTCACTATTGATGCAATATGTTACTCCTCTGTTTTGAATACATCTCTACTATAGGGCACAACTTCAGGAGGGATTTTATATTGTAAGGTAGACACATGAGCCAGAAGCTATGATACAAAAATGTTTATTGTAGCAGCTTGAATTGGAAAAATGAAAATTAATACAATTTCCATAGACAGACTAGATAAAGAAATTGATTTAGTTGTCATTACAATGGAATGCTGTACAGAAGTGAAAATAAAGGAACTGGAGCTACATATATAAGGTTGAATTATATCAAAAAGGCAAGCCAAACATACATAAAATGTACTATTTATATAAAGTTCAAAGACATGCAAAAATGAACAATAAGCTGGGTTTGGTGGTGCACACCTGTAACCCTAGCATTTGGGAGGCTGAGGCAGGAGGATTGCTGTGAGTTTGAGGCCAGCCTGGGCTACATAGCAAGTTCAAGGCCAGCCTGAACTAGTAGTGAAACTCTGTCTTTTTTTAAAAAATTGAACAATACACTGGGAATTCATAAATACATATATAATATGCCTATACATGTCAGTCTGTACATATTGTCTTAGTCTGTTCAGGGTGCTGTGACAATACTATAGCCTGAGTTGCCTACAAACAACAGAAATTTGTTTCTCACAATTCTGAAAGCTAAGAGTTACAAGATGAAGATACTAGCAGATTCAGTATTCACTTCCTAGTTCATAGATTGGGCCTTCTTGCTGTGTCCTTACATGAGTTGTCCTCTGGCTCCTCTTTTAGAGGGACTTTAGTATGATTGATATAAGTTCCCAAAGGCACCATCTCCAAATACTATACTACTGGGGGCTGGATTTCAACACAAATTTTTTGGGAGACATAAACTTTCAGTCTGTAGATGCACACACACACACATATGTGCACAAAACTGATAAATACAAAGATGGGGCTTGAGATTATTTCTGGGAAGGAGGAAGGAGAGGCGATCAGGGGAGGCATGTGAGGCTTGAGCAATGCAGGTAATTCTCTGTGACTTTGGCTTATATGGTGGATGCATGGGTTTGCAGTTCATTATACATTATATATTATACTTTATACTTCATAAATTGGTCTTTATACTTCATAAATATATCTTTGACTTTATGATGCATATCAGAGAAAAACATTAAAAATAAATCTGTCAGTAATTTCTAAGTGTCACTAGATGCCTAAAACTTTGAAAAGGGCAGAGGATTTTTGTATTTTAAATTCTTAACTGCTTTTCTTCCATAGTTCATGGTGGGTAATCTTAATGAAATCATTCTCCTCACCCTCTCCTTATTCATCTCAGATGTTGCCATTGTGGACATGAGTGACATCTTCAGATGGCCTTCCCTCTTCTACCATCTTGGAGTCCGTGAGAGCTTTGACATAGCCAATAACGTGATCCTGTACCATGACACCAATGCTGATACTGCTCTGTCGTTGAAGGTAAACTGTTTTCCTTGAACATTTTATTTTCCCAAGTATTTTCCTTGAATACTTTATTTTGGAAAAAGCATAGTTATATGTCAAGCTGAAGTATAACCATGGCACAAGTTGGAGAAAAAGTAATGAAGAATTGCTTATGCAGTTCTGTCCTTCCCACCATAAGTTCTACCTCACACAAATGTCATCTGTCTGCTCCTTGAACATCTTTGTTAAGTGGAGCTTTTGCAGGCAACCTGAACACTTGAAGGCTCATTAGGGAAGTGAAGGCAAAAACTGGTAGTTTCCACTGATAGAGAAAGACACACCACTCTGAATCATTTGTGGGCAATTTGATCCAAACCGACACACTATAAAAATCAGTTCTTGACTTGGATAATGATGTGAAGACATTTCACAGTTGCCAAAATGACTAGATAATTTTATCATAGACATAATCAGTATTTATTTTCCTCCAGTATGAAAGCAAAGAAAAACTGAAAATTTGTATGTTCCTGTACAACTCAGTAATTATTGAGAATTTCTGAAATGTATTTTCCAAATTTGATCCAAGTTTTTTTATAATATAGTACTTTTTTTTTTTTTTTTTTTTTT
>NW_022900951.1:15426564-15443837 GCF_012274545.1 Fukomys damarensis | reverse complement strand
TTTTTTTTTTTTTTTTTTTTTGGTACCAGGCTCGAACTTCAGGTCCTTGTGCTCGCAAGGCAGGCGGCGGAACCGCTGAGCTAAATCCCCAGCCCTATAATATAGCACTTTAAAATGCTTATATTTGTAAAACGTAAATATTTAACATGAGTTATTCAAAAATTCAGCTAATATTAATATTGTTGACTATCTTAGGAAATCCTGGTCTACGTGAAACTATTTTAGGAATAGTCAGTTTGTTTACAGCAGTGCTTTTCAACCTTGACTGCACTTTAGAATCGCCTAGAGAGCTAGGGCACACCCAGATCAGTTATGTCCTGATCTCTGGGGGTTGGGCCCAAGCTAAGCTCCCAAATGTACAGCTGGGGATAAGGACCAGTGGTTTACAGAGTTAAATTTCACAGGCATTTCTAAATGTTCAACACCCTCACTAGTAAAAATTGTCAGTTATATAGTAGTACAATTTTATGTCAGTGTTGGACCCTCTTGTTTGTGTTTCTTAAGATTTAATATTAACCAGATTTCTCTGGATTCTGTTGAGATTATTTCCTGAGGAAAATACCACCTGCTTCAGATGTGTGATCTGTGTGTTACACCTCAGTAGAGTTTACATAGATATCTACCGTGTATTTTAATAAGTAATTCATATGACAATGAAAAAGGAACTTTTTAGTCTACTTTAAATTATAAAATATATTTTATAAATTATAAAATAGTTTAGATATTGACATGATATTCATTGAGGAAGTTATGCTTTGAAATACTTAGAATTTAGAAAATATGAAACTATAGATTATTTTTTATGAGAAACATGAAATTAGAATTTTTCTCCCAGTATAACACATTTATTTTCTCTCTGTGGCTTAGCAAAGCCACTGAAAATTCCTATATCTATGTAAATTTTATTTTGAATGATATAGACAAATATTTCCTAAAATGGAAATGAGTAGTCATTTATATCTAACACCAGATTAATCAGTCTGAATTTGTTATGAGGAAATAAACATCCCTCAATATATCAAACACATTTTACAGGGCAGCTATTTAATTGTTCTTTTTTGCAGAAATGTTGATTTTTCAGTATATAGATAGCATAGTGAAAGGCTGCAAAACCATTATGCTAAGTTAACGACAAAATTGTTTTCATTGAAGCCAAGCGTAGTGGCAAATGCCTGTAATCCCAGCACTTGGGAGGCTGAGGCAGGAAGATTGTCTGGAGTTTGGAGCTGGCTCAGGCTACATAATGAGTTCAAGCCCAGCCTAAACTACAGAGCAAGACTCTGTCTCAAACAACAACAGCAGCTACAACAAAATTGTTGTCGTTGAATTGAACATGCCTAGAAAGTTCTAATGGGGTGACAGCAATACTTTGGCAACATCTCCTGTAAGAAGGTGACTCTGTGACCTATAGCCTTTGCACTGATCAAATCAAGAATGCTTCTAAATTCCTGGATAACACAGTGCTTCCCAGGCATGTTCTTGTCGCTGACATTTTTCTCTTGGAAGTTGAGATGCAGAGCACTCAGTGCCCTGAAGTTGAATCTCAAATTATCTTTTGGGCCAAAGGCATTGCCACTGCAATGGCAAAATCCTTATAAGCAAAAATGCCCCCCCCCAATTGTTCAAAGCTAATCAGTCATGATCAGTTTGCCTTGGAATATGAATTTTACAATTCTTGGAAGTTCATCTATTTGAAGCTTTTTGGTGAGGAGGGTTCCAAGGATCACTTCTTGCTCAAAGGTGGGTGCTAATTTATTGGAAGGGAGTGTTGGCTAATGCTTTTGGAAATTAACTGTTTAAAAATCTATAATCATCTTTTCATTTTCTTTTCAGGATATGGTAACTCAAAAAAACACAGTAAGTATTACATTTTCAAGTTTTTAACCTCATAAATGTAAATTAGTGAAATGCTTGTCTGAAAATCACACAGGCAGCAAGCAAGGTGATTTCTAATTCTGCCTTTTGGTTGTGCTTTTTGAGAATGACAGCTAGAAACTCCCTCCCAATTCCTCCACCTACTAGCTCACACAGACCCCCGTTGGCCTTTGAGAGAGTGGGGCAGAAGGCAAAGGAAGGAAAATTATTTTCTTCATCATTCACTGGGGCATTGAGCTTGGAACCATTTAGCGCTCTCCGGAGCTGGGTTTATATTCCCATGGACCACCAAGAGTCTTTGATAAAGCTAATACTTTCCATACTTAGCCACCAAAGTTTTCCTGGTAATGGAGGAACATGAACTGGTACCTCTTGTACAAGCCTAAAGTTCCTTTCTACAAGCTGAAAAGAAATGGGATGGAATTCCTCATTTTATTACTTATGTACTGAAATATATTTATTTGGCTTAAAAACTGCATAATTTTAATCACCATATTGGTTTTGATAATACAGTGAAATTATCACCTCAAAATATTTAAATGAATCATGTCCCCCAAAATTGTGCCAAAATTATCCTGTACCTTTGCACTCCAAACTCCTCCTTCCTCCAAGGTTTGTGGCAGTGATGGTGAACCCTTTAGAGATGAGTGTCCAAACTGCAACCGCAAACCCACTTATTTATTGCAAAGTGGCAATAAACCTGAATACTGAGGTTTTATTTTAGGAAAAACAACTCATATGTTAACATCTGTCTTCATCGATAAACAACATGCATGCCATAGGTTTGCTACCAATGACCTATGGCATTGTGGTTTGAGAAACTGCCACCTAGACTAGAACAAGTCCTTGCTTCCTATCTTTTAGGCCTCAGCTTCCTTCCCACTTGCCCTTCTAAAAGGGCCTTTTCCTGTCCCTGTTGAAATTCCTATAGGGATAGAGGTAGAAGGGGCCAGAAGTGAAACTCTCCCCAGAGAACGCTCTCCAGAGGAGCAGGAGCTTTGTGTAACTTTACCCCTTCACAGAACGTCCCACCCTACAGCTGCAAGGCCCAGACTTTCCCAGTACCCGACCTGAGATGTAAGCCTTGGCCTTCTTCCCCTACAAGAGGATGAACTTCTAGAAACAAAGTAAATAGTGTAATTCTTGCAGTTACCACTGGAGCATGGATTTACAAAATAGTTTGAAAAATAAGCATGAGGATTCTTTTAAATTCCTCTTGGAAAAGAATTGGAGCATCATTTGGCTTCATTTTATTCTATTGATGTGCTAACATTCACTTATGGAGGATGCTTTCCTGTTCTTTGTATATCTTCATTTTTTTTACATTACTTTTTTCATGGAAAAATAGGGGAACAGGGCTGGGGATTTAGCTCAGTGGTGCCGCTGCCTGCCTTGCAAGCACAAGGTCCTGAGTTCGATCCCTGGTACCAAAAATATTTTTTAAAAAAAGAAAGAAGGAAAAATAGGTAACAATTGAAGTAACTTAGGCCTGAGGCCTGGGAAATACACTTGTAGTTGCATTTTTGTGTCTTAGTCACATTAGGCAGTTGATCCACCCTGTCTGGGTCACATCAGTAAAATGAGAAATATTGAACCCTGTTTTTTTGTTTGTGAATACCTTCCAGCATTCAACATTTGTGGTTCCATATTTATAGTACAAATGAGAGGTTGTAACTTGGATATAATGCAAGGGTTGTGTATAAAACAGTTGTTCCTTGAAATAGCAAGAGATACATTAAGGCAAGAAGCAAAAAAAAAAAATTTGTTTTCCTTTTTCCACTCCTGACTATTGGGTGCATCTGCAATTAGAAACATATATCCTTAGTGTTAAAATTAATGCTAAGTAGTTTAATGAATTCTGTTATAATTCCATATGTCTTCTATTATACATTTTCCTCCTAAACACTCAGTAATTCCTATATCATTCATAGTAATTCTAAGCATACCTTGGCACCATTTTTTGTAAGTGTTTTGTTTGTTAGCAGTGAATTTATTCTACAGGATTTGGCAACTGATGTTTCCGTTAGTTAACATCACATTAGAATTCAGTGCCCAGTATTGGTTACCCTGCTTGGCAAAGTGTGAAATATTAGAGCATCCAGAAGAATTGTAAAAAGGACCTGAATTGACTTGGGGAATAGAATAAAACACCAAAGAGGAAAGGCTAAAGGGAAATAGACATTAGGAGGTGCCACTAATGGTTATGCTCAAGTGTTACTCTCTAAAGTGAGGAGACTGGTATTGCTTCCACTCCAAATGGGATGGAAGTAGGGCAAACAGGAGAACAGTTTGGATCGACAGAATGGACAGCTTGCAGCTAATGGTGATTAAACATTAAAACAATACCAAAGTAAATTAGAGTAAGGAGGAGAGTTTGCTTAGTGGGCCTTTGGGGTAATATTGGAATAGGAAGCCTGAATTTTAAGACTCCAAAGGTTCTGAGAGAGGATCAGGTGGAATTGTGGGTTTGTGGCCATTTTTGAAAGATTAAACACACACACGCACAATGTCATAACTAGTGAATTCTAAAGTCCTCTAAATCAGGTGCAGATTAAATACAACATCTTGAACGTGTAGGCAGAAGTTTGAAGTGATTTGAGAATATATGAAAATCAAAATGCTTCGAAATATGCTTTGAGAAACAGTTTGCTGGTTCTAGAATTGTACCTGATGTATTGAATTCATTCAACAGAGGGGTGAGCATGTTTGCCTTCATTTCTAGGAACATTTTCTTGGCAGAGATATAAAGGACAGAAAGTCTCTGGGCTTGAGGATAGACCGTGTGTAGCCATTCTGGGCTCCTTTGGTTTTTGGAATGAAGGCATCACCTTTAGTGCTCACGTTTTTTTCACATGACACTCATTTCTCATGTTTCAAGTTTTGTTTTTTAGAACACTTTGCTTAGGAGCTTATGCATCATAAAATTGACCCATTTTAAGCTCCACACAATTATTATGCTCCAGTTTTGGAGCATTTCCTGCATCCCCCAATATGCCCATTTGCAGACAGTCCCTGTTCCTATCCCCAGCAGCAAGCAACTACTAATCTTTTACATCTTATAGGTTTGCCTTTTCAGAGCTTTCAACACGAATGGAGTCATGCAGTATGTGGTATTTTGCATCTGACGTTTCATTTAGCAGGATGGCTTTGAAGTTCATCCATGATGTAAGATGTATCAGTAGTTTGATCCTTGTAATTGTTAAATGACATACTGCTGTATAGATATTCCACATTTTATTTATCCATTCTTCAGTGATTGACATTTGAGTTGTTTCCACTTTGGGGCTACTATGAAGAATACTGGTATGAACATTTAAGCACAAGTTTTCACATAGATGAGTTTTCATTCTTCTTGACTAGATGTCTGGGAATAGAATTGCTGGATCATATGTTAAGTATATGTTTAATTTCTTAAGAAACTGTCAAAATGATTCCAAAGTGGCTGTACTATTTTATATTTCCACAAACATTGGAGGGTCCAATTACTTCACATTCTCACCGGTGCTTGGTATTTTTATTATAGCTGTCTTAGTTACTTTTCTCATTGTTGAGGCAAATACCTGGCACCCAAAGTTAAAGGAAGAAGTCTTTTGTGGCTCACAGTTTGTAGAGGTTTCAGTCCATAATCGGCTGGTTCCAAGCCAAGGTGGCATGGCAGAGGAGCATCACAGAGGAGAGCAGTTCATTGCAAAGCAGGGGAGGCAGAAGGCAGCCAGCAGTGAAGTAGCAAGCAGCAAGTGACAACAGCAGTCTTCTTTCTGTCCCTTATATTCTACCTTATCCAGGCTGCCTGCCCTTAGGGTGGGAGATCCTTAATCCTAGCATCGCAACATGAATCAATTATAGCATCACACCATTAATCCCATCATCACATACCCTAGATTCAGCCACCTCTGAAAAGCCCCACCTATGACCATATGAGGCTTTGGGGGAACATCTAGATACAAGGCACAATAGTCATTCTACTGAGTGAAGTGATATCTCATTGTGGATTTAATTTGCTTCTTCCTAGTGATACTCAGCATTTTTTTGTTATTAACCATTTATAGTCTTTGGTGAAATGTCTAATAAAATCTTTCCCCCAGTTTTAATTGGGTTGTTTACTAATTATGGAATTGTAAGAGTTCTTTATTCTGGAAGCAACGCCCTTATCAGTGGCTTTGTAAGTTATTTCTTTTAAGGTAATATTTCTAAGGTAGTTTCTAAGAACTCAGCCCAACTCAATGTCAGGAAATATTACTACTATGTTTTTAAAAAATGTTTTATAGTTTTAGCTCTTATATGTAGGTATCTGATCCATGCTGAGTTAATTTTTATATATGGTGTGAGGTAGGTTGTTAAGTTCATTCTTTTTTCATGTGAATATCCAGTTGTCCTAGCACCTTTTTTTCTGGGAAGACTTTATTTTCCTCCATTAAATTACCTTGGGACTCTTGTTGAAATTAATTGAGCATAGATGAAAAGGTTTATTTCTGGACTTTCAGTTGTAATTCATTGATCTATATGTCTATCCTTATGTAAGTGCTGTGTTTTGATTATTATAGTGCTGTAATAGTTTTTGGAATTAGGTTGTCTGAGTTATTCGACTTTGTTATTTTTCAACATTGTTTTAACCAATTCTAGCTCCATATGAATTTTTTTGTGAGAAAAAATTGAAATTTTAAGTAATATGTTTAATTAGCTCCATGTGAGTTTGAGGATTGGCTTTCCCATTTCTGCAAAAGAGACTGTTGACAGAGTTTGCATTGTATCTGTAGATTGCTTATTTACATCTTAACCATATTAAGCCTTCCAGTCCACAAACATGGGCTATTTAGGCCTCCCTTAATTTCTATCAATAATATTTTGTAGTTTCTAGTATACAAGTCTTTCACTTCCTTGAATTTAAACTTACTGTTAGGTATTTTATTCTTTTAGGTGATCTTGTAAATGAAACTGTTTTCTTAATTTTATTTTCAGGGTTAAGTTTTTAAAATCTGTCTTGCATGCCACCTGCCTTGCAAGCACAAGGACCTCCTGAGTTCGATCTCCGGTACAAAAAAAACAAAAACAAAAACAAAAAACTGTCTTGTAAAGATCGTTTTACCATTTATCACATTTTAGTTCATAATTCTATATTTGATTTTAAAAAATTCGATTTTTGGTCAGAGTTTTCCTATTGTTTTAGTTTTCTTGTTGCTGAAACAAAATACCCAACACTCAAAGAAGGAAAGGTTTATTTGACTCACTGTTTGTAGGCAGGGTGGCATGGCAGAGGGGCGTTGTAGAGGAATAGTCCATGGCAAAGGAGGGCAAGCAGAAGGCAGCCAGGAGTGAAGTAGCAAGCAGCAAGTGGCCATTAGCGCCCCTCTTTCTGTCCCTGTTATATTCAATCCAGACTAACTGCCCTGGGGGTGGGAGCACTCACACCCAGAATGGGGCATCCTTTATCCTGGCATTGCAACGTGAATCAATCCTAGCATCACATCCTTAATCCCAGTATCACACATTGTAGATCCATCCATCTCCCAAAACCCACCTATGACTGCAAGAGGCTTTTGGGGGGACATCTAGATATGACATAGCACCTATATTTTTTTGTTCAATTTTTGTTTTTTATTAGTGTATGTTTGCAGTACATAATGATCACATTCCTTGTGGGGAGTTGAACATGTACATAATACATCTTGGTTATTTGTTCATCAGCTCTTCTCCCTCCCTTAATCTCTTGGTCCCCTCCTGTATTATTTTGATCCACTTTAATTCTTGTGCTATTTTCTCCTGGTGTAGAGATAACAAAGATAACTTAATTTTGGCATTTTATCAATTCAGAAAACACATTTATATGGTGACAGAACAAAGTTGTACCTTAATGAAAATGCAGCCAGCTCTGAGGCTATTTTATCTATTAAAATTTAGAACTTCTTGGTGACTTATCATTAGTGTACATGGCCCATAGATAGTTTGTAAATTCTTTTGTTTTAATTTTTTTTTTTGAAGAATAACCAGACCTTCAAACTTATGGCATATTTCATGGGTTGGTTTGCCCTGAAAGTTGTCTGAATCTGAGTTTAGATTCTAGGAAGTTTATTTAGGAGTGCCTTTGGGGTTGACATTGTACAAGGGGAAGGGCTGAAAGACTGGGCAGAAGGAAAAGCAGAGCTGCCATGCAGGCTCGTTGACAGCTTTAGCTGTACTGATGGGGAGGTGCAGAACTAGAATGGCCTTTCTGAGTTGTCCTGAGTTGAGATGTGATGGCCAGGATTTTTTTTTTTTTTTTTTTTTCTACTGGGGATCAAACACTGAGCTAAATCCCCGGCCCAGCCAGGATTTTATATGCCTCCATCCATCCATCACTGGAAGGAGTGTAATCTTGGGTGAGTGGCTTTCTGCAACTGAGGCAGTACCAAAGAGAACTGACAGTAGGGAGTGATAACTAATGAACTCCTGGCAGCTGGGGAAACACATTCTTCCTTGAAAGGAGGCCTGGGTAGTACACCTGTGTCCTCCACATTGTAATTGTTTTATTTGAGGAAGACAAAAGTCATATATGCCCCAAGACTAATAAATACTTCTCGAATGCTAATTGATACAGAATTTTTTTCTATTGAGATGTCATTACCTGAAAGCTGTACATAACCTTGCTAGAGAGGACACATGGAGACATGTACCTTCCCTGTCCTCCAGGAGAATTACTAGGAGAAAATGAACCGTTCCACCCAAGTCTTGTAAAGAATTGGTAAAAAGACATCATACCTTATTTTCATTTGTCATGTTCTAAATCCATTTACAGTTGTTTTTTAAAAAGCAGAGTTAAAATTTCAAGCTAGGATCACATTATTAAAAAAAAAAAAACTTATTAAAGCCGTTATTAAAAACTACTCTGGTTCTTGACCTCTGGACTAGGTGATTTTTTTTTTCCTGGAAAGTCAGTGAGATTTAAGTGAAACTCATTGTTCCTATTAAAATGGTTATCTTTCTAATCTCATTAAGTTGGAAATTGTTTGAGAAACAGATACTGGCTTCAATATTCAGTATTGTCTTCAATACTGGAAGTCTTCCACCTTGTAATGAGCATGGTGAGGTCTTGAGTTCAAAGATCACAGAATTTCTCTTGATCTTTCCCTCTTGCCTTTCTTAAACACTCATAAGGTTTGCTATGGATTTATTAAACATGATGCAGAGTGATTAGGGACACATTGGTAAACAGTTAAATTTCCTTTACTTTTCATGTCCTTAGGGTTTTTGAAGTTCAGAATAAAAATTTCTACCACTTTCATTATCAATTTCTTTCAAGCAAGAAGGTTACATTCCATAGTAGATGGAGAGAGGAAAATTCATTTTACACACAGAACATGTAAAAATTTCTGCCATTTTTTATTTGATTTGTATGTCTGTTCTCTGTCATTCCTACCTCATCTCAAATTCCCTATTAAAGACTTTTGTCTTTTTCCCCTACATGCTTGTAATCTTGTTCCTGTTTTTTTTTCTTAAATTGGAGTAATCTGGAGGCCAAAGCATATTTGTTTCTGTATACATCTTGAATATCACAGAGATAAGATCAGAACCATATGATGCAATCTTATACTCTGCCTGCCAACTAAATAAGTATTTGGAATTCAGGACTGTCATCTATCTTTGAGACATAATTCACATACCATAAAATTCACTGCTCTCCCATCTATTTGTATAGATTTATCTACTTAAGGATATTTCTGAATAAAGCTGAAGTGACAGTGACAAAAATCATGGGAAAAAAGAAGGGTCTGAGATTTGTCTGGCTCTCTAGGCATCTGTGAGTCTGTAGCTTAATGTTCCTGGCTCTCAGTTTCTGCCTCTGTAAAATGAGACAATCAGTGAGCTCACTTCTGAGATCTGTGCCAGTGCTGAAATAACTTTGTGACTTTGTGATAACCATTTAGTTGTTTGAACAAAGTAGGTCAACTACAGTAGCTCAGTTGGCATTACATGGCAGGTTTCCAGCAGGGATATCTTTATTTACTTTGTACTGGCACAATAGCCTCAATATCCTGTTGAAATTGTTTTAAAGATTTTGTATATTCATATCTCCTATGACCAGATAAATATGTAAAAGTAACAATATGGAGTGCTTTTTTGCACTGATCTTAAAAACCTGCATTTTCCTGGATACGTATTGTGCTGATTTTTAAATTTTTCTAGTAATTGGCTAGAGACATATTTATTAAGTTTAAACAATGTCATCATTTTTAAGGGTGTATCAACTTGGATTTTCTTCCTTAAAAATTGACTTTATGCTCATATGATCACATTAAATAACTTTTCAAAAATGTGTTGCCCGTGTTTATTCCTTAGCTCACTAAATTTGCTTGGGAACATTCTTCTGAGTTTTTTTAGTTTGGGTTTTACTAAGGATTTGTGGCCCATTTGTATAACCAGATAGAAGCTCCACAGTACAACATTCTGCTAGCCATCAAGCTGTACATTCTTCTACAAGTGCTTGAGATGAGACAGAGTTTATATTTCATTACTAATAAGGTGTTTCTTATTCACCTAAATTTATATATAAATAAAAACACCTCACAGGTCTACTGAGAGGGTAATTAAATTGGCGTACCTTTAGGCTCTACTGATGGGTGTATAAATTGCTTCATCCTTTTTGATAACTTGGCCACAGGAACCTTAAACTTTACTCACTTCGCTCCTGGGAAACTGTTTAGGAAAAAACTGCCATACAAAGATGCCATATGCAAAGATGTTCATTTTGGCGATAATTAAGGAAAATTACAAATAAAAATACAGCAGTAGGAGAAAGGTTGCATGTATATTTACTAGATCGTGTATCAGAAAGCTATTAAAAGTTACAGCAATTAAGACTATATTATTAAACTTTTGTAATGAGTCCTTATGAAAAACATCTGTTTAACCTAGTGATGATATAGAACTGCCTGTTCATGGTAGTGATATTTGTAGATACTAGTATTCCCAGAAAAATCCCAATTGTAGGGCTGGGGATTTGGCTCAGTGGTTCTGCTGCCTGCCTCGCAAGTGCAGGGTCCCGAGTTCAGTCCCTGGTACCAAAAATCAAAACAAAACAAATCCCAGTTGTAGATTGGGAACTAAAAACTTTATAGACAGATTATTTGTTTCCTACCCTAAACAGTGCCAGGGATCAGTGGCTTTTAGCTGCTGTCTGACCTTACTATATTAGAATCATTTGGGAAATATTTGGAGAGTTTTTAGAATAAGAGTTATTTGACTAGAATATGGCTAGAATGCCAGTAAACTAAACTGCCTTTATTATATTTGTTTAGATGAGTTGGATTCTTGAGAGGTTTCTATTTTTAAAGTAACAATTAAAAATAGTTCACTATTGAACATATGTTATACTAATCACTGCTTTTCTTCTTAATTTCTTGTCTCCTACCAACAAAAATGTGAATGTGTTCCATCACTGGAAGATGTTTGGGCCTATTCTTTGCAAGAACAAAAGTACTTGAATTCAAAAGCCTGTACTTTCCTTTGCAAGTTTATGAATTGCATTTTACAATGTAGTCATTAGTCCCAATTTCTGTCAAATTTTGTAAACTTATCTTCTGGAAGATTTTCTCAAAGGAAGTGTTTACCTTTTTCAAGACTCCAGATTCCTGCTGTCTTCTTCAGTACTATTGATTAAGCTCACTCAGCTAGTTTCAGAGTTCATGCATTTCCTTTCTTTCTCATCATTTTTCTATAACTCTAGCTAACTATTTGCTCCAAGAATCAGCTTTTCTAACTTCAGGGAAGACTTCATCAGCCTCTGCTACAATTGCTCTGCCCTCTTAAAGAAAAACCTGTCACAAGACAGATCATGTATTTGTCAAAAATCCAATTTTTCACACCTTGTTATTGAGGGTTTGAGAAGTAGTTTATACTTGTATGATTTACTTCAGAAGGGTAGCTTTACTAAAAGAATAATATAGACAAGATTTCAGCAGAAATGTTTGTTTTGGAAACAATTTTAAGATACAACAATTCTATACAAACAGATTAGATTGTTTTGCCTTTAATTCACTTACCATTTCACAGGTTCTGGATTATTTGGTTGTAATGTTTATATAAATACTTTTGTTATACTTACAGTCTGTAAAGAAACTAAGAACAAAAGAACTGGTAGGGGGGATTATGTGTGTGTTATGTTGGTCATTTCTGGTTCTTTTCATTTGTTCCTATGGACTTGGGTTACCATTTGGTGCCATTTCCTTATTCCAGTAAATCTTTGCTCCTACCTGTACAGTTTATTTTTGCTCTTATTATCAAATAGATTACATTTCTATAGGTTATAAACCCCAAAATATTATATACATCACTTTCTGTATTTACTTTTTAAATCAGGAGAAGAGAAAGGTAATTTGCAATCATACTTTTATAATTAGATAACTACCTTTATTGATGATCTTTGTTTTTATTGTATGGATTAAAATTACCTTTTCATGTCACTTTCAGCCTGAAGAACTTATTTTAGTATTTTTGTAAGATGGGTCTGCTAGTATAACATTATCTCAGTTTTGTTTATCTATAAATGACTTTTTTTTATTCTTTGTTTTAGAAAGAAGTTTTGGTGGGTATATGATTATTGGTTGATATTTTTCCAATGCTTTGAATATTTCATTCCATGGCCTTCATTATTTTTGATGAAAAGTGAGATGTTAATCTTATTGTTCCCTTGGACATGACATTTTATCTCTGTCTTTATCTTTTTATCTCGGTCTTTCAGAATATTGGCAGTGATATGTCTGAGTATAGACCTCTTTGTCTTTACCTTACTTTAGAGTCATTTAGCTTTTTGGATATATAGAGTTAATTTTTTGGGAGTCAAATTTGGGAAGTTTTCAGCAATTTTTTCTTTGAGCATTTTTCTACTCTTTTCTCTTTCTGGGACTCCTATTATATGTCACATATATGAGTGCATTTAATGTCCCACATTTCTTAAAGTCTTTATTTTTATTTTTACTGTTCTTTAGATTGCATAATTTATATTCATCTGTTTTCAAGATTGCAGCTCCTCTGTCACTCAAAAATCTTCTGTTGAGCTCCCTGAGAGAAGTTTTTATATTTGTATTTGTCATTTAAAGAATTTTCATTTTTCTAATTTCCTTTTATTGATATTCTCTGAGACACTGTCATGCCTTTCTTTAATTCTTTAAACATGGTTTCCTTTAGTTCTTTCTTTGAACTTTTTTTTGTGTATGTGTGATACTAGGGGTTGAACCCAAGTCCTTCACACTGAGCTACATTCCTAGACATTTTTTGAGACAGGGTCTCTCTCACTAAGTCACTAAGTTGCCTACAGCTAGGCTCAAACTTGTGATCCTCCTACCTCAGCCTCCCAGGTGCACCACCATGCTCAGCTAGAATATTTTTGTAATAGCTGGTTTTAAGTCTTTGTCTGCTAAGTTCAATACCTGGGTCCTTTCAGAAACAGTTACAGTTGCCTACTGTTTTTCCTGTATATCGATCTGTCTGTTGTATTTTTTTTTTGTATGCTTTGTATTTTTTGCTGAAAACATGACATTTTCGGTACTGTATTGTTTCTGCTCTGGATATTGGTCTCCCTCTCTCCTTACCTTTTGTCTTTGGGGCATGTTTTGTTTGTTTTATGATGTGGTTTACTAGTTCAGTGAACTGTGTATCTCTGCAGTGTATAGTCTCTGATGTTATTCCTTAATGGGCATTGGCTGTATGCAGTTACTCTTATCATCCCTATCCAGGGATGATGGTGGTTACAGTTGGACTCTCTTTGATGGTCTCTTTCCCTGATCACCTTGTTAAATTTTTGACTGCTTTTCCTGTCTTGGTAAACTATCAGTTATTAGTCTCTCTTGTTAGCTGACTGATCTACCTTTTTTGGGGGGTTACCAGGGATTGAACTCAGGACCTTGTACTTGTGAGGCAAGTGTGGTGCCACTGAGGTAAATCCCTGGCCCTGATCTACCACTTTTGATGATGCCCTGTGACATAAGTTTTTCTACAATCTGATACAATTATACTTGGCCCTCTTTGCAAGAATAGTCCTTAAATCTAGTCCTTGAGATTTCTTCTGACCTCTGGAAGGCTCCTTCAACCTGATTTTTTCTCTACCTCTCTCTGTAAAACTTAGAGATGATCTACCTTTTATTCATTGTTGTCACAAAGCTACCTCTAACTGCCTGCCACTAAAATCTCCATGGGTTTTCAATGCCCACAGGTTTGAACTTCCCTGCACTATTTTCCACATAAAATCAGTTGGCATACTCAGAGCTGCAGACCCGTTTCTTCTTACAGCCTGACTTCCACAGGCAGAGCTCTGCACCACTGCTCTGAGGGCTGGAAGTAGAGACAGTGGCTTCTCTTGGGGTGACACTCTGTTCTGTGAGTCCTCTTATGAATGTTCTTGATATAGAGTCTTTACCCTATGAATGAGATGGGGCAAGAGTTGGGCAACAGCCCAAAGTTGTTAGCCTTGTTAACAAAGGAGACCTTCTTTGTCTAAATGGGAGGGGGTGTGGCTAGGTAGAAAACAGGAGTCCTAGTTCTCTTGACACTTTCCTGGGCTAGAGATTTTACACCAGGCTGTGGAGATGGGGAATGTTGGTGGTATGGTCTGCACTAGGAGAATCGTCACCATGGACTGGGAATGAGGGAGCCTTATCATCTTTGCCACAGCCACTTGAACATCTATCACTAGGTGTTAGGCCTGGGAGAGGAACAGATTATACCTCAAATGTTATAGAATCTCATTATTCTTAGCAAGATTTAGTAAATTTTATTGAATACATTGTTTTTCCATTTGCCATATACACTTAAGACAATTTAAAGGGATTTTAACTGTTTTTTAAACTAGAATTTTCAACAGTTATAGTTATTTTTCTGGGCACAGGATTTTAAGAGCCCCTAACACCTCCAGTCCAGCTGTAAGTTTTTTTCATTCATTAATCTTATTGGTATATTCTAGTTATACAATATGCTGAAATTCATTATTGGGAATCTGTACCTTTACATAATACATCTTGGTTCTTATTTTTTCCTTATTCCTCTGCCCTCCCTTCAAACCCTCCACTCCTCCCTATTTACAAAGACTTTTTCCATTGTTTCCTTTGCTCATATTTATTTCATTCCCTTCTTTCTTCTCTTTCACATTATTATGCATTTTGATCCTTATTTACACTTTCAGTTTCTCACACCAGAAAAACTATTCAGTATTTACACATGTGTGTTGTGTTTATTTCACTTGAGTATGGCCTCAATGTGCAACTGTTTAGCTATAAATGTCTCTAATTTCTTATTTATGGCTGACTCTACTCCATTTTATTTTTTAAAAACGCATTTTCTTTATCCAGTCTCCAGTTGATGGGCAATTGGACTGTTTCCAAGTTTTAGCTATTACAGACTGTGCCACTATGAACATGGGTGTGCATATATCGCTGTGGTATGAGTTTTAATTCTTTTGGGAAGGTACCCAGCAGGGGAATAACTGGGTCAAATGGGACCTCTAATCCTAGTTCTTTGAGGTATCTCCATACTGATTTCCACAGTGGTTACACCAGTCTACACTCCCACCAACAGTGGAGAGAGGTTCTTTTTTTCCCCCACAGCCCTGCCGCCGCTTGTTATTGGTTGATGTCATGATAGCAGCCATTCTTTCTGGAGTGAGGTGGAATCTCAGCATTGTTTTCATTTGCATCTCTCGAACGACCAGTGATGTTGAACATTTTTTTCACATGTTTATTTGCTGTTTCCACTTGTTTGTCTGAGAAATGTCTATTCATTTCAGATACCCATTTTTGAATTGGGTTTACAAGTTTGGGGGGACTGTTTTTTTTTTTTTTAGTTCTTTACATATTCTGGATAGTAGACCTTTATCTGAGTAACAGCTGGGGAAAATTTTTCCCACATTGTGGGTTGTCTTTTCCCACTGTTGGTGGTTTCTTGTGCTGTACAGAAGTATAACAGAGCCCACTTACTGGTTTTTTTGTGCTAGTTCATGTGCAACTGAGGTTTTGTTCATGAACTCTTTTTCTACACCAATGTCTTAAAAAGTTCTACCTAACTTCTGGCTGGATAAGTATTTCTGTTTTATTTTTTTTTTCTTTTATTGAGTTTATTGGTACATTTTAGGTATACAGTACAGTTACATTCATCATTGAGATCTTGTACCTTTACATGACAGGTCTTGGTTCTCAATTTTTCCCCTTGTCCCTGCCCTCCCTTTACCCCCTCCTCTCCTCCCCATTTACAAACACTTTATTTCCATTTTTTCATTTTCTCATATTTTTCCCCTTATTACCTTTCCCCTACCCTTCCCACTTTCCCTACACCTTTAGCCCTTTTCTTCCCATTTCACTATGTCATTTATCTCATTAGGATCTTATGTACTATTAGAGTTTATTCACACCAGAGAAACTATTTGGTATTTACACATGTGTGACTTATTTATTTCACTTAGGAGTATATCCTTAATATGTATCCGTTTTCCTATGAATCAATCTAATTTCTCATTCTTTATGGCTGAGTAATATTCCATTTTACAGAAAAACCACATCTTCTAAGTGTTTCTCTTTTAATATTTAGATCTTTAATTCATTTTGATGTTAGTTTAGTGCATGGAGAGAGATAATAGGTCTAATTTTAATCTTTGGCAAGTTAAAAACAAATTTTTCCAGCAACATTTATTAAAGAGGCTTTCCTCTAGTGGGGTGTTTCCTCCAGTGAGACTCCTTTGTCAAAGATGAGGTGTGGCTGAGTGTGTCTGGAATTATTTCTGCATTTCTAATGGTTTCCATTGATCCTTGGGTTTGTTTCTTTGCCAGTACCATCCTGTTTTTATTGCAGTAGCTTTGTAGTATAGCTTCAAGTTGGAGATTGTGATACTCCCTACCTTGTCTTTGTTGCCTAGATTTGCTTTTGCTATTCTAGGTCTCGTTTTGTTCCAAATGCAGTTTTAGATTGTTTTCTCAAAGTCTGTGAAGTATGCTGTTGGGATTTAAATTAAGATTGCATTAATCTATATACCAGTTTTGGAAGTATGGCCACTTTTACTATATTGGTTCTTCCTACCCAGGAGCAAGGGATATCTTTCCATTTTCTGATAACCTTCTTCAGTCTCTTTTTTCAGTGTTGTAATTCTCAATGTATAGGTCTTTTACTTCCTTCATTAGATTGATTCCTAGATAATTTCATTTGTTTGGATGCTATTGTGAAAGGAGTTGTTTCTTCAGTTCCTCTTTCAGTGAGTCTGTTTTTCATGTATAAAAAACCTATTGATTTTTCTGTGTTGACCTTGTATTCAGCTACTTTACTGAATTTAGTTATTAAGTGTAGAAGACTTTTGGTGGAGTTCTTGGGGTCTTATATATAGCATATCATGTCATCTGCAAATAATGACAGTTTAACTTCTTTGTTTCCTATCTTTATCCCTTTCA
>NW_022900951.1:15398462-15426540 GCF_012274545.1 Fukomys damarensis | reverse complement strand
ATTATTATTATTATTATTATTATTTTTGGTACCAGGGTTTGAACTTGGGACCTTGCTCTTGCGAGGCAGGTGGTGGCACCACTGAGCTAAATCCCTGGCCCCTTTATTTCTTTCTCTTTTCTAATTGCTGTGGCTAATGTTTCCAAAACTGTATTGAACAGGAGTGATGATAGTGGACATCCTTGTTTTGTTCCTGATTTTAGTGTGAAGGATTTCAGTTTTTGACCATTTAGTATGATATTAACTGTCGGTTTTTCATAGATTGCTTTTATCAGGTTGAGGTAGAGACCATCTATTCGAATTTTCTGTAGGATTTTTATCATGAATGTGTATTGGATTTTGTCTAATGCTTTTTCTGCATCTATTGAGATGATCATATGGTTTTTGTCATTAGCTCTATAATATAGTGTATTACATTTATTGATTTGCATATGTTGGACCATCCCTGCATCTCTGTGTTGAATCCCACTAGGTAAAGGGTGTGTGATCTTCTTGATGATTTTCTGCATTCTGTTTGCCAGTATCTTATTGAGGACTTTTGCATTTATGTTCATTAGTGATGTTGGCCTATAGTTCTTTTTCAGTTCGGTCTTTCTCTGCTTTCGGGATCAAGGTGATGCTTACTTCCAGGAATGAATTTGGGAATATTCCTTCCCTTTCAATTTCATTGAAGAGTTTAAACAGTAGTGGCAATAGTTCTTCTTAAATATCTTGTAGAATTCAGCAGTAAAGTCATCAGGACCCAGGCTTTTCTTAGTTGGTAAGTTTTTAATTACGTTTTCAATTTCATTGATATTGGGTTGTTTAGAATTTTTAGGTCCTCTTCATTCAACTTTATTAATTCCTACATATCTAGGAATCTGTTTATTCTGTATTTTCCATCTTACTGGCGTATAGGTTCTTGAAGTAGGTATTGATGATCCTCTGGATTTCTGCTGGGTCCATTGTAATTTCACCGTTTTTATTCCTAATTGCATGGATTTAGGCCTTTTCTTTCCTTTTTTGAATTAGGATGACTAAGAGTTTGTCAATTTTGTTTATTCTTTCAAAGAAACAACTCTTGGCTTCATTGATTTTTTTGTATTCTCTTAGTCCCCATTGCATTGATTTCTGCCCCCTCTTGTGTGAGCTTTGGGTTTGTCCTGCTCTTGTTTTTCTAGAAGCTTGAGGTTCAGCATCAGGTTATATAATTTAGCTCATTCTGTTTTCCTAATATGAATATTCACTGCTATGAATATCTCTTGTAAGACTGCTTTCATTGTGTCCCATAGATTCCACTATGTTGTATTGACATTGTCATTTAATTATAGAAACTGTCTGATTTCTTCTTTAATTTCCTCTGTGACCCATTGGTTATTCAGGAGTATGTTGATCAATTTTCACGTGTTTATGAAATTCTTGTACTTTCTTTTGCTATTCAACTCCAATTTCATTGCACTGTGGTCTGATAATATACATGGGATAACTTCAATTCCTTTACACTTGAACATGTTCCGTGAGCAAGCATGTAGTCTATTTTGGAAAACAACCCATGTGCTGCCGAAAAGAATGTGTATTCTGATTTTGTGGGGTGGAACAATCTAAACATCTGTTAAGTTCATTTGTTAAACACATTTATTGAATTGTAGCATTTCTTTGTTTTTCTTTCTAGTTGACCTATCTATTTGTGACAGTGGGATATTAAGGTCCCCACTAATACTGTATTAGTCCTTATTTGATTTTTCATGTCTGTTGGTATTTGTTTTATATAGTTGGGTGCACCAGTATTTGGTGCATATATACTTATTGTCATCTCTTCCTCTTGGATTTTTCCCTTTACCAGGTTGTAGTGCCCTTTTTTGTCTATCTTAATCAGTGTTAGTTTGAAATCCATTTGATCTGCAAAGAGGATAGCTACTCCTGCTTTTTTGGGGGGGAGTGTCCTGTCACATGGAATATTGTTTTCCACCCTTTAACTTTCAATCTGTGAGCTTCTTTTTGAATTGTGTTTCTTGTATGCACCATATTGTTGGATCTTGCTTCTTGATCCATTCTGCCAGTCTATTTCTTTGATTAGTGAATTGAGACCATTTATTTTGATGGTTATAACTGATATGCATTGGCTTATCCTGGTCACGACCTTTTCTTTTTTTGTTTTTTTTGAGACAGGGTCTCACTATGTAGTTGAGACTGACCTGGAAGCTCAGTATGTAGCCCAGACTGGTCTCGAACTCACAGCGATCCTCCTGCCTCAGCCTCCCGAGTGCTGGGATTACAGGCATGCGCCACCACGCCCAGCATGACCTTTTCTTTTTGTTGAATTCTCCCCCTTTGCATTTAACTTCTTGTCTTGCCTTTGCCTAATGGATCCATTCTGTTGAGCTTTTTGGGGTTGTAATCCTCATTGTCTTTTCCTAAAATATTGTTTAAAAAATTTTGGAGTACTGGTTTTGTATTCATGAAGTTCCTCATATGGTCTTTGTCATTAAAGTATCTTATTTCTCCAATTTTAAAAGATAGTTTTGCAGGGTCCATCAGTCTGGGTTGGATGTTGTTTTCCTTTAGGGCTTGAAAGAAAGACTTCACTCCTGGCTCTTCTTGACTTGAGGGTTTGTTTTAAGAAATCTGTGATTCTGATGGGCTTTCATTTGTATGTGATTTGTTTCTTTTCTCTAACTGCTTGTAGGATTTTGTTCTTCTGTTGGGTTTCTGGAACCTCAACTTATTATATGCCTAGGTGTAGATTTCTTTTGATCATAGCTAATTGGAATCCTATATGCCTCACTTAACTGTATGTCAAGTTCTTTTCCCCTGCTTGGGAAGTTTCTTGCCATTACTTTTGTAAACAGTTTTTATGTCATTTGCAGTGTCTCCTGTTTCTTCATTGACTGATTAGTCTTCTGTTATTCTTTGTATCATCTAGCAGCTGCTGGATTGATTTCTCCTGGTCACTTACTGTTTTTAGAAATTTTTCTTTTCCTGGTCACTAATTGCAATCCTGTCTTCTATATCTGGTATTCTATCTTCACATTGGCTCATTCTGCTGTGTAAACTTTCAGTGGAATTTTTAATCTCCTGGATAACTTTTTTTTGTTTTTTTGGTACTGGGGATCAAACTTGGGTCCTTGTGCTTGTGAGTCAGGCAGCAGTAACACTGAACTAAATCCCTGGCTCTAATCTCCTGGATATCTGTTTGTATCTGTTTTATGGTTTCCATTTGTTTCCTGTGCTAGGATTCCATCATGTTCCTCAGTTCCTTAATTTTTTAATTTGTGTCTATTCTAGACTTATTAATCATGTCCTTTGCTATGGACACAATCTCTATTGTTATCTGAGAAATTATTTCTGATTTTATTTTTTTCCAGATCCTTTTTCATTGCTAGTTCAGGGAGTCCAGGTGGTTGAGTATTACATTATTCCATCTCATTGCCCCTTGGGGTTGTCTTAGATGATCTGGAAGTCTAGTTTTGAGACTTGTTTATATGTCTTCTCATTTCAACAAATACAGCCTATCATGACTTTTTACTTGCCCAGTAGGCTTTAATTCTCAGCAAGTCTCAGAGAGGCTTATTCTCTGCTGCTCACCAATGCACCAATTCCTGGGTTCAGGATGGTGGCCTTCTGTATCCCTATGCTGTCCTGTTTTCTGGACAGGTTCTGGCGGGGGCCTGTGCATACTTGGGATGGTATCTGAGTGTGCTTCTGTCTGGGGCCTGCCCACCTGTGTAGCTGTTGTCTGGGAGGGTCTTTGGCTGGGGGCTGTGCATCCAAGTAGCTGGTGTCTGAGGAAACTTTTGGCTGGGGTCTCCGTGCACTTACCAATGGTATTTTGGAGGGCCTCTGCCTGTTGCTTGCTTGCCTGCACAGCTATTTTCCAGGAGGGCCTTTGGCTGGGGCCTGTGGGCCCAAGCTGGTGGCATCTGGGTGGGGCACTCCAGCTGTAGCTTTTTAAAAATAAGCTGTATTTTTTTCAACTATGGTTTACCTTCTAGACCTCACCGATCATTGCAATCTGAAATAGGAAGGTGGTTTTGTTTTGTTTTTACCATAGTTTCAAAAAATTTCAGGTAGAAGAAAAAATTGTTTTAACCTCAGAATATATGAATGGCATTTAATTTACTTTAGCAGCATAGCTGGCTGGCTTTCTTCTCTCTCTCCCTCCCCCGCCCCTTTCACACATAGCTGTGGAAACCTACCAAAACCTTGGAAAGAAGAGGATTATTTCAGTACATGTAAAAATGTCAAATTTGAATTAGTTGCCCATACAGTTTTATCAATGTATAACTGCACTCTCATGTTTGTGTATTGTCTGTGTCTGCTTTCATGCTACAACAGCCAAGTAGAATAGTTGGAACAGACATGGTGAGGTTAGCAAAACCAAAAGATTGACCATCCAGCCCTTCTAAAATATGTTAGTTGATCTGGTCTAGAATATATTTTAGTGGAGCAGCACTGATAATTCCTTTTCTTTCTTTTTTTTCTGGTACTGGCAGTCAAACTTAGGACCTTGTGCTTATGAGGCAGGCGTGGTGCCACTGAGCTAAATCCCCAGCTCTGATATTTATTTTTTAAAAGATATTTTAGAGTTGAAGATAGGGCACTGCAAGGCTGTTGCTACTCAACAAGGTGTGTGTGTGTGTGTGTGTGTGTGTGTGTGTGTGTGAGAGAGAGAGAGAGAGAGTGTTTCTGGACAACTATTTATATTTTACATTAAGATGGGAATAAGAATGCTACCTATCTGTGTAAATAGATCTTATACAAAAGGAAAACTTAAAATGTATTTTATATACTCTATGTATTTGAAACTAGTTCCCACATGTTGTAAGATTTCCTAGGTCTTCTGTTTGAGATGGTAACATTCTGACAATTGCCTCTGCAATTAATGAATTTCTTTTAGCAGAAGACTTATCCCTTATTTGATATCTCATCATTGGAGAGAGTATATTTTCCAAGGTTATGTCTGCATCATGTCAAAGTACCTAGATGCTCTCATTAGTTTAGTTTAAAAAATGAAAGAAGTCAGATGAATTATTTCTAACATCATATAGATTCTTTAAAACTAAATGGAGATATGGGAAGTTAGATGTCTGAAATTTTGAGCTAGTTGCTTTTTATGACAGTGTAAAAAAGACTGACTGTGATAGAGGAATGTCATGTAGAAAATGTATTTTTAGCCTCCAAATGTGCTGAAAATTGAGAGTTGATTTAATACTTTTTTTTAGATTTTATATATATATATATATTTTTCTCTCATTGAGTTTATTGGTACATTTTAGGTGTACAGTACAGTTACATTCATCATTGGGATCTTGTACCTTTACCTGATGACAGGTCTTGGTTCTCATTTTTCCCCTTGTCCCTACCCCCGCTTCACCTCCTCCTAACCCTCCCCATTTACAGACACTTTATTTCCATTTATTCATTTTCTCCTATTTTTTCTTTTCCCTTATTAGCTTTCCCCTGCGCTTCCCAATTTCCCTACACCTTTAGCCCTTTTCTTCCTATTTCACATTGTCAATTATCTCATTAGGATCTTATGTACTATTATAGTTTTTCACACCCAAGAAACTATTTGGTATTTACGCATGTGTGACTTTGTTTATGCTCTGTGTTGGAGCACAATTCATAGTCAAACTATAATTATTCCAGGGCTGGGGATTTAGCTCAGCGGTTCAGTGGCCTGCCTTGCAAGTGCAAGGACCCGAATTCAATCCCCGGTACCAAAAAAAACCCAACCAAACAAACTATAATTATTCCATAAGAAGATACTGTTTTACCTAAGTATTAAGGGTATAAAAAATCATTCTTTTCAAAAGACCTCTGAGACTAATCATTTATTAATATTTTCTTCCTACAAAATCTATAATAGTTTTCCTATATTAAATTATCAATGCTGATAATGCTGAAAGAAAAACAATATGCCTCCTTGGGACCTTAGGTATTAATAGTTCCAAGTTTGTTCTGGTTTAGGGGGGCATGTAATGAATCAGTATGATTTCTGAGACTTAAAACCCTAACATATCTGCCAATGAAGTTCAGTTTATTTGAAACCAAAATTTTCTCATATATTTATGTGATAGAGCTTTTGAGATTGAGTGGTTTTCTATTCTATGCCTAATAAAGTCTGAGTGATACTGTATGAATTATTGTTCATACTCAGGCATCTTCTCTTTCCTTGTCCCACCCACCAAGTCCCACTTTACCAAAGCCACAGCTGTCCTTCCACATCAGTAACTTTCTGCACCCTTTTTGTTTCTTTTTTTTCAGGCATCTAGTGGAAATTATTACTTCATCCCCTACATTGTGACGCCATGTGGTACTTGTCTTTACTATGAGAATGTTGCCCGGAATCAAGCTTCAGCACACATGCAGCCCAACTTGGAGGCCGTCCTGCGCCCGCTGTGCATGCCCCTGGTGGACAGGTTCATTAGCCTTCTCAAGGACATCCATGTGACTTCTTGGTAATTCCCAACAGCCACCAACAACCCTGGGAGTCTTGGCAAAATTTCCCTTCACTTTCAGGGAGGGCAGTAATAATTAGGGTAAACGAATGTTGGCTAATCATTTTAAAATCATCCTGGAATCCATCATTCCCCTTAGTGCCTAACTAAGTTTAGTTACTGAGGTGAAGCCAAAAAAGAACAGAACTGGAGTAAGGAGGTTGGAATTGGGCTTATGTCTGGCCCTAACTCCCTGTGTGACCTTAATATGTTAATTTCTTCTCTGTGGCTACTCTAGAAAACAAGGAAATTAAGTCAGTGATGTTTTTAAATGATTTCTTTCAACTTGGAGATTCTGTGTTTCAAAATAATTTTGAACATAACTTTATAATCCCTCTGTTGTTGAAGTTCTTAAGGTGCCAGGGCAAGGTCATTCTGACCTTGAGTTCTTGTACTATGAGAGCTTGTGTGCATTAAGTCAAACTGTAGTCATCCTGACCTGTAGCATATTAGATTTACGTCAGAGGTGGGATGGAATGCTCACTCAGAGGTGGGTAGGTTTGAATGTAGGTCCTAGATTAGGTGATTCCTGGCTCTGTAGTCCTGAAAAAGTCAGTTCCCTTCCTTGAGCCTCAGTACTTGATAAATTGTACCTTCAGTGTCCTGATGAAAGTGAAAGGCAGAAAAATTATTCTTCTTAACCACAAGGCCCAGTTGTTTTGTTCTCAACCAATTTAAAGGATTTATTCCTGTAAGTTGTGTCACAGGAAGAGGATTTGTCCTTTCAAAGCAAATGAAAATCCAAAGCACTGACAGAACTGACTTCTAATGAAATGTCAAGAACTACATGCCACATTTTGGCTCAAATCATAGTACCCTGAACTGTGAAGAGTTACTACTGAAGAATTGGCCTGAAGTTCATACTTTTGTTAAGTCTGCTCTTCTTTTTTATTCTGTCACTTCTCTGGGTGGAGACTGTCTTCTATAGACTTTAGTGGAAAAGACTGGAAACCTAGATATGTGTGACCACATGCCAATGCAGAAAGCAAATGGAGTTTTTGTGGCATATTCTTTGCAAACCTCATTTAGTCATACCTTGCTAACTATTGTCTTATTGCAAAACAAACATTTTAGTCAGTTTAGGGAGAAATTTCTTTTAATATCTTATTTTTGGATCTGACAAATAGGTAGACTATCTTTGAGTCTGCCAAAACAAGTTATATCTTTGCAAGGAATGGGTTCAAGTTTATTTCTCATTCAGCATATCTGTGTATTAGGAGGAGAGAAGACTTTTTTGATGTGGTTTAATTTCCAAGGGCTTGAAATGTGTTGGTGGATTCTATCCCGTGATTGGCAAGTGTTGGGCAATGGGTAGTAAGAGAGTAAATTGTGCTTATGGTTGAAAACATCTATAACAGACATGGCAGGTAATTTTTTAGATAAAGTAATAACTTTGATAGATTTATAAAGTCTGTTTTGAGTCCTGTGCTAAAAAGGGCTTTGAAGCCATTTCCAAGTTCACATTTATGAGCAACATCTTTCCTGGTTACCAGAGGCAGAAATGGTTGCATGTTTATTGCATATTTGATGTCCCTAAGCCAGAATAAAGTCAGTGTTTTATATACTTAAGAATATTGTTCTTATTAGATTTCATTTATTAAAACAATTTTTTAGAATTACTCTTGAAAACAAGACTAAAGTATAACTTTTTACCCATCAGGCTAAACTAATAACACTTTAATAGCTTTGATACCTTTAAAGTCTATCAAATGGGCAATGACTGTCACCCAGTTTAATGACTCATTCAATTAATGACAGAATTTTAAACACTGGCAGAACCTACTAATTTGCTCATCATTGGAATAATAGCAGTTGACAAACAAGGAAGTAAAAATATTTTCATATCAGAACCTTTTCTGTGGGATATCACTCCATTGTTTAAATGTTAATTGAGATATTATGAACATTAGAACAGACTGTGTACTGTATGCACATTTCTGTGGCATAGCTTTATAATTATTCAGAGTAAGCACCATTTGTCCTTAGCCTATGTTTTGTTTTCCTTTCTCTAGAGACAGTTATTTAATTTAGCCTGTTCTCTTTTTAATGAGGCAGGCGGTGGCACCACTGAGCTAAATCCCTGGCCCTTGTTCTTGTTCTCTTTTTTTTTTTTTATTGAGTTTATTGGTGCATTTAGGGATACAGTACAGTTACATTCATTGTTGGGATCATGTACCTTTACATGGCAAGTCTTGATTCTCATTTTTTTCCCCTTACCTCTGCCCTCCCTTTTTAATGAGCAGTTTAATTTTACTCTCTACATTTAGCTCTTTCAGCTTCTTAATGAGTTGATAGTATTACTGCTTGACAGTGCCTAGTATCTATTTTAAAATTACTTAGAAAATGGATGTTTAAATAAATCTGTGGTCATTATAAGTTGACTTCTCTGTACCAAATTAGGTAATTTTTCAAGTTTTTAAAGCAAGTACCATGTACTAGCATTGGGTCTGTGAAATGCTATGGTGACATTCAGATGTGGATTTATACTGCTTTATTTTTATATACTCCTGTTATTATCTAGATGCACACATGAAGGAAATTTTATATTTTACATTAGAAAAACATTTTACATTGCCGTATTTTACATTCTTGCGATTATGACAAAGCAAAAGGGTGAAAGGTGGCTCATGGTATTTAGAGTTTTGTTTGGCTTTGTGATTACTTGTGAGGAAAATAACTATTCAAGTAAGGTACCTTATTGCCCTATATATTTAAAAGTATCAGAGAAAGTAGGTTGGTTAAAAAGTCCTGCATGTTGTGTGAATATTTTAGCTTTGGAAAAATTTAAAGTTTTAATGATTTTTTTTATCATTGAATAGTACATTTCTGCAAGATGTAAATAACAAGTCAGAGGGTCTCTTGGTTGCTGGTTGATGGAGACTCGGGTCTAGGCTGAGTTCTCCAACTATTAGTTTAAGACATGTCAGTGAGAACTGTGTGTTTGAGAACCAAAAAGAGAGCCCTGGATTAATGTAGATGTGACTGGGGCTTTTTGTATTTCCCTCTCCAGTACTTATTACAAAGAAGCCTTGTTAAATGACATCCGGAATGCCAGAGTGAAATACCAAGGCAATGAACTGGCAAAGGAGCTGGCTAGGATCAAACTTCGCATGAATAGCATTGAGGTTATGACCTCAGATATCATCATTAATTTACTCCTGACCTACCGTGATATCCAGGTATGAAATATGCCTTGCTGAGGCTAGCATATGCTGAATTTTTCCCTGTAATGAAAAACTACTCATGAAGTACTTTTATATCAGGTATATGGTAATATAGATGTTTTATATAAAAATGATGTTACTAGGTCATAGGTCATTCCTCTTTTGTGGTAGGAGTTTTAGAGGAAGTTTTTGTTCCATTGGGCCTAGTATGATAACACTAATAAGAGATCATATATGCAAGACTATTTACTATAAAGGACTATTTAGTATAAGAAACATTGACTGAATTGCCGGGCGTGGTGGTGCACGCCTGTAATCCCAGCACTTGGGAGGCTGAGACAGGAGGATCATTGTCAGTTCGAGACCAGCCTGGGCTACATAGTGAGTTCCAGGTCAGTCTCAACTACATAGTGAGACCCTGCCTCAAAAAAATACCAAAAAAAAACAAAAAAAAAAAAAAGAAAAAACATTGACTATAACTGTTTATATACACTTTATGCTAGGCATTGTTCCAAGCCTTTTGAAATCCTCATTCATTTAATCCTCTTAACCCTATGGTATAGGTTTGCTCTGATTGTACCCATTTTGCAAATAAGGGAAATGAGGCACAGAGAAATGAAGTAACTTAACCAAAATCACATAGTTGTTAATAAATTTAAGATTCAGATTGAGGCCATTTGCTCCATTGTCCTTGTTCTTAAATCCTCTGCTACTTCCTTTAGGCCTTTGTCACTTCCTTTTTTGTTTACCACCACTTAATTAGTGAGAGAGCAGGGATTCCAGAAGCATGAATTGAACCCGGGGAATGCAGATTTTTTGTTCGTTTGTTTGTTTGTTTCTTTGGGTCCCCGGGATTGAACTCGGGTCCTAGCGCTTGTAAGGCAGGCGGTGGAACTGCTGAGCTAAATCCCCAGCCCTACAGATGTTTATTCTAAGATAGGAGTCAGAAGTTACTAGAAAGTTCTTGAGACAAGGCTTTTGGGATATAGTACCATGAAGAAAATCAAACTCCTCCAAGTTTATTTGCCATGGAGTCATTTCTAAAGGTGTCTTGCCTCTTTTTCCTCTGGATGCACACAGGATATCTCCCTTGTAAAATTCTACAGAGTCAAAATTGTTGGCCACAGTTAATTAAATTTAAAAATGGAGGCATCAACTTATAATGTGGGTCAAGAACAGTAAGCCATTAAGGAACTCATGCCCCTAGTAATAGACTGATGCAGCTAATTGATTTTAATTGCTAATGCTACTATGGATTATGACAGTGATTAAGTCAAACCCCTAGGATTAACCTTTCTTGAAGTCTTTCTTCCTTTGAGCTGTTGGCTTTCTTCCCTTGCCTTCAAGCAACCTTTCATGTTTTATCCTTCCATTGATGGTACTTACAAAGCCAAAGGTGAGCTAGGAGGTTCCTGGAATACACTGTTTTCTCTTTCCTGGGGAAGCAGCATCAAGTTGCAGAGCCATGAGACAGGCATGGGGTTTCAGTAGGAAGCACTCCTCTGCTGACTGTAGCTAGCACCAAGTTGGCCAATACCAATAATTCTAAGCCTGGATGAAAAAGGATAACAGGTAGCACTGTTAAGGTAAGAGGAGACACAAATAAGACATACATGGTAGTAGTTTTTCCCTGGTTAATTCCACAACATTTAGAATAGTGGTTCTAGCCTGAGGACACTTGGCAGCCTCTGGAGACTTTTGGGTTGTCAAAACTGAGTATGGGTTAGAGGATTACTGCTGACTAGGGATGCTGCTACCTATTTTAGAGTGCACAGGATAGCATTTTATAACAATGTTCTGGGCCCAATAGATCAATAGTGCTGAGATTCATAAATCCTGGTTTAGATTAATTTCATTCTAGTAAAAAGAGGAAGGACTAAACTGTTTTATCTCTTTATGTGGGAAGTTGTCTTTAAGTTTTTTTATATGTATATATCCAGCTGGTTTTAACACACAGCTCTGCTAATGGTGTTAACCTTCCTATACTCTGCTAGACTGGATTTGTTTTGTTGCCTTTGGATTAACAATTTGCCTTTGATCCCTGTGTGCTATTTACATCAGGGATTCCTTCTCTGTCCTCCCCTCTCTTACTCATCTTGTTTTAAAAATATTTTTTGTTCTAGTAGAAGCTACAAGTAACTTAACTAAAACTCTGCGTAAGGAAAGGCTTGTCTTTAAATTTGGAGGCTGTCTCATGTTTGTAACTACTGAGAAAAATCTGCAAAGAGCTACTCTCTGTCTTTCTCATCCTGGGACCTCTTGCCAACAGGACTATGATGCAATGATCAAGCTGGTAGAAACACTGGAGATGCTGCCTATGTGTGATGTGGCTGATCAGCATAATATTAGATACCACTACGCATTTGCACTGAATAGGTAAGAATGATAATGTGTATATAGGGTTTTGAAACATGTCACCTTTTAAAATTTGCTTCCTCCTTTTTTTCAACATTCATCAAATATGAGCCAATTTATATGCTAGATGCCAAGGTTATGAAAAATGGGCATGGCACAGTCTGTCTTCATGGAACATATATTTGTCTTTGGAACATATATTCTGGCTGTGAGATGAGACACATAAATAAATCCTAATAGTTCAGGGTGGTAAGTGGTTTAATTAAAGTTTGTCCAAAGTGATATGGAAGTAGCAGAGGAATGGAGTCATTCTGTTTGCAAGTTTTAAAGAAGCTTTTCTGAGCTGAGTTTTGAAGAATTAATAAGAGTAACCTAATGAATGGAAGAAGGTGGGGGGTGGAGGGATGGTGAAAAGGCCATTGCATTTGGCCAGACCAGAGTATGAGTATAGAGTTCTTCATGTGCAGAATACATTTATGGAACATTCCGTGCAGTGAGAACACAGATGTAGGTGAATTATGCAGGCAGTGCAGCTAAGCATGGAGGATGGGACCACATCTCAAAAAAACTTCGTAGAAGTTGGTAATGTCTTGTAGATTGTGTGTGTATGTGGGAGGGATGGTGTTTAAGCAACAGGATTGACATTGTATGATGGGGAAAGAGAGTGTTATCTTTATGCACTAGTATAATCTGAATTTGGAAATTTAAAATGCTGAGCTAAATAGAGCATGTGCAACTTTGAAATTCCTGCCTGGAGATCACAGGCTTCAAAAGTTTAAATGGTAGAGGTGACAGCTAAGATGCAAATTATCTAAGATGCAAATAAACCACAAAAACTATGATTTTTTAAAAGATTGACATTTCTGTTTAGCATAGCAGGCTAGAGGTGAATAGTCAGTCGAGTGGTACAGCACTGCTCTTGTGAGTTGCTTAGGGACTTAGAATCCAACCATTTTATACTCTTATCACCTAGAGTATTGACCTTATCGGCATAATTGAAGGTAGGATATTGCCTTTCTATGTCACAACCTATGAAATGGGAGGGAGGCACTGAAGAGGAAGTCCAGGACAGGTGATTTCCTTTAAAACAAGTAGAATTTACGCATCCCATATTTATTCACATTCCATTGGTGAGAATTCAGTCACATGACTCCATTTAGTTGCAGGGGGAGCTGGGAAATGTATCTAGGTGGCCAGCCATATGCCCAGCCAAACTTGGATCTGGATAGTCAGGAGTTTGACACATTCAATCCCACAAAAATTCCAGGTGCCTAAATGCCTTAGTTCTATCATTTCCCTTCCTCCATTTATAATATATGGTAAGAGGGGCATCATAAGGTGAATATCATGAGAGCCATGCCCAGGTACACTCCCTGTTGGGCCTGTTACCAGCCTGAACTGGGAATTAGTCATATCAAGTTATAGAAGCAGAGCATTCTGGGAGGGTATTTAAACTTAGCTTGAGAACTGGAGAGTTCTGACACCTACTTGTCCATCTTCCACAGCTGACATCTTACTCAGAGAATGAATAAAGTGAAGGTTTGAGGATGAGTTAGGGGACTTTCATATCTGATTTCCCAGTTTCACAGGCTCTGCTTTCCTTCAGCAGCTGGATAGGGTATAGATTGTTGACCTGCTCTGCAGGAAAGCAGCAAAACAGGAACCCATGGGTTTGAGAGTTTTAGACATGTGAGTTCACATCTCTCTCATTTTAATTGAGGTAAAATTTGCAGTCAGTAAAATCCATAGATCTTAAGTATATAATTTGATGAGCTTGATAAGAGGATATACACAGGTAAACAACACCTCCATCAAAATAGAAAACATTTTAATCATCTTAGAAGTTCTTCATGCCCCTTTCCAGGTAGTCCTTTCCCCTCCTTTGACAACCACTGTTGTAGCCTTTATCTCTGTGGTTTTGCTTGTCCTTGAATTTTACCTAAATAAAATTACACAACATGTCATTTTTTATGTCTGGCTTTTTTATATCCAGCATCATTTTCATGGGATTCATATATACTGTTATGTATATCAGTAGTTCATTCATTCTCATTGCCATAGAGTATACCATATATAGATATGGCACAATTTATTCATTTTACTGGTTATGGACCTTTAAATTGTTTCTAGTTTGAGGATGTTAAGACCAGTGCTTCAGGGCTGGGGATTTAACTCAGTGGTGCCGCCACCTGCCTCATAAGCATAGGGTCTGGAGTTCAATCCCTGGTACCAAAAAAAAACAACAACACATTTTAAAAAAAGAACAGTGCTTCTGTGAACATTCTTGTGCAGTTTTTTTGTTCATATATATATATAGATAGATAGATAGATATGTATACACACACACACACACACACACACACACACATTTCTGTTGGGTATATAGAATTTATATGTAGTACACACCAGAAAACAATAGGGTTTTAATTTATTTTAGAGAGAAGGCTTGAAGTCTCTATGAAAATGTGCGTGCACTTTGCAGTAGCCTTTAAACTCACATCCCAAAGTAGGAAGTGTCTTCAAGAATAAAGGCCAGTCTTAAGTCTGAAAACTCTGTTCCCCAAACATGGAGGGCTCAGTTAATTACATTTACTTATACCTGTGTACACTTGATTGATCCTTGATTTATAAGAATTAAATACATTATCACTTGTGAGTTTCTATGCTTGGCACACTATAAGTGCTATAAAAATTGGCTTCTTAAATAAAAACCGAAGGCCATATAAGTCAGTCACCACTGTGTCTTTTTACCAGATGGAGTAGAGGCAACTGTAATAGGATTTGAAATGGAAGATTGGTTTCTATGAGAACTGTATGCAACAGGAGGTGGTGATTCTGAGACAAATATGTTTCCAATTTGGAAGCAGAATGCCAGGATTGTGTGCCAAAGAGCCACTTTTTCTTTGCCTTCTAGTATAATTGTTTCCTGTTAGACAGTGGCTTTATATTGTAAGATCAGGCAGGATTTTCATTGTTGGGAATCTCATATTTTCCCCCAGCAAACTAGGAACTTTCTATAGAATTGCAGTGTTTCTTCCATTTATGCATTTGATCCAATTCTGAAAGGTTTTAGCTTTAGCTTCAACCTGACCAGATGTCAGCATAGTTGCAGTAGGATTTGACATTATGTATGGCTTTGAAAAGTTTATGGTGTTATCTTTTATCTATAAGGGGAAATAGTGATGGGCAAAAAGTGAATTTTCCTGCATTATTGTTGACCTTTGACTCTTAGTAAGAGGAGCCAATCATGGCCATAAATTATTTACTAAAGGTTGGTGGAGATTAATGGCATTTGACGCTCAAATGGCAAGGGCTCCCTGTCACTAGGAAATCTGGCTTGGGATGGCCAGCTTTTCCTGGTATCTTCCACTTCGCTGCATTTGGAAGCCCATTCAAAACTACTACAAGTTACCACAGAGCAGTTAAACTGCTGGCCTCTCAATGTCATGAGATCCTTTACGAGCAAGTTTTATTTGCTGTTACTTTTGCAGATGGGGATTTATTATGTACACTCATGCAAGCAGAATATTCTGACCAAGGGATCCCAGCTAGCAGGTAGAAAAATGGGCTAAAAGGAGAACATCAGAATCAAAGTCCTTTGTTAAAACAAAAATTTTCTATCACAAAATACAAGGCATATGTTCGCATACTATTTCTTCCATCTTTAGGTCAAGACCACCAACTCAGGCAACTTTTACCTTATTGAATTACCTCAGAACCTGGAGAGGAAATGGGATAGATGATGCATTTAGTGGAATGTCTAATGTGTCATTTGATAAATAATAGCAATAGAGAGAAGATGCTCTGTGAACCCTAGAAGAGTGGGTGTAGGGGACTCTTATATGAAAATGACTGAATCCAATCTACACCAGAAGGGCACCAAGCTTTTTCCAGAACCTACAGCAGTTACCCAAGTCAGTCTCTGAGCTTCCCCGCCAGGTTATTCCTTGAGTAAAGGGACACTTTCCTTAGGAGGGCACTGCAGACTTGTCACCTCTGCAAAAGCTGTCAGCCTTTTTTTTTTTTTTTTTGTATCTCTTCTGTTTATGTTCACTATTAAATATCACTATCTTTCCAGGTGTGGTGTTCACCTGTAATCCCAATGTTTGGGAGGCTAAGGTAGGAGGATCGCCTTAAGTTTGAGGCCAGCTTGAATTACATAGTGAGACCCTGTCTCCAAAAAAAAAAATTATTTCTATGTTTATGTAAATAGCAATGCTTATTGTATGTTTTTTCAAAGCAGAAAAATAATGACAGCTTCTCAATGTTATAGTGGCTTATCTCTCGGTCACTAAAAATACGTTACAAAAGGAAGAGAGACATTTGTTGCTGCTTTCCCAGTAGTGAAGATAACCACAAAATCTGTCAACTTAGAATCATTTGGTTCAATTTAGAGAAGCTGAAGAAAGAAAGTAGGGATCCAAAATGTAATAGCTGAACAGTAAGAGGTTTGAGACCAGAAGACCCTAATTTTAACACAGCATGCTATATACAATAGTTTTTAAAGCTAAGGTTAACATTATACCATAATTACATTCTTTCCAGGAGACTTTAGCTTGTATTTTGTGCGCCTATGAGACAATCAGAATAAACCATGGACTTCCACTTGAAATTGTTGAGCCATCCCTGTGTAAGTTCTGGTTCGTCATATGTGATGAGAGTGTAAGATGATGGTAGCTGAATATTGAAGCTGCTTTCGTAATATACTTTTGGTTTGGTTTTTGCTCTGGTAAAAACATAAAACAAAATCCATCAACCATTTTTAAGCATACAGTTCAATAGTATTAAATATATTTAAATTATTGTGAAGCAGATTTCTAGAACTTTTTCACCTTGCGAGTCTGAAACTCTGTACTTGTTAAACAATGCTCTACTTTCCCCTCCTTTAAGCCCCTGGTAACCTTCATTCTATTTTCTATCTCTATGAATTTGGCTACTTGAGATGAGACACTTCATATAAATGGAATACTATACTATTTATCTTTTGTGCCTGTCTTAATTTAGTATAATACCCTCGAAGTCCATCCATGCTGTAGTATGTATCAAAATTTTCTTCCTTTTCAAGGCTGAATAATGCATTGTATAGAAATACCACATTTTTATCTATTTTTCCATTGATGGACATTTGGGTTGCTTTTACCTCTTTGATATTGTGAGTAGTATTACTGAGAATGTGAGTGTGCAACTGTCTCTTTAAGGTCTTTTTTTCCTATTCTTTTTGATGTACACCCAGAAATAGGACTGCTAGATCATATAGTAGTTCTAATTTTAATTTTTTGAGGAAATGCCATAGTGTTTTCTGAAGTAGCCTGAGCAATTTATATTCTTAACAGCCATGAACAATTTCCCTAATCTTTGCCAGAACTTATTATTTTTAAATAGTATCATCCTAATGGATGTGAGATGGTAGCTCAGTGTATTTTCAACTTATATTTCTATGATGATTAGTGGTGTTCACCATCTTTTCATGTACTTGTTGGCTGTTTGTGCATTATCTTTGGAAAAAAAGATCTGTTTGTGTCCTTTGACTACTTTTTTATTTTCGGTACAGGAATCAAACTCAGGACCTTGTGATTGCCAGGCAGGAAGAGTGCCACTGAGCTACATCCTTGGCCCTTCTTTGCCTATTTTTAATCAAGTAGTTCTTTATATACCTTGCATACTTCTGATCAGATATATGATTTGCAAACATTTTCTTCTATTCTCTGGGTTGCTCTTTCACTGTTGGTTATGTCCTTTGATGCAAAAAGTTCTTGAGATTGTTACAGTGCCATTTGTCTATATTTGCTTTTGTTGCTTGTCCTTTTGGTATCATATGCATTAAAACCATTGCCATAATCCACATATACATTTTATAACAAAAAGCCAGTTGCATTATTTTTCTTTTATTTGTATTATTTTTCTGAAAAATGAATTATATTCTCCTGAGTGGTAGACTTGTCAATAATCCATGTTTTATTTTGAACAGTATTTACCACTTCTGTCTTCATTCCTTCTCACTGGCTTCTTTGAGCCTCCAACATCATCCATTTTTTGGCTGCTTCCTTCTATAGTTTCCTTTTCTTCTCCTTCCTTACTGACTTATTTATATGTAACAGAAGAACCACATGTGTATAAAAGAGAAAGCTCATAGGGGATGACTGAAGACGTTAATGGATAATTTAAAATACAGTTACACATGTGTATATAATACTTATGTACACACTTTTGAACTTACATAAATAAGGAAAATTGTTCTCTTCCAATTGATTGAGCTGCAATACCTTGCTTTTATTTTGACAATGCCATCATCACTCTGAATATTATGATTTCAGAATATTATGGAAAGAAGAGATTTTTTCTTTGGAATTGCCTTAAGGGCCAACTTACAAGGAACATAGATTAATGTTATTCCAGTGGGTTTCATAGGTGGATTTGAGTTTGTACTCCAGCACCGATACAGTATTTAAATGTAATGGCCATGGTCAAGCCACTTAATCTTCCAAAGCATCACCTTCCTCATCTACCAAATAGGATACTTAACACTTACCCTGTAGTAAGTACAGGTTGAGTATCCCTTATCAAAATGCTCGGGACCAGAAGTATTTCAGATCTTAGATTTTTTTAGAGTTTGGAATATTTGCTTAGACTCTATCACTTGAGTACCCCCTCGTCCAAAAATCTAAAATCTGAAATGCCCTGTTAACACTCAGAAAGTTTCAGGTTTTGGAGAATTTTTAATTTTGAAGTTTTGTATTAGGGATGCTTAACCCGTATTACTTGGAATACTCCTGACATGATGCAGGTACTACTACTGTGTACCTTGATCACCTGTATTTTCACCAAGTTGGAGGAATAACTTTTGATCATCTCCAAATATCAGAACTATAGTATATACAGAGTATCACTACAGAAGATATTTGCAATAACATACCTTTGGCTCTGGACAAAATTGTTAAAGAGAAATTTATAGATAGGTTGGTGACACAAGAACGTTGTTAGAATAATGGCCCTCTGAAATGATTATTTTGAGTGGAACAGGGTTTGTTTGAATGTAGATATTTGTAGATGAAATAATACTATGGTAAATTCAAAGTTTATTACTTCATAGCATGTTTCTCAACCTTGGTACTATTGATATTTGGGGATAGATAATTCTCTGTAGTGAGGGCTATCCTATGTATTGCAAAGTGTTTGGCAACATCCTTTCTATCTACCTACTAGGGGCCAATAGTATCCCACCCCCATATATAAAAATTAAAAATCTTGGGCTGGGGATTTAGCTCAGTGGTTCGGTGGCCTGCCTCGCAAGCGCAAGGACCCGAGTTCGATCCCCAATACCAAAAACAAAAAAAATTAAAAATGCTTCTAGATATTGATAAATGTCACACATCAAAATAAATCATTGCTGGTTGAGAACACTGCTTTTAAGGAACACTGCAGGATGTAGAAAGAGCACATATGTCTGAATTGCTTACTAGCAATATAATGTTGATGAGGAAGTTAAACCTAATCTTGAGATTGCTTTTTTGTAAACCTGGATGATGATGCCTAGAGTAAGGCTTAAATAAGATATACCATATCCAAATGGCCTGTACTGTCCCTGGCAGCTTGAAATAAGTTCATAAAAGTTCAGTCCATCCTCTAGTTGTCCTCCATTTACACTTCTCGATTGAAATTGGAAGATAACATTGTTATATAAAACGGCAACAAAGATAACACAGCATATGCCAAGTGATTTAGTGGCTTAGTTTGTAGGAATTATGGTCTTTTAAAGTAGACAATAAAGGCAGCCGGGATTTGGCTCAAGCGAAGGGGCCTGAGATCGATCCTCAGTATTTAAAAAAAAAAAAGGTAGACAATAAAAAGTTTTTATAACTTAGCCAAAAAGTTGCCCATTGATCTTAACTGACATTGGTTATCCAGATAACACTTAAATTTGGAATATTTCAAAACCTCCATGCTTTTTACATCCTACAAAACCATAATCTAGACTGCTATGAAACAATTAAGGATAATGGGAATTAATGAAGTGTTCTAAAAATTAAAATATGTGGTCTGACCCTAAAACAATGTTGTGGACAACTTTTCTGTCAGCCTAAAAGAACACAACATTGAAAGGCATAGACCAATAATACTTAAATACAACTAGTAAAGGTCTTTTGAAGTGAAGACTTCCTCCTACCACACATCAAATTTTCCACCAATGAGATTTAAGAACATAGTTTCTTATGTTTATATGGTTTTCTCATGCATTTCATTTTTGGAAAAAAATACTGCCTCTAGTGGTTTAAACCATTTTTTCGCATAACATTAAGGTCAGATGCAGAAGACTTTGTTTTAACTTATCTTTTTATCTTTGCAACTGGACATCCAGAAAATGATAGCATCTTTGCCAGTTGCTCACTTGATTAATGTGTTTAAAGTTCAAGGTAGAAAATATTGTAGTTACTAGCTTTAGATATCATTTAAAGACCAGGAATTTACCTGTACTTTATATTAACACATAGAGTAAACTATGATTAACCATTCTGAGGAAAGTCCTGACCAACGTAGGTTGCCACCAAGTCCTCTACCTGGCACTCTGAATAAATAGCACATTCTCTGTTACATGCCATATTCCATCTGAAAAATCAAACCTGAAGTCCAGGAGACAGACTCAGGAAATCTGCCTTCTCACCTTCTGCCTTAGGAATCTAAACAAATGAAAAAAGTCACATTGTCATTTAGAAAGCATCTACTGAGAATTTCCTATAGATTCAGCCTCCTATGCCTTAGAGTGTATATTAAGATACTTCACATGTGATCATTTTGGCACTATTGCTCTTGAAATAAGGAAGGACATTTATTAGGAAAAAACAGGAGCCAGCCTTTGAGATTTTCTGGGACAGGGCTGAGGATTTAGCTCAGTAGTGCCACCGCCTGCCTTGAAAGCACAAGGTCCTGAGTTCGATCCCCAGTACCCCACCCTCAAAAATTTCCTGGGCCAGATTTTTGAAAAGACATGAGGGCCACCAAATCAATGCTGTGTAACCTCCTCCTAAATTCAAGGATGGCAATTTACATTTTATTTTTAGATGGAAATATTTCAGTAAGGTAGTTTCAGGCAAGCTTTACTTAAAATTCAGAACAGTTGTGTTTGACTCTGTGTGTGTATGTATATGTGTGTGAATATTTTGCAGTGTTATCACAGCTCTTATTTAAGCAATATAGAGAGGATACTTTTATACCTGTGTTGAGAGATTTGTAAAAGAAAGGTATTTGTGTGGTAGGAAATATATTGTTCTGGGAGTTAGTCTGTATTGTATACCTGCTTTGCTGTTATTTATCTGGGTATCTGTGGACAAGTCATTTTACTTCCCAGAAATTAGGAGTAGTGTGTCAAAGGTCAAAAATGAAGAGGAGAGTGCGCCGTAGGTTGGGTACCAGTTCAGGGTGTGTTTTTTGGCTGTCCTCAAGGTGCCAGAGTACCATACCATGTATTTCAGTGATTGATGTATGATGAGCAGGCTCTAACTATAATGATCAGTTTAGCCTGGATAAAGGATTCATTTAAGATAGAAAAGTGGGTTGCTGATTAAAGGGGGTTAATTTCAGTGATTGAGAACCTTGACTGGTAAGCTAAGGTGTTTGGATTTTGTTCTGTAGATATTAGGGAGTTACTAAAGGTTATGTGAGTGGGGGAGTCAACATGAGCCAAGTCCTAGTTCTACCACTACCTACATGAACTTGACCATAAGCAGGTCACTAAACTTTTCTGGACCCCATAGACTTGGATCAGATGATCTTGAATATTGCACTCTCTTTAGATATTCTGTGAGTCTGTAACTTGGAGCAGCACTTTATTAGTTTATTGATTATAGATAGATTTCTTGAGATCTTTCCTTTGTAGTGGATCTTTTGTCCTCTTAGCAGTATCAGTCCTATTTCCAATGTAAGCTCAGTCTCAGTTCCAGGGAGAGTAAACCCTACTTCAATGCTTTTAGTTACTTTTTTCTAGAACAGTAGTGGCAAACCTATGGCACATATGTTGTAGCCAGTTGTTTATTATTGAAACCTCTAAAATGTTCACCATCACTGTTCTAGAATATTATGTTAAATAGTGTTTTGTTCAAACAATAAAGATTTTGTCAGGAGAACGTAGATTAGCTAAGTCACAGTTATAATTTTGGCATTGTTGCTGTTTGGGAATTAGTTTAGAAACGATTTCATGTTGATGTTTTTATTATGGATTTTTCTTAAGAAGTTTCTTTGTACTTCCACAGTCAAAGTCTAGGTTCTCCTCCTGAATCAGCCCTTGAGATAAGAATTTTGGGGCAAATAGAATATTTGGGAGGTGATCCTTTTAAGCTTTAGAAGGGGGTGGGGGGCAATAGAAGATATGGTAAGGAACAGATTGCCTTTATGGGAAACTGAGGCTCTTTTCAATAAGGGAACTTGGGAAGACTATATATTAACATGCCTCAAAGTTGTCTCACCATCTATCACTGGTTGCAGAGATGCTCTGGAGGTGGAGAGTAGCAGGAGTGATAGGGCCCATCAAGGTTGTGTACCAGGTTAGTGCCATTGGATTTTATGTGAGATTCTGAGAGTCTTCTCACCCTGTTGTTAGAGTTGATATCTTATATCTTTAATGCCTTTTTTCTCTCATCAAGTATTTTTTCTGACTTCCTTCTTTTTCTCAATCGTTTTTCCTAAAATACTAATTTCTGATGAACTTCTAAGTCTACATTATACTCTTTACAAAAGTATGGGGAGAATCTCCTTTCAATTTCTCATAGTTCTGTTTTGAAGAAGGCACCAGAAACAGTCTAAAATTTGTATTTTTGTGAGCTCTGTCACAATAATTATTGATGTCATAGTTGTCTGGCTACTCTCTTTTTATTTGCTAGGATGTAATATTTCTCTATTCAAAATTGTGTTTATAGGGCCAAGGATTTAGCTCAGTGGAGCCGCTGCCTGCTTCACAAGTGCAAGGTCCAGAGTTTGATCCCTGGTACTCCAAAAATTGTTTTTATACCAGATATGGTGGTGTCAGCTATTGAGAAAGATGAGGTAGGAGGATCTCTTGAGCCCAAGAATTTGAGACATGTGACTGATTGATTGAGTTAGGCTTCTTGGTGGTGCATACCTATAATTCCAGCTACACAGGATGCTTGAGGTAGGAGAATCACAACTTTGAAGCTAGCCTAGGCAACTTATCAAGACCTTGTCTTTAAAAAATAATAAAAATACAGGTGCAGTGGCACATGTCTGTAATCCCAGCACTGAGGGAAGCTGAGGCAGGAGGATCACAAATTCAAGTCCTGCCTGGTCTGTTTAGTGAGCTCTTGTCTCAAATAATAAAAAGGGCTGAGAGGTGTAGCTCAGTGGTAGAAAATCCCTGGGTTTGATCTTCAGTACCACAAAAACATAAATGAAAAGGTGGGACTGTAGCTCAGAAGTAGAGCATTTGCCTAGCATATGGGAGGCCCTGGGTTCAATCTCCAATACTGCCGAAACAAATTTTATTTCTTTAAGTATAAAATTGAGTGACCAATGAATGAGTAGCCAGAAATCTTTTAGTGGCAAATCTCTAGATTATGCTCATAAACATCAGAGCAGTTTGGGTGAATCACTATAGATAGACACCCCCCCCATGATCCGTCCTTTATAAGCAGACAGAGAATCTATCTGTGATTGATACAAAGGAAATGCCAGTGCAACCATCGGAGGACCTCAGAGGAGAAAATTGCTATTAAAAATTACCTGTAACCTACTCTTTCGGTAAGGCATTAAAGTAGGTCTTATGTAGTGATCTCAGATACTTAAATTGAATATTAACAACAATACTATTTTTTGTAGTTTTGAGAATAGTTGCCCACCCAGCAAGTGAGATGAAGTTGTGACCAGCAGCCACAATCCCTTAGGGGATTATTAATTGAACAGCAAGAGTGCAGAGAGAAGGCCTTAAGAAATATGGAGAAACCAGCTATGTGCTGATTTCCTTATACATTCAGGGGTAGAAGAGGGCCTAAGACACTCCTTGGATATCTTGGAGGAAGGTGTCTTAGGTTCTGGAAAGCCAGTTGTTTGAATAAAATGTGAAATTTGCAAAGTTTCTGAGTTGTGGGTAGGTGTCCCTTGGTTAAGGCAGAGTGTGAGAAACTGCAGAAGAGGAAGAGAGTGGCTCTATGTGGCTTCACCTTCCTCTGATCCTGCTCCCCTGGTTCACCATTCAGTGGCTGCTCTCACCTGCCATCAGTCTGAAGAGCAGCAGACTGTTTGCTCCTGTGGATATGTGCATGCATTGTTTGTTCTGCTGAGAATGTGCTTTCCCTCATGTTTTACCTGACTAGAGTAATCCTTCAAAGTCTACTTCAGTGTTGGTGAACCTTTTAGAGCTTTCTATGGCACATGTGCCATAGGTTTGCACAACTGGTTTGAGTGTTCCTTCTGAGAGAGGTTGCAGTAACAAAGAATACCAAATCTGAAAATGATATTCCTGTTGTTATTCATTCACCTGTCCCCCACATTCCAGGGTTTACTTGTTTAATACTTATCATTCCTCCCATTAGACTGTAAATCTGGGGGGAAGGTAGGCCATGGTATATACTAGGCCATAGTATACTCAATGACTTATACTACTGTGCCACCTATTGTGCTTAGTAAATGTTGAGTGGGTGAATGAATGAATGACTGACCAACTGTGGTATAAAGTTAGAAGAGATCCATATAACAAAGTTATGTCTAAGTTAATTTCAAGGTTTGGTAGTAGAAGGCAAATCTGTTGTATTTTCCTTATTTACATGTGAGTCTACACATAAAAATGAAAGTGTCAGTCAGGCATGGTGGCACACACCTGTAATCCCAGCACTTGGCTGAGGCAGGAGGATTGAAAATTCGGAATGAACCTGGGAACTTGGTGATTTATTGAGACCCTGCCTCAAAATTTAAAAAGGGGGATTCAATCCCTAATACTGGAAAAAAAACAGAAAAATATAAACATAATAACTGGTGATACCATCCAAAGTTAGTTCAAAGATAATTGCTGAAGTAGGACATGGCACAGAGGAAAGGTTTTGGAAAAGCTGAGGTCTGCATAGGCTAGGCCAGAGTCATCAGTGATAGAAGTCTTTGTAGTGTGGGACCCCAGGTGTATTAGTCATTTTCCTGTCACTAGGACAAAATACCTGAGGCCACACATTAAAGGAGAGGTTTATATTGGTTCACAATTTCAGTCTATGGTCAGCTGATTCTATGCCAGAAAATCGTGGTGGAAAGATGCAGTGGAACAAAGCTTGCTCAGTTCATGGTAGCTGGGAAGCAGAGCAGGGGAAGAGTGCCAGAGAGGAATTGGTGAGGGACCAGATAAAGTTTCCAAGATCACGGCTCCATAACACTCAGACACACCCAGCAGTGCGCTATACTAATCTGCTAGATGTTTCTTAATCTGGTGAAGTTAACATATTGGGTTTAATGGTTACATTAAGGGGGAATAAATCTTTCTGACCAAGAAAACTCATGGCTCCTTAGTGATGTTGATTTGTGTATTTATCAGGATAGGGTAACTGCTATAATAAACAGCTTCTCAATGTCAGTGGCTTAACATAATGATGTTTATTTGTACTCATGCAACATCCCACTGTGGGCGTGTATATACTGATTGGGAGTCTCCTCTTGAGGTGGTTGCTTGGTGATGCTCTCTCTTTCTATTCTGAGGCTCTGGTGTCCTCTCAGATTCTCTGATCTCCTTTCATCCAGATGAAAGAAAAGGGGAGCACACACAGTGAATTGCAAGGGAGGTTTTTTGTATGTTTTATAACAGCTTTATTGAGATATCATACAGTTCACCTAAAGTGTCCAAGCAAGTAGTTTTTAGCATATTCAGAGTTATAAAACTCACTATAACCAATTTTAGAACATTTTCAACATCTTCCAAAACAACCCATATTCACCACCAGTAATTTCCCTTCCTGATTACCTGCAATCCCCCTCTCCATCCCTAAGCAACAATTAATCTATTTTGGCAACTAATTACTAGTTATTTCCTATTCCTCTGCCTCATTCTCTAGCCCTAGGGAACCATAAATTTCTTTTCTCTTTCTATGGTTTATCCTATTCTGGGCATTTCCTATTAAATGAAATCATACAATGTGTGACTTTGTGTATGGCTTTTGTTGCATAGCATAATGTTTTCAACATTTATCCATGTTGTAGCATGTATCAATGTTTAATTCCTTTTTATTGATGCATAGCATTTCACTGTATGGATAAGACTACATTTTATTTATCATTTCATTAGTTAGTGAAAATTTGGGTTTCTACTTTTTGACCATTTATTATTCTGAGGAGGTTTGTAGGAGCCTGGTGAGGAAGTGATGTTCATTACTTCTTCTCGTGTTCCATTTGTCTAAATTCACTCTCATGGCCCTAACCAATGGCAAGGGAAGTTGGGAAGTGTGGTCTGGCTTAGTGCCCAAGAGAAAAGGGAATGGATTTTGGTGAAACTGCTACACTTCTCAGATAAGGAGTGGAGTTTAACAGAAGAAGATCCCTGGTAGCATGTCACAGAGCAGGACCAAGACTCAGGCAGGAATACTCTTCACTTCTTGCTGCCTTTGTGTGAATGGGAAAGTCAGCCTGAAAAATACCTAGTTCCATTGCAGGGCCTGCCAGCCACCACAGAGCAAGCCTTTAGAGATAGTGCTTTGTGACCACAAGAAACTGGGGAAGGTTGGTATGATAGAACTTGGAAGGATGATTTTGTAGTGGTTCTACCTTGAGACTTAGCTAGGACCTATTTGTAGAATGGAAAAACAATCATTCTGGTTTGTGTTTCTTTGGCTCTGGGCGTGTTCACACAAAATTACAGACTGCCTCTCTTAAGTGTTCCCCTCTCTTCTGTAAATACAAGGTATCTATCAATGGGGGTGGGGGGACTCTTGCTTTCTTGTGGCATGTGTTAGAGTCCAGTCAGAAAACATAAATCACTCTGTATATTTAAAATAGAGGAATTTAAGTATAGGAATTTGGTTGTATAGGTCATGCAAGAGCTGAGAAGCCACACAAAAACTACAAGGTAACCCAAAAATTAGCAGCAGTGGGAAGCTGCTACCACCCCTTGGCTGTAGGGGTCCAAGAAAGAGATAATGTTATGAGAAGTCACCATGAAGCAGCCTGGTGGGAGCTGGGTCTACAGAAGAGATGTGGTCGCTGCTGGCCCTCCTGCAAACCACAAAAAGCGTGAGAAGGTAGTCTGGACTTTTCCTTCTTCCCATCTTCCAGTTATTCATCTACCAGAGCCTCCCACTGGGTGCTGTCAACTGGTTATCAGCAACCTGGAAAGTCTACTCCCCTGCACAAGATAGAGCAGGGAAGATAAGGATTATATCTGAGGGCAAACAGACCATTGACTGGCCCAGTAGGACATTAACTTTCAGAAGCACTGCTTGATTTCTGTGTATTTTAAGTCAACTTTATTAAGGCACAATCTACATATAATAAAATGTAAAATTATAAGCACATAATTTGATGAGTGGAGCCAAATAAATATACTTATGAAACTACCACCATCATCAACAAATAGTTTATCTCAGAAAGTTTTCACTTTGTCCCCTCCTAGTTACTTTCCTTGCCATCCAGCTCCAATTAGAATAATTTCAGTTGACCTGTATTCTGGGTCCTTTGATCTTTCTTTTGTCATGTCCAAACTGGTGTTATGCCCATTTAATGGCTTTTGTGTGTATATGTGTGTTTTCATTCTAGGTCTTGCATTTGTGTTTTGGAGTTTTCACTTCTTTCATGAAACACCTGTTCTCATTTGTGTTCTCTCTCTCATATTTATGTAAATAATATATTTATAATAGTTGTTTTCAAGTCTTTGTCTTCTAATTTCAATCAGATCATTTTGAATTGGATTTTATCTTCATTATTAGGGTCACATTTTCCTGCTTCTCTGCACATCTCATGATTTTATGGTACTCTAGACATTTTCTCAAAAAAAAAAAAACCCTAGGGTCTGAAGTATGATTTCATTTTGCTTTATTTTTCTGAATATTAGAACTCTTTCCCAGGCTTGGTAGTTAGCATGTATGGCTTTTTTTTTTTTTTTTTTTTTTT
>NW_022900951.1:15392727-15398357 GCF_012274545.1 Fukomys damarensis | reverse complement strand
TTTTTTTTTTTTTTTTTTTTTTGTACCAGGGATTGAACTCGGGTCCTTGCGCTTGCAAGGTTGTATTGCTTTTAAAACTAGTTCTTCTGAACAAAAGAACTGTGTTAAGACTGGACTGTACTTTTAATTAGATTTAGTTTATCTCTTATTAGCCCAATCCCCAACTTCCTGTCTGCTGCCTTTTTGGTATTGTCAATATTTGAATAGGCAGGGATGGAAACTGCTATTTCTGATAGTTTTGCATTCAGTTCTTGTAGGGCCTGGAATTCAAGTGCTGTGGTAATGCATGTGAGAGCTTTCTGTTTCTGAACTTCTTCACAGTGGATTTTTTTGGCCAAATTCAGTTAATGAGTGTGGGACAAGAGAATTATTAGGCCAAATGCTTTTATTTTGCTTAGGGATATTTCCAGGTTGCATTATTTCCTATCAGCCTATGCTATTATCTGAAGATTGGCTGATTTTCTTCTTGTCCTTATGTAATTTCTCTTTCTATGAAAGTTTCTCTTCTCCATTTATCAGTATGCTGATGCAAGCAAGTAAGGAAGATGTGGCTCTGGAATTCAGTTCATCAAGGCTTCCTTCCTTCTGCTCAGTATAATTTTTATGTTGTCTGAATTTTTATTGTTATCCCAGAAGTGTAGGCCTTTCACATTCTTCTACATCCTAATCGGAAGTAGAAGTCTCTTAAAAGGTATTTGGTTGATGATCTAAACCAAGGTTTGTTCTAGAAAGGATACTGGTCTATTGAGGCATTTTTCTTGTTACTCATGGCTGGTTTAGATGAAAGGCTTATTGAAACTCTCTCTCCCACCCTGTGAACTTCCTCTGATATACACAATGTATAGAAAACATGGATAGGCAGATAGGATGGTTAATGGCAAGTTAATGCTCTGGTCGACTCACGTAGCTGACCTTACTGTGAAGAGAGCAAAGTCAAATCTACTTTTCAGATGGAGAACTGAGGCACAGGAGAGACAAGAGACTCACACAAAATTCATATGGGTAGACAATGATGTGACAATAACTATAATCTAGCCCTTCATTCCAGTCTAGTGTTCTGTTTATATTGTGTGTTTCATTGCATAAATAGATGAATATGCTTATATATTCTTATTATGAAAAACTAAAAAGCTAAGGCAGTTATTCCTCTTAACTCTAATCTCTGATCCCACTCATACTCCAGAAGTAACCTCTTTTGTCAGCTTGGTATATATCATTTCAGGCAGTTTTTTAATATGCACTAAAATATGTCATACTGCAGGGTTTTTAAACTATAGGACCATACAGGAGGTATTCTGTTGTGTTACATTTTTTCACTCAGCAATCAATGCTTGGAGATACATGTCAGTACATAAAGTTTTTCTCAGTTTGCCATTCATTTTACAAATATTTATTGACCACCTACGATATGCCAGATCTAGTTCTGTGTCTGTGCACTTGGGTAAAGCACTAAGTAGACCAGACATACCATCTGAAAGCTCACTTTCTTGGAGCTTGCATTCTAAAATGATAGGAGATAATTAAAATTAAAAATAATTAAACATACATGGGAGAGGCTAAGAAGGCAGATATATGTCTAGTGTTTAGGGGAGATGTCTGGGCTGGAGATAGAAGTTTTGGGGTCACAAGATTATAGATTGTTGAAGAAATCATGATACTGGATGATATCACTAGGGAATCTAGTGTAGTTACCAAGAAAGAGGAAAGGTCCAAGGGTTGTGCTTGGGGACACACTAATGTCAAAAGACCAGAGAGATGAATAGGAACCAGGAAACAGAGCTGTATGAGGAAGAAAATCAGGCAAGTGTGGTATCCTACAAATCAAATGAGGAAAACAGTCCAAGGAGAGAGGAGTGCACAGTTGTAAAGTGCACATATGAGTCAAATGCATGCATAGGTCCAATAGGACAAGAACTAAGAATTTCTTGGTGGATTTGGCATTGATACAGACTTGCTGAATCAGACTATGCACTATAACAAATACAGATGTGTGCGTCTCATTTCCAGACATTTAGAATTAATTGGCCTAGGTTTTACCCTGGATCCCAGGGCTTTTAAATCTCCCTAGGTGATTCTAATGCATAGCCAGTCACTGTTGTCATTTTCTTCTCTTCATTGTGAAATGGCCCTATAGCCAAAAACAGATGTTGCTGACTAATTACACATAGGAATTTTTATCAACAGGTTTGTTCTTGTATACCTTGGGATCTGAAAATGATAAGCAGATCTGAAAACTGATTATTAACCACTAAAGGGATTAGCTATTTAGCACCTGTCTTAAAGTGACTTTTAAACTGAAAATGTCTTCGCTTTCCATTTTTTTAAGGTGCTTGATTTTTTTTATACTCAAAAGACCTTTTGTTTTAAGTAATAAGGATAAGTTTCAGGTTAATGAAAAACTTTGAAAGAAATCTTGATGTAATTGATTCAAAAAGAAAAAAACCTAACCGGAACTCACATCAGTAATCGAGCATTTAAGCCAGTTAAATACATTTTTTGCAAAATTCTGAATATGTCACACCTCAAAAGTAGGCTAACAGGTGTAGAAATTTTGTACTTCACTAGTTTTAATCTTTTTCATATTCTTACCAGAGACATTAGAAGTTATTTAAATGCTTTGTAAATTAAAAAAATTATTTTCTTTTCCATTAAGTTCATTGGTACATTTGAAGCAAACAATACAGTTACATTTATCATTGGGATCTTGTACCTTTACATGATATATTTTGGTTCTTGTTTTTTCCCCATACCCCTGCCCTTCACCCACTTCACCTTTCCCTATTTACAAAGACATTGTTTCCTTTTTTTCATTTTTTTCACATTTTTTTCTTTTTCCTTATTTCCTTTCCCCTCCTCTTCCCACTTCCCTTTACTGATTTTATTCCTATTTCACACTCCTAATTATACCATTTGAACCTTATTTATACTTTTAGTTTTTCATACCAGAGAAACTATTTGGTATTTACTCATGTGTCCTATTTATTTCACTTAAGAGTATAACCTCAATGTACATCCATTTAGCTATAAATGTTTCTAGTTTCTTTATGGCTGAGTACTACTTCATTTTATAGAAAAACCACATCTTCTTTATCCAGTCTCCACTTGATGGGCATTTGGGTTATTTCCAAGTTTTAGCTATTACGAACTGTGCCGCTATGAACATGGGTGCACATATATCACTGTGGTATGAGTCTTTTAGTTATTTTGGAAAGATACCCAGCCGAGGGATAGTTGGGTCAAATGGGACCTCTAATCCTAGTTCTTTGAGGTATCTCCATATTGATTTCCACAGTGGTTGCACCAGTCTGCCCTCCCACCAACAATGGAGCAGGGTTCCTTTCTCCCCACAGCACCGCCAGCATTTGTCATTGGTTGATTTGTTGATAGCAGCCATTCTTTATGGTGTAAGGTAGAATCTCAGTGTTGTTTTCATCTGCATCTCTCAAATGACCAGCGGTGTTGAACATTTCTTCATATTTTTTTGCTGCTTTTACTTCTTTGAGAAATGTCTGTTCATTGCAGATGCCCGTTTTTTAATTGGGTCTTCGTATTTGGGGGGGGGTCTGATTTTTTTGAGTTCTTTATATATTCTAGATAGTAGTCCTTTGTCTCAGGAGTAGCTGGTAAAAATTTTTTCCCACATTGTAGGTTGTCTCTTAGCTCTGTTGGTGATTTCTCTTGCACTGCAAAAACTTTTTTAATACAATGAGATCCCAGTTGTTGAACAGGAACAGAAAGGGAGTTTTAATGGAGATCAAGGTGGGAGAGAGAAAGAAAAAAAAAGAAAAGAAGATTAATAAAAGGAAAAAATATTTGAGAAAAGAAAAATAGATAAAATATTTTTAAAAGATTAGAGCTAAGTGAAAAATATTACTTTGAAAATAAAAAATACAAATAGAAATAGAGGGCCTCCTTCAGGGTATGCCGCTGTTGACACAATAGACAGCATGGGCAGGAATGTGCAGGTCTAAGCTAATTAGTCTCAGCAAGCCTGCAGCTGTCCTCTGAGGTTCAGGCTGATTTTTGGCTGCAAGGCCCAAGTTGAGATCTCTGTCCTCCTGCTGGGTTGAATTTGCAAGTTTCTACTGTAGGTTCCACCTGTCTTTCCCCTGAAGTTAGACCAGGTTCCGATGTCAGGTACTGGTCCTTCTGACTTACCAACTATGGTGGTGTGGTGTGCCTTTATCGCAGATTTTCTTCGCTTTTCCATTGGGCTTCAGTTTTCATCTAGGAGCCTCAGAGGTCTTCTTTCTGTTGTTCCTGCGTGGCAGCGGGCACGAACACCACTGTATGGGCTCCACTGTGGCACCGGGTTGAAGGGCTAGGCAACTCTGACCAGTAATGATACAGGGGAAAGAGATGTAACTCCTAAACCTGCCCACTTCTCCAAGATACTTTATACAGCAAAGCCCTGTGGAGAGGTAGGTACAAAGTGGAGGGCTTTGTAGATTTGAGTTGGGTTTTGATCTGTTGGCTCTTTAAAAAATTAGAGACAATTCTGACCAGAAAACTGAAATATTTGGTTATCTAAGATTTTGCTATTTAAAAATCCAACTTTGAGGTTTACAACTCTCAGATGAAAGAGCCCATACCCATCTATCTTGACAGAGGGTGGCATTCAGTTATGGTGGGGATGCCATAAAACATAAGACATAATCATAAGACATAACCATAGCTGGTAAAGCCAGAGAAGAAAACAGATGGGACAGATAGGGATCTCAGACAGCTCTTCCTTGTCTGCTTCAGGTTTTGAAGTGAAATTGGAGTTGACTAGAGGAAGGGCACATGAATTTGTGGATCACAGAAAAGAAGAAACTACAAAATGTGTAGGTTGGGTAAAAGGAAAGCAGGGGTATGGGGAAAAAAATGAGAACCAAGACATATCATGTAAAGGTACAAGATCCCAATGATAAATGTAACTGCGTTGTTTGCTTTAAATGTACCAATAAGCTTAACAAGAAAAAAAATGTTTAGGTTGTGAAAATAAATTAGCCATAAAAATATCCATGCTCAGTGGTGCATACCAGTAATATACCACTACTGGAGAGGTTGAGGTAGGAGCATCACGTGTTTGAGGGCAGCCTAGGCAACTTCGGGAGACCCTGAGTCAAAATGAAAAAAGGGCTGGGGATGAATGGTAGAACCCCTCTAGATTTGAACCGCAACCCCACAAAATAAATTAGTAAATAATAATAATACTGTACCAGCTATTCTCCTAACTAAACGTCACAAAATCCATGAGGTAAGTGCTATTACCCCTATTTTCCTTATCAGGAAGTTGACGGCCAGAAAAATTACCCTGTGCAAGTTCTTACCACTGGTAAATGACAGGATCCCACACACTTCAAGATCCAGCTTGTCAGACCCCAAAGCCGAGGTTTATTAAAACCACTATGCTAGGGGGTGAAGGGAGGGCAGGGATAAGGGGAAAAAATGAGAACCAAGACTTGTCATTTAAAGGTACAAGATCCCAATGATGAATGTAACTATACTATATACCTAAAATGTACCAATAAACTCAATGAGAAAAAAAAAATTAGAGAATATTGGCCGGGTGTGGTGGCACATGCCTGTAATCCCAGCACTTGGGAGGCTGAGGCAGGAGGATCACTGTGAGTTTGAGACCAGCC
>NW_022900951.1:15308760-15391260 GCF_012274545.1 Fukomys damarensis | reverse complement strand
TTGTTCTATTTGGGCCTTTCAACAGGGTCTGATGATGCCCTGCCCACATGAGTGAAGGCAGATCTTCTTAGTCTACTGATTCATATGCTAATTTTATTAAGCACACTTGCAGATTCACTCACATACAGTATTTTATCAGCTATCTGGGCTTCCTTTAGCCAAGTCAAATTGACACCGCACCATCACTGTAATGAACCCTCATATACCCCTTATTCATGTGAATATCCAATTATCATTGCATGGTCAGTTTTGTTTCCCCTTTAGTCCTACTTCTTCATGCTCTAATGCTGGATTCATTATAAATCAGACATAACATTTTACCCACTTTATATCAATAAAGGTTAAGGACAGTTTATAAAAGATCTTGATTATGATATATCTAAAATTTAACGATAATTCCTCAACATCATTGTTCATATTTTCCTAATTGTTTCATTTCTTTTTACAGTGGGTTTATGTAAGACACGACCCAGACAAAGTCTATATGTTGAATTTGGTTAATATGAACTTATTTCTTTTTCATTATATTGCTTTTCCCTTATTTTTTCTTTTCATATGGTATGTTGGAGATAGGATCAAGTAAGAACTGAGTGTACTTGTAGGACACTTACTGGAGTCTATCTTAAGCAGTTGGTATATGTGAAAGAAAAATTGAAATATTCCTTAGAATATTTTTCCTTTAAAGCACAGCAGCACCCTCATACTCAGTCTTCCAGAAGAACAAATGCATGTATACTCCTCAGTTGTGATCCAGATATGATCTTACAACATGTATCTTTCAGGAGAAATGGCACAAGTGACCGTGAGAAGGCTGTTCAGGTCATCTTCCAGATTTTGCACAGCTGTGACCACCCATCCCCTGACATGTTCTGCCTCTGTGGGAGGATCTACAAGGATATATTCTTGGATTCAATGTGTGAAGATGATATCAGCCGAGAAAAGGCCATTTCATGGTAAATAGCACATGTGTCTCTGAAAAGAATAGAATTGAATAGGCTGAACATCCAGTGGTCCTTCCCTATGGACATGTGTGTGTGCCTGTCTGCTTGAAGTGAAAAAAATTTGCAGTAAATTGGCCTGGAGATTTCCAGATTCCTTCTTCTAAGTGAAAACTATGAGAACAAGGGTTTTCTGCGAGTCACCCTCATCTCATAAGTTCAACTCATTTATGAGGCAAGAGAAGGCTTAACATGCTTCTTTTCACCTACCCCTTCTAGAACTTTGTTTACTCCATCAGGGAATTATTGTCTCAATAAGCTGTTCATTTATTCATTCACTCAGCAAATGTTAATCAAGGAATTACTTTATACCAGAAACTTTTCTAGATGGGAACGTGGGTACAACCGATGTGAATCCTTGCCCCCAGATGCTTTGCAGTGTTGGAAAGGAAAGTCACACAAACAGAGTAAAATTATAGGATTTCAGCCAATTGTAAGGAATATGGGTAAAAGTTAAGCAGGCAGAGGAAAAAAGAGGGCTTCGAGGGTGGTCTGCAGTGTTAAATAGGGTGGTTGGTAAAGGCAGATAAAGATATATGATGGTGAGTTAGTGGGCTTCACAGACAAGGAGAAAAGTGTTCAAGGTGGAGAGAAGGGCAAGGGCAAATACTTTGAGGAGAAAGCATGCCTGGCGTGCTTCAGGATGGTGAGGGGTAAGCAGAAGAGAGCAGCATGAAATGATAGGGAAGGAAGATTTTTTTACTTTGACTAGGTGGGCACATCATTGGAGGATTCTGAGCCGGGGAGTGACAAGGTCTGACATGCATTTTAACAAGACTATTGTCAGTATTATACAAAGAATGTATTTTGGGAGGTGTCTCAGCTCTGCCTTGAAGCATAACAAATAACCTCAAAAGCTGATGGCTTTAGGGCTGGGGAGTTAGCTCAGTGGCACCTCACCTGCCTTGCAAGTGCAAGATCCTGAGTTTGATCCTGGTACCCCCCCAAAAAAAAGTTAATGGCTTCAAACAATAGCAGTGATGCTGTGGGTTTTCTAGGCAGTTCTAGTCTGGCTTCACCTAGGCTTAAACCTGAAATTAATCAGCTGTAGGGTCAGGCAGGACTAGAAGATCTAAGATGGCCCTGTACCCATTTCATAGTTTGTGTTAACTGTTAGTGCTATACCTTCATTCTTTACCATGTGGTTCTAAGGCTGGTAGATACACTTTTTTACTTGGTAGGCAGCATTCTCAGAGACTGAAGGTATAAGCTGCAAAGCCTCTTGGGGCTTAGGTTTGGGAACTCATGTTCAATCACTTATACCATATGCTGTTCAATAAAGCAAATCACATGGCCTGCCCAAATCAAAAGGGTAGAAAAGAAATACACTACACTTCTGGATAGGAGGAGTGGCAAAGTTGTGTTGAGATGAGTGAAATTTGTGATCATTAAACAGTCTGACACAGGGCCAAGGACAGATGCAGAGAACAGTTAGGAGACTATTGCAATAATTTAGGGGAGAACTGATGGTGTCTTGATCCTGGATAGTAGAGATGAAAATGATAAGAAATTGAATTCTGGAATTTTGAAGGTTTGGCCAACAGTCCTTCATCAAAAGAACTCTTGGCATTTTTGTCTGCTCTCATTAAAATCTCACTGCTTTCCCCCAGCTTCTTCTGCCATACCTGTTGGAGGCTCTGTTATCTGCCCCCTTCCCTTCATCCACACTCACTTCCCTGACAGTCTCAGCCATTCCCACATCTTGGGACCATTAGCTGGAGATCTCCAGCCCAAAATCTGTCCCAAACTGTCACCCTACATCACCCCTTTTTGCCTCCCTGTTCTCCCTGAAGATGGTATGAGTATTTGAGAGTCAACATGTTGAAGGCCGAAGTCATTTTTTTCCCTCTTACAAAGTATGGCTTCCATTTTCTTACTTTTTGACTACTGTTCTTCACCTGCTTACACTTGAACTTTTGGTAAATGTTTGATTCCTACCCTCACCTATCTCCCCATACAGTCAGTTCCAATTTCTAGCCCTTCTGTGAGTCTTTCCTCACTCTTTGTCAATCCTTCCCATCATCACCACCCCTAGGCACTGCCCTGTTTTACTTTTTTGCTAGAAATATTAACAATGTTGTTTGTAGGATCCCTGCTTGTGAGCCTCTAGTCCATCCTTCAGTTCCTCCAGTCAGTCCTTCACAGATTTACAGCTTACTCCTCCTAAAGCTCAAAACTCCCAACACTGATGCCTATTTCCTATTACAGTGATACCTTGGTTCATGGACTTAATTTGTTCTACATTTTTGGAAAAGATGACCGCTTTTGTGTTTGTGTGGGAAAGATGGCTGCAGTCATGTTTGTCACCCAGTGCAGAGTTTGAAAACAAAAACAATTTTTTTTGCTAAATGCTTCTGTTTGTGAATCAAATTGTTTGTAAACAAATGCGTTTGTGAACAAAGGTACCAACATATATATATAAATTCAGATTCTCGGATGGCCATTCTGAATGTTCTGAGAACTTTCTCTAACCCATCTCTATCCTTATTTTCCACTATCTAGTGTATGTTCAACTAAACTGAAGTTCCTGAGGAGCTCATCAAGCTCTTTTTTTTTGATGTTTTTGTTTTTGTGGTACCGAAGATTTCAAGCTCTTGTCTCTATTCCCACCATTTTGTATTCCAGGGGTTTCCTTTGAGAATCACTGCTGTTACATTTCTAGCCATCTTATGCTATATATTCATTCTCTAGAGGGATGTGTTTTTGTAAATTTTTCTGGGTTTGGACTTGTGTACTTTTAGAATACTTATCACATCCTTGCTTGTACAGTGGACGCTTAACTTATGAACTTGATTGGTTCCCAAGGGCTGGTTGTAACTCAGGTTGGTTATAAGTCAGTACAACTGAGATCTGGATGTTTACCTGGGTACATGCTATAGAAAACAAGAGGCAGATGAATCTTCCATTAACCTAATTAACCCAAGTTGTTTGTATGTCAGGCTGGTCGTAATTTGAGGGTCCACCGTATTTCACTATTTGTATATGGATCTTATCTTCTCCATCACAGAGTAGGTTCTTAGAAATCACAGACCTTATTCTTATTTAATGCTAGTAGTAGCTGATGCACTGTATGGTAGAGTGGAATTATCCAAGGTTTTGAAGAGAAGTTGGTGTTTAGTAGAGCTAAAACAGTAAACTGTGTCCAACATTTTGGTGGCCAAGAATTCAACCCTCTAGTTCAGGAAATCACTGCTTATGGCTCCTTCAAGAAAGTCAGAGGAGGGGCCCGGGATTTAGCTCAGTGGCACAGCACCTGCCTGGCAAGCATGAGGTCTTGAATTTAATCTCCAGTACCAAAATAAAGTCGGGGAGTTTTCTGCACCTGGTTCAGAAGACAGTGGTGGTGGATACAAGACAAAATGTAGCCTCAGATCAGAGAGCATTTGCTCTGGATGAGACTTGGTGGTCATTTAACCCAGACCATCAAATATGAATACAGAACATGTGGGCCAGTGAGGTAAGTGACTGGTCTAAGGTCACAGGGACGGTTAGTGGCAAATCTGGGACCATGATTCTGACTGGAGGTCCAATCATCTCTGCCCTCTGTTATGTAATTTTTCACAGCAAAAACATTTATTTATTTATTTATTTTTATTTATTAATTACCGGGATCAAACTCAGGATCTTGCACTTGCAAGGCAGGCACGGTGCCAAAATTTTTTTTAAAAATTAAATCCATCAGGATATGGAATTTTACATTCCCAAAACATATGAAGGAAAAAAGATTGGAATTGGAACTTTGGTGATGACTAAGAAGAACTTTCTTGGCGTCTTGTGGTCTGTCAGATGAAACTTGTATTATGCTCCAAAATTCATAAAGCCATATTTTAATGGACTTAAAAATAACTTCCCTCCAAGTAATAATATTTTATTGTTGAATTCTCTTGTCACATGAATGATAAAATTACTCTGGTTTTGCACATCTTTGGTGTTAACTGTATCACTTCGACATTTTTGTTATCATTTATTTGATTGAATCATTTTTCCTGATCACAATATCATAACTTGCTTATGAAAGAGAAACTTTATGTATAGAAAAGAGAGTTAAAGTGGACCTGTTAACCTTCTCACATGCAAATTATATCCCCAATTTTGTATCTTGTTCCTTATATGGTAGGTAGATCCCTGTCCCCTTCCTTCCACTTATGCCACTGCTATCATAGTTACTTGGGACTTGGATTCTGGTATTATGGCTTCATACATGAAAAAATGATTCCATGTTGTGATAAAAACAAATGACATACAGAGAAATAACCTATGATTTATGCCATTTCTATGTAATAAAAATAATGTACAAGTGGAATCTAACTTGAAAAAGTAAATCTGGAGATCAAATTGTGGTCATCTTTGGAGTTATGATTATAATAAATTTAAATTTCTTTGGATACTGTCATACAATTGCCATATTTATGTGATCACTGTTTTTTATTATAAAAATATAAGTCTTGGGAAGAAAAAATGTAAAACTTGTTAGTGTAAGTTACTGTGTTGTTATATTTTTTTGTAAAGTTATTTGTGAGTTTCATGTAGCTGTTAATCAGGTGAGGAAGGAAACTGTAATAAATATTTTTATGAGAACGTAATTTTTACCTGTACCATTATCTGTGCATTTTTGTTTAGACATAATAGTATGATATAATAAGAATTTGATTCTATAATTAACAGGTATCGCAAGGGATTTGAACTCCAGCCATCTCTTTATTCGGGAATTAACCTTGTAATTTTGCTGATAGTTGCTGGACAGAACTTTGAAACTTCTAGGGAACTAAGAAGAATAGGTAAATCTGTTTATTATTGCAGATGTTGATGCTTTCATTACACAAGTTTAGCATTAAAAATTGTGTCCAAATAACTAGTATTCTATTTAAAAAATAACAGTTAATTGCTGACAGCACACCTAAAACTGCAGCCAAAATAAAATGCCTGCTTTTTTACTATGATAAGGAACTAGAAGGAGTTTTCATGACATCTCTAAAATTCAAATTCTAAAGGTGTCCATCTGAACAATTTGTTGGAAAGAAAAGGGAGCTTGGAGAAAATGAGCAATTACTGGGATGTGGCTCACGTCTTCACCATCACCATGCTGGTCAGCAATGTTGGGAAAGCTATCCAGGCAGCGGAGAGGTTGTTTAGACTGAAGCCTCCAGTCTGGTAAGTCTTACCTGTACCTTGTCATCATTCACCTCAATATCTGACCTTGCTCTGAAATGTCTCCCCAAAGGAGAAAAGGTAGAAATGCACAAAAGAGTAATAGCTGCCGTTTCTCCTTCTGACTTCTTCATTAAAGTAGTTAGAGCAGACATAACAGGTCTGAGAGCTCACTGCATTTATGTGAGGGAAGAGAGAGACATATGAACACACAGAATAAGCCCTTACACACTCCTTCAGATTAGACTTTCAATCCTATTAACTTCTTCAGGTTGTCTAACTTCTTAAGAGCAAAATATTCTTTGGCAATTGTATGTATTACTCATTTGTGAGAAAGCACACAGTAAAGTTTAAAAAGCGCACCAAGAAATTGATGTTCATAATAAATGAATACTGGAACTAAAAGACCAATAATAGAGTGTGGTCTCTAAAATAGCAGCACAGCAACAGCCTGAAGTTAGGCCATTGTGCAACCATTTAAGTGTGTAGGCAAGAAAAGACATGGAAGTGTGCTCATGATTTATTGTAGAGTAAAAGCCGGTTTCAGAGTATATTTTTCCTTATTAGTGGCTCTCAATCTTTATCGTGCATCAAAATCACCTGTGCTGATTAAAATACAAATTAATGGGTCCACCCTCAGGTTTTCTAGTTCAGTAGGTCTAAGAACCTGAAAATTCGCATTTACAAATGGTAAGATGCTGATGCTAGGTCTGGGAAACCACACTTTGAGAACTTTTTTTCTACAGGATCTTGTTTTAGTTATATATGTGTTTGATGTGTGACTCACAGGGAAAGGTCTGGGAGAAGTAACCACTCTACTTCCCCATAGACATAAAGCTCTGTCACTATAATTGTGGTTATCTTGTTGATGGCTGCAGTCTCATAGTATATGCTCAGTAGATATTTACACAATGGTTAAAGGATAAAGGAGGGGTTTTCTCCAAAATATTGACTGGTTATCTCAGAGAAATAGCCTTATAAGAATTTTCTTTTTTTTTTCCTCTCATTGAGTTTATTGGTACATTTTAGGTATACAGTACAGTTACATTCATTATTGGGATCTTGTACCTTTACATGACAGGTCTTGGTTCTCATTTTTCCCCTTGTCCCTGCCCTCCCTTCACCCTTTCCTCCCTTCCCCATTTACAAACACTTTATTTCCATTTTTTCATTTTCTCATTTTTTTTTCCCTTACTACTTTTCCCCTACCCTTCCCACTTTCCCTACACCTTTAGCATTTTTCTTCCTATTTCACATTGTCAATTATATCATTAGGATCTCCTTACAAGAATTTTCTAATTTGTTTTATTGCTTATCTCAATTTTCTTAGTTTTCTAAAATGCTTATGGATGATCAAGTTGAGTGTTTTCTTATCTAAAATGTTCAGGACCAGAAGTGTTTCAGATTTTGGGTTTGTTTATTAGTTTGAGATATTCTCATAGACCTTACCCTTTGAACATCACTAATTCAAATCTGAAATGCTTCAAAACTCTAAAGTTTTGAGTGCCAACATGATGCTCGTAAAGTATTGGATTTTGGAATATTTCAGTTTTCTCTTCCTCACATTAGGGATAATCACCCCATACTTGAATATTTTTTTTCTCTTTGGTGTTAACAGCTGTGTTTATTCACTCTGTCCACACTAGCCAGGGTAAAAATTGTAGTAGACTTACAGGACTTTTGGAGCCCACACTACTCAAGAAATAAAACATAGGCAGGCTTACAGGAATGCCAAGGTAAAAAGTCTTTATTTTAACAGGGCCTGTGCTGCAGCACAGTTGTGGGGGAGGGGGCTAGTACATAGGAAGGAGCCCTCCTAGATTAAAACCATGTACTAGAATAATTACTTAAAATTTACTTTTAGTAGTCCATGTTCACTTGCCACATCTTATTTCCCACTTCAGTGGTCCAGTTCCCAAAGGTAGGAGTCTCTTCAGTTATGCCTAGTTTGATTTTATTTCTTCCCAATCCAAAAGATGTTAAATTTGGTTCAGAAACCATCATAGCCTCTTAAGAGTTCTCTGAGGCTGAGAGACTACAGAATGAGGATGGCCTCCAGCCTTGCTAGAATGGCTGCTCTGTGCAGAGTCCTAATATTTTGTTTTGTTTCAGTTTTGTTTCTGTGTTTTGGGTACTGGGGATCGAACTCAGGACCTTGAGTGGCGGTACCACTGAGCTGAATCCCTGACCCTACAGAGTCCTAATATTAAGGTGTATTCCTACATCTAGACCAGATATTGCTGATTCTAGGTGAAAAGACTCCAGGATTGGATGAATTCTCATTATATCTGCCCCTGGGCTGACTTGCAGTATTTTTTACTAATTGATTCAGAGGTCCCCAAGACCACTGTGAGGTTCATGATTTACTAGAAAGACCCATAGAACTCAGAAACACTGTTATACTCACAGCTTTGGTTTATTATAATGAAAGGTTAAATTAGATAAGGCAAAAGGCAAAAAAAAAAAAAAGGACACATGTGTGTAAATACCGAATAGTTTCTCTGGTGTGAAAAACAAAGTGTAAATGAGATTCAAATTGTATAATTGGTAATGTGAAATAGGAAGAAAATGGCTAAAGGAGTAGGGGAGTGGGAAGGTTAGGAGAAAGGAAAGAAAAAAGAAAAAATATGAGTAAAGGAAAAAATGGAAACAAAGTCTTTGTAAATAGGAATGGTGGAGGGGCTGGAGGGAGGGCAGGGGTAAAGGGAAAAAAGAACCAGGATCTGTCCTGTAAAGGTACAAGATCCCAATCATAAATGTAACTGTAGAGTACACCTAAAAAGTACCAATAAACTTAATGGAAAAAAAAGTTTAATTTGCCTAAGGGCAACAAAGGTGTGGACAGAGTCAAGAGTCCTTCACATTAAAAATTTACCTGGTCAGATTCTATTTAAAAATAAATGAAAACAGTGAGTTGAAGATTAATGATTGCCAGGGATGAAAGTGAGGATAGAAATGGGAAGAAAATTGGCATGACTATAGAAAGGCAGCATGATAGAAGTGGTCTCTACCTTGACTGTATCAGTGGCAACACCCTGCTTATGATACTGTACTATAGATTTGCAAGATGCTGCCATTGGGGAAAACTGGGTCAAGGGTAAAAGTGTTTCTGTATAATTTCTTACACCTTCATGTAAATCTAAAATTAGTTCAAAATAAAAAGACAGTGGAATGCTAGGGATTTAGCTCAGTGGCACTGTGCCTGCCTGTCAAGTGCAAGGTCCTGAGTTTTGATTCCCCCCCGCAAAAGACATTGGGTTGAAATTGTGTAATTGCTTTGACTGAAGAGCTACTAGCTTTGGTTATTGAAGGCAGTTATCATGTTTTCCAGTCACTACACTTTGGATACTATGTACTAAAATTGATGCTATTGACCAATGTTGGGTAAAAAGCCATGTTATGATTTTGTCAAACTGCCTTATTTGCCTACTGTTTGGTTTTCCTTTAATTAGTTATGTGACTGCCAATGATTGGTTTTGAAGTGCTCATGGCATAAGATGAATTTAATTATACTGTATAAAGTTTCAGGGAAGCTTCTTTTAAAGGGAATAAAATTAAGTTTCTTTAGGATCTAATTCATAAATTTTTGTGACTTTTTTCCAGGTACCTGCGATCATTAGTTCAAAACTTGTTGTTAATTCTGCGCTTTAAGAAACTTGATTTTGACTATTCATCCAGTCAAGAACAACTTAACTTCTGGTTAGAAATAATTTTTGAAACGACTAAAGTTCCTGATGGACTCAGATTTCCAGTAAGATGTGCTAAATCAATCTCTTTTCCCCGCTCTCTCCCCAGCCCCTGAATAGTTTTAAGATAGACAAAAGAAAGTAGGATTTGTGTTATCTAATGATTGAGTACTCTGAAAGGGACAAAACTATAATTTAAAAAAATTTTATTAGTACATTTTTGCAATACATGTTTACATTCATCTTAGAAAGTAGGTACATGTACATAATATATCTTGATTCTTTCCTTTTATCGCCACCTCCCTGCCTCCATGTCTAAATTCTCTTTCACCATTTTTTTCATTATTACTACTTTTAGTTTATGTTCAGGACATATAATGTTTATATTCATTGTGGATATTTGATACATGTATATGACACATCTTAAATCTTTTTACATTCCTTTTCCCTCCCTCTCTTCCCTCATCCTTGGTCTTGTAGACACCTTCCCATTTGCAAAAGATCCATCTCCTCTTTCTTTATATTTCAAATTACTCAAATGAGAGAAACCATTATAGTATTTAAGCTTCCATGTCTGATTTATTCACAATATTATATTTTTCATGTGTATCCATTTTCCTACAATGTCTTGAATTTATCCTTCTTTATAGCTGAGTGTAGTTTTCCATTATGTATAGATACCACATTTTCTTTATCCATTCTTCTGATTATGGATGGATGTATAGGCTGCTTCCAGGATTTAGCTATTATGAATTATGCTGCTATTAACATTGGTGTGCATATATATCACTGTAATGTGATGTCTATAGCTCTTTTAGAGACCTACCTAGAAAGAGAATAGTTGGGTCAAATGGAATTCTATTTTTAGTTCTTTAAGAAATCTCTATATTGATTTCCATAATGATTGTACTAGTTTACATTCCTACCAACAATGTAGGAGTATGTTCTTTTCACTGCAGCCCTATGAGCATGTATCATTGTTTGATTTATTGATGATTGGCATTCTTTCTGGTATGAAACCTTAGCATTGTTTTATTTTTTTCCTCAGTGAGTTTATTGGTACATTTTAGGTATACAGTACAGTTATAGTCATCATTGGGATCTTGTACCTTTACATGACAGGTCTTGGTTCTCATTTTTCCCCTTACCCCTGCCCTCCCTTCCCTATTTACAAAAACTTTATTTCCATTTTTTCATTTTCTCATATTTTTTTCTTTTCCCTTATTTCCTTTCCCCTTACCCTTCCCACTTCCCCTACACCTTTAGCCCTTTTCTTCCTATTACACATTGTCATTTTTACCATTAGGATCTTATTTACAATTATAGCTTATTCACACCAGAGAAACTATTTGGTATTTACACATGTGTGGCTTATTTACTTCACTTATGAGTATGACCTCAATATGTATGCATCCATTTTCCTATGAGTAACTCTAATTTCTCATTCTTTTTTTTGTATTTTAATATTTTATTCATAAGTTATTTTAAACATCTGTAAAACATCAATCCCTTATTACCTTTTTAACATTATAAAACTTCAAGTGGTAGAAGAAACAAAAAATATGTAGTGAGACTGATTATAATTCAGCAGTATAGTTACAGGAAAACTAAAAAATCCACCATTACCAAAAAACCAACCAACCAACCTATCAGGCATATCTACATTTTATTTCCCTTTAGGCAATAGTTTTTAAAAAACAACATTTTTAAAGAGTCAGCCCTTACAAACAGAGATAATCTTTCAAAAAATAAAATCCAGTATCTGGATTCTCAGTACTCACAAAACCTACTGGAAATGTCTGGCTGTCAGCCAATCACGTCACACTCAAATTGCTTCATACCATGAGTGACAATCAGTGACTAACATCAGTCGGCAAATCCTAATTCCAAGGGTTACCAAAGACTACCATTGTCTTATTGCTGAATTGTACGTAATGCATGTTCTTTGGCAACTTTATCAATTAACACCATGGATAATTATAAGGGTTTGGATTAGCTTAGTGTTTCCAAATTTCATTATAATATTTAAATGTAACTTCTAATAGATGCAAGAATAAGAAAGCCTCCAAACATGCCTAATACAATGACCAAAAAGATATGCTAAAAATAAAGTCACTACTAAAAGCTTTTCAGTTGTATGTACAAATACACAATTTAACTCAACTTTATCAATTAAAAATATTATACTGTTAGCTCTAATTCCCATCAGATCATCTGTGATAAAAGGACAAAACATAAACATTGAAACTAACATCAGGGTATCTGTCAGTTTTTCTGGAAGGTTGTTTTATATAAATTCAAAGTGGCCTAAAATTAGCCAGAATTTTATATGAATCCTTACTATAATATTTCAAAATTTACACTTTAAAATATTAATTTTAACTGCTCCATGGATTAAACCTATTTTGAAAGCTTAGCAAATAACTAAGAAATTTAAATAGGAAGTTCAAGCCCAGAAGTCTGAGAAATCTTTTCTATATAGCAAAATCACCAACTTCAATGGCTTTATCCCTCTAAAACTCACACAAAGTAAATTAAAATAGGTACAGCAGAAAGTACAGTTGGAAGCATGTTCACACAACTCAATAAATGATAAAGGTTAGCTAGCAAAAATTCAAATAAGCCTATATGCAAACACTTGTCAGCAAATTTGCATGAATAAAAAAGTATTCATTTGGATCATTTTGTGTACAGCTTGTTTACAATTTAAAACAAGTACAACTGAAAACATTTCTACGTAAAAGCCACAACAAAATCAAATGAAACACTAAGTAACAGACTTAAAAACTGGTCTCTCTCAGGAATTCATAAGGGAATAGCTGACTGATACTATTCTAAGAAATGCCCTCTTCCTGATCAATCATTTCTGTTTTAACTGAAAACACATCTGCCCGCATATGTTTTGGAATCTCTGAACCTCGGACTTTCAGAGCATAACAAGCATTCTCCACTTTAGCTAGACTCTGTTTCAAGGTATACAGCTTCTTAGAGACCTCATAAGGCCCTGTGTTGCCAATGAATGAGAATCCATCATAAGCCTGGCGTAAAAACCGGCTTACTTCAAAGGGGGTGTCAATGTCCCCGTTCCCCACACTGTTAATACACATCCGTATCAATTCTCCAGTTAAATCGGCTACTCCCAGGAGGTAATCAACAGGTGTGACTTTCAGGCTTCATGTGACCAGCTGCTTATCCTGTGCATCAGAGGAGGGATTCTTGTTTTCTTTTCCACTGTCTTCTTGTAAATATCAACTGTTTATTAATTTCATCTATGCTGATTAATGACTGTGTTTTGATGAAGTGTTGAAAAGAGACAGCTTCCACATATTCCTGTAGTCAGTTTGTGGAGGTTGCAGACTATAATTGGCTCACTCCAAGGCAGCGATAACAAACAGGCACAGCAGAGCAGAAACGACGTGGCACACTCAAGGCAGCAAAGCATAGCAAGAGAGTTTAGGTAATTTCTCATTCTTTATGGCTGAGTAATACTCCATTTTATAGAAAAACCACATCTTCTTTATCCTTAGCATTGTTTTAATTTGTATTTCTCTAATGGCCAGAGATGTTGAACATTTTTCATATGTTTATTGGCCATTTGTACTTTTTCTCAAGTATTTATTCATTCCCTTGCCCATTTTTATTAGGTCCTTTATTTAGATGGTTGAGGTAGTTTGAGTTCTTTATTCTAGATATTAGTCCTCTGAGGAGTAGCTGGTGTCTTAGTGACTTTACTCTCATTGCTGAAACAAAATACCTGATGGCCAAAGTTAAGGGAGGAAACTTAGCTCAGTTTGTAGAGGATTCAGTCCATAATCAGCTGGTTCCAAGGCAGGGTGGCTTGGCAGAGAGGCATCACAGGAAAGTAGTTCATGGTGGACAGAAGGCAGAAAGCACCAAGCGACAATGGCAGCTTCATTCTGTCCCTTTTTATATTTTATCTAGGCTCATTAAACATCTAATACAAGATGGAATTGTTAGGATTATGATAATGATTTTGTTCCTGTATAATAACATTTTAAAATCTTCTTTTAATTATGAAATATTTCAAACTTGAAAAGTACCAAACCAGTAACAAAACAGACACTTGTGTAAGCTGTATTCAGGTTTAGCAATCTTAAACATGTTGCTTTGTTTTGGAGATTTAGTCCTTCGCTCCCTCTTTCCACCTCTCCACCTGCCACCTTCTCTCTCTCCCTCCTTCTCCTCTTCTCCCCTTTCTCTTATAACCAAAGAACATCTTGCAGGTAGAAGTAGCACTCACTTTTCATCTCCCTTCAATTATACAGACTTGCTATCTGATCACCATCCAGTCTAATTCCTTGTTCTCTCAAAAGTGGTAACTTCCCTCTTCTCTTGTCACCAATTCAGGCAGGCCTTTCTTGGCCACATTATCTGATGAAACACACAGGCACACATGCACACACACACACACGTGCGCACACCTACCTGTCTTCTCTTCAGAGCACTACATGACATTAGATTGTATATCCCTAACTGTTTGCTGCTCTGTCTGTCCCATTGGAGCACAACCGTGTCACAGGCAGGGCCTTGTGTGTCTTGCTTTACCCCCAGCTACTGGAGTCATGCTTGACATAGTTGATCTTCCATCAGTATTGGTTGAGTATAAATCGTCCTACTTTCTCATTGGGCAGGCTCACTTGTTTTAGGTTCCTATATGTTACAAGAATCTTTTTATTTTAGGTTCTGGTGATAGAGCCAACCAAAATCTACCAGCCTGCTTATGTGTCTATCAACAGTGAAGCTGAGGAGAGAACAGTGTCTTTGCGGCATGTTTCACCCTCAGAAATGGTAAGGGAAAAAAATCATAAAAAGCTTTTTCTTCTGTATTTAATCAAATATTTGATTTTCTAGTAGGAAAGTCTGTATGATACTACTGGAATAAATAGGTACCTATGCTTAATTTCCAAATTATGGGACAGTATGAGAAGGTATACTCACAGATGAAAGAAAGGAGAGAGATTTTTCCATTTTTTTGTACGTGTATATATGTATACAGGGGGCTTATGTGGATGTGTTTATACACAAGTATAAATATAAAAAATAAAAGATTTGGTTTATTTTTACTTGCTTTTTTTTTGGTATCAGGAATCGAACTTGGGACCTTGCATTTGCAAGGCAGGCGTTGGAACCACTGAGCTAAATCCCTGGCCCTTGGTTTATTTTTAAGTTAAATAATAAGGAACTAAATAAAGGATACACAGAGTACCTCCATATTTTTCAAATCTTGTCGCCATCTTCATCCCCAGTGATTTGATGGATATCCCTGTGTCCTTTCTCTAAAAGCACATACACATGTATAATGTATATGTCTATACATTTTATGCATACACAGAGGCATTTTATATTATAGTGTGACCATATGGCACAAGTTTATTGTTTTGCAGTTTCCTGCTTTTAATTCATCTATACATCATGGGCAGTTTTCCATACAGTACACATTGACCCACTTGATTTCTTAAATATCATAGTTTCTGTGTTTCCATATCATATGTAATTCCTGATCTAGATGAACCTACTTTATTTTACCTTTTTCTTACTCATGCCTATTTAGATCCCCACTTTTTACTCTTGCCAGTGATAGGTCAGTTTTTATTTGGTTGCTCTATCCTCCCATGTTCATAGAAGCATTTTAGGAGCAGATTCCCAGATATGGGCTTGCTAGACTTGTGTTTAAATTTCTAATAGTTACTATCAAATTTTTGCTTTTTTAAAAGTTACTGTGAAATTTATACCATTCCAATTTACACTTGTACCAGCAGTACAGGAGATGAGAGGTTGTAATTGCCCATTAAAGAGATTAAAGAAATGCTCAGCTAGATCTGATGTTCTGTAGTGTTAGTGATGTTTTCATCTCTCTATCTAAAGTACTTCATGAGTTTTTAAATTTCATACATTTTTCAGTAATAAATGTAGCACCTTTGAAAAGCTCTTTTGATAAATTTATTTGCATGTGTGTGTTTCCATTGAAGTATGGGAAGATTTCTGCCATTAACTTGGCAAAGGAAGAGGATTTTTCTTCCAGGAAACAAAGAGTGTGAACAATTATGTTGTAATCAGATAAAAATAAGCAATATCTTTAAAAATAAAATGTAACATTGTAGAATAAGCAGAGGCTTAAATTTGTATTGGAGACTCCTTATCAGATATAGTCGTATCTCAAGTGAAGGCCAGTAACCTTGTCCAATATTTAACATTTGAGCGATCTTATCTTTGGAAATAGAGTCAACAGCCATAAATGTGGATGGACTGCTATGATGTGCTTGGGTTTTTTTCCGGAACTGTGTACATTAAATATTTTAGTCTAAAAGAGAAAAATTCAAGCTATAATAAAGTACATACATGGTGTTCATACAGATGAATCTTAGAAGAATGAGCATATCTTTAAATATTTAAAAAAAATAAACTTGTTATTGTAGTATAGATTTAGCCTCCCTAACTCAGAAATCTGAAATGCTATAAAATCCAAAACCTTTTCAATGGGAGTGTTCAGAAAGTTCTGGATTTTTGAGCTTTTTGTTTTTCAGATTTTCAGATCCGGGATGCTCAACCAGTAAATTCTGTGCAAATACTATAAAATCTTCAAAAATTTCAAAATCTGAAATGCTTCTAGTCCCAGTCATTTCAGATAAGGATCTTCCACCTGTATAATATACACGTGGAAAACTGCATAAATCATAAATGTACAGTTTGATGGAGTTTTACAAGGTGAACTCACTTCAGTAGCTAGCATCGGTCAAGAAATAAAATATCTGCAGATCTTGTTCCTATTCTCTTTGCGCAGGCCTCCAGATGCCAGCAACATGGAGCACCCTGTTCTCATTTCAGAAATTCCTGGGCCAGATACCAACCTTGCTTACTTTGTTTATGTTATCAGTGCCGCTGTCATATAAGGAAAATTTTTAAATTTTGTTGTATAATCTTTATTTCATTGATATAGATGAAAAATGCCTCATATTTTGACAAATACTTGCAGAAAAAGCTAATGCTATTAAAGTGACTCAATACTTTTAAAGCAAAATGGCTTGATCTCATGACATTCTACCAATTTGGGCCACCTCATTTTGAATCTTATAATGGTTTCTGACTCTTAATATAAATTTCTGTTGGTACATACAATATCTTACTAGTTGCAAATGTTTTACTTTATTCGTATATAGTCTGTAATAAGAAATGGAAAAGAACTCTTCAGTCACAATTGCTAGTTTTCCTTGAATGATAAAATGTTTTGCATATGTGCTCGTAGTTGTTGCCTATTTCTTTGAGAGGAATCTTCACGTTTTCCTTCATTTACAATTTTCTATTAGTCATGGTGGGCGAGCTGCTACAATAAACAGCTGCCAAATCTCAATATCTTAATATGATAAGTTTTTCTATGCTTCATGTTATAACCTGGTTGGCAGGAACCCCCACTCCATCTCCTAGTGGCTGAAAAAAAAGGAGAGTGCTGTGGAGGTTTTTATGGGCCACGCCTGCAGGTGGTACACAACACTCCTGCTCACATCCTAGTGATCAGGACTCTGTCATATGCTCCATCTAACTGAGAGGGGGGCTAGGAAATGTAATTTAGACATGTGCTCAGGGGGAAAAGAAAATGATGATTAATAAATACTGAATGGCTCAGTGTTCTATCATAGTTCTATTACAGTTGTGCTTCTCCAAACACTTTTGCAAGTTACTCAACTTAGGTGGGTTAATTCCAAACCTGTTTTAGAGTTTGCCTGCTGTGTTGACAAAAGGTAAAAGACTGCTCAGTGTGTATTTATTGGGTGCTCATTATTTCTATCTGAAATTATTATTTCAAGTATACATTGTTTGCTCTAAACTGTATTAGAATTATTAATGAATTTTTAGATATAGTAGAAAGTGTTTCTGGTGTTCCAACTTGTGCAAATTATATTGCTCTAACACCTAACCCCTACTGAAAGTAACAGAAGTGATTGACCAGAAGTGGTTGATTTTTTTAGAATGAATCTAAAAAAAATTATCCTTAGAAAAATCAAGCTACTGATTTCTCTCTTTGACAGTTGCAGACACAAATCCATGAATGGAAGTTTACAGCCTCTTCTATCAAGGGAATAAGGTAACATAAGAAAAAATAAAAACTATTGCTTTAACACAAATAATAATGATCTGCTGCTGTTACTGTTTTGTGTTAGGCTTGAACACAGGGCCTTCACAAATGAGCTACATCCTACCTAAGCTCTTTTTAAAATTTTTTTACTTTGGGACTCTCACTAAGTTGCCTGGGCTGGGCTCTTGCCTCAGCCTCCCAGGAGTGCTGGGATTACAGGTGTGCACCACCATGCCAGGATTAAGGACTTTTTTGTTTGTTTGTTTGTTTCTTTTTGTTTTGTACCAGGGAGCAAACTCAGGACCTTGTGCTTGTGAGGCAGGTGGCAGCACCACTGAGCTAAATCCCCAGCCTGATATTCTTTTAATGGAACCTAAAATAGATTATTTTCTGTTTTGTTGGTCAACCTGAGGATTATAGTGTGTAGCCAGTGAGTGAGAGCTTCTTGGTTTGTTAGAACAGTAAATTTTCTCATGTCCAGCAGTAGAAATTTTCTTGTCTCAAATTTAAAAAGAAAGTAAAGCTACATCCTTAAAAAGAGAAAATGTATCTTCGTTGGTTCAGAAAGGTTTAAGTGCTCAGGGCCCCTAAAATCTGAATCCAGGAGTTTTATTGTGAGTGGCACTTGGGTGAGTCTGTCTGGAAAAGCAGTGGAGCCATGGGTATTGATATTAGGGAGAGAGAGAGGTGATATATTCCAAGAAGTGTGGTTCTTGCTTTTTGGATCAGGAATGGTGACCATTTGTGACTTTCCTCAAGCAGAGCTAAGTACACCTTTCCCCAAGTACAGCTACGCCTTAGTAGCTGTTATTTCTAATACCTGCATGCTGTGTGACTTTGGAAAGTCACCCAGCCTATCTAGGTCTCAGTGTCTTGTTTTTTATTAAATCAAGAGCTTGGACTAGGTCTTTCTGTCCTTTCTCTGATTCTAACACTACCTCAGACCACAGAAGGAATCCTCAGTTACTTCCAGACACAGTACAACTCCCCACGAGGAATGTAATTATTATGTACTGCAACATGCTAATAAAAAATAAAAATTGAAAAAATGGACTAATTGTTGACATCACTTTAATGGGAGGGAAATAATAAAACTAAATTTGGGTAATACTGCCCAGAAAATACAAGGTGATCAAAAAATATTGAATATCTTCAAAATTGTATTACTTGGTGACAGAGTTGTACAAGAACGTGTAGGAAAGGACATTCTGTTTGTACTTCTTCATAGAGACACCTATAGCTGCCATTTCATTCAGGGGCTTGGGGTGACTCAGAACTTGATACTATATGACATGAAGGGTATGCTTTGGGTATTCCTACTACTGTCTAATGAACTGTGATATAGTTCCTTTATAGATTGGTTTTTAGAACTTAATGCGTAACCTAGCTTTAATTATTTTTAATCACACTGGTTGGTTGTAGTTTCAACACTCTGTCATGTCATCCATAGCATAAAGAAGAAAGTGTTGAATCTCAGGAAGAGATGACTTAGAAGAGGCCTGCTAAAGAGGCTTCTTTTATTTGGAGATCTAATCATAGAAGAGAATCAATATAGCCTGATTCTTTATATTTCCACCTGGCAGAATGAAGGCCATTGCAGAGGGTTTAGTCAAGGATGAGTGATAAGCTTTCTAACAGTGAAATCTGTTGGCAGATTGGAGTGTGATGACATTCTTTCACTGGATATGTTTAGGCAAATTGCTGCTTATTTGGGGTACTGTAGAGTCAGGTCCAGATGTAGGGTGGAGATGCACCAGATTGCATTTAAAGGCCTGTATTGAGCTAAGATGCAGTGTTTATTTCTGTGTATTTTGTGTGACCACAAATACCATGTCCTGGTATTTTCCAAGTCTACAAATGCCTTTGATACCATAATAAATTACTTCAGAAATACTTGGCTTTTTCTGAGATTGTAAACTCCTAGAGAAAAGAGACTATATTTATACCCTCTTCTGTTGCTCATATGTTTAGCTTAGCAATTAGTATAGAGGAAGCTCTTGATACACATTAAAGTCAGTTGATAAGTACCAACTCAATCATAAGCAAGATAAATGTCCCTGGTATTAAAATTTCATAGAGAACTAAAGGGCAAATTTTGGGAGTGTTTGTGAAAAGATTAATGAATCAAGAATCTGTAAAATGAAAGAAAATCTATTACTATATTTTCTCAAAAATTTAAAATTGGTATCATATCTTATGTATAAATATGTTTTGAAATTTGTAGCCTCTCCAAGTTTGATGGACGGTGTTGTTTTCTGTATGTCTACAATAATTCTGATGACTTTCAAATCTACTTTTCAACAGAAAACCGGTGTAGCAGGTGAGTTATGACTAATTCAGGTAATTGCAATCTATGGTGAATCATTTTGGAAGGTCCTTTTTTGTGAAAAGTATTTGCTTTACTAGGTTTCTTAAATTTTTAACTTACAGAAAATTATTTTTACAGTTTTGAGATAAAATCCACATACCTTGCAATCATTTAAAGAATACAACTCAGTATTTTTAGTATATTTACAGAATTTTCAGCCATTACTACATTCTAATTTTAGAATATTTTCATTACTTCTTCAGAGAAAACCAGTATCCATTAGCAGTTACTCCCCATTTTTGCCAAGCTCATCGCCATAATCCAAGCCTTATGCAACCACCCTTTCAATCTCTTTGAATATGCCTATGTTAGATATTTTGTATACAAGGAGTCATAAAATATGTGGTCACAACTGGCTTTTTCCACTTAGCTACATCCCCAGCCCCTTTTTTAGTTTGAGACAGGATCTTCCCAAGTTTCCCAGGCTGGATGTAACTATAAATCCTCCTGCGTCAGCCTCCCAGAGTGCTGCGATTATAAGTGTGTGCCACTGTGCTTGGCTTTGTTGATTTAATAATTTTTAATTGTGGTGTGATATACATAATTCATAAAATGCTCTTAAAGATATAATCAGATAAAACTACGTATGCCTACATCCAGGTATTGTCTCCAAAATCGATGCCTTGTGCCCTTTTACAGTCATTAAGCCCACTTCATTGATAACAATTTTGATTTCTGTCACATGATTAGTTTTATTTTTTTACCTTCAAATCAAGAGAATCAAATAATTTGCAATTTTCCTTCTCCCTTCTTTTCCTTAAAATGGTAGCTATGTGATTCAGTCACGATATGTGTATGTGTCCATCCTTTTAATATTTTTGTGGTTTTTCCTTGTGTAAGCATGTGACAGTTTTTCAGATGCCTTTTGGTGAACATATATACAATATTTATTTCTGTTGAATATACATCTGGGAGTGGGTTACTGGGTTATATAGGTCAGGTTTATATTTAGCTTTGGCTAATACTATGAGTTTTCCAAAGTAGTCTCATGAATTTACACCCCTACCAGCAATGTATGACAGTTCTAGTTGCTCCGTATACTTAAACATCAATTAATATTATCTTTTAAATTTTAGTTATTTGATGGATGCATATCATGTATCTCCTAAAAAATCTAACTATTAAGTTTCCCGGTGTTCAAATACTAGGAGAAAAAGAGGGATAGATTAGTTAGCAAAAAGACTATTTTAAAGTTTTATGGAAATTATTCTGAATGTTTTTCCCTGCCATCTTGAGAGAAAATACTGAATAAAAAGTTTTGCTAGATCATAATTACTTATATGCAGATAAAGAACTTCAAAAGTCTATGCAGCTTAACAGCATATGTAAGAAAGATTTATGGATAATGGTAAATATTAGAATTCTCTGTGCCAGTGGAATAATGTAGCAAACATATGCATTTCCTCCCCTTGAATAAAACTATATCTCTCTGATAACTCTCTAAAACTTAAGAGAGATGGTCCTGCTGTTCTTAGCACTGATTAGACTACCCCTAGAATGCTAGTATCAGGGTCAGACCTGAAGAATAACACAGGGACACATTTGAAGAATGACCTGTTAGTGGAGTGACTCAAGTCCTGAGGGAAACAGTGAAGAAACAAGACGGAAAGACTTAGAGGGACATGAAAAAGTATGTACATTGCTAATGGGTGCTGTTAATATAGAAAAAATTCTTTTAAAATTTATTTTTATTTAATTTTAACTAATAAAAATTATTTATTTATAAAGTACCCTGTGATGTTTGATGCATATGTGTATTGTATAATGATAAAGTCAGACTAAATATGTCTGTCTCCTCAATTATCATTTCTGTATGGTGAAAACATTTAAGATCCTTTCTTCTAACTTTTCAAAAAATATATATGGAACATTACTCTTATCTATAGTCACCCTATTCTCCAATGGGACAGCAGGACTTCTTTCCCCCTTCTAAGTACATCTTAGTCCCCATTGATCAACTTTCCCCATCCCTCAGTTCCTACTACTCTTCCTAGCCTTTGGTAACCACTTTTCTGCTCTCAACTAAAATCTTTCTGAAACATATGCACTCCCATGCTTATTGCAGCACTATTTACAATTACCAAGACTTGGATACAACCTAAGTGTCCATCAGTTGATGAATGAAGAAAATGTGGTATATAAACACAAACGGGATTGACTGTAAGCAGTCTATAAATAGAACCCACATAAAAGAAGTTTCAGGTCAATAAAAGGGAAACATTTTTCATTGAGTTTTTTTCAAGGAATGAACTGCCTTTGGGAAGTAATGAGTTCTCTGTTGCTGAAGGTGCTCAGCGTTATCATTGTGCATAGTTGGTGGAGATACTGTATAGAGAAGATTCAAATACCATGTGGGTATTGGGTCTAGATTAGATAAACACTGAAGTACCATGTCAAATCACAGAGGGAATTGATTAGTTCCATGGCTCACAAAAGATCGGCTATGTTTCAATACAATTTAATGCAGTGGTGGTGAGCCTATGGCACGCATACTGCAGCAGGCTGTTTGTATCATTGATGGCTCTGAAGGGTTCAGCATCACTGGTTTAATGTAATAATGCCAAGTTAAAGATAAAGAACCATAGTGATCCTAATGAGCAGCATCTTTGTGACATTTACTGTTCTAGGTTTTGCTATTTTGTCAAAGAGATGCTGACCAATGCAGTGGGCCCTACAGTGGAGCTGGACAGAGAGACTGATGGAGACACATTAGAAGTAAGTCACAGAAGGCCTAGAACTTGGAAAGAATTCCTTATTCTATCTTTGATGCTTAAAGTAAATATCCCAATTTTCATGTAAAAAATTGAGCATATTTTAAAATACTATTTTCTGAACTAGCCAGCTATCACCATCCATGGCTGTCAGAGATTAATATATTGCGATAGAGAAAGTTCACTGCTAGGAATCCTTTTAGTCAGAATGTTTAAGAAAAATCTGGCCATGGACTAGACTCAAATTTTCTTTTGTGGACAGTCTATGAAGAATTTTTTATTAGGCTAAATAATAGTATTTTTTGCAACTGCAAAAGAAGTAGCCTGCTGGAAGCAGTCTTTTTCATTTAAAATGACTTTAGTTATATCTTTGTGTATAGTATATTAAATATAATAGTTTTTAAATCCTTTTTAGGAAAGGATTATCATAAGCTCTTTTGGACAGGAAAGTTGTAGTCCACAGGTACCATACCACTTTACATATGTTTAAATCTTGTACAATTATTGATTTGCCATTAGTCAGTTTCTACCCGTGATTACAATTTAATGAGATTTTGTACTTCCAAGTTAGAGTGAAATGAATTCCTTGAAGTATCTTTCAGAAATTATCAAGGGGTTCTGCCACCTGCCTCGCAAGTGCAAAGGCCTGAGTTCAATCCCTGCTACCAAAAACAAAAACAAACAACAAGAAATCATCAAGGGACTTCATATTAATGACTGATTCAAATACTAGAATTATTAGTGTAGACTCAAAAATGAACTGAGTGACAGGCTTTAAAGACAATATCTGGGGGGGGCAAAGAAAGGTGTGAGATAAAAGTCTTTTAGGGAACATACCAATTTCTAGTTAAATCCAACAATGGTGGAGACCCTTTAGTTATCTTGTTTAGAAGTAAGAACTGTTCTGTGTATAAACTGCATCTCCGGGCATGGTGGTGCACACCTGTAATCCCAGCACTCGGGAGGCTGAGGCAAGAGGATTGCTGCAACTTTGAGGCCAGCCTGGGCTACATAGTAAGTTTGAGGCCATCCTGAACTGCATAGCAAGACCCTGTCTCAAAACAAAAAACAAAAAAACTGCATTTCAGTAAGTAGACATATGTATTGCTTCCTCTCTGCTTTAAGTGTTGTTCAGCATGTAGTCACTTTTATTAATCACTGAGAAAAATCAACTCACATGCAACTGTGTATAACAGCTTTTGATGATAAGACTGAGGGGGATATAGCCATACTAATTGTAAATTGAATTTCTGTAATACGTGCTAGATCTATGTTACTGAGAGAGGAGGGAAACAGCATATATACTCTGAATTAAGACTACTTTATTGATGTTCATTCCTGGGATATTCAAAGAGGTTTGTTTCCTGAAAAGTTGATAGGGATACTATTTGGAGTACTGAACATGCTTAGAAGAGGTTTTAAGTTACAGCATTAAAATGGCAAGAAATCTCTAAAAGGTGAGCTAGGTAAGTTATATATGAGCCATATTTTTTTTGTTGTTGTTGTTCTGGGGATCGAACTCAGGATCTTGCGCTTGTGAAGTAGACAGCAGAACTACTGAACTAAATCTCTGGCCCCTGTGAGCCATATTTTCAATTCTCAGATTCCATTTGATAAGGTTATAAATACGTGAATCACCGAGTCACTATTGAGTGAAAACTATATAACTTAGGAACTGTGACATCTTACTACTCAAATAATGTTTATAAATTTTATAAAAATTACTAGACAACTTTTGGACTTTCGGAGGGTTTCCTCACTCCAAGTTATATGAACTTTGTTTTTGTCCCATTGTTTTTCCTGCTTTAGTATGAGTATGACCGTGATGAGAATGGGGAGAGAATCATCTTGGGGAAAGGCACCTATGGAATTGTGTACGCTGGCCAAGTTCTGAGCAATCAAGTGCGAATAGCAATCAAAGAAATTCCAGAAAGAGACCGCAGGTGAGTTGGGGCTTTCTACATTCTGCACTTAACATCCAGCATCCCAAATCCTGGGCCCACTACTGATAGTGCAGAGGATTTAAGAATGAAAGCATTATGCTGTCACAAAACTTGTAATTCTCTTGTAATAAGGGTGATCTGCTTTTGCTCTCTGTGTTAGAATTAGGTGAAGAAAATAGAACAACTTCACTTGGAGGTTTGATTGGCAGAGGTTGTATTTTAAAAGAAAACTGGGGCCGGGGATTTAGCTCAGTGGCACACACATAAGTGCAAGATCCTGAGTTCACTCCCTGGACAAAAAAGAAAACTGTATTTCCACCTTTAACTATTTCTGAAGTTTTATGTTCTACGTAGTTGTCTACAATTATTTTTAAATGTGACTGAACACTTTTTCCCTTTTCGTTTTTTGTTTTGTTTTTTTGATACTGGAATAAGTCCCAGGGCCTTGAGCATGCTGGGCTCTACTCTTGAGCTACATCCCCACTCTGCACTGAGTATTTTTAAATTCCCATTGTAACAATTGAAAATGACTTTTATCTGTTTGGATATATCACTACAGAAAATTAAATGCAGTGTAAAACATTAGGTTTTCCAAAACAGAGTTTTAAAAAATACTCTGGCCTTCAACTTTACCCATGGCTATGTGCCTACATCCCTCTATTAAGGTGATCACTGATTGATTAGGGGTGGGTTGCACATCACAGTGAGTGATCTTACTAAGATCCTTTGTTAAGTCATTTTATTGTTGATTTTCATTGAGAGAGCATGTTGTGATTATGTGAATTGTATGACAAGACCTGAAATGAAATAGTGCAGTTTGTTCATTTTACCTGTATGAAAACCAAGGCTATAGAATATTGAATGACTCTTCCAAGGATGTTTAGATACAAAATCAGAATCTGGTATTCTCTCTCTCTCATTATCATGATATACAAGGTGCTCCAGTTGTATGGATTTGGGTAAGTTTCTAGCTTGTGCTATCTCCTTCATTTGGTAGCACTGGTGGTTGCAGCTGCTTATTGCCCATAGCAGTTCCTGGAATTTTAGAGCCAGAAAGGGGCCTTGGAGACACTCTACAATTCTCTACCTTTTCTGCCTAAACTTACAATGATTGAGCACCTTTTCTATGCCAGGTTCTGAGCTGGCTGTGAGGACTGAAAAGTTATTAGGATATTGTTCTGATCCCAGGGTATTGCCAGATTGGTGAGCAATACAGATGCCTGTGAGTCAGTAAGAAGTGCCATAATAGAAGGATACACAGAGCGTTTTTAGAACACAGAGGTGGGCTGAATTTTCTGGTATGAGTTGTGGCAAGTTTGAAAAAAACAAATCATTTTTGAGCTGGTCTTTGAGGGATGAGTAGGAGTTTGCTTTACAGAAAAGGAGGGTTACTTTAGGGAAGAATAGAACTGTTAAAACACAAAGTGTGTTCAGAGAGCAGTTTTTCTGTTAATGGCATGGATGTAGGATATGGAGCAATGAAGGGCCCTTGAAGCAAAAAATCATCTGGCCTGGTTTTGAAGGTCATTGTGTGCCACATGAAACAATATGGTCTTTATGCGGAATTTATGGAGGGAAATGATATGGTGATGTGTGTGTTTCAAGAAGAGATAATCCCAGGGGTGAAGAGTTATGAACTAAAAAGTTCAGAGACTGGGGTTAGATGACACATCAGGTGTTTCTGTAGTGGTCTTTGGTGACTCTATAAAGTAAGACTGCAAGGCAGCTGGGGATGGAATCTTCTAGAACACTACCCTGCATGGGAAGCAGAGGACCTGGGTTGTTGAGAGAGGTTAAAAAAATGGTTAGAAAGCTCAGGCCCTACCAGTAGTGATGGTAAGAACAGCAGTTATTGAGTAGTTACCACAAACCAGACCCTCCACTAGGTTCCATACCACCTTGATGCAATTTGACACCCAGAAGCCTATATGGCTGGTATTTATACAGCTTGAATATTACTATATCCAAAATGCTTGAGAGCAGATGTGTTTCAGATTTGAGATTTTTTTTACAGGTTTTGGAACATTTGCATGTATATAATGAGGCTTATTGGGAATGGGATCCAAATCTAAACACAAAATTTTTTTTTTTGTAGACCTTAGAGACATAGTCTGAAGGCAATTTTGTATAATAGTACACCTGTGTTTTGACTGGGACATATCACATGAGGTCAGATGTGTAATTTTCTACTTGTGGAGTTATGCTGGCACTCTAAAAGTTTCAGATTTTGAATTGGGTGTGGTGGCACATGCCTGTAATCCCAGCTACTTGGAAGGCTGGGGCAGGAGGATTACAAGTTTGAGGCCAGCTTGGTCAACTTAGTGAGACTGTATCTCTCAAAAAAAATGTAAAAAGCTTGGGTCACAAGCACTTTCCTAGTGTGTGCCACACTTTCATTTCAAGCCTCAGTACCAGGAAAAAAAGTTTTGGAGTATTATGTATGAATTTATTTATTTAGTGGTACTAGGGATTGAACGCAGAGCCTTTGCATTGAGCTAGCCCTTTTTTTATTTTTTGAGACAAGATCTCACTAAGTTGCCCAGGTTGGCTTGAACTTGTAATTCTCCTGCCTCAGCACACAAAGTAGCTGGAATTACAGGCATGTGCTGCCATAATTGGCTAAATTTGGGATTTGGGGCATTTCAGACTTTGGGCTTTTGGATTACAGATGCTCAGCCTGTATTTCCTGTTTTACAGATGGGAAGCTGAGTAGTCTCATGGAAGTCAAGGGAGAGTGAGTTTTCAGAAAGAAGTGATGGTTAGCAGTAGGGAAGATACTGGTGAGGTGCCATGAGGTCTAGAGCTTTTGGGATTTGGTGGTGACACTGGCTTTGTTTTTTCATAATAGTTGCTCTCAACCTCTGCATGAGGAGATAGCCCTGCACAAGTACCTCAGACATCGCAACATCGTCCAGTACCTGGGCTCTGTGTCTGAGGGTGGTTACATTAAGATCTTTATGGAGCAGGTGCCTGGAGGTGAGTGGTCATTATTTTCTGATCTCATATTTTAAAATCATTAATGAAAATACAATATGGGCATCAATAATTGTCTTTCCATTTAAAAGTGACAGACCTTTTAAGTGTTGGAAAACATTGGTTTCTCAGAAAAAATTCTATGTAAACTTTTGAAATGTCACTTAAATAGGCTATTTCTACTTTGTTTATTCAACCCATAAATACTCATTGAGTATCTACTGCGTGCTTCATTGGGGACAAAGAGGAAGTAGAGTCTCCTGTCTCTTCAGAATCTAGAGGTTTAAAGGTGATTTGGAGAAAAGGGGACACAGATTGTCAAAATGACATTACAAAATAACATGCTAATAGTGAACTCAAACACCAGGGCTTTATCTACAGAATCCCTAAATGTAGGCAGTAGAACGTGGGAGATAAGAAATACTTCCGTAGATGTGGAACTGACTGTTTAGTTTAATCAGTCTAACCATGTATAAGCTGTGTGACCTTGGGAAACTTATTTTCTCTGTGCCCTCAGTTTTCTGTTTGAATAAGTTGTAAAATTGGAGTAATAATAGTTGCTATAATAATTGGGGTGATAATTATGGGAATAATAACCCTATTTCAGTGGATCATTGTATGAGTTAAATGAGATAATGCATGTACAGCTTTTCTTTTTTTTATTTTCAGCTTTGAGTTTATTGGTACATTTTAGGGATACAGTACAGTTACATTCATTGTTGGGATCTTGTACCTCTACATGATGTACAGCTTTTCAAACAGAGCCTGGCAGCAAGCAAAAGCCCAAGAAATAGCTGCTCATTAAATAATAATAAAATTCATTAAATGTTTTCATTAAAAATAATTATAATTATTTGACTACAGATGTAAAACCTTCAGTTAGAACTGTGTATTCATTCAACCAACAAGAGAATAATATTTTAAGAGTATAAATTTATATATTAAGAGCTAGGCAGTGGGCTAGATTTTGAAGGTTATATTAAGGACAAATAGTCTCTCTTTCCTTAGGTAACTCATAGTGTAGACAAAAATGTGTCTATTGCTGTTCACATTTATCACTGTTCCAGGTGTTAGGCTGAAGGATGACAGCAAGATTAGAGATAGATGTGTCCATTCCCTTTCACAGATGGGGAAACTGAAGTTTGGCAAGGTCCCAGAGCACTGTAGAGTGGTGCAGCTCAGAGCAGCTGATGCCCAGAGGGCCCATTCTTGCCAGCAGGAAGACTCACCTGCTTTGATACCACCTCTGGGACAGATGGTCAGAACGTCCAGAGGGATGTTTTATTTTGGCAGCACAGTTCAGTGTTTAATGAAGTAATGGGGGAAGAGCTTGCTAATCAAGATGGTCCCATCCTGTAGCTTGCTGTTGGAGCTTTCTTACAACAAGGACAGATAATTCTAGTCTCTATCACTCCCAAGGGCCCCTCACTCTAGACTTGTCCACCTCTGATTGTAGGATGAGGTATGAAATATGGCTCTGCTCTAAGTAGAATGGCCTAGTTGGTTATATATAGCAAGTGTCATGTGACCCAAGTAATGTATGATAGCAGGTCATACCTCTGAGTTCAGAGAGGAGTGTTTCTGCTGATTTTGTGCAGCTAAGCAGAGCTAAAGCCAAAGTGGACCCCACTGAATTTCAGGGATCACAAGGTTGGGGGGTCCTTTTATCCTCTGCCTTTAATGTGATGCTGACTCATTTTCCAGTCTGTTCTTGGCTGGGACTGTAGAGAGGGAGGAATTGTGTTACATTGAACCAGATATGATGATGATGTTGGTATAAGTGCTTATGTCAGCTTAAACACTACTCCCATTTTATTTCCTCTAACAGTCTAGTCTTTGTCACCTTGATTTTTGTTTTGCTGTATTCATGTTTCTAGGAAGCCTTTCTTCTCTCTTGCAATCCAAATGGGGGCCATTGAAGGAGTCCACTATCAAATTTTACACCAGGCAGATCCTGGAAGGCCTGAAGTATCTCCATGAAAACCTGATAGTGCACAGAGACATAAAGGTACTGGCTTGTCTAGACCCATGGCAATTAGCTCCTATTTGGTCATGAAAACTATCTGTGTAATGTGTGCTGAGAGACTTGGTTATAGAGGGGGCTGATGTGGCAGGACTGCGCCCCAAGTGCAAAATGTAGTCTTCGTGGAGACACTTTCTGAAGATCCCAAACTGTGTCATGTTCATTTATTTAAATCTGTCTTTAAGCACTGAATGCTGTTCTTTTTCTGAAGGGTGATAATGTTCTGATAAACACCTACAGTGGGGTGGTAAAAATCACCAATGTTGGAACCTCCAAACGCCTCGCAGGAGTGAACCCATGCACAGAGACCTTTACAGGTAAGCCTTTGCAGAGCTTGGCATGGCAGCCACCTTGGAGTTAAACTATCCACACAAGCTGTGGTCATGTGAGAGTTACTTACTGGGCACCTTCCCAGCACAAATTGACAGTTGATACTTCATGTAGATAATGTATTATTCTGACCTCAAATTGTTTTAGTACATACTATCAAAGCAATTCACTTAGCTGGCTACTAGTGGCAGCAAGATTGCCCTACATTCTTCTTTGCCTCTCAGAAGTTGGGTAGTTAGGTATAGGGCTCTGCTGAGATTTCTTGAGGGATTTGTACCCAGTCAGCAAAATGACAGTGTCTTTAAAATTGGTAGCACACTACCAAAACTCATGAGTAATTCTGAGTAACAGTATCCCTTAGACAACTGATTAGGACATTTTTATTGGGGTCTGTCATAAAAATAGCCTATTACTTTAGTGAATTCTGACACCTCATGTTTTGATATGATTATGTTTTCCAGGGAGGCTAATTTCTCTGGAGGAATATAGCATTTTAAGTGTATTTGGGGAATTGCATTTTCTTTTCCATGTGTCAGTGATGGAACAGTTTAAATGCTGAAAGAGAGTGAACTCAAAGTATGACATAAAATTACCAACCAATTGTACATTTACCAGACCATTAGGTAAAAATACCGCTCAGAAGCTACCAATGGCTTTTGAAATTCCTGCTTAAAAAGAAAGGATAGCCAAACTTTGATCCTGGGAAAGAAGTACTGATTTTGAATAAGTAAAGGTTTATGATTCCCTGAGGAGTAACATAAAGGTACTTGATTGATAGAATTGTAAAACAACCCCCATAATCTTACAGCTTTGAAATAAACTATAAAAGGCAGATTACTGATCTCTATACCTATAGTAGCCAAAGCTATGTAATGGGCAGATTGGACCTTATTTTTAGTGAATAATGTCTCAGCTTTGAAGGGCTTTTCTTCAACAAGAGAGTTGTGTGTCAGCTGCTGGATGCCCACAGTGGAGCTGTACTTCCATCAAAAGGAAATTTTAATACATCAAAAATGACTTTTTAGTTGTAACACAAGGGGATGTATGTGTATCTCAGAATAGGAAAATACCACACCAGGGCACTATCAGAATTTCTCACAGAAAGAGCATGTTTAATTTTAATTTATTATTTCTGGTGTAAATATACATACATCATATTTACATATGAATATATAGGGCTGACCATTTTTCCCTCTCTTAGCATTTTACTACCATAATTAAAAATAACTGCCAGGCAGCATTGTAGTGCACACCTGTAATCCCAGCACTCTGGAGGCTGAGGCAGGAGGATCGCTGTGAGTTTGAGACTAGCCTGGGCTACATAGTGAGTTCCAGGTCAGTCTCAACTACATAGTGAGACCCTGTCTCAAAAAAACAAAAACAAAAAACCAAAAAAACCAAAAAACCTTATATCCTCCTCCTCTTTGGAATCCATCAATTAACTTACCAATCTGTAGCAAGAGGGGCTCTGATATGACAAGGTTTTATTTCAAAAACAAAATCCCCCAACAATTTATCTTATAATTAGCATCCCCAAGGAGAAAAAAAATCACAAAACACATTTCTAATTCGTTATTGCATATCACATTGAGGAGGCATGAATTTTGCATTGCAAAACAATGCAGTGGTGTTTGGGGGATAATAAAGGAGGGGACTTGTTTGGGTTAGGAAATTCCCTTGCATATAATTACTCTGCAAAACAGAGCAGTTCTATAATGAAATTTCAGATGGTTGGTGCAGAACTCTGGGTTGGGTGAATATGGTGGAGCTTTTCCCTGTAAGTGATTTGAGGCCATCTGAGCTTTGGCAGGAGCCAAAGGCTTTGGGCAACTGGATCTCTTCCATCCTGTGTTCCTAGGGCTTTTCTAGAACAGCTTTTATTTTTCTTTCCAGTGTGGGGGATTGAATCCAGGGTCTTAAACCTACTAGGCAAGTGTTCTACCACCAAGCTACCTCCCTAGCCCTCTTGTTCTTGTAATGGTTTTAACAGCTTTATTGAAGTATAACTTAATATGATGAAAGCAGCATCTTGAAATGCACAATTCAGTGGTTTCTGGTAAATTTATTGCATCATGCAACCATTGCCACAATCCAGTTTTTTAATATATCTATCACCCCCCAAAAGATGCCCCAAAGGGCTTTGGGTTGGGAAAAAGTGTTGCCCCCTTCCCCACTAGGCCCTTTTGCAGTCAGTTCCAGTTCTAGTACTAACCCAATGCAACAATCTATTTTTTGTGTGTGTACATTTGCATGTTCTGGATGTTTCATACACATGAAGTAAGGCAACATGTGGTTTTTGCATCCATCTGCTTTCCCATAGTGAAATGCTTTCAAGGCTCATCCATACTACGGCATATATTGGGCCTTTCTTTTTTAGGCTGAGTACTATTCCATGGTATGGATGGACTACATTTCCCAGTTAGTGATTATTTGGGTCGTTTCCACTTTTTGACTGTTGTGAATAATGCTGCTGTAATCATTCACAGACCAGCTTTTGTGTGGACGTATTATGGCTAAAAGCATCCTTGGTTCAAGGATGAGCAGGTTCAAATCCTTCCTCAAACACTTTCTAGTTGTGTAACCTTGGACTTGTTACCCTGTGTTCTTCATAAGAAAAATAGAAGTGCTCATAGTATCTACTTTATAGGGTTTTTAAGGATTAAATGGGTTAATATTCATAAAGTGCTTTGACTGGTACTTGGCTCACAGCAAGTGAAATTGAAGTATAAATATTTATTAATTAAATAAAATAAATATTAATTTGCACTTAGAAGTCACAGGCTATTAAAGATGTAATGAGCCTTTGAGAGAATTGGTTTTCCATGTATAACTAACATATTGAACCTGTAGGAATCAAAGGGCGTTGTCATAAAAGCCATCATATTTGTGTCTCCCACTGTTTCTTTACATCCTACCCAGAGTGATGTGTCTTTCTCGTGATTTTTTTAGCCACTCTTAGATGACGAAAAGAGTTGAAATGGCACTTGAAGGTGCAAACAGGGTGAAATATACTGATCAATATTCTGGTCTTCATTCACAGGGCCAACTCCTTTTCCCTCTCCCTGCATTTGCAGGGACCTCTACTCAGGTACCTGGTGCCAGCTTCTCCCTCACTTCTTTCCCTACTCACCATCTATAGAAAGGCAGGGAAAGGGGCCTGGCAAGTCTCGTGACTAGCACTTTCTTAAGCTACCTTTCTGTGATCTGGCCTGGCTAGTATTTTCTGTTAATTTCTCTTGCTCAATCACTCTAAATGTGTCATGAGCAGGGGTCTGTCCTTTTGCTGATTACCCACCCTGCCTTCTGCTGTCCCTTACCTTTTATGTTCTACCCATTTCTCTTTCTATGAAGGGAGTCAGGCTCTGGAAGAGACTGCCTTTGAGCAGGGCTCCTCTACAAAAAAAACAAACACCAAACCAGTATTTTTAATACAGGTCTCACCTCTTATTCCTGGGCTTCATGCACCTTCAACTCACTAGTCCCTTGTCTGCTGCTCTGACTTTTGCTCTGTAGGAATCCAGTTCTCTGTGTAACTTACCTACAGGGGATGTGTATGTATCAAGGTTTGAGTAGTTCAAAGGCTTTAGTTTGGGAAAAAGTGTTGCCCCCTGACTGATCCCATCCCTTCGGTATGGCTATTAGGACAACTCCCACTGCCATGGGAGGCTGCACGTCACTTCTCTTTTCTCTACATTAACATTAAAGTTTGGGCTCTAACAATATCTCAGGGGGCATATAGCAGATGTTAACATGTATGGCCTGTCAAGTACCACTATCCTGAGTCAACATTGATCAGCTTGAACCACCATGGAACCACGCCTTTCTGGGGACAGCCCTGCACCAAGTCTTAACTGGACAGAGGGTAGCCCACCCAGTGCAGCTCTCGAAAGAGGCTGATTTCAGCACCCCGCCCACATGCTTCCAATCTGTCTTCTTTCAACCCTTTGCATTCCTTGATCTAGATAGGAGGCCCCTGGATGAGGACTCAAGACTTTTGAACCCAGGGGTCTGAGACTCCCTTAGAAAAGGGATATCTGGCGGTCCCCATCTTACCTCTTTGCCCTGAGATCTAGACTGTATCTTTGAATCTGTCAAAAAGTTTCACTTTATTCCATATGTTTTCTTTGTTGGTAACTCAGAAATCCTGCTTGGACAACGGTCAGAGAGCTACCAATAGATTTTATGTTCAGGGGATTGGGGCTAGATACCTTGTTCTGAATTCCACCACTGCCCTAGTGTAGGTGCCTGAAAACCATGGCTGCTAAACCAAGGACCAGAGGAATGGGGCACCCCTTGAAACAAGTATAGAGAGGTAAGGCCCCTAAGAGAGCCAGATGTAAGGCAAGCCAATTGCTCAGCATTCGTGCAGGATTCAGATGTCCCACAGTGCCATCTTTGCTTGCTTTTCTCCGAGAATCTAGCCTTTGGCATAGCTGATGTGCACCTACAACATGCGTACTGCCTGAGGATGTTCAAATGGAGCACTCAGTTCTCCACCATTGCTGTGTACCTTCAAGTTACACGGGGGTAAAAAAGCTACAATATGGCTTTGGAAACCCTTGCATCAGTTGCTCTTATTTAAGGGTTGCTTCAGCAGTATTCCTCTCTGAACTTCAGTTTTGTCTTCATATGTAAAATGGGATTAATAGTAGATAGGATCTTGGATCAGGGTTCATTAGAGAGACAGATAATATGTGTGTGTGTGTGTGTGTGTGTGTACAGCTATGTATATACTGTATATAGATATAGTTTATAAGGTAGTCTTACAATAGTTGCCTCGTGAGTCAGGAGTAGGAGAATGCAAAAGGACTGTCTGTTTATTGGAGAGCCAGAAGATTCAGTCAAAATTCAAAGGCCTGGAGCTCACTGCAGAGTCCTGTGCAAGGCCGTGTGGAGAAGCTGAAGAGTATGTGCTGGAAGGCTGGAGATAGATATCCAAAAATGATGCCAAAGACCGGAGTTCTTCAAAGAAGCAGAAGCAAGATTTCCTTCTTTCCCTTTTTATTCTAGCCAAGCCACAAGCCTATTGGTTGATGCCATCCACATATAGGGTTGGTCTTCCCTCTTCATTGATTCCATCATCTAGACACACTCATAACTGTGCTAAACCAATCAGCTGGGCATTTCTTATTCAAGTTGATAGCATAGTTAATGATCACAGGTTTCCTCTGCCCAGCTTTACAGAGCTATGAGAGACAGATGATGGACAATACTACATGGAGACACTTTGTAAGCCATCAAATGCCAACCAAAAGTCAGATGTGGGGACCAGCTTTCAGGGTGGTCTCCAGTGCTCCCCACCTCCTGATATGTCACCCTTGTTTAACCACCACTTGTTGTATATGGACTGGACTTAGTTACGTATAATGAATGGAATAGCAGAAGCAATGGTATATGGCTAGATTCTGGGTCCCCCCTCCAGCTTTCCAGGGTCTCTCTACTGATGCCTAGTTGCAGAGCCTCAGAGGGAGCTATAGGCAAAAAGGAAATGGGGTTTCTAGAGTCCCAGACCCAGCATCTCAGAGCAGAGCTGAGAGCTTAATAAATAATGTCAAATCTTTCCATAATTAATGAATTATAGATTCATTAGAAGGCACATTCCCTGCCAGTACTTCTCCTGTTATTCACAGAGAAACAGCCTGTAGGAGATAACTGTATTATCAAAAATTCCCTTTCAGGACTCTGGAGTTTCCTTACAGTGCATCAAGCATGATGCATCTTCATTTTGCCCAACTCTGCAGTTGACTGAACACTTCCCCACCAGGTTTTCAGCTCCAGAGATCAAAGCCATTGTCTGTGACCCACTGATCTGTTGGGCCTGTTAATACAGGCTGATTTATATTTAACTTTAAATCATTTGAAATTAAATAAAAGTAAAATAATTTAAAAATAATTTCTGTCTCATGTGGCTAATGACCACCACATTAGACTGCACAGAATAGAATATTTCCATCATTGTGGAACATTCTCTTGGTCACAGCTGTCCTAGTGCCTTTAAAATGTTCATAGGAAGGAAAAGTGCTAGTAAGACATTGGATCTTCAAGAGGATTACTGATATCCTCCAAATTTTTTAAACTGATGTGTCTTTTGTTTTCATTGATTAAAATTTAGGAAACCTGATGTTGTATGATAGATCTAGAGAGAGGCCTTTTCATTTCTCTGAACACCAGGGTTCTAGTCACACTTAACTAAGGTCATTTCTGGTTTGTTGTCTTATTCTAAACTTCTTAGCCAGACCATAGAATCTGCTGATGTCACATCCAAATTTCCCCATTTCTCATGTTTAGTTTCAAGAAAAACTAAAGATTTTGCTCCTGCCCTGTGTCTTTCCCATCAATAATCCCTTTGCTGTCTGGTACCATATCTGATTACCATCTTCTCTGTGGCGACATCTGGGGGCTCATGACACTCAGAAGAAAGTCCAAAGCCAGAGCCCTCAGAACACACAGCTCACCATCTGGGATGTGTCCTTCCCACTTTCTTTCTATACCCTGCCCTGGGTCAAACATCACTTATTGCTCCCTAAACTCAATACGTCACACCCATGTGCTTTGCTCAAGTTCTTTTACCTGGACGTCCTTCTAACCCTTGGTCCATCACTTTGATCTTTGCAGTAGGAACCTACTTCACTGTCAGTTTCAGATGCTGCCCCTTGGAATCACAGTCACATTCATGGCAAGGTCACACTTTACCTAGGCTATTTCGCACCAATGACTGAAGCTGGCGAGGGTCCTAAAACCAATGTGGGACTCTTCCAGTGGGCACATTTTGGCCAAGGACTTGCTGGTGGCTTGGATGAAGCTCTCTCAGAGCAGTGCCATCCGAAAATACTTCCTACCCAATTCTTCCTCCCTACCCCTTTTCCAGAGGTTAGACCTGCATCACAATCTGACACACATCCTGCTGGTCCTTCCCTCCCTCCTTGTATCCGTCATAGATCTTCTCTGTAATTCTTTTATATGTCCAATCTTGTTTTGGTGTTTACTTCTCAGAAAGCAAAATTGACAGAGCCATAGATTTTCCTGATTCAGACCAGGCAGAACTGAGCTACTTTTAAAATGCATATTATAGTCTTCTGCATATGCCTGTCTTATAGCAGCTATTACATTTCACCTTCAGTGCTGTCACCACTGCCACCATTATGCCTGTCTCCTCCACTAGGCAGCTCCTTGTGATCTGGCTGTTTCTCATACTGTACTTCCTCTTCATTTGATATGTGCTGAAAAGTACTTGCTGAATCAGGCCCATTTATCCTTTGAAGGGCTGAGTAATCTTCTTTCGGTATGACTATTATTAAGGGGGCCAGGGATTTAGCTTAGTGGATCTGCCACCGCTGCCTGCCTTGCAAGTGTAAGGACCCGAACAACAACAACAAAAAAGGATGCTGCATGTCTCTCTGGTCAAAATGGTGCAACCACATTATTTATGCTTGGGAAGAGGTTCTATCTACCATTAATGAGGCAGTTAAAGTCACATACTTGTTTACTAATGGTTGCTTGGTTGTCAGCACTATGGTACCCCTAATCTTTGTTTGTTTGTTTTCTACATAGGCACTGTACAGTACATGGCACCTGAAATTATTGCTCAAGGACCTCGAGGGTATGGTGCCCCAGCAGATATCTGGTCCCTGGGCTGCACCATCATAGAGATGGCCACCAGCAGGCCTCCATTCCGTGAGCTCAGTGAATCTCAGGCAGCGATGTTAAAAGTAAGACATGCTTAATCATTTGAGTAGTTTAGATGTTGAACAAATGGAATTAGAAAAATCTCTTCTCCATCCATAAAACCTATCCACTAAGGTAGGAAAGAAGGAAAGTAGTTTGCTTATTGCATAAATGTCAAACTATAATGAAAGTATATCAAGACAACCCACTAAGATGGAAAGAAGTCTTTTTTTTTTTTTTTTTTTTGCACTAGGGATTCAACCCAGGACCTCATGGATGCTAGGCAAATGGCTCTACTACAGAGCTACACCTCTAGGCCTTTCTACTTTTTAAATTTGTGACAGGGTCTTGCTAAGCTGTCCAGGCTGACCTTGAACTTGTAAACTTCTTGCCTCAGCCTCCCAAGTAGCTGGGATGATAGGCATGTACCACTAAGTGCCAGTTAAAGTCCCACCCTTTTATATAGCCAAAGCAGATAGAACCCATAATGAACCACATTCTCAAGATAAATAGTCCTCATGAAAGAGCACTGGACAGCACCATTTGTCATATACATCTTAGATTCACCTGATATTTGAGATGACCATTTGTTAGGTTATTGGCTTTATGTAAAGGAAAAAGTGAACTTGTCATATCTTTAAGGCAGGAAGTAGTTTTGGAGCAAGAAACCACCAAAGTTAAACATTTTTCCTCTATAGAAACTGAGAAATAGGCACTATCTTCCTCCATGATTACTATTCCAAATAGCTCCCAGGCAGGCTTTAAAGGGAAATAATATTTTTGGCAAGAGGCTTGTTTGGCTGCTAAAAAGATTTACATACAATGCCAAATTTTCTTAATGCTCTAACAAAAGGAGGTATTCTCTTCTCTTATATTCCATAGGGACAATAAAGCCTCACATTTTTCATTTGCATTTGCCTTTACCCAGAGTAAGGCTCTTTCTAAGACCTTGGTGCAATCTGGTTCTTTGGAGGACAGGTTTCTGACTGAATTTTGAAGAAGTAGAATTTTAGATATCAGATGATATATTCTTTATCATTCAGAGAACCCTCCCCAGAGCTGATAGTAGGGCACTTCACATGCTGAGGGTAACATAATACAAACTGACAGATATGCGTGGTGGTTTTACCACTGGGCAACTGGGGTCTCAGAATGTGCTTGCTAATAACCCCACAGGAAGCCGATGCCAGGCCAGTTCTGTGTGCCCAAGGTTAGGTCTGCCTCTTACTGAAAGTATACCTAAAAACATTTAAGGGGCTCCAGCCCTAAGAATCCATTACCAGCTCTTAACCTTCCATGGAACATTTTTATTCACTAAAAGAGGTTGCTAAAGGCCAAGTGGCCATTGCTTATGGATAATGAACCATGGTACACTGAAAACAGCCTGGCAGTGCATGGTTCCAGAGGCCTCTTCCTGGCTCCTCTGCCAAATGTGGCTACCTTCCATATGGCCTGCATCTTTGTTGAGCTTTCTAGCCTGGCCCCTTGGGTATTAACTCAGGATGTGAGGAAAGCACATTCAGTGGGCTCTCAGTGCTCTGTATTCTGGGTACCTTGGCTGTTCAACTTAGCCTATAGAAGGTTCTCAGAGCTTCTGACCTCAGGTCAACAAGTCTGACCCTGCAATCCAACCAGAACCATGAACACAAGGGCTGGAAGACAGCAACAGTCTTAACTTTAGCATATTAGTAACTATCCACAAAAGACCCAGTTGGAGCCACTGAAAATGTTACCCATGGCTTCCATTAAATGCAGTGGTACCTTGGTTCACAAATGATTTTGTTTGCAAACAGAAGCATTTAGCAAAATGTTTTTTTTGTTTGTGAACTCTGCATTAGGTGACCTACATGATCATGGTCATCTTTCCTGCACAAATATCAACATGGCTATCTTCCAGAGTTGTGGAATGAATTAAGTTTGTGAACTGAGGGACCACTATAAATAGCAGCAGATGTTGAGAAAAACATGGGGCCCACCTGAAAGCTGGTTACTTTGTGATCTTTTTGATTTTCTGTAAGATTCAGGAACCCAAATGAAGGCTGTGACTTTCTCATTTCATTCACAGAGCATAAGCAACACCCGTATTCTTGCTTCCTGTTTTTGGTTAACTAATTTGCTGTACAAATTTTTAAAATATACATTGACTTTTTTACTTGGCATATGAAGTTAGTTTTTAAATTGCCAACAAAGTAAGAAAATCGTCCTCTGTGTCATTTATTTCTGGGATCCTAGTATCCTTCAGAAAAATTTCAAGAAATTTCTGAGCAGTGTACGAAACAAAAGGAATTATTCTTCCCCTAAGGGGACTGTTACGGTTTATGTCGCCCAAAATGATATAGAAAGTCCTAAAATCACTAGTAACTCAGAATGTGACCTTATTTGGAAATAGGATTTTTACAGAGATACTATAATCAAGTTAAAATGGGGCCAGTAGAGTGGGGTCAAGTGCAGCATGACTGGTAACCTTATTAAAAGAGAGGGGATATTTGGGCATAGAAACGTCCACAGAGAGAAAACTGTGAAGACCTACAAGGAGAATGCCACGTGAAGCCAAGGGACTGAGGTGATGAATTTACAAGCTAAGGACTACCAGAGATGGTCTGGAAGCCCCAGAAGCACAGAAGAGACAAGGAAGGACTCATTACAGATTTTAGAAGGAAGCCGGATCCTGGTAATGCCTGACCTTGAACTTCTAGACTCTAGAACTGAGACAGTATATTTTTGTTTAGCAGCCCTATCTCACTGCTACAGAGTACTTATGATTTATAGCAAAACACCCTTAAAAGTGATGTATTTGCAGGGTACTAGGGTGCTGTCCACTTCTGCTCTTTTCAATCCGAGGGCCAGAGGGAAAGCCATTCCTTTCCACTTGAGGTTCTTGTCCTGAATTTTTGTCTCTGTACACCCTAGAGCCATTGGGCACTGCTGACATCTGTCCCCACTACTCAGGTGAGGGATGCCACCTGTAGCATGCCCTGCATTTCAAATTTTGATTTGGGTTCCATCCAGCATTTAGTGTTGTCAGAACCCCTAACTCCTGAGCTATCCTTCCTTTCCCTGGGTATCCTGGGAATGGGACATGTCCACCTGGTGAAGAGCATATGGTGGGGGTGAGGTCATAAGGCTCTGCAGCCCCCAGATCTCACACAGCAGGGCAAAGGAGGCTGAGCCAGGCTCTGAAATTACTGAGGAGCTGGCAAGGAGTGTGAATCTGGAAGACAGAATGGCTTCTACCCCAGGGTGGGTTTATGAAAGACACAGGGAAGGCCATGGACTTTAAGATGACAGCTCCTGAAAAGATTGAAGAACCACCCCTGATGGGTAATTATGCAGGAAGGCATTCGCAAGATGTGTCATGGAAGCATTCCCATGTCATGGTGAGATGTGGCAGCTGGGAACTCACACTCCATTATAGGTCACAGGAACACAGAACCTTTAGCAGAACAATGATTATCTGACTAGAAATAGAAGATGAAGCAGTCATTCTAGGAAGAATGCTAACAGGAAAGCACAGCATCCTTCCCTTGGCCCACTGTGCCCCATGGGAGAGGAGGCCATGTATTGGCTGTGGATGCCAAGATGAGACACTTGTGAGGTAGCAGCCTCAGGTGCTTATAATTTAGAGCTAGAGATTGGAGATTTTGGCTTTGGATACATAAAGATTGAAAAGTATATGGGGTATTTCTTGGGAACAGGTAGGAGATACCTTTGTATATCTTCAGATTGAACCTCTCCTACCCCAAGCCATGCCCTAAGTCCTTCTGGGTTCTCTTGTTATTTAACAAACCAGCCCTGCACATAGAGGCATAAAACAATCACTTCTTCCTCACTGTGAGCTGCCTGTTGGTTCTTCTGCTTAAGAGGGCTCATTCATGTGGTGGCTGAGCTGGGGCATGATTATCTAGGAGGGCCCCTCTCACATGGTGGAGGCTGCAGTAAGGCTTTCTACACGGTCATTCATCCTGGGCTCTGTTTCTGTATGGTGTGGTGATCTCAAGACTTCAAGAAGAGTAGAGCAGGCACTATGAGGTCCCTTAGGGCCTATCATCTGAAACCCTCACATATTGCTTCTATCACCATCTCTTAGAACAGAGTCCTGAGAAGCCAGCCAAGACTCCAGGAATGGGAAATAGAGTCCTTTTATGGATGGGAGGGGAAGAGACAAGATTGCAGCAGACAAGGGCATGGGCATGGAACTCGCCAAAGCCTTCACTGACACATCTGTTACTTCTCTTCAATACAGGTAGGGCTGCTTAAGGTGCATCCTGATATTCCACGAACCCTTTCATTTAAAGCTAAAGGATTCATCTTATCCTGTTTCGAGCCTAACCCTAGCAAACGGGTCACTGCTGCTGGGCTACTCACACAGAACTTCTTAAAGCAGTCAAAGAAGGGTGAGAGGAAGCGAACTGCTTTCAAGCCTTCAGGTGAGGCCTACCTGGACAGTTGGGGGGGTGCCTGGGCCCCAGGCTTCTCTGTTGCTTAGAAAGAATACCCACTCTAGAGCACAGAGCTCCCCATATGCCCATTTGTGTGCTAGAATAGCAGGGGCAATACTAGTATAGTTATTAAAATGCAGCCAATAACTATCCTCCCATCTTCTGACAAAGGAATAGGTAGCCTCTCTGGGGACTGTGATGAAGGTCATTCTTTTGGGAATTTGAAAAGGAGAGAGGCCAGAAGTACTTTGGCTAGGGTTTTGTGTTTTCCCCAAGTGCAGAGCCTGGTGCCTCATTTTCAGAGCCTGTCCTACCATTCTGTGCTGACTCTGACCTTGATTAAAGGGTGTTATGCAGGTTTGCCTGTAGTCCCCATCCTGCAGGCCATCAAAGCCCAGTGATACCTTCTGGGGCCATGAATTGTAACTGACAGTAACATATGAGTGGCCTCTGAAAATAGATCTGTTCTCTTCTCCCTGGTGTTGATGGAGTGAGAAGCCATGGCAGAGTGGTTCTGTAGCTTGCCCCACAGGTGTGAACCTGGACTACTTGGATCAGTGTTTCTCAAGGACCCATTCCAGACCTACAGTTTTATCAGGATTGGGGGAGGGGACTATTTGCCCTGATAGTGCAGCACAGGCTTAGTAAGCCCCTGGATGGGCACGTGGACCTGAGGGGCTGCCAGAGTCTCATTCCCCACCTCTTTCCTTCTGAGTCTCTCCAATCCCTATCTGGTTGTCCCTCTGTAGCGGGTGTCCAGTGTGCTACCAGTGCCCTTGCCCTACATTTTTTTTTTTTTTGGTACCGGGGATCGAACTCGGGTCCTTGTGCTTGCGAGGCAGGCCACCGAACCACTGAGCTAAATCCTTGGCCCCCTCGCCCTACAATTTTTGAGGGAGCCTTTGGGCAGTAACAGCAGCAAGCATGGTTCTATCTCCCTAGACTCTCGTGCCCAGCCAGACACATTCTCTGAGGATGCCCACGCACCTGAACACCAGCCCAGCTGCCACCTCAGGTACTGCTTGTGTCCCTTGTCCCTCTCCTGTGGTCTTGAGGGAGTGCTGGTGTTCCACAGTGACAGAATACCTGCTTGATAGGACTTTAGCTTCCTTTCTGCAGGACAGCAGGGTTTCCAGGGATGAACAAAGAAGGCACTTTTTTCACTGACCTTTCCTGTGCTTTCCGCTCTTATCTCCCTTCTAATTCTTCCCTCCACCCACCCCCCACCATCCCCTTTTTCCTTTTTCCATCCAGGTGCTGTGTGGGAGCAAAAGGGGAGAGAGGGAGGGAGGGATACAGCATCTCTTCAGCCTCCACAGGGGGTACTGCAGAATGGTCTTTCTGGGACCCTCCCCCTCCTACCATGTGGTGCACTTCCTGGAGACTCTGCTCCTGGACTTGCACGGGATTGTTGCATGTGCTTATCTGTAGTGTTCCTAATGAGAGTTCAGCCTTGGAAGACCAGGGTGCAGCCTCTTCCCGAGAAAGGAACCTGAGCCTCTTGCTGCATGAGGACAGTGAGCATCGTGCCATCCTGTACAGAATCCTTTTGGAGGAGCAGACCCAGGTGGCTTCGAACTTACAGGAGTGTGTGAGCCAGGTATGGGCCTGACAGAGGGCCCAAAGTTCCTCTACCTTGGAATATTTGCACAATTACAATGATCACCATAAATATTTCCCAACATCCCCCCCCCAAAAAAAGATACAAGGTGTGGTGGTGGGGGGCTGCTGAAATGTCAATTTGCAGAACCCTGCAGTGCTTCTGGGCCTTTGTGAGGCGTTGCTGCCCCCTGATGGAAAACAAGCCAGATGACCTCAGAAAGGGTTCCCAGTGTCTGGCTTGCTTCCTCTCAACTTACCATGGTTTTGAGTCCTGGGGTGGGCTGAGTTATTCCTCCAGCTGTAGGACACAGTAGAGCTGCCCTCAGAAGCCGAAAGAACAGCCATGTTAGGGAGAATGGTTATGGATGAAAATTTGAGTTTTAACTAGGACACAGTAGAGGAAAACTTATCTGCCTTTCCTAATTTTGGACATGGAAGATCCTTTTAGGAAGAGGCCCCTGCCCCACTATGAACTAGGCTTTCTGAGATGGGCCATTGATGAGGGTCCTGATGAAGGGTAAAACAGGAAGATGGAACTATTCAGAAGAGCCTGGGGAGGCTGTGTACTACAGGGAAAACCTGGACAGGAAGGATATGGAGGGAATCCCAGGAACAGAGACTCTCTTACCCAGGGGATTAAATTCCACCATTAGCAAATGGGCTATCTAGTTTTCCACAATATTTTGAATTTTCTACCCCCCCTCAGCTCAATGATGATTCTTGTCTTTGTGTATGGTCAGAATTCAGAAGAGATGCATCTCTCAGTTGCTCACATCAAGCAAATAATTGGGATGCTGAGGGACTTCATCTACTCCCCGGACCACAGGGTGACGGCATCCATGATATCAAAGCTAAAGATGGTTCTAAACTTTGACAGCGTATCCATCAATCAGATTCACCTGGTACTGTTTGGATTCCAGGATGCTGTAAGTGCTCCATCTGACCCTAGAGCACATGCTAGACCAAGGAATTCAATCACTGTCTTCTATAGCCCACATTTCTTCTCATCTATATATATCCAAGTCCTGAATTTCAGCAACTCCTTCAAAACATTGAGCATATAGGTATAGGAAATGTCACCTGGTGAATGGGCTGATTACATTTGACCATAGTGAGCATGCATATAGGGTTTGGAAACAGAGCATCTGCCAGTAGAGTTGGTATGAAGTCCAAGCTTATGTGTCTGCCTAAACAGATGTGAATTCCTCCAGGCTCAAGACCATTCTGGTTCATCTTTGTGTCCCAAGCTCCCAGAGCAGTCTCATTTCATAGATGCACAATTAATGCCCATCTTCTAGGTCCTAGCATGACTTGGGGTCAGCCTAGGGCAGCTGTGGCAAACCTATGGCACACATGCCACAGTAGGCTATATCATTGAAACCTCTGTTACTGTTTTTTTTTTCTTTTAATGTATAAAAGTAAACCTCAGTCTTCAGGTTTAATTGCAGTGTTGGTGCACTGTGATAAATAAGTGGGATATGGGTTGCAGTTTCGGCACTTAGTCTCTAAAAGGTTTGTTATCATTAGCCTAGAAGATCAGAAAATCAGGCAGAAATCCAGCTCAGCATGACTTACAGTCTCAGAATAGAAGCAAACAAATTAGTAAGAATGAACTTGTATTTCTTAAAAGTACAAAAGAATAGAAATTTGGATTTTTGTGATTTTTAGGTAAATAAAATTTTGAGGAACCACTTAGTTAGGCCCCACTGGATGTTTGCAATGGACAACATCATCCGCAGAGCAGTGCATGCTGCAGTCACCACTCTCATCCCAGGTAAGTGCCTTTTTTGTGGTCAGGGTCAGCTTCAGGCTGTGGGAAAGACCAGAAATATCCTCTGGATTCAATAATTGTTGCTTTCCTATCTTGGCTTTATACTTCCCTGCAATTAAGTGAATGCTGTCATAGATCCCTTTAAGGGCCAAGAACATCTCATGGTGTTGTATTTACCTGTTTCCAAAGTGCAGTGAAGGTGACTGCACCCACACTAAACTTAAGCTCTTAAAAAGGGAGTGTTGAGCCCAAGGGTGGGACCCTCTAGTGCCCATTTCAGTGTGCCTGCTCACAAGTGCTTACTGGCTAATAAATGGCTCTGTTTCTTTCAGAATCATCCTGTGGTACCCATAAAATTTAGAGCTTTGTTTTTTGGTGTGTGAGACTGAACCCAGAGCTTCATACATGCTAAGCAGATGTTCTGTCTGTCTGAGCTATGCCCCCCCCTAATCTTGGGCTTTGTAGACTTTTTTTTTTTTTTTGAAATGTTAAAGCAGCTTAATATCAAAGTTGCTCTCTCCTGCGGTGGTGTAAGTGGAGACTTTAGAATGATTCTGCTGAGTGTCGCTGTTCTTTATTTTGGGCAGCTGCTGGTTATCTGTCTGCTCTCCTGAATGTTCTCCAGCCTAGGCTCAGCTGACAGGAAAGGCAGTGAACCTCAGGACTCTCCACTTCTCTCCTACTTGAGCAGGCATTGGCCTGGCTGTACCTTTGTTGGGCCTCCTTAGCTGATTTCCTTAATATCTTTAATTCAGTTCCTTCTTGTTTAAGCTGGGGGTGATCATCTTTGCACTGCAGAGGACCAAATGAAATAATTTCCTGTCCTTTCAAAGTCAGCTGGTGAACAGCCTAGTTTGTCAGGAGGAAACATAAATGACACTCGGGCCAGGCTTTGTTGAAATAGTATTTTGAGCCTGCCTTGCAAGCACAGGGACCTGAGTTCGATCCCCGGTACCAAAAAAAAAAAAAAAAAAAAAAAGAAAAAGAAAAAGAAATAGTATTTTGATAACCATGGCCTGTGTTTTGCAGAGCTCCAAGCCCACTCTGAGCCTGCCTCTCAGACAGAAGGAGTAGATAAGCGCACGGATGAAATGGAACACGATTCCCTACCACACCTGCCTAGTGGTGAAATATGTGTGGTAACCGAGAGGAGCAGACGTGGCTTGGTGGTTATGCAAGAGGCCCCACCCCAGCAGCAGCAGCAGCTGAACCTCCAGCTGAACATGCTCAAGGAGGAGAACAGCAGGTGAGAATCTTCCATTTCAGGCCATCTGCCTGAAGCCAGGGGTAGGACAATGACCTGAGCTAACAAGACAATTGTTGAGGATCTCACCCAGCTCTCAGAAAATTTAAAAAAACAAACTTTGACTGTCAATACACGCACTAAAGATGTATTCACAGCTTTGTACTATTAGGAATCAAGGCAGGCATAGTGCCTTGCCATAGGCCACACAAAGTAGTAGTAGCAGAGTTCTATGTCTTTACCAAGATGGTGCACCTTCCATAGCATGGTGTGGCCCTGCGAGCTCAACAGTGGGCATCTGTAGCCTGTCCCTGAAGTGGTAGTTTGGAGCTCAGTTTACATTTGGGCAATGGATGTGTATTTCATATCCCTCACCCCAAACAAATCCACCTTTATATCTTTCTGGTGATCTAGTCATGCTCCCCAGGAAGGCATCTGTGGACTGCTTCCCCAACCAGGGAACCCTAGCAGTGCCCTGTTTCCCCTTGGCATGTACTAGGTGTAGGTGTTTAAAATTATTTGTTGAATCAATAATGTGATTTTCCAAATTCTCCAGAATAAAGGGGAATCACTTTTACCAGTGTGCTTTCAGAAAAAAAGGGACACCACAGCTACAGCAAACTAGTTGGTACTTGTTCCAAATGATGTATTAATGCCATATGATCACTGGTGATGCTGTTTCTTATTTAATGGAAAGATAAGGTGTCAGATATACATACTTTGGATGAAAAGTCATGTACACCCATAGGAGTCTCAAGTTTAATTTCAGGCAGATCTAATCTTTTTTAAAAAGAAAAGACCTAGAATTTTAATTAAATGGTTAGTAGTGGCAAAATTTTGAGTTAAAAAATATGAAAGCTGCTAGTAAAACAGCATTTTTCCCAAAACCTTTTCTCAGTAAGATTTATAATCACCTAATTCATGTTATATATGGATTCAAAAGTTATTCCTCTCCACTGTTCTTAGTCCATTCAGGCTGCTGTGACAAAAATCCCATAAAGTAGGTGGCTTGCAAGAGGCATTTCTCATAGTTCTGAAGACTTGAAGTCTTAAGTATCTGGTTCACTTCCTGGTTCACAGATGGCTGGCTACTCGCTCTATCCTTGCATGATGGAAGGGACAAAGAGTCTTTGGGATTGTTTCCATAAGGGTACTAATTTTACCTTCCAAAGCTCCACCTTTATAAATAGTACCTTGAGGGTTAGGATTTCAACAGAAGAATTTCAGAAGGACACAAACATTCCATTGCAAAAATACACCCACACTTGTTGCTAAGAGGAGGAAAAATACAAGGAAGGTTCCCCTATACAAGCTGAAATTTGACTCAGAACCCTGAAGAAACCAGACATCTTCTTCCCTCTGTGGGCTGGCTGTTAAGTTTGCCCCATGCCTCCAAATCTCTAATGTTCAACAAATGTTTAAGTTGGATTAGATGGTACTGGGCTCTCTGAATGGCGTCTGTTTGGTTTTTTCTTTCTTTTTAAACCAGACTTTTGGAACACCTAGTTCAAAAAGAGCGAGAATACCAGAATTTCCTCCGACTGACTATAAAACAGAAAACTCAACAACTGCATCACCTCCAGTTACAATGCAAAAGTAATGGTGAGTCATTTTTCATTTGCCCTACCTTAGATGTGTTTGCAGGTGAGACAGAAACTATTTAAAGGCTGGCTAATATTCTAATCAGCCTTGGAGAATGAGCTGAGGTTATCTTCTGTTAAACTAGAATTCTAGTAGATTCTGGAATATTAATAATAAAAAGGAACTACTGGTCTTTTCAACAACATGAATAAATTGCAAATGCAGTATGCTGAGTAAAAGAACCAGATTCAAAGGCTATATTCTGTGATTCATTCACAGAGTACTCTGGAAAAGGCAAAAATACAGGGACAGAAAATAAATCAATGAATAGGAAAGGGAACAAATTTTAAAAACACAGGAGAACCTCTTGAAATATGGAAATGTACCTCGATTGTGGGAGTAGAGACATGAGTGTCCAAGTACACCTTAAAAGGGTGGTTTACTGTGTAAATTATGCTTTAGTAAGCCTCTCATTCTGTGACACTTAGAAGGGGTACAGTTGCCACTTAGAATGTGGAATGGGTAAGCTCTCACACAATAACCTGGTTTCTCATTTGATTTCCAGTGCATTTAGGGAGATACATTATATCCTAAGATAAAGCACTTTAAAGACAGGGAGGGAATAAGCATTTAAACTGAGATGGGTAACATCAAATTCTACATTTATTAAATCTGCTCTCTGTGAAACAAACCCAAGAAATCTGAATTATATAATATGTATAGGGTAGCTGAATAATATAGGGTTAATTCATCTTTTCATGTCACATTTACATTCTGGATAGTTTAACATCCATTTTACTTTTGAAAAGCACATTGATGTACATGTTTCTAATCACTACAGGTACTGCAGAGATCCCAGCACCCCCTCATTTTCAAGGAACCGATAATGAGCTTACAGCCTGGTTGCAAATGCAAGGAACAGATGCAAATACAATTGAAAAGGTAAGGTATATTTATAACCAAAAATGATTCCTATGACGTAGCCAAAAAGCTTTCTCTTAGTACTTCATCTTTGTTTCAGATTGTTGGAGAGGATTATACTCTTTCTGATATTCTCAATAATATCACTAAGGAAGACCTAAGGTGCCTTCAACTACGGTAAGATGTTCAATAGTTTGGATAACAGAATATTTTTCGTGAAGTAGAAAACAAAGTGCTGGTAAACTTTTCCTCTCCCGAATCTGGAGCTTTGCTAGTTTCAATTTGGTAAAACGCTGAGGTATGGCATGAGGCGCAAGCACACTATACTCAGCTCTCTTTAAATGGCAACATGCCCTCTTATTCCCATATCATTTTAGATAGCCTTACACAGATCCATCAGCACTTCTGCACACATTTCTAATGCCACATCCTACCAGTGCTGGGGCACAAGTATTACATTTATAAGTGAATGTTTTTGTGAAGTGCCTAAGTTAGGGACTGCATTTTTGAGACTAGATAGCAAATGTTAACTCTAGAGTTATATACTTTCCTTTTTGCCGTAAGGACAAAATATTTGAGATTTTTAGTTAACAACTCTTATTTGTTTCACAGTGGTGGTGCCCTCTGTAGGCTCTGGCAAGCGATTTCTCGTTACAGAAGACAAGTTCAGAAGTCCTCAGGGACTGCAGCTACACCCAAGGACAGAGCGCACAAATAGTTGACGTGTATGTTTATACTTAAAGCTTCAATCTACATACATGCAAATTCTGCCGAGTTTACAAAACACTTGACCTGTTTAATTCAAGAACTTGAAGTTTTAGAGTGTCTTTACTGGAAGTTTTTAGTCTATTTATAAACATATTTTAAAGATTTATAGACGTATATGTAATACGATAGTGAATCTTAATTTAGATATCCCAGCATGTTAGACGTTCTTGTTCTTAGAAATAAATTTTACTTCCATGGAAAAGTCACCCCATCTTATTGTACCTAATGGAAAGTAAAAACAATAGGTGTTTAAAATAAGCTGTGTACCCTCCAGTTTAGGATATGTCTTATTTACTAGTGTAGCACTTAAATGTGAAAGACAAAATGGGTATGAACGTGCCTTACATTGTCTAATAGGAATGTAACTTAAGATAACTTCATGTTGAATGTATAAATGGAGAAAACTAAGATATTGGCCTTTGAAATGTTGTGAAATCTTACAATAATAATAAATACTGGAGGAAACAATCAGTATGAACAGTCTTCTGCCCCCCACTACCTGTGAACCCTGTGAACCTTTGAGAACAAAGCAATGATTCCTCAAGGCCAGTGATCTCCACCCAAAGAGTGGCTGGGGTGGAATAGGCATACAAAGAATTGTTCTTGTGTTTACACAAATGAAACTATTTTAGGAAATAATTTGGGGGAAGATTATATACTTGTGCCTGTTTTAAACCATACAAATCTTTATATTCACACAAAGCACTAATGTATGACCTGCAATGCAATTACTCTGTCAGTAATATAATTTACATGTTATTTATTCTTTTAAAAGTTTCCCAGACTTATACTGCAGTTTTTTGATATTATTCCTTAAATTTGAAAACAGAGTTCCTTACAGTTGCTGATGAATAGCCCATCCATTACACGTGGTTTCCTATTAACTGACTGACTTGAATTTGATCCACTGGTTGGCACCACGCACTTCAAAGGGTGGGTCACTACTGTAGATGTGATAGCCTAGTTCTTCCAGAGGTGGCTCAGGATCAGCTGTGGCAAACTGGGCAGCATCCTCGATTTCTTTTCTCACTTCAACGTCAATTTCCTAAACATTAGATTACAGCACAAGATATTTCTGAATAAACAGCAATTTAAGTGCCAACTAGAGTTCTAATCAGAACCTGTTGCTGGTATAAATATAATTCTTCTAGTACTAAAAGTGCCAACAGTTAGCAATTTTGAAGAATTTAAGTGATAAAATTACACAGGTAGCTAACCTAGGGGCTGGCTATGAATTAAGGAAAAAGCTGCAATTAGGGGAAGGTTTAAAGGCTTTTTTGCCAATATGATGCCTTGTGATAACACATACTTTCCTATTAGGCAGTTCAGTCCTCATCAAATCTGAAGAATAACCCTGAGATTTCACATCACTTTCTTGGTTCGGACAAACTCACTCATGACTGGCAACTTTGGGGTGGGGGAAGTGTTCGGAGAAAGAAGAGCCAACCTTTAAAGCCAGACTTAAAACCACCAAGAGTGACTGACTGTACCTTTAATTCTTCAACACTGGCAAGATTGCTGTTCACCATCCTATCCTTGAGAAGCATAATAGGGTCACTCTTACTTCTTACTTCTTGAATTTCTTCTCGTGTACGATAACTATGGGAAACAGTGATAGGTAAGAACGGTTTGGTGAAGCAGACAGCTTAGTGAAATACAGCAGTATGTTTTGGAAAGGAAGGGGCATGTCGGTACCAATGTTACTTGTGGAAAGAGCACAAGCAAACTTTAAGAACACAAGAAGGCAGCTAATAGCTTGTAAATGCTGATTTTATCTTTTATAGAAAATTGTACACTAACTCACAGGGCTTCTCTTGCATTTGACAACAGAGGCCAACTGTTGGTTTGCTTCCTTGATCTAGCAGCAATGTATGAAGGAAGTATCACATGTCCCACACCTCTTTGGACTATATTTTACATGGGTAGGGGCAGCAGTGATAATTATAGACTTAGAGACATCAGAATACCAAGCAAACAGAAAATGTATGTGCCTTGTCTTTCTCCCTGAAGACCCCAAAGAAGCATGGATAGCAGAAACTTGCTTATCAGGATTTCCAATTCTAGACTATAATACTGTATATCCTTTTCCTACATCATATTTGAAATAACACTAAAAGGGCTCTATTTTTAAAAACTGCTCTCTATATATTCCCTTAGAAATACATTCTACAAAGGCTTGTTTAAGTTAACTTTTCAGTTGTGTTGAAGCTGCAATTGCAAAACTACATGCTAGGGCTTCGGTGTGAAAAAGGAAAACTCGTATCTTCCTATGTAAACCACCTATTTTGATTACCACATATCTACCTACTGAACACTCAATAAGCCAGTGAGCCTTGTTCCCTACCAGCCAGAACATTTTCTAATCTTTGGGCAGAGTCTGCCATGTGTAAATTGTGGTAATGGCTACATTAACCCCGCCTCTCAAATGCTACTTTCCCAGTAGATCTGTTTTATGTAACAATTTCCCTGTGCAATTTAGTTATATAATATATATATATATACACACACACACACACAACGTTTTTTAAAAAATAACTTCTCAGCTAACACATACTACATACTGTAGGAATCTTCAGAATGCTTTCTATATTGGAAGCAATTTATTAGGAGCACTGCTTTCAGACTGAATAACTCAACCACTTGGTGCCAGCAACACTTGATGAATGAAATGATTACGAAAGCAAATGCTGAAATGTTTTACCTTTTCATGTGAGAAACACCATTCAAAGCCCACCCACTTTGGGACATACACCCCATGATGGTACCTGACTCCAGGATCACTCATACTATGTCCATGGTAACGGTAAGTCTGCAGCTCCATCAGGATGGGCCCCTAAAACAGGACCCATAAGGGGACAGTAAGATGATGGAAGAGCATGCCAACAGTCCCCCACCTCAAAAGGAAGACCCTTGCAGCATCCAATATATTCTGATCAGATCATCTATAAATCAGCTGAGTTGTCAGGAATGTTTTAACACCCACTTTATTGCCCATTTCAGCCTTTTTTGTGTGTGTGGTACTGGGGATTGAACCCAGGGCTTCACATATTCTATGAGAACTGCATCCTTGGCCCTTTTTATTGTTTTGAGACAGGATCTTACTAAGTACACGAGGCTGACCTTTAACTTTTGATTCTCCTGCCTTCAGTCTCCTAAATAGGATTACAGCTCATTCAACTCAATTTTAATAGGAAATTAGTAAAGCAATCTGCCAACAGTTTGTTTTCAATCAAAAAAAACACAACACATTACAGAGCCCACTGATACTGGTTAGGCAAATTCCCATTTCTACCTAAGTAAATCTGCCCCGTTTCATAGGGGCTGGCAGCCAATCTCACTTCATCTGGACCTTGCTGGTGTGTAAAGCCAGCAGACACCAATGATCTCTGATACCTCAATCCTAACAACTCTGCTGTGAATCTGGCCAGCCCAGCTGTGCAACAACAAGTGGCTTGTTTATGCCACATTAGCCTACTTTCAGAGGGTATCCTGAAGGGAGGGGATGTACAGAGGAGTCTGGGTGCAATAAAGTGTGGGGGTGGGGATCTGGCTCAGTCCAAGTGTTGAGGGTTCTAATCCTGGCTCTAAGATATGGTAGTCATGAACTGCTGTGCCTCAGTCAGTAAAACAGGAAAAACAGTAATACCCAAGTCAGAATTGTAAAAATTAAAAAACACCTAAAAAGTACACTACCCAACATATATTAATCCTTGGTTACACTCTCAGTGTAGCCATCTGGAATCACAGCGGGTAGGGCCGGGTGACAAGGAGGATTCCAGACCTTCCCTCAGTTCCAAGATCACGATTTAGTCATCACATCCTATCCTATAAGCTGTTTCTGTCCAAGGTTAAACAACGTGTCCTTTCCAAAAACTGGGATAAATAGTGACAATACCCAGCCCCCATGGTCTAGTCCCCTTTTTTTCACTTGTACATGCATTTTATAATCATCTTTGAGTTGGTACATGTACATACCTTTTTTAAAAATCCCCTTCCCTCCCCATACCCCATCCTTACCTCTAGTTCCCTTTTGCCCCTTCTTAGTTCATGTTTATAGCATATAATATCCACGTTCACTGAGGTTATTAGGACCTTGAACATAGTGCATCTTCACTCTACCTATTTCCCTATCTACCCCTCTCCCCAGTCCCCTGAACCCCTTCCTATCTGCAAGATATCTATCCCCTTATCTCATTCTGTCTTGCCTTAGTCTTATGGACCTAATAGAGACTGCTCAGCCCACTGTAGCCAACCTTAGTCCTGCTCTAGTTTATCTTTCTCATCATCTCATGTAACACTACATCTTCCTCCTGGCTTCATTTCCCTCCTTCCTGATATTTTCATCACTGTTAACCACAGCTCATTTGCATTACTGCCCAAACACACATATGGCATGTCACTGTTAGGTAAACCACATGGGCATGATTTCTGAGCTGTGGAACAATGACTTAGAACTACTACTAAGTTTCTACCAAAGCTGAAGATATACTTTAGGTCAATCTCACTGTTCCCCTCTCCCTCATTTCCATATACTAGCCCAGAGGTCCAAAAAAATGTCTCTGTAGGGCCAGGGATTTAGCTCAGTGTTTCCACCGCCTGCCTCACAAGCACAAGGACCTGAGTTTGATCTCTGGTACCAAAAAAAAAAAAAAACTGTAGAGTCTTACCTTCCCAGATCTACAATGGGCAGCTGCAAACCTTGTTGCTTCTCGGACACACAGGATATCCATTCCATCTACCTATTAATAAAGGTGAAAGGAGCAGAAACACAAATTGCCCAAACCCATTCTACATTTTTTTTGGCGGGGTGATGCATGCAGGCTAGCCAAGTGCTCACCCACTAAGCCACGCCCCCAGCTTTCCCATTTTATTTTGAAATGACCCATTTATGTAGAAGGAAGTGAAACATTTCAATTTTTCTAAGACTGTCAAAAGTATGCACAAGGTCATCTAGCTAGCAGGGTATGGCTCTGGGTCTGTAACAGGTATTCTTACCCTCAGCCCAGGAATAAAATCGCCTCTCTTATAGTAATCTGTGCTGGCCGCAGCTCGCTCAACAGATGTTCCCATTCCATAACGGTTATTCTCACAGATGAAAATACAAGGTAATTTCCACAATGCTGCCATATTGTAAGCTTCAAATATCTGACCCTGAAAGTATTTGCAAAAAGTTCAAGTGGTTTCATTTTGCTTATTTTTCTGGACTTCATCATCATCATACCTGACAGTTGTTCTGCCTAAGGTTACTGCAACTGTCTGAAAGGTAAAAAGCCTCATCCTCTCACCTTCTCAAGCAAGGGAAAGAAAGGGACATGTTTGTTGGGGGCAGTAGGGAGAAGCAACAGGCATCATACTTTTGGAACTAAGGGAAGTGACAAATACCATGACTTGTTTCTTTGGGGACCCACAGAGTACACTGGAAGAAAAACATCAAAATGTAAAAATGTGTTTTATAATTTATTATAATCTTATCAGATCCACTGGATAATCAGAATGAACCAGCATCTGAGAATGAGCATCTAGAACATGGCCTCACTGGGTACCTTCCATGAACTGATTATATAAACTGAGCAAAGAAATGAAGGGTCGGGCTCAGACACCAGTATAGGAATTTGATATTTCTGTGGCATCCCAGAGAATTAACCTCTATATTACCATACTAGTTTGCAATGGGTTAGACATTTAAATGAAAAAAAATTTATGTCCTTCACCACAGAACACTTGCAAGGCACTAATATACGGTGAAAAAGAACTTCCTCATAGGCATGCACCCCGTAAGGCTCTGGTGAAATAGGCCAAGAGGTAAATTTCCAAAATGGCCTTAAAACCAAATATGCCCTCGCTATATGAAATGCTACTTCAGCTAATAAACAACACTATTTCTTTACAAGGAACTATAAAATTTCAAGCTTTGAAAATAAAATCACTGGCAAGTGAAGAGATACAAACTTACCTGATTAGCAGCACCATCACCATATAGTGTCAAACAAACCTCGTCTTTTCCATTGTACTTGCAGGCCAGAGCAATCCCAGCTCCCAGGGGCACCTAACGTTAAGGATGATGGAGAAAGGAACCACAGAAATCCATCAAGGGAGAAATACTCTGAATTTTAACTCCTGGACAGAATTTGAGACAGAATTATACTTTTGCTACAAACTCTTCCTACTCTAACCCTGTCTTTGCTCACTCATCCCAGTATTTTCTTTTTTTGGGTACCAGGGATCGAACTTGGGACCTTGCATTTGCGAGGCAGGCAGCAAAATCACTGAGCTAAATCCCTGGCCCACTCCAGTATTTTCAACCAACCAGTAAAGTAACGTGAATAAATACTGTTTTGACCAGCTGGCCATGACATTTCTGTACCCAAAGATTCAACTAAATCCTAGAGTCAAAAAAGAAAACCCAGATTTAAAACATATTTAATAGAATCTTACTCTGTTTGAAATAATTATTTGCTGTTAATTGGCCCGAGATTCTAACCGCCCCCCTAGTTTGGCCCGTGTTAACATTGCCTAGGAGCATGCAGAGGACAACATTGATGTGATGAAGCAATTAACATACTGAAATATAGAAAGGCGAAAAGATAGTTCCACTACTAGAGGCTTTTGCTTACTTATAAAACAAATACCTGAAAAATAAATTTTTAATCACTATCCAAATCTACTTATTAATTGCTCATATGATAGAGTAAGAAGCAATAGGTCTTTAAAAGCAAACCAAGTTCCTACAGTACTGAAATCCTGGGCCAGGATCAAATCTATGGAAGCATATGATCCTCGTACTTGGCTACCTGAGCTCCGACGATACCATTGCCTCCGTAGAAGTTCTTGGCATACATGTGCATAGATCCTCCTTTCCCTTTAGCACAACCTCCTCTTCGTCCTAGGAATGACAGTACATCGTGCATGCATGAAAAACCAAATATACAAAGCAAACAAAACCACACCCCATGTCTCTTGCGGCCAATCATTTAAACATCTGTTCCTCCATAAAAACCTAGGTTCCTCCTTCGCTCCCTGTGCTTCAATAAGGAAAGACAGATTAATCCCATGCCCTAAATAATTTAAGAGTCAAGGGAGACAATATTAAAGATTCCTTGAACCTATACTGTATACTGTGGAGTGCTTCAACCCAATTTACTTTATGACTGCCGGTTTTCTGTTGGCATGCTACAGTGAGAACAAACTGTATTCTCACTGTACAGTATAGCACTAACCTTTTTAAAATTTTTACCTGAGGGCCAGATGACCTTACAAAATGGTCAATTTACTTGGCCTAATAGAGGTACCAGAGCACTAAATCAGAGGGTTTTCTTTTTAATATTAAACTCAAAATAGATTTTAACACTCTGAACAGTCAGCATCTTATTGGGAGATGTTTGAAAACACAATCAACTTACTCCCACCTTTTGTAAATCCATAGCAAACCTGTTAGCTCTGCTAGAATCTCCCGGACGGAAAGGCCCCGAGTGAAGGTAAAGCCATGAGCCCGGTAGGCTGTGATCAGATGGTCTGTAGGATTTATGCCGGCTTCCAGTCCCACACAGCAGGCTTCCTGCATTAAAGGTGGAAGAAACCATAAGGTAACATAATTCACATTTCTGGATAAAAAGGTTTCTATTAGACCAAATACCATGAAGCATTGTTATGAAACCTGTGTGGAGATCAGAGGGGAAGAATGAGGCCTAATTGGGCTCTTCAGTGGGCATTGAGGAGAAAGACGGTATAGAAGCATGCTAACATGCTGCAGGGAAAAGTAAAAACACCTGAGGTTAAGTTGTTCACCCCGAGAAGTACCACGGAGGGTGGGAGACAGATGAATCCTGTGGAACTCTAATTGCTCCTGCCAGTGTCTGAGTGAATAAAGCCAATGTGCACCAGTCATTAGGGGCTCTATGTCAAAGGGAGACATGAGCTCCCTGGTCCCCCAGATTTTTTTTTTTTTAAATTTTTACTAGGGCTTGAACTTAGGACCTTGTGCTTGCCAGGCAGGCATGGCATCACTGAGCTAAATCCCTGACCCCGCCCCCCAGATTTTAATCTGTTTCTGTCTCTTTTTCATATGCATCACCCCTTGGCCAAGTCTGAGCTCAGCTCACGGGCTGATTTCTACAAATGTGAGTGAGTAGAACTAGTCAAAATAACCACAGAAAGTGGCTATTTTTCATCAAAAGCAGAGTGAAGGGCCAAGCTCAAACCAGAAGCCATAAACTAATAGCCCGCAGATGTGCTGTTTACTTTGGCCTGTACAGTGATTAAAAAACAAAACAAAGCTGGGAATTTAGCTCAGTGGTGCCGTGCCTGCCTCTCAAAGGGCAAGGTCCCGAGTTCAATCCCCGGCACCAAAAAAAGAAAAAAAAAATCAAAACAAGAGCTGGGCACAGTGGAGCATTAAGGCAGGAGGACTATGAGTTTGAGTCTCACCTATGCAACTGTCTCAAAATAAAATGGCTGAGGATGTAGCTCAGTGGTAAAGTGTCCCTGAGTTTGATCCCTAACACCACCACCAAAAGAGAAAAAAAAAGATCCTGAGTCAGGTATCTATTTTAAAACATTGAGGGAATATATGAAAAGTGAGTCTTCTGTCTGTTCTTGGAAAAATTAATAGGAAGCTTTAGCCCATTATTTCCGTCTAGTACAAACTGGCTAGAACCAAGTCAGGGCCCCCTTCTGGTAGGATGCATCCATCCCAGTTTTCCACTGGTTGCTGTCACCATTTTCCATGTTTTACATACCCAGTTTTCTTCATTCATTCATTATACCTAGATGGGCCTTGAACACATTTGAATTTGTAACCTTTGACCTAAACCCACAAAGTGACAAACCAACAAAATAACCCTTTCTCCAAAGAAGGTATACAGATTAATTCAATGCCAGAAAGTTTTAAAATAATTAAATTCAATCTAAGAACAGGTACGGGATGTTATGTGTGAATGAATGCTTTAGCATAAACTTCAATAGTGGGTTTTAGCATTCTAGTTTTTATTATAAAATACCAGCCTCAAATCTGAAAGAGTAAAAAACCAATGAACAGAAGCTATCTTTAAACACCTAAGTAATACCGTTAATTACAAAGCTACCACTTACCTGACCATCACACAAGTGACAGAAACCACGAATAATTTTTTGCTTATATAGTTGGTCTGCCTTTAACTCCATTCGGCGCACAGTCTGCATCATCCTGTAGTATTTGAGTCCATCCTCCCTGGTGAGCACTGTGGTGACAGGTGGGCCCTCTTCCAGCCGGTGAAGATCGCATTTCTGAAATGAAGGTGGTCACCCTCTTAGCCACCGAATGGCAAACACTGTTAACTCATTCTATGATCTGACTCCCTCACAAATGATATTCAACTTGAAAAACAGCAAAGGAGCACATCAGCAATGTCATATCACTCCTGATTCCTTAAATCTATAAACCTCACTATACAATGGGATGGGGTGGGGTGATCTCAGATCTCATTTTCACTGAAAACCCTTGAAATCAACTGAGTTACAGACTGAAAGATGAATTTTCAAAGAGACATCTAAAAATCTTATTGAAATGTTTCACTAAATCACATCCTAAACTTTGAAGTAAGTTTCCATTATTTTTAAGCCCCCTCCCTCAACCACCAGCAAACTACTAAAAATAAACTTTTTTTTTTTTCTAAACTTCTTTGAACTTCTGATTCTGGAAAATTTGGAAGAAAATAACAAAATTAGTATGAATATTAATGTTTCATTCTAAATGTAAAACTGTGCCAAAGCTTAACTATGGAAATACAACACAAAGTAAAACACTTTTTACCTTAATTTCAAATGTAGCATCATTTGCAAAATTACGGGATGCCACCAGCACTCTGCTTGCCTAAAAACAAAAACAAAACAAAAAAAAAAACACAAAAATACATCAGTAATTTTTTACTGTCACTTATTTTAGAAAATTATCTTCATTAATCAGTTAGCAAGAGGCAGTCATGAAACTAATAAGACCCTATGACCGGGGATTTAGCTCAGTGGCTCTGCTACCTGCCTCAAAAAAGCGCAAGTTCCCAAGTTCGATCCCAGATACCAAAAAAACAAAACAAAACAAAACAAACTAATAAGCCCCAACGTGTTCATAGACTCTTCTGTTCACTATGCTGGTATCTTCTTTGCCTTCTAAAATAAATCCATGCTTTAACCAATGAAGCATGATCATATCCCTATCAGAAAGCAAAGAGAATAGATTCCAAAGCCATACACTTGGTCTCTTTATTTCAAAGAAATTATAGTGAGATTATAATGAAATTAGTGGTCAAATTGAAGAGATTAAATAATCTGTAGGCTTTATTTATGCTATTCTTAGTCATGATACTCTTCATTTGAGCAATGTAAAAGTTCATTTCCAAAATTATACTTCAAATAAAACTCTAAGTTAATTTCTATTCCAAGTAAACTTCACTTTTCTATACAAAGACTTGTAAAGAAAAATACTTTGAACTACTCAAAGTAAGAGATAAATACATTAGTGAAAATCATACAAGATGGAAACAGCTATTTAACACTCTGACTTAAAAATAATGGAACTAAGCCAGCTGTTTTACAGTATGAACAGCCTACACCTTGGGAAGGCACCTCCCAAAACCTCAGAAGGGAAAGTTGCTGTCTAAAAGTGTTCCCTTCTTGGGTAGCTATCACCACTTGGAAATAATAATTTCTCTACATTCTTACAACTGAATAGACCTGGTCACGATGAAAGTATTCTATGTGATGGCTAAGATTCAGGTTAGACCCCAAAGATTTAAAATTAGCACTGCTGTACTACTGTAGCCATTTTCTGCCGTATTTGCACACCCTGCACATCTTAAGAAGACTTGAAGCATATTCATCAAATCCCATAAAGAGCATGTTTGATTTATACTTATGAAATGGTTACTTGGTTGATGTGATAACCAAAAAGGCGCCTCTGTGACTAACAGGAAGGTAGCATAAACAGAGTGAGACCTAGACAAAGGGATGATTCACACTCTAAAGTAGACACTGTAAGATTTCAACATACTACTCAGAATGGCAGATGAAGTTGATAAACTGTTTACTTCTGGAATTTTCCATTTAGTATTTTCAGACCATAGTGGACCACAGGCAACTGAAACCAAGGAAAGCAAAACCTCCGATAAGGAGACTGCTGTACTGTTACCTGATAAAGCCAACAAAAAGACATTGATACTGCCAAAGGGGGGAAAAATCCTAAGTACTAAAGATAAATACCTTCTTTAGAGGTAGGGTCCACTAATATGTCTCAGAATAAAGAAAATTTAGGAAAATAGGAAGAAGTAAATCTGAGAAGGAAGTAGCAAACAAATGGTTATGTCTGGCAATCATGAAACTGATTTTTTTTGGCAGTTAAAATTATTTCGCAGAGCCAGAAATATCTGTTATATTGTGAAATAAATTTCCACATATAACTAGAGAAACTAGTTTTTGGAATGATGTAAAAGCAGAGACCAAATTAGCTAGGCAATAGTAACAGAGAAAAGGTAAATGCTCAATCATAAAGACAAAACAGTGAAGCAGGACAGGCACTGCTATTTAATAAAAAACAGGAAAGGCAAAAATTAGGACTTCCAGATAGTTTATTTTCTCATCTAGTTTCAACAGTATGAATCTCAAAAATAAGCATAACCACTTATATAATGAGTGAAAGAAAAAAAGTTATAAGTCCTATCAGAAGTATATCATCATTTTAACTGGAACTGCTGAAAAAATAACTTCATCATTCATTTTCTTTGGAGAGTCACTGAGTCTTTTAAATAGGAGTGCCCCCCGCACGTTGTGTTTGTTGTTGCTGGGGCTTGAACCCAGGGCCTTACAAACACTACACACATGCTCTACTACTGTGCTTTGCCCCCAGCCCCTAAATGAGATTCCTTTTTGACAGAGACCATGAACAACTTACTCAATGAAATAAAAACATTAACTTCTTAAATACACAGGAATCATTCAAGGAGGAAAAATATTTTTAAAATTCCAGATTCTGCCACTGTAAATTAAAAACCTTAACTACTACTCAAATAGCCAAAAGAATGATGGTAGAAAAGATGTCACAAAAGGAACTGTAACAGAAATACAAACAAGAAAATTTTCAAATGCAATTCATTCTTTCATGAAGCACCTCAAAAACTATCAATCTCATTCAAAAATGAAATCAAAATCTTATAATTCATTCCAAAGTTTCATTTCAAACATTTTGTGATGAGATAATGGTAATTCAAGCTGGAGAGACAGATCTCCAAATCTCCATCCCTCCGAAATAAGAGAATAAAAAAAATGCAAAAGGAAAACGCCATGCAGAGTCCTGGAAGGGAAGATGAGGGGAATAATTTTAGGCAGAACTGTCATAGCCATCAAACTAATGGCCTAACCTTTCTCCCTGCATTGAGTATCAAGCAGATGGTATGACTACAAGTACAGAAGTTTTGAGCCACTGTTAATTATTTCTTAGAATTTTTTTGAAAAAGCTTATATTTTAAAATATCTTTTTACATGTACAATATAAAAATTAAAACCTTGATCTATTTTGTTATACTTTAATTTTTTTTTCATATTTATACAAAATACAGTTGACGTTATTCTTTTATTTCACAATTTAAAAAGATAACATTACACTCACAAATAAAACTCCTAATTATCTGAAGAGTTTACACTACAAAGTGAGAAGAAAACTGGGCGCTTTCTAAGGTAATTTCATCTCTGAAATTCAATTTTATTCCTGCTGTAAGGTGTGGAAAAAGAATCCTACAAATATGGGAAATGATAAATCTGACTTTCAGAAGAAATAACAAACATACATCGAGTCATTGACAGGGGCTAGGGATGAAGCTAAATGGTAGAGCAGTTACACAGCATGGCCTGAGATTTGATCCCCAATATGCCCTCCACCAAAAAACTCTAACAATAAAGATTTAAAGATGTATTTGCCTTCTACCAACCATTATTCCCAAAGGGGATGACATCTCTTAAAAGCAAAAACCCTGGTAGAAAGGTACAAAATTTGACATGTTTTTAGTAGTTGCAAATTCCAATTCCATTTACTGAAATCTTCCAAGTTTGATTTCAGTTAGTACCTTTCAAATTCTTTCTTTCCATTACTAAAGTTTCCTTTCCATTGTTGAAGCCTCAACAAAGCTTTTATTTTTAATTCTACTGTATTCCTTGTCCAAGCAAACTCTATCTTTAGCTAACTTATTTCTGCCCATAACTAATGCACCGTGTAATGTTGAAAATGTGTCTCTATTAACTCACGTTTGACTAAAAATTGATGCGGTTTAAATTAGATACAAAGCAGATGAAGTATCAGCCCAATACAATGTTACATTCATAATCTGAACTACTCAGGAGTCTAAAGCTGAAGATGACAAATTCAAGGCTAACCTGAGCAATTTAGTGAAACCCTGTCTCAAAATAAAAAGGGCTGGGGTTGTATCTCAGTGGTCAAGTGCATCGGGGTTTGAAACTGAGTATCACACACACAAAAAACCCTCAATAAATGTTGAATATATCATGCACACATGCATAAATACAGAAGTATGCTTCCAGTTAAATTCAAATGTTGATACAGCATCTGATTAGCTAAATTGTGCTTTGTCACTAATCAAAGAGATTCCTATAGTAGTACACTTCCTATAAACTGACAATCTCTCTGCCCCACACTAAGCAAGACTTGGAGCAAGTCCTGGGAAAATTAAGCGAACCCGAATTACAAGTCAAAGTTGGAGGCAGTTTTGGAAAAAAACAAAAAACAAAACGCTATTCTGCGGTGCCTGGAAGTCAAAATGCTAGAAGCATAGGTATTACATACGTCTAAAAGCAAGGGCCATGAATAGCCTTAACCTCTAACTTTCACCCTTCACGCTGTTTTCTATAGGTGCTTTTACCCCAAGCCTCTGTGTGTTTAAGAGTGAAGGCAGTTTCCTCTGGGTTCTGCTTGATTGCTCTTGAATTGACTGCCAAGAAAGGCTCGGATGTTGAAAGAGAGGGAGGGAAGTTTTTCACGAGCCTGACCCTGTCTGAACTCTCCTGGGAGCCCAGCACAAATGTTCAATAAAAATATATCAAACTAGGCACTCCGTAAAATAGTAAAAATAATGCTATTCAAAACAAATGGTAACTTGGGCTCGCAACTGCAGGACATTTACATCACAAATGGTAACCAAGAGCCAGGCACGGTTCAGGAAGATTGACACGTGTCACTCATTGAATCCTGACGATAATCCTACGAGGATAGCATTTAAATACGGTACACTTGTTATTCTCCACTTTTGAGATGATAGGGTACGAGGACATTTTTAAAGGGGGAGACGCCTAAGGTCACAGGGCTAGTAAACGGTGAGCCCGGTTTGCACAGGGCAAATCGGTCTGTGGATTCCGACCTCTTTATTGCTAAGTACTACACATCTTCTCGGACAAGAGTACTGAAATTAGGAAGATCTGAACAGGAGTCAGCTGGAGACCGGAAGACGCCCAAGCACTCCCTACTCCTAAATCCTCTAAACCCAAGGGCAATTACGGAGCACTCGTGCTTGCCTAGTGCGGAGCTAGGGCTGCAGTATAATCACTGTCCTCCCTGGCCAGAGCCACATGCCTGGCGCCTGCTTCCTTATGCTCTTCCCGGGCCAGGAGTGGAACTGCACTGTGCCCGGGTCGCGCCCCGCGCCCCACCCTGGCCTGCTCGCTCTGGCAGCCTCACCGGCTTCTGGGCAGCGCCAGACAACACGCGGGAGACGGCGGCAAGCATCTTTCTCATGGAGCGAAGGAAGTAAAGACAGCGGAGACACCGAAGGACTCAAGAACAGCTAGGCAGTCCCCGAGTCTCCTTCAAGCGCCCGGAGCAGACGATGCCACGCCTTAACGCGCCCCACCCTGGCCTGCTCGCTCTGGCAGCCTCACCGGCTTCTGGGCAGCGCCAGACAACACGCGGGAGACGGCGGCAAGCATCTTTCTCATGGAGCGAAGGAAGTAAAGACAGCGGAGACACCGAAGGACTCAAGAACAGCTAGGCAGTCCCCGAGTCTCCTTCAAGCGCCCGGAGCAGACGATGCCACGCCTTAACCGCCGCTCGACGTGCGGAGTCGGAATAACGTCAAGCCGCAGCACAGGTCAGCGGGCCAATCAGAACGGCGCCTGGGGGTTTCCCCGCCCACCTGAGATGCCAGCGGCTCTCCATTGAGTATAAATGCCAGAGAGGGCGGGGTTGCGCGCTCCAAGGCGATCACGCGGCTGGCTGGTGAGGAGGCGGGAACCTGAGGATGCTTGCTTGGGAAAGTGGGGCGCCGGAGGCGGGGCCTTCTGGCCCTGTGCACCTCTGGCTAGCTCAGGAGCGGTCCAGGACAGCTTCGATTACCCTAGTCCCGCCGCAGGCGCAACTTTATAGCCTTGGCTCAGTACACAAAACGATGAAGACTAGCAACATGCTCTGGGCCAAAAGACACACATCTGGTTTCTATACATGCTTTTGCCACCAAACTTGCCTTTTAAAAGATCACGTAACAAGGGCCAGAGTTCCATCCCCCGTACAAAAAAATAAGAATCACATACCAGTTGTAAAATGCTGCCCTGTGTACTTGAGTGAAGATTAAAAAAAAAAATCAATTCTCCAAACTAAATGTTGAGAGTTGACTGTAGAGGAACAAATGCTTGTCTTTGAGTTTTTGTTAGCTTTTGCTTTGTTTAGTTGTAGACAACAGCAGATGAGAGATGAGTTGTTTTGTGCTTATATAGTACTTGGAGAAAGCAGAATACTGTATCACATCTTTTGTGTGACATCGTTCCCCAAACGCTATAAAGATTTAAGACAAAATGATTCGGATGGGCGAGGAGATTGTGATACAGTAACAACAGAAGTTAATTTTCCACTCTGGTTATGTGTTCGACACAGATTGGCCAGGTACTCTCCATGATGTCACTCAGGAACACAGGATAGAAGGTGTGCTAATATTTCAATATGTGACCTTCAAGGTTAACGCAATAGAGAAGTGAGTGCAGAAAAGTCTCACAATGGCTGTCACATGCTTTGGCTGAGGTGTCCCCTTCCCCTAATGCAGCAAAAATGGCAGCTTAGTAAAAATTGCTCCATTATCGGGGAACCATGCCCTCTCCAACAGGACCAATCTCTTAGTCCCAGAGAACCCTTCTTTTGAAGACTGTATCTCAGCGCAAGGGGCAATATCTGCTTCTGAGATCTTCCATTCCTATTTCCTTCAGAGTTCGCATTATCTTTTCCTCTCTTCTCCAATGCTGTATTATTTGAAGAAAATGCTGGTAGGAGTGGATTACAACATATAGATGAAAACAAATAGCCACAATTCCTTTGCAAGTACATAGTTGATTGATGGGAAATTAATAAATGGGAAAGAAGGAACTTTGCCTAATAGTAGAATTTTAGTTAATTAATGTAGAGGTGCCTGTGATCCCAGCACTCAGGAGGCTGAAGCAGGAAGTACATGAGCTCAAGGCCAACTTGGGGTACATATCAAATTCCAGGGTAGCCCAGACTACATAGCAAGACCCTGTTTTAAGAAAGAAAGGAAGAAAATAAATTTTCGTTTTTTTATTAGTGTATATGTTTGCAATACAAAATAGATGCATTCATCCTGGGGAATTGGTACACATACATATGCAAACTTGATCCTTTTTGTTACCCCTTCTCCTTTTTCAGAGAAACTATGTGATATTTAACTGTCTGTGTCAGATTTATTTCACTTAGCATATGGTTTCAAGGTGCATCCATTCTCCTACAAATGATTCAGATTCACCCTTCCCACAAGTCACCATTGCAGGTAAGGATTATCGATGGAGGCCAAAATTAGTGGGTGAAAGTTTTATCAGAAACAAGATATTTGTATAAGCTCAAAATATCTCCCTACAAGATATTTATTCATTACAAAATTTAACACAGTAACTTCGTAGTGAAGAAACAAGTAGATATATTTTATAATGGCTAGGCTATTTTCTCTGCCATCTTGTTTTGCAGAAGCTTCATAGCCACAGGCATTAACCTGGAAAGTGAGGTCTGATTCAGGATGTTGTATCAGGTGGTGACAGTTACCTGTGGGCTGTAGTGAAGTCCTATGTGCTAGAACATTCACCAAGGACTCATGTGGGGGGGGCAGGGAGATAAAGAATTGTATAAGGCAGGGACTGGAGGAAGAGAAAATCTTAAAAAAGGAGGGCTTCTTGTCTTGGGTGGAATTGGAGACAAGGCACTCTGCCTTCTCCATCCCCTTCTGCCCCCGCTACCCAGTGCTCACCAGTTTAGGATGAAATTTCCTGGGTGACACAGAGACACTTAGATTTGAGATCCTGAAAGCTGCCTTTTGACCTTTCCCTTGCAAATCATCCTAAAAGCACTCAGTCAAGCTGAACCTTAAGGCAAATCATGTTCTTTAACATGCCTTAGGTTTTCTTGGTGGAAACTGCCCACCACAGGATGAATTAACATAGAACAATAATATACTTATGTCATAAAAGTCAGCAAATACTTGTGCTAGGAAAGTAGGGCATTTTTTAAAAAAAACTTTGGAACCATATAAATGTTTTCATAACCTCAACACACAATAAAATAAGGAAATGAAATGCAACAAACCAATTTAATCATTTGATTATGTTGTTAACATAATACCTCTGAATGAGCTCAAGTTGCTTAACACTGCAGGAATATGGCTATCCCTCCTCAGTGGGATATGTCCTTGTAACAAATTAAACTGTCAAAAAAATCTTAAATTGTTTTTTAATTACCAGTGTTTTTTTTTTTTTTTTTTTTTTTTTTTTTTTTTTTTTTTTTTTGGTTTTTTGAGGCAGGGTCTTACTACGTAGTTGAGACTGACCTGGAACTCACTATGTAGCCCAGGCTGGTCTCGAACTCACAGTGATCCTCCTGCCTCAGCCTCCCAAGTTTAGTGTTCTTAATATTATTATTATTATTATTGGTTTTGGTGCTGAGGATTGAACCCAGGACCACTCCAACCCTATCATTGCTATAGTACAGGAGACTACATACATATGTGCACACACAAAGTGAATATATAATTAATGTCAATGTCATTAGGAACCAGGATTTTCAACGTAAAAGAAAACAGACACAAATATAAAATCCAAGAAGTGGAAGCCTTGTCCTGAATTTGAATTGGAAATATCAGTATACACTCCTGATTATTTTCATACATATTTCCTAACTTTCTACCGGGAAGACATAGAAGCAAAGACCAGCCCAATAGTAATCATTCTGACAACTGATAAAAGAATCAAGGATTTACCCTATCTTTCCCATACAGACTGAATTTCAAGGTCAACAATGTTTCCCTTAATAAGCTTTTAGGAAAGGAATCACAGAATTTTAATACCCTCGCTTTGCAACCCCTAAAGAGATCATAGATCCCCTTGTGGAGGGACTTAGAGGGTCATATTGAGACATGGGACTCAACCAGCTTCTTTTGCCTTCTGATCTGATAGGAGACAAAGTGACCTCTCCTCCTGTGAAATGTTCTTGGCCCAACCCAAACAGGAATCTGATGAAGCCTCCAAGTTTGTTACCAGCTTACGAGGAGGCAATCTTTACCACAGAAAATGGAGGAAACATTTCAGGGTAGATGAGCTAGTGTCTCTAATAAAGTTCCAGATTAAAGAAGAGTAAAGGAGAGCCAGTCATGGTGGTCCAAGCCTATAACCCCAGCACACAGGAGGCTGAGGCAGGAGGATTGCTATGAATTCAAGGCCAGCCTGGGCTACATACAGAGCTGGGAAGCCTGCATTACCAAGCATGGCTCTGTCTCAAAAAAAAAAAAAGGAAAAGGGACCATCATATATTAAAATAAACACATTAGTCAAATATAATGGATATATCTTAGTTGGCTCCAACAAAACCCATATTTAAAAAAGGACATCAAATGGATACATATTGAGGATATACTTCTAAATGAAATAAGTAAGTCACACGTGTAAATACTGAATAGTTTCTCTGGTGTGAATAAACTGTAATAGTACATAAGATCCTAATGAGATAACTGACATTGTGAAATGGGAAGAAAAGGTTGAAAGGTGTAGGGAAGGTGGGATGGGTAGGGGAAGGGTAATAAGGGAAAAAGAAAAAAATGTGAGATAATGAGAAGATGAAAATAAAGTGTTTGTAGATGGGGAGGGGAGGAGGGGTTGAAGGGAGGGCAGGGGTAAGGGGAAAAATGAGAACCAAGACCTGTCATGTGGAGGTACAAGATCCCAACAATGAATGTAACTGTACTGTATCCCTAAAATGTACCAATAAACTCAATGAGGAAAAAAAATTTTAAAAAGACATCAAGGGCCCAAGGGCCGGTAATTTAACTAAGTGATGCCGCCAACTGCCTTGCAAGCACAGATAATTTGGGCAATTTAAACACTAACTGTATATTTAATGGTAGAAAAGAACTTTTCAGGTGTGCAAAGGTATTAAAGTAATTATTTTTTTAAAATAGCTCTTAATTTTTAAGATACATACTTTGATTGTTACTTGTGACGCGTCAAATTGACTTGAACAAAAACCACCTACTAGATTAGTAGAGCTCTGGTATGTTTGTGGATGATTGACATGTAGGCCACAAACGGAGGAGGAAAGACCCACCCTGGATGTGGGTGACATCAACCACTAGGCTTGGAACCTGGATAGAATAAAAGGGAAAGAGAAATAAGTCTCTGCCTTTTTTCTTCAGAATAGCTCCAGTCTTTACCATTGCCTTTTGATGTTGGTCTCCAGTTCCTTCAGGCTTTTAACATAGATTCGTCAGCTCTCCAAACAGACTCCAGTTTTCCGACACAGACTTGCACAGGTGCAGCGAACTTCTGGGCTTTTGACCTTTGACTATTATGGGATCCTTTGGCTCTACCAGCATGTAAATGGCCTCTTGGGATCGTTCTGCCACTGATTCCACAGACAGATGTTGAGACTCTTCCTGTGTTTTTTGGGGTTTTTTGTTTGTTTGTTTGTTTTGTTTGTACTGGGGATTGAACTCTGGCCCTTGTACTTGCAAAACATACATGCAATTCTCCCTTGGACAATCCATATTCCTGGCTTCTCCAAACTTCTGGGGTCTCCCCCACACCTTCGGCTTCACACTCACAGCTTCACACATGGCCCTCTCAGGGGCCACTGCCTGGCCTCCCAGGCCTTCTTCTGAAGTCTGGAGGAAGCCTTCCTGACCCCAAAACTCTTGCATTCTGTCTGTGCCTAAAACCAGCACCGTGCAGAGGATGCCAAGGTCTGCTGCCAGCCGGAGCAGTAGCCAGGCTTCCTTCTCTTGGCTGTAGGCATCAAGTGCCTTGAATCAAATCCCAAAGAGCAACTTCCCTAGGCTACCACCATTGTGGAATTCTGGGATTCTCTTCTCACAAAGCAAAGTTTTTCACTTTTGCAACTCTGAGGCTGCAAAGGCTGGAGTCCTGCTGCTTCTTGTGATGCCCTCCAGCCATCTTTTCTATTTTCCTGTTCCTCCTCAGAGACCAAGATCCCCTCTGCTCTATCTTTGCAGTTCACAGCTTTTCTGGAGCTTCCTTTCTGGCCAAACTCAAAACACTTTAAATCATTCTCCTGGGCTCTTTGCTTTTGATTCTCAACATAAATCTGGCTAAAAGCCCCCAACAGTAGACATGCGACTCCCTCAACATTAGACCTCCTTGAAATTTCTTCTGCATCAGTCTGCTGCCCTTAATGTCAGTCTCAGGCAAAGTTTCTGGACATGAGCAGAATGCAGACACGCTTTCTGCCAAGGCATAACACACATCATCTGGAGTTCAACTGCCAATGCAGTTCTTTTCCCCAGCAGAAACCTCCTGAGCCTGGTCTGAGCCTAAGCCTGGTCTTTACAGATAGAATTTCTATCCTGGTCTTCTGAGCTCTGAATCTCCCATCAAGTCCAGCCTCAGGCATTCCAGCTCTCCTTTTTCAGCTGGCATCTTCAAACCTTTCCTAAATCTTCCTCTTCGCACAAGCCAGCTTCAAAGGATGCTAAACCACAGGGTCAGGTACAGTCACAGCAAGACCCCACTTCTCTGTTACCAAATTCTGTCTTAGCTACTTTTTTTGTGGCTGACACCCACAGTTAAAGGAGGAAAAGTTTATTTGGTTTATGGTTCATAGAGGTTTCAGTCCATAGCAGCCTGGCTCCAAGGCAGAGTGGCACATGGCACAAGGGCATCATACAGAAGAAACAGTTCATCGCAGGCAAAGACAGCAAAAGCAACAATGGACCTTAATGGCACCTTTCTGCCCCCTTTATCTTATCCAGGCTACTTAGGACAGGTAGCACTCACACCCTTAATCCCAGTGCCCTTGATCCTAGCATTGCACCATGAATCAATTCCAGTGACACACACTCTGGATCCAGCCACCTCTGAAAAAGCCCCACCTATGACTGCATGGGGCTTTGGGGAGACATCTAAACCTAAAAGCTATAACAATGCCACCTGTGACCCATTATGCATTTCCTGCCAAGAGCAGGAACAGATCTTTTCCTTCTGTCTATGGGTTGCATCACCCTGGACTGACTTTCATTCAGTCTGACCACAGATTGCATCACACATACCTCCTCAGTCTGGTTTGTTTCCCCAACACACAGACCATAGTCTGGCCTGGAGTTACTGTCTCATTTTCTGGGCTGCTCCCAAAGAGAAGCAGCCTTTGGAAACCCATGGACAGGCCCATGAAAAGGCAGCCTAGCATCTGGACTCCAGAACCCCACTCCTGGTTTCATATCTTGGCTCAGTGATTTCCTAGCTGTGTGACCTTGGGCAAATTGCTTGATCTCTCTGGGCTTCTGTTTCCTCATCTTAAAACTGTGTAATGATAGTCTCCTTTTCATAGGGCTGTTAGGAAGCATGTATGAGTTAGCGTTTGTAATCCTAGTGCCTGACCTTACTGAGTACTCTACTAGGGTCGTGTGACCATAAATAAACAGAGAAGTCTTTTCATTTTTTGGTGTCTTCATCAGCAATGCAGAATTTAGAAACTTCTACCCTTCAGACGTACTTTGAGGATGAGTCAGTTGGGCAGTTGGCCAATTGAATGGGGAAACTTCTAACTTTTGAGGACACTGCGAAGTGGTACTAAGTAAAGGGAAACACATGGCATTGTTAATTAAACAGGAGGCTAAGAGATGGAGTTGGCCAAATAGCGTACATATGTGGCTTCCTTTGTTTCCCTAGCCCAACACTCAGAGTCTGGTGTGTGCCTGGGGTCCCCATTTGTAGGGCTGCTGGGGCCCTTTGCCTGGCCTTACTATTTTTCTGCTCTCCTTTCTGGCCTTTGCTCCGTCCAACCCAGGGCCTCTTGACAGGGGCAGCGCCATCCCTCTGGGTAGGGGTCGGGGTGGAAGTGTGCTGTCACAGTGACTGGGGACACTGCTGCATTCAGTGGGCAGGGCCAGGAGGCCAGACAATCTTGTCAATAAAAACCATTTCTATGTTCGCTGGGCACTGGGGAGGGAGTCTGCTTTTCAAACCTGGGCCTAAACTCTGTGGATTTACCAACAATACAGAGGTGTTTACTGAATGAATTGAGAAGAGATTATGTCAAACTTTGCTCTATTTGGGGCTTTTACAGGCATTGTTTGTCATTTTGGTGGAATTTGGGCCACCGATTTAACCGTCCATTTCAGTCTACTCTCCCAGCTGTTCCAGGCCCAGCAATTCTATGTTTAGCTACAAACCACTAACTGTAGTTTGGCTGTGGCGTAGTCATGCCCAGGTATGTACATTTGTTCATATTACGCGGCTGCTCTCTTTTCTTTTCTTTCTTCCTTCTTTCCTTTCTTTCTTCAGTACTGGGAATTGAACCAGGGAGCATTAAACTTCATCCTTCTGCTTCATCCTCCAGAGTGCTGGGATTATAGACATGTGCCACTGCGCACAGCTTCTTTTCTTCTTAGTGTCACAGCCTTTTAAAAAGTTTAAAATGATGCGTGTGCATAGGTTATATTGTTTGTGAATTTCACTTCGGAGTCGTGTCTACAGTTACGCCATCAAAGGTGCCCTGGTGTGGATGGGTTGGGAGGGTTTTCTTTCCTCTCAGTAGTGCCTCCTGGTGGTCCATGTGAACATTGCTTCCCTCATCTAGTTCTTGGTCTTTAAAGTCTGCCTGAGTTCCCTTTTGTTCTCACTTCTGTCTGTTGTCACTTGGATTCCACCCAGGCCGCCAAGCTACTACTCCCTATAGTAAATCGGGGTGAAGGGGCTGAGCAGGGGCTATAGGGGGGCAGATGAGGGTGAAGGGAAAGGATGCTGGACCTATGTACCTGTTTATAATTGAAAAATTTCAGAGCAGATGGGGAGCATGTCCCACCTTATTATTTCCTGTCTTCCCTGCTGTTGCTTTTAGTGACATCAGAAACAACTGCATTCAATCTTGACCTAGATTTCCTACCCTGATTTTTCTGAAATTCTCAGTTCTCCAATGGGGACATCAGAGTTTCTGGTTATTTTTCACTTCAGGTTCCTCAACTGAGCCCTAGGTGACAGGTGTTTTCTCAACTCTCCCCAAGGGAATCCTGAGTCCCATTGTAGGTGCACAGGACAGAGTTCACTCATTACCTGCAGCGGATGCTATGGGGCATTAGGGGCCTCGTCCTCACTGAGGTGAAGAAAGGCTGGAAGGCAGAGGGAAGCACAAATGGTTCACAGTGTCTATGTGAAAGAATGGACTCGACACTTCAGAGCTAGTTCAGGCCCCTTGTACACAAAGGAACTAACTAAGGACCAGGGATATAATTTGTCTGAGGCCACACAGCTAATTGGCAACAGTGCTGAGAGAGAAATTCAGAATTTCTGAGTTTCAACTTAAATTGCCATCATCTTAGATTTTTAATAAAGAGTGAGTAAATAAATGAATACATAAAACATGGTGTGCCATGGGTTTATCCTGTCTGCAATTTAACACGATTCAGCATCAACAGACTGCCATAATCATCTCCTCATTCATTTTAATCTCTCGAACCTTAGGGCAGTGAGTTTAGCCTGTGACATGAGCCAATCAGAGCGTGACACCACAGGGTGAGGCCATTAACATTTGCTGCACCACAGTTAGAACCCTGTATTTTAGAAAACTTGAAAATGTTCTATCTAAATTTGTACCCAAGAGCTTAGTATAATTCATCTAAAAAGTGTTAGGAATAATTTTCAGTTCGCAAATTGGGTGATGTTCAAGATATGTGGCTGTCTAAAAGAGTTCTCAGGGCCCTTGGCTCTTTCATCAATAGAGTATAAGAATCAGACAAGCCCAATGTCAAGAACCGTGGCAGTAGTGACCTTGTGTCTGCTGCTCATGGAGGAGCCTGTCATATGATTGACTTGGCCTTGGATCAATATTTCATGCAGAAGCTTGTCATGGTGCTGGTAAGAACAGGTCCACACTATACTGAAGGGAACAGGATTGTGACAGGCTTTGTGTCTGCCTATATAAATGGTTTTGACAGAAGTTGGTCTGTGGCTTCTTTTGTTGTAATGCAATGATGAAGGTGTGGAGAAGGAAAGACATGGGTATTTCTGTCCACTTTAATTGTGAGTGCTGCAAGATCTATCCAAACCACCTGGCAATATCAAAGGGCCACATTTATTCACTCTTTGTGTTCTATGATTTGAGGATGCAAAAACAGACAAAACCCCACACTCAAAAGTGGCTTAGTTTGCAAAAATCGGTAAAAGAGAACAACTGCTACACTTAGTCAAAGGTACCCTGAGTTCTTTGCAAAGACTCCAGAAAGCAAAGGTTTCAAATCTCTACAGCTCTTCAAAAATGAAAGAACTAGAGAAATGATAAAATAAAAACCTCAGTTATGTAGGAAGCTAAAATTTAAGGGGTTAGTACTTCAGCGATTCTCAAAGCGCAGTCAAAGAGAGCAGTATTAGCATAAACTAGGGCACATGGTACAAATGCCCCATGGGGTACATTCCCCGACCCCATTCTAATCCTCCCAAATAACTCTGAATTGGAACCAGAAATGTTTATTTAGAAAAGCTTTCGAGGTTATTTGGATGCCAAGTTTGAGGATCACTGCTGTATTTTATAACAAAGGACAATCTCGCTGAGTACTATAATACAAAAATATATTTCTTCTGCAACTACTACATAATCCCACCAGGTGGCGCTCTATCGAGGGAGAGAAAAACATCTTTTCTGCAATTGCAGGAAGATGCCACCAGGTGGCACTCTAGCCGCATATAAAAGGACTCCACCATGGTTTGACTGGACTTTTCAAACTTGAAATTTATGAAGGTGCAAAACAGTACGCATTTAGAAGTCATACTTTGAATTTTGATTTTTTTCTGGAGTAACAATATGCAGAATGATATATTCTCACGATGCTGCGCAATGGCAGTGGCCACAGCTCCCATAAGCCACCAGCTCACAAAGGGAAACAACCTATACAATCTACTGTGTTGCTAAGCTACGATTTTCGGTGGATTAGGTGTATTAAATGCATTTTTGATTCATGTTCAACTTATAATGAGTATACTGAGACATAACCACATTGTAATTTGAGGAGCATCTGTAGCTTGAAAAAACATCGTTTCCACAATTGCATGACAATTCCACCCAGTGGCATCCCAAACCTGAGTAGTAAGAAAAGCGTGTATGATATGCTATTAACGTAAATTCCACTGGGTGGAGCTCTAACCTGAGTAATGGGAAAATATAACTGATCTATGATTACACGAACGCTGCTAGATGACATACTATTCCAAGTGGGAAAAAAACAAAACAAAAAAAACTGACATGCAATTGAAGGCAAATTCCATTGGGTGGTGATGTAGTCAGAATAAGAACATGTCTGGGTAATTGCATGCAATTTGTGTTGGGTATTGTAACCGGATAATAATAAGCTGTGCTGTGCAATTTCACGATAATTCCACAAGAGGCATTCTAACATTAAAAAAAATCTATCCTGCAATTATACAAAAATCTCTTAAGGACGGCCCTCTAACATTAAGAAATAGAAAAAATTCACGTCTGCAATTACACCAAAATTTCACAAGGTGGCAGTATAACATCACAAGAAATGAAAAAGTTGACGCTGTAATTACAGAAAATGGCCACAAGATGGCAATCCAACACAAGAAATAGAAAAAAAAGCACCGGTTCTGCAGTTAACATAAATTTTCCATAGCTTGGCGCCCTAACATGAGAAATGAAAAAAATTTTCCCTTGTATATAGAATTTTCTAGGAATTTAAACAAGAATAATATTGATTAACAAGTGTTAATAAACTTATGACGAATTAGTAAATTAAAATGTAAACAAAAATTCATTATGTATATTTTTAGCACTTTGATTATATCTTCATTTGATACTTATGCTTTAATATTTTAATGATTTGCTTCTATAGTCTTTCCACCACTAGAAGATTCTCTTGCAAGGAAACAAACTAGTCAAATTTTCCAATTTCTCCAGCCTCTACTATAGCAGCAGATGTATATAGAAATTCAATAGATTTATTAAATAAAGTATGAATAAAACTGCAAGAGCTTAAAGAAGCTAAAATAAATGGAATAAAATATGGATAGAATAGAAACTAAGATTTTGGAGCTTTGTTCCCATGGCTTCTGTATCCTGCTGTTGGATAGGGTGAAATGTACAGGAAAGTATGATTGAGACCAAAATAATAAATAATGTTAATTTAAATGCCTTCAAGTTGAGATTACAATATCAGTGAATTAAAAGATTAAAAAAAAGTTTCAAAAAAAGAAAGACGTTCAGTAAGGAAATGAGGTTTCATTGTGTTCTCAAAAGCCATGGAAACTATTTCAGGAACTTAATTGTTCTGCAACTTTATTTTAAAAATTAAATAACCTTAGCACCAAGAGGAGCTTTTAGGATTTCCCAAAATTCACCACAGGAGGAGACTTCCAGTCTGCCCAAGGCTGGGATGGACCAGCAGCCATGGGAGGGAGAGATCAGGCGCTGACACACACGAGGCCAGAGTTCACGAAGGAAACCTGGGAAGCCCAGCCTGCCACCTGCCACCTACAACCCCCTGGTCCTTTCTGCTCCTCTTTGAGCGTCTCCTCCTGCCTGTCCCCTCACTCCATCCAAATCTGCTCCGCTCAGTGGTCACTCTTTAAACGAGATTGGGCGCGGTCAGGGTGGTATGGCAGTAGACTCAATGGTCAATCTTTATTACTTACAGTATCTAAAGCCTAATCTTCTGTCCCAGTTACCCTCCCCTCCTGAACTTCAGGGTCACTCTGCTTCTTTGGGCCTAGTCTTAATCACTGCCTTCTGTTTGCCTTTTGGGAAGGGAATTTACATTTTATCCTGAACTAAAAACCCAAACCTAAAAGAAATCTCCAATGGTAGTATTAGAGGCATCAGTCACTGATTAGGGATTTAAAAAAAAAAAGAATATGGGGTTCTTGTAGCCTGTGAGCTGAATTGCCTGCACATCTGGGAGCTCCTGGGCTGTTTGGCTGTGACTCCCATGGAAGTTACCAAATGCCCTACTTCCTGATTGGTAGCCTATTTAAAGCTAAAAATGGATGTACACGGCCCAGGATTCCATGATCTCTGTCGTTAGTCACTGTGTCATTCCCTGGAGCTTCAGCTTCAGGCAGCCTCAGGAGCTCTGTAATCTCGTCCCTCTTCACCCAGGCTGCAAGGCCCATGCCCGCCTCCGACAGGGATCTGGAATCTTCCATCACAGTAGTACCTTCCAGCTTACAAGGGCCACCATTGTCCATTTGGACTTCCGCTGGTCATAGCAGGTCTCCTGCCTTCCTTTGGTCTACTCTCATCTGCTCTGCACACCACAGTCAAGTATCTCTTCCAAAATCCTAAACCCGATTTTATCTTTTTTCTGCTTACCACCCTCCCATACTTTCCCAGAGTAATCTGAGTTAAATCCAAATTTCTTAGCTCTTCTAAGGTCCATTCTAGTCAGCTACATTGTCTTCTCTTTTGCTTTCTCAAGGAGCCTGACTCATTCCTGGCTCAGGACTTCGCATTCATTGTGTCTTCTGGTCTTCACACACATGCCCCTTTCTCTGCAAGTGAAGCACAGCTCACACATTCAGCTCAAGACAGGCCCTCTCTGCTGCAGAGTGAATCTTCTGTACTCTATTCATCTGCTCCATGGAATTATCTTGCTTATGTAGATGTGTTTATGTTCATCATGGGCATGCCTCACCGGAATGAAATAATCTTATTACAACACTTCATGGTCACTAACTGGTGTATTTTATGATACCAGGTCCTCTTAAACTCACAGTTTTCAACTAGGAATGGTTTTATTCCCAAAAAACAGTTGGCAGTATCTGGAGAAATTTTTGGTTGTCACTCACCACTTGGGGAGAGAAAGTGGGCTGAGATCCCAGAAGTTGCTAAACATCCCATAAGACACAGGACAGCGAAGGCTTCCCCATGCTTATGGGTAGGATCATGGATTTGGTCATTTTAATGGTTGACTTCTCTGTCTTCTTCTGTGGCCAGGGAACTGACTTGCACAAACTGCTGTTTCGCTTCTTGTTGGGTTCAACTGGTGGAGAACACGAACAAGAAATGGGAGTCGAGAGGGGTGGAGGGGTCAGTGTAATTGTCTCCCTAGCCCTTCCCATGGAATCTGGAAGTGCTCTCCCAATCCTTTACAAGTACTTTATTCCACATGTCTTGACCGGCTCAGTTTGCATGTTCCATTTGTTTCCTGCCAGGGCCTTGTCTGATATCATTATTTAGTATATTTAAGACTCAGACATTCAGCTAAGCACTTGCTTATTTTAGAGTCCTTTAACACAGACATTTGAAAGAGGCCATGCAAAGTCTCCTGTCTAGTTCTCTTTTTCCTTTGTTGAAGTTCATATTTTTTCTACCCCACTTCATCCTTGTGACCTTAAAAAAAAAAAAAGAAAAATAAAACTCTACCCATTGATTTGCTGAATGCGGCTCCTGACTCCAGAGAGATCTCTCACAGAGAAGTCCCATCAGGACACTTTCCTGCCCCCTGCCCCGTGGGCTAGAGAATGGGAACCAATTTAAGCTTTCTGAATGCCAGGAAGATGGTCATGTGGGCTGTTACTGGAGTTATGAAATGTTAGTAGCTCTTGCTTTTTAAAACCTGGCAATGATCATTAGATGAGTGCCTATTAGTCTCCACGGAAACTAGGTGTGAGGAAAGAGTTCTTCATGGAAGGATATTTCCCCCATTTGTCCTTTCTTTCTTTCATCCATGGCATCATAATTCATACAATGTATGAAATGAGTGCTTTCCTTCTGTGACCTGTCATCATAGGGCAGGAGGGTGTGGGCAGGATTTTCAGACCCTGAAGATCTGCTGATGGTTCTCTAGATGACCCAGGTCCCTCCAGATCTGAAGGTTCCTAACTGCCCCTGAGCTGTGGGCACGCTTAGGGTTATGTGCTCTTACCTCATATTGCAGCTTCAGGAATTATTTCACATATCCAACAACACTGATTGTTCATTTATAATAGGTCAAACTCTAGACAAAACAGTGAATGTGACCAAAGTAACATCTTGGATAAGCTGCTCAAGGCTCACTGGAGCGACACACACAGATAAATAATTATTGAAAAGTAGGAGAACCCAGCAGAAGGAGCCAATTCTGCCTAAGGCATTAAAAAACAGCTCCCTGAGGAAGTGACAGTTGTGCTGGGTATTACAGGAAAAAAAACAAACAAACAGATAATCACAGGATAGGAAGGCGGGGAAAGACCAGTTCAGGGAGAGGGACTGGAGTGTGTAAAGGCACACTGAAGACTGATGAGACATAGTGTCCAAAGACTAATAGCTCTCTGTAGTTGTACTGCAGGAGTCTTAGAAGGGAGCAGGGGCAGAGTAGGATAGTGTGAGAGAGGAGGCTAGGTAAAACCACGAGGAATTTTGTATTTTACACGATACTGAAGCACTTGGTGGGTTTTAAAGCTAGATTTCCATCTAAAAAGATGATGACAGTACGGAGAGTAGACTGGAAGCAGGTAGGGAATGAGAGAGTGTTTAGTGTGGTGAAAAAGACTCAGGCAGAGTTAGACAGATGCCACTGAGTGGAATGGGACTGGCTAATAAAGCAGGGAAAAGATCCCCTGGGCAGGGAGGCAGGGTGGAAAAGGAGGGCTGGGAGCGTGTGGTTTTAGGTAAGTTTCACTTCAAATTCCTATGGGACATCCCAACTGATGTCTGGTACTCAGGAGAACACATCACCAAAACAAATTCAGGTAACTTTGTTAAAATGAGCTTTGTTGTTTTTGTAATTAAAGAAATTCAGACTAAGGTATAAAACAATGACAGATACTTCCAATTACACAGACATGAACCTTGTTCATTAGTGCGGTGTATCTTTTTACACCTTTTCCTTTTCCTCATTTTCTATAGCTACCTTTTCTACTTCTAAATTTTTTAATATTCTTAAATTACACAAGTGAGAATGAGTTTTCTATTTTGAAAAATTCAGGTTGAAGTTTCTTTAGAGGAGAGAGAGAAAAATGGCAGAGCAGTGAGTGCCAGCGACTCAGGTCCCCCAGGACAAAGTGTCAAGTGTCTGGAAAACAGTAGCTCAGAGAAAAATCAAAGTGACAGGAAGTTACCTGGGAACCAGGAGGGAACTGACAAAGGGGATGAAAAAAAGTTCTAAGTGAAACCTAAGCAATCACATCCTGGAGGAGAGAGGAAGATCTTTGCAGACTGCAGCGCCTCAAGCAGAGGCTGGCTGGCTGCCAGCCAGAAGACAGAGTGAAGTGGAATTTTGGCTCACGGAGGAACCAGAGAACCGCACTGGGGCTAAGAGAACCATCAGCAGTTGGAACCAGCAGGGAAACTATAGGACACTGCCTCCAGAGTGGTCTTCCACAAGCAATGGTTGGTGAGTGACCGCTGAGCAGCCCCCACTGCCACAGTTGCAGAACAGGAGCTGGCGGGTCGTCATTGGAGGGAAGGGCTGAGTGTTTGAGCCTGGGTCAAAGAATAGCCCCTTGGCTGTGAGCCTCGGTCCACACTGTCAAGTTCCCAGAGTGGAAGAGAGAAGGACAGTCACAGAAGAAAACCCGTGGTCGGAAAGCAGGCTGAAGGGTTCCCTGCTGAGGGGCAGGGGCTGGCGGACGTGGACCGGGCTCCTGCGGTCAGAGGCCAGGTTCAGCCCGAGTCACACAGGACTCAAAACTCACATTGCTGCCCTGTTCTCCCTGTAACCAGATGTCGGCACACAGCACTGCCCTGGGAAGGGGCGTCACCTTGGACCTCCAGCATAAACAAAGATAGTCCTGGCTTCAGCTCTGCTCCTTAATCCTAGGCTGAGGAAAGGAGCCACGTGCTCAAAAATTAGAACACTTTCTTTTATTATTGTTAACTTCCTTGTATTTAAACGTTTTTTCTGTTTTTCCTGTCTTCTTTTTGTTCATTTCCCCCTCCGTTTCCATTGCAGTATTTTCTCCTTTCTTCTTGTAAGAATGTGTCTGAGTCTGTGTGCTGCTCTTCCTCTTGCCTTTTTCTTTCAAAATCCTTTACAGAAGGGAAAGGAATTCTCCCCTGTCCCTTTGTATCTCTCCTACCTTTATCAATGTCTTTTCGCCAGACATCTTTCTCTTGTTTCTTATTTTTTCCTCAATTTTTCTTCTCTTTCTCCTCCCATTTTCCATTTCTCTCTTTCACTTTTTCTCTGATATTTATATGCACCGTTGAGTCGTTTCCCATCCCCATTTCTCACTACCAGTTTTGTACCCATTTCCTCCTCTCCATACCACTGTGCAGATGATTTTAAAAGAACAACCTTTTTTTCTTTCTCTTACCCTCTCTGTCATTATCCAGTCCCCAGCCCCCAGGCTTCGGATGACTGATTTTATAAAATTACAGTGGGATGCTGTGTTTTACCATTAGAGGAGTCACAGCCATCATATTTAGGGTCAAGACGTGGGCTGTTATGCTGCTTACACTGTAACTGTGGAATTCTTCTCTAGGCTAAAGGGAGACCCAAGACAAGCTCCCATGGTATTTCACAACGTGCCCGGAGAAATACCATTGTAATGGATTAGCCCGTTACTGCTGTAGCTGATTTGATTGCATAGGAATAATCCTGACGTAGCAGGCAATACCATGCCAGGAAATTTATCTGACAATTCCACCATCGCACCTAGGGAGAGGGACAGCAAGTACTCCCAACCCAAGAACTTGAACTGGATGAGTCCTGAGTGTGAGTTAGCTTCCGTATTGCAGTAGAAGGATCAGGGGAGCTATTGATGTGTGAGCACTCAGACTCTGGCAAA
>NW_022900951.1:15306721-15308616 GCF_012274545.1 Fukomys damarensis | reverse complement strand
AAAAAAAAAAAAAAAAAAAAAAAAAAGCTACTCATGCAATGGTAAAAAAAGAATCACATACGCAACGTCTCACTGGAATATCTGATCTGTGTTCCCATCATATACCTTGTGGGTTTAAGTTTTTCTGTTTCTTGATTTATTTAATAACGTGGGATCATGTTGTGCTCTATAATGGCTCCTTGTGTTTATTAGGTCGCTGCTTTTGTGTATTTGTTCTCTCATCGGCTCTGATTTAATAGCTAGCTAGGTCCTTTCCTTCGTCTCAGCCTCATATCTGGTTTTTCACCTCAAACCCTGGAAACAATATTATTAACATATTTCTTTATTCTTTTTCCATGCAAAAACCTCTTCTTCCCAAGTTTTAAAATTTGCCACACTTAGCTCCCTCAAAATCACTCTTATCTTTTCTGTTACTAACTCTCCATCCTCGCCGTGATAATCCTCTGGCTGTTCTATAACTTACCTAGCCTATTGTCCTCCCATCGGCAGGTTCTAACAACCATGTAGCTTTCCTCAGTCCCAAAGTTAACCCCCTATCTCCCATATCTCGCCCTGGCCCCCCCAAATATCCTCTGATAACCCTCAATACTAATCCTTCAACTCAACAAAAAGTACCCCAGGAGAATCAAACCCCACATCAACCTTTTCTTCTCAGCTACCACGATTCCGATTCAAACCTCTCCCTTTGTGCCTAACACTTCTCAGCCAACCACTGTTCACTCTCCTCACCCTATCTCACCTACTTCATTATGGAGTAACCCTAAATAATAAACTGTCACTGTACGCATAGAGGCTAGACAAAGGGGAAGTGTTACTGCAAGAACTATCATGTAGAAGTGTTGTCAGATTGAATCTGTGGGTGCTGAAGTAATTTTTTCGGCGAAACAGGGTCAGAGGCTAAATCATTTTAAGTAAATAACAGAAGGGGTAAACACTAGTACTGGATATACAGAACTTAAAATTATTCACAGAGGCAGCAGCCTACTAAAAATCTCCATATAAACCACAGACTCTCCTCACTTCTCTGCTCCTCAACCCGCAGTACACTCCCAAATAAAGGAGGGGGAAAAGAGGGCAATATCCCAGATACTCATAGGAGCATGGGGAAACAAGGAAACAGAAGATGCCTGAACCCTCCCAACCCTCCCAAGGCAGAGCAAGGGGTCACAAAGGGAGAAGAAAACAAACACAAGGTAGCAGAAATCTATGTAAGGTTCACAGAAGGGATGAAGAAAATAAATGAGTTCACAGAGGAAATGAACAAAAAATTCACAGCAATCTCACTCAGTGTACCCACAGTGAACTTTGGGAACGTAGGTTAAAAAAAATGAACAAGCTAATCAAAACAGTTCAAAATTTGAATGACAGATTCAACAAGGATATGGAATCCTTGAAAAGATGTCAGAACTGAAGGATGTCAATGCCTGAAATAAACAAACCATATAGAAGTCATAAGTTGCAGAAATGACTGGTGTGAAGGCAGAGTGTCAAGGAGGACAAAATAGTGAGTTATGATGAAGAGCTCAAAGAGGCCAAAAAGAAAATAAGAGAACAAGAGAAGATGGTCCAGAAGCTAATAGATGACAAGGAGACCAGCCTAAGGCTACTTGGAGTTAGAGGAGAAACTGGAAGATAGCACACATGGATTCACTAACACATTTACAGAAATCATAGATGGAAATTTCCCAAACATAAGAAATGAGTTTAAAATACAAATAAATGATGCTTATAGAACACCAAACAATTATGACAAGAAAGCTCACCAAGTCATATCTTTATTAAATTATCATATGTCCAGCAAAACCCCAGAATTTTAAAAGCAACCAGAGAAACAAAAAAATCACACACACACACACACACACACACACACACACACACACACACACACACACACA
>NW_022900951.1:15291039-15306679 GCF_012274545.1 Fukomys damarensis | reverse complement strand
ACAAAAAAAAAACACACACACACACACACACACACACACACACACACACACACACACACACACACAAAGGTAAGCCAATTAGAATCACAGCAGACTTCTCAACACAAACCCTGAAGGCCAGAAGAGCTTGGCTTGGAGTGAAGTATTTCAAGCCCTAAGAGCAAATAACTTCCAACCCAGATTAACCTATCCAGCAAAGGTAGCCTTCAAAATAGATGGAGAAATAAGATATTTTCATGAAAAAAGGTCAGTTCAAAAGACACATGAGTATTAAACCATCTCTTGGAAAAATACTTAAGAATATTCTCAACATTTCAGATGCCCATTTTTGAATTGGGTCTTTCTATTTGGGGGGTGCTGGTTGTTTTGAGTTCTTTATATATTCTAGATAATAGTCCTTTGTCTGAGGAGCAGCTGGTAAAAATTTTTTCCCACATTGTAGGTTGTCTTTTAGTTCTGTTGATGGTTTCTTTTGCAGTGCAGAAGCTTTTTAATAAGATGAGATCCCAGTTGTTGATTCTTTCTGCTAGTTGCTGTGCTACTGAGGATTTGTTCATAAAGTCTTTTCCTATGCCAATGTCTTCCAGAGTTCTGCCTAACTTATCTTCCAGCAAGTTTATCGTTTCTGTTTTAATATTTAGAACTTTAATCCACTTGGATTTTAATTTAGTGCATGGTGAAAGATAAGGTTCCAGTATTAATCTCTGGCAGGTTGAGATCCAGTTTTTCCAACACCATTTATTAAAGAGACTATCTTTCCTCCACTGAGGATGGTCAGCTCCTTTGTCAAAGATGAGGTACCTGAGTATATCTGGAGGTGTTTTTGTGTCTTCCAATCTGTTCCACTGATCCTTGGGTCTGTTTCTTTGCCAGTAACCTGTTGTTTTTATCACAGTGGCTTTGTAGTATAGTTTCAAATTGGGAATTGTTATACCCGCTACCATGTGTCTGTTGCCTATAATGGCTTTTGCTATTCTAGGTCTCTTATGGTTCCAAATGAATTTTTGGATTCTTTTTTCTAGTTCTGTGAAATATGGTGTTGGAATTTCAATCGGCATTGCATTGAATCTGTATAGCAGTTTTGGTAGTGTGGCCATTTTCACTATGTTGATTCTTCCTACTCAGGAGCAGGGGAGATCTTTCCATTTTCTTATATCCTCTTCAATCTCTTTTTTCAGAGTACTGTAGCTTTCAGTGTAGAGGTCTTTTGCTTCTTTTGTGGCTTTTCTATGAAATGGAATATTACTCAGCCATAAAGAATGAGAAATTAGATTCAATCGTAGGAAAATGGATACATAATAAGGATATACTCCTAAGTGAAATAAATAAGTCACACAGGTGTAAATACCGAATAGTTTCTCTGGTGTGAATAAACTATAATAGTACATGAGATCCTAATGATATAATGGACAATGTGAAATAGGAAGAAAGGGGCTAAAGGTGTAGGGAAAGTGGGAAGGGTAGGGGAAAGCTAATAAGGGAAAAGAAAAATATGAGAAAATGAAGAAATGGAAATGAAGTGCTTGTAAAGGGGGAGGGAGGAAGGGTGAAGGGAGGGCAGGGACAAGGGAAAAAATGAGAATCAAGACCTGTCATGTAAAGGTACAAGAGCCCAGTGATGAATGTAACTGTACTGTATACCTAAAATGTACCACTAAACTCAATGAGAGGAAAAAAGAAGAGATAATATTGATAAACATGTATGCACCAAATGCTGGAGCACCTTTCTTCATGAAACAAAAACTGGTGAAATTAAAAGATCAAATAAACAGTAACACAATCATAGTAGGGGATTGTAAACCCCACTTTCTCTAAGAAATAGATAAAGCTGGGGATTTAGCGCAGTGGTGCTGCTACCTGCCTCGCAAGCGCAAGGTCCTGAGTTTGATCCCAAGTACCAAAAACAAACAAACAAAACAAAGAAATAGATAAAAAACCAATAAAGAAATATAAGAGCTGAACTGTACCTTTGAGTATATGGACTTAATAGATAGAAACAGAGTATTCTACCCCACTATATACTACAGAGTACACATTCTTTTCAGCAGCACATGGTACTTTTCCCAGAATAGATCACATACCAATCCCCAAAGCCTGCTTATGTAAATATAAAAGAATTGAAATTACCCCATGCATGCTATCACTGTGCAATGAAAATAGAAAGCAGCAACAAGAAACTTTGGAAAAGGCAGAATCTCCTGGAAAATCAAAGATACTAGTAAAGAAATGGTGGATCACAGAGGAAATCAAAGATGAAATTTAAAAATTTCTGGAAATTAATGATAATGATGCTACCACTTGCTGAAACCTTCGGGGCATTATAAAGGCAGTTTTATTTTTTTAATTTTTTTCTCTCATTGAGTTTATTGTTACATTTTAGGTATGCAGCACAGTTACATTCATCATTGGGATCTTGTACCTTTACATGACAGGTCTTGGTTTTCATTTTCTCCCCTTGTCCCTGCCCTCCCTTCACCCCCTCCTCCCCTCTCCATTTACAAACACTTTATTTCCATTTTTTCATTTTCTCATATTTTTTCTTTTACCTTATTACCTTTCCTCTACCCCTCCAATAAAGGCAGTTTTAAAAAGAAAATTCATCACAATCAATGTTCACATTAGGAAAACAGAGCAAGCTAAAATAAATAACCTTAAGAAAAATCTTAAGGTACTTGAGAAACAACAGACCAGCCCCAAACTGAAATTAAGGAGGGAAATAAAGATAAGAGCAGAAATCAATGAAATTGAGACAAAAAATTTAAAAAATTAATGAATTGAAGAGCTGGTTCTTTGAAAGAATAAATGAAACAGACAAGCCCTTAGCCAAGTTCATCAAGAGAAGCAGAGAAAAGACTGACATCAATGAAATTAGAAATGAAAAAGGTGAAATCCAGAAGATAGTAAGTACTTTGAAAAATTATATTCCTACAATTTAGGAAATTCTGAAGAAATGGACAGATTCTTGGACACATACAAACTACCAAGAAGACATAAATATGTTAAGCAACCCAATAACATGCAATGAAATTGTCACTGTAATAAAGAACATACCTAATAAAAAAATCCCAGGACCTGATAAATTCATTGCTAAATTCTACAAAACCATTTTCTTTGTTTGTTTGTTTGTTTTTGAGACAGGTTCTCACTATGTAGTTTAGGCTGGTCCTGAATTCACTATGTATCCTGGGCTGGCCTCAAACTCACGGCGATCCTCCTACCTCAGCCTCCCGAATGCTGGGATTACGGGCACGCACCAGCACACTCAACAGAACCTTTAAGGATGTTATATCACAAATACTCTTCAAGCTCTTCGAGGAAATTGAAAGGCATAAAGTACTATCAAATTCATTTATGGAAGCTAGTATCACCCTGATCCCAAAACTGGATAAAGACTCAACTAGAAAAGAAAGCTACAGGCTAATCAATCTCCTTAATGAACATAGGTGCAAAAATCTTCAAAAAAGATATTAGCAAATAGAATGCAGCACATTATCAAAAAGATCATACATCATGATAAAGTAGGTTTCATACCAGAGATGAAAGGATGGTTCAAAATATGTACTAAGTCAATAAATACAATACATCACATTAACAGAAGCAAGGTAAAACATATATATGAATATATCTATATATAGATATAGATATATTCATATCAATAGGTGCAGAAAAGGCTTTTGACAAAATCTAACACCACTTTATAATAAAAGCTCTGAAGAAAACATGTATAGGGCCAGGGATTTAGCTCAGTGGTACTGCTGCCTGCCTTGAAAGGGCAAGGACCTAAGTTCAATCCCCGGTACCAAACAAACAAACAGAAAGAATAGGAAAACAGGTATAGAATGACCATACCTGATTATGATAACAGCTATTTATGACAAACCAATAGCTAGCATCATACTAAATGGAGAAAAACTAAAAGGATTCCCTCTAAAATCAGGACCAAGACAAGGACGTCCACTATCACCTCTTCTACTCAACATAATACTTGAAACATTAGCCAGAACAATTAGGCGAGAAAAAGAAATAAAAGGGACACATACAGGAAAGGAAGAACTCAAATTATCGTTATTTGCAGATGACATGATACTCTACATAGAAGACCCAAGGAATTCCACCAAAAGCTCTAGAATTAATGACCAAATTCAGCAATGTAGCTGGATGCAAGATCAATGCACAAAAATCACTAGCATTTGTATACACCGATAGTGAACTGGATGAAAAGGATATTATTAAAACAACAGCATTCATAGTAGCTTCAAGAAATACCTAGAAATTAACCTAACCAAGGAAGTAAAGGACCTCCACAAAGAAAACTACAGTACTCTGCAAAAGGAGATTAAAGAGGACATAAGAAAATGGAAAGACATACCCTGTTCGTGGATAGGCAGAACCAATGTTGCCAAAAATGGCCATACTTTCAAAACTGTTATACAGATTCGATGCAATGCCAATCAAAATACCAACAGCATACTTTACAGACCTAGAAAAAATAATGCTGAAATTCATATGGAGCCAGAAGAGACCCAATTTAACAAAAACAATTTTGGCAACATGAGAAAAGCAGGAGGCATAGCAATACCTGACTTCAAATCACACTACAAAATAATAGTGATAAAAATGGCAAGGTGCTGGAACAAAAACAGAAATGTGGATCAGTGGAACAGAATTGAGGGTACAGAAACCTCCGCAGACACATTCAGCTATCTGATCCTTGATAAAGGGACCAAAAGTGTATGTTGGAGGAAAGGTAGCCTATTCAACAAGTGGGAAAACTGGTTATCTGTGTGCAGAAGATTGGAACTGGACCCTTATCTCTCGCCATATACTAAATTAAAATCAAAATGGATCAAAGATCTAAACATTAAAACAGAAACATTAAACCTACTGGAAGATAAAATAGGTAAAACACTTAAAGACATAGGTATAGAAAACGATTTTCTAAACAGAACCTCAGCTGCACAAGAAATAACAGCAAGAATCAGCAAATGGGAATATATCAGACTAAAAAGCTTCTGTAAAGAAAAAGAATCAGAGTGAAGAAACAACCTATAGAATGGAAAAAAATTTTGCCAGCTACTCTTCAGATGGAAGACTAATATCCAAAATATACAAAGAACTAAAAACATTAAACCACTTAAAGTAAAGAACCAGTCAAGAAACGGGCAAAGGAAATGAACAGACACATCACAGAAGAATAAATATAAATGGTCAATAAACATACGAAAAAACGTTCAACATCTCTGGCTGTTAGAGAGATGCAATTAAAACAATGCTAAGACTGCATCTTTGGAAAGAATGGCAATCATAATAAATCAAACAATAACACATTCAGACTAGGCTGTGGTGCAAAAGGAACTCTCCTTCATGGCTGGTGGAAATGTAAACGAATACAAGCATTGTAGAAATCGGTATGGGGATTTTCTAAAGAACTGAGATGAGAAATTCCATACGACCCAGCGATCCGCCTGCTAGCCATCTTCCCCAAAGAGCTTAAATCATCATGCTACAGCGATACATGCATGTGTTTATAGAAGCACAATTCATAATAGCTAAATCCTGGAAGCAGCCTGCATACCCATCAACAGATGATTGGATAAAGAAAATGTGGTATATAATGGATATTTCTTGGCTACAAAGAATGACAAATTTGATACATTTGTAAGAAAATGGATGCACCTGGAAAATATAATGTTGAGTGAAATAAACCAGACACACAAGCTTAATACTGTGTGGTATCTCTCATTTGAGCGAGGCAAGGTACAAACAAAGAGAATAATAAAGGCTGGACAGAAAGGGGAGAAGGGACGGACCTCTTGTAATACAGAAGTAGACCGAGGGAACGAGGGCAAGGGGTGAGGAAGAAGAGAAAGGTAAATAAGTAGCTTAAGATGTGCCATGTACAGGAACCTAATAACCTCTATGAGTGTAAATATTATATAGGTAACATGAGCTAAGATTAATAGTATCAACAAGAATAAAAAATGGGATGGGGAACTGGAGGGGGAGGAAGGGAGGGAGAGGGAAGGGGATTAAAAAAAGAAACAAATTGTACTCTGTACATGTAACCAATCCCCAAAATGCTTATGAATGGCATGAACTGCAAACATGTACCAATAAAATTTTAAAATCCAATAAAAATAAAAGTTGAACATAAAAATAAAGTTTATTTAGAGTAGTGTTCGGTACATTTTTCTTTCCTTTTCTTTCTTTTAAAAATTATTTTGTGAGATAGAGTTTCACTATGCAGTTCAAGCTGGTCTTGAACTCACTACGTAGCCCAGGTTGGATTCGAACTCCTGGCAATCCTCCTGCCTCAGCCTCCTGAGTGTTGCAATTGCAAGTGTACACTACCACTCCTGGATAGTAAACTTTTTCTTTAAAGGCCTAGGTACTACATAGCTTAGGCTTTGGGGGCAATCCAGTCTGTACGTCACAAGTCCTCAACTCTGCCACTGCAGTGCCTCAGTGGCTATGTAAACAGATGGGCACGGCCATATCCCAAGCTGGTTGGCCTTAGCCCATGAACTGTGCTTTGCTGAGCTTAGCTCCAGAACAGCAAACTCTACACATGAGGATGAGGGACTACTGTCTGTCCCTCTCTGCTTGTCTAGCTTGGGGATCTGTAAATACTAAACACTCAAACTTGCACATTGTGTGTGTGTCATGGAAGCTGCACTTGCAATCTGACATCTGGGGTGGGGGGCTGAGGCAGTAGCTACCAGCTAAGTGGAGAGAAAACAATGCAGTTTCACTCAGAACAGTGGGTGTATGTAAAATCGCTTTGCTTTAGTTCCTCTCTTATCCCCTTATCATGTAACATAAGGTGTCTTCATTTTATATCATGGTATTTACATATGATTACCTTTACTTGTAGTATTAAAATCACGGTATTAAACATCAAAGACTTTACCTCTTCTGAGCAAAGTATCAGTGGGGTTTCAGGTGTGCACAGGATGGTTGGGTTGTGTTAGGTGGAGTCATGACCTTGTTGTGGTATTTGGAGAGTATGGTGCAAGGAGGTGTGTATGGGTGCCGAGTTCACGAAGGGTGGACTTGGATGGTTAATTTTATATGTTTACTTGTGTGGGCCACTGTGCTCAGATATTTGGTGCAGCATTATTCTGGATGTTTTGGTGAAGGCGTTTTGGGGTTAAATCAGTGCATTTTGAGTAGAGCAGATTGTCCTCTGTGACGTATGTGGACCTCATCCAATCAGTTGAAGGCCTGAATAGAGCAAAAGACTGACTTCCCTCCAAAGCAAGAGGGAACATCCTGCTAGCAGAAGCCATTCAAACTTGAGAAACTATTCAGTATTTACACATATGCAACTTATTAATTTCACTTAAGAGTAGAGCTGCAATGTGCATTCACTTAGCTATAAATGAATGTAGTTTCTCATTCTTTATGGCTGAGTAGTACTCCATTTTTATAGAAAAACCACATCTTCTTTATCCAGTCTCCAGGTGGTGGACAATTGGGCTGTTTCCAAGTTTTAACTATTACAAACTGTGCCGCTATAAACATGGGTGCACATACATTGCTGAGGTATGATTCTTGTAATGTTTTTGGGAAGATACCCAGCAGGGGAATAGCTGAGTCAAATGGAACCTCTAATCCTAGTTTTTTGAGGAATCTCCATACTGATTTCCTGACATGAACAGAAATTTCTCAGACAAAGAAGTACAAACAGCAAATAAACATATGAAAAAATGTTCCACATCACTGGTCATTTGAGAGAAGTAAGTGAAAACACTGCTGAGATTTCACCTCACTCCAGAAAGAATGGCTGCTATCAAGAAATCGACCAGTAACAAGTGCCGACAGGGCTGTGGGGAGAAAGGAACCCTTCTCCATCATTGGTGGGAGTGTGGACTGGTGCAACCACTGTGGAAATCCATATGGAGATACCTCAAAGAACTAGGATTGGAGATACTTCTTTCTCTCTGTAAACACCTTTCTGTATACACGTCTTATTGCTCCTGCTTCTCTGGAGAACCCTACTACAAAGACAAAAGTACTTTCTGGGTTTAAAAAAATAAGCCCTGTGAATTGATTTTCTTGTTTGCAATCAAAAGTATCATAGCTGATAAAATGAGAGTACCTGTGTCATCACTGGAGTAGGGTACCGGCTGTAGGGGTATAATGTATTTGCCATATATAAGTTTGAGTTCTACGACCCAGTCTTGGTTTTTCTGATTTTCTCAGTTATTTTTTCTTCCAACTTGTTCCTGCCTTTTGCTTTTCTTCAGGTTCATTTCCATTTTCTTGCTTCCAGAATTGAAAATTAGTTTATCTTCTATATTTCTCATTTCTAATTATTGTATTTTAATCTTTCAATTTGGCCACAGCCTATGGATTTTGCTCTGTAGCATTTCTGTTCATTTAGAAATAAATCATTTTCACTTTCAGGTCTTCTTCTAACCCAAGAATTAATGAGAAATGTGTTTTTAAACTTTCAGATAAGAAAATTTTCTTGGGAGAAGGGTCGGGCATCCTTTTCTTGTTAATATTTAATTTTACTACATTGAAGCAGGATGTTTTCTTTTTTTCAAACTTAGAATAGTCTCAGAATCTCTAATAATATAGCTAAACTTTATCTTTGCAAGTGAGGCAGTTTTTTCAAACATTGTGCTTTCATTTGTACAAACTCCTTACATGACAAAGGAGATAAGATCAAATTTGAATCTTATGAGCTAGGCATGGTGGCACACGCGTGTAATCCCAGCACTCGGGAGGCTGAAGCAGGAGGATCTCTGTGAGTTCGAGACCAGCCTGGGCTACATAGTGAGTTCCAGGTCAGGCTCAACTACATAGTGAGACCGTCTCAAAAAACAACAAAAAAATCGAGTAGGATTAAGTAGTTCAAATTATGAACAATATAACATGAGAAATGATAAGAATGTAATAATATAAACCCTTTAGTTGAATTCATGTTAAAGGATGATCATTCCCAGTGGCTCCAAATTTGTTGTTCCGATTTCCCACTTAATGCCATGGTTAAAGATTTGATTCTGATTCAGACCTTTTCTATGCATAGAGCCACTTTCAATACAAAATACAACCCTGGAGTAGTTATCGCACCCTTCAGCATTAAGCTTCTCTTTTGTGTTTTACGTTAATCTTCTTTTTTGTAATACATGCTTTCTAAACGTCTTTCCAAGGAGTATGCCTTTAATTATGCTCTTAATCCTCAGAAGTGCATGGTCATTTCTGGACCAATTGGATTAATCCAAATTAGATTGGAGTCATGGCTATCCAGGTCATCAAGGGTATTTGATTAAAATCAATCCCTCATACCAATTAGAGTCTACAACTTCAAGGGAACATTCTAACACATAACTTCCTATAAAAAAATATTCCTAGTTCCAAGGTTATAACTGATATTGTTTGGAACTATTAAAGCAAATCTTTCAAACTTTCAGGAAACTTCTTTGGACTTTTTTTGTTTTTGTTTTTTATCCTTTTTAAGGGCAACTTTATGTCAACATATAGAGTAAGAATGGATTAACTGAATCGGTGATAACTGGTATAAAAATATTTGCTCACATCTATCTAAGTAAATAAAGGCTGATTATTAATTTGGGGTGTTGCAACTTCAAAACAGCATGTGAAATTTTCTTTAAGATTTCTGGACTGGGGTTGTAATTCAGTGGTATAGCATGTGTATAACACACATAAGTCTCTAGGTTCAGTCCTCAACACCAAAAGAAATAAAAAAAAACTTCTGTTAAAATTGTGACCTCTTTTTTGAGAGACAATTTAAATACAGTAAAGTGCTCACAAATCTTAAGCTTTTTACATATGCCTGTGCCTGTGGGATCAAGATACAGAACTTTCCAGCATCACTGAAGGCTCCATTATGTATTTTTCCAGTCAATGCCACCTTCACAGAATTAATCACTGTGCTGTTTCTTTTACCACAGATTAATTTTACCAATTATATGTGTTCTTTCTTATCTGGCTCCTTTCATTTGATTTAGTATCTATGAGATTCATCAATGTTATTGAATGACCTCTGCTTCTAAATTGGATTTGACCTTGATCAAAATTAAAATGATTTTGGGCTATATTATCTTGGTTATTTCTCTAAAAATGGGATATATGCCAGCTACCTTTTAGAGTATAGAGCATAATCGAATTTAAAGGTAGCTGCACACATGTAAATTTTGTAATTTGAGAATAGTAGACAACAAGTGTAATTGGAAACACTACAGTGGAAGAACCAAAGCCCCAGGCTGCTTCTCTACAGAAAACAATTGTTATCTTGGGCTTCATTTGGGTTACTGGGAGTTATGGTTTAGATCTAAAATGTCCCTCCAAAGTTTCATGTGTTCAGAGATGGGGCTTTCAGAAGATGATTGAATCATGAGGATTCTTCAGTGGGTTCATCCATTATGAGATAAAAATTTAGTCCTGGGGATTGAGCCCAGGTCCTTCACACTGAGCTATATTCCCAGCCCTTAAATTTTTTTCCTTTAATTTTGAGACAGTTTCATTAAGTCACTAAGTTTCCCTGACTGGGTTTGAAGTTGGAATCCTCCTGCCTCAGCCACCCAGAGTGCTGGGAGTACAGTGTGTGCCATCATGCCCAGAAGAGGTCATAATTTGATGGGATTATTGGGAAGTGATGACAAGAAGAGATGTGACCCAGTTGAAGCGATTGGATCATGGGAATGTGACCTTGAGAACTATATCTTGTCCCCAGCACTTTCCTCTCTGCTTCATATCCCACCTCTCTTTGTTTCCTGGCAGACATGACAGGATTCCCCTGCAATGCCCTGCAATGCCCTTCCATTATGACATTTCTGCCTCACCACAAGCCTAAAAGCAATGGAGCCAGCTGACCATACACTAAAAACTGAACCCAAAACAAATCTTTTTTCATTTTAAATTGTTTTCTTAAGTATTTTGTCAGAGATGGAAAATTAACCCAAAAATTGGTACCAATTTGGTGGGGTTGTTGCTGTAACTACCTCATGATATAGTTCAGAAGCCTTTGGAATTGGTTCATAGGAGGAGTTGGAGCCGGTTTGCAGATATAAACTAGAGAAGCCCTGGAATGCTGTAAGTGGGGCTTAATGGATGATTCTGATGGAAGCTCAGAAGACTGGGCTGCTGATAGGAGTGGGGACAGTAAAATCTGTGCTCATGGGGTTTCAGGAGGAAATGAGGACTCTATTAGGCACTGGACTACAGGCCATCACAGCATGTGAGAAAAAATACAGTGAATGTTTAAATTTAAAGAAAATTTATTATAATAGAAGACACATTGTCATTAATCCCCCTCCAAAATCCTCCCCCTCATTTTGAACACAGTTGTCCCATTGGTCTTGCTACTTTCTGAAGCAATTCTGGAAGTCCTGTTTTGTGAGTATCTTTAGTTGTGTGACTGCCTCAATGTCCTGAATTGATTCAAAAGGTTTACTTTAACGGTTGTTTTAACTTTGGGGAAGGGTCAGAAGTTGCACAGTGCCAGATCTGGTGAATAAGGTATATGAGGGCCCAATGTAATGTTTTTATGAGCCTTTCTTTCTGTTGAATGGCACTTGGCAGCAGCATTGATCATATATTTGATGACACTTCATAAATACACTCATGTTACATTCTGGCAAATATCTTGTCTACAATTTGTACATGTCCTCAGAGTTCTCAGGAGGCCATGTTTAAAGGTGACAGACTAATTGATCTGGTGGAGGAAATTTCAAGGTAGCACAATGTTCAGATGGTGGCATGGGTACTGCTGGCTGCTTTTAACCACATTTACATTGAGAATTGGGAGCCAAAACAGAGTGGAAAGATTGGAAAAAATTGCAATTTGGCCAGCAAAAGAGCATATTTAAAGTTGAGAGCAATGAAGTTGTGATTTTCAAAGAGATGACCACCATTAAAAAGAAGTCAAGTACTTTGTACCAAGACCATATATGAAACATGCCTTGGGAACATCTCAAGAATTGGGTGGAACCCACCCATCATGTGCTCAAGGGTGTAAAAGGTTAAACTCCTTTGAAAGGCTTTGTTTTAAGAGTGTCTGACAGCCTGCTTGCACAGGGCTGCTTAGGAAATTGTTTTCCCAGGACTCATCTCATCATGCTCAACACTTCACTGAGGTTGCTGCAGCCATGGTTCAAGTGGGCTTGGGTACTGTTCATACTGATTGAAGACCTTGGCATCAACCATGTGATGCTGGTTTGCAGGTATGCAGAATGCAAGCATTAGGGATCATGGAGGCTTCCACTGAGGTTTCAAAGGGAGGTCTTAGAGGCCAGATATTGTGTGATGAGGTTGAAGTCTCTGCAGGCAACTACTGAGAGGGCAGTATGTGAAGCTGTGAGAGTGAAGTCAAAGCTGCAGTGGAAGCTCCAAGCTAGAGATGACAGAAATATGGAGCAACTGTTGAGGAAAGCTGTAGGTGGTGAGCAGAGCCAGCCCAAGAGAGTGAACACATAAGCACCAACTGGCAAGGTCATTTGGATGGACTGCCTAAGCCGTTTGGAGCTCACTCCTTATCACTACATACTGAAGTTGTCAGATAAGGAGCTACAGGAGTTAACGTTTGCCTGATGAATTTTGGTTTTGCTTCGGGGGCTTATAGCTAAAATTTGCCATGAGTATCAGAGGGGAATTTGGCCTTGGCTTTTTGAGTAATTCTAGAACTGTTAAGATATTGGAAACTCTTGGAGATGCACTAAATACATTTTGTGTGATGAAATGGACATGAACCTTTTGTGAACCAGGGGTGGAATGTTATGGTTTAAATCTAAAATGTTTTCCCAAGTCTCAAGTGTTCAGAGGTGGGGCTTTAAGAAGGTGATTTGAATCACAAAGATTAATTGCATCAGTAGATTGGATTAATAATTTTATGGCCTTATTGAGAGGTAATGGAAACTTAGGAGGTGGCCTAGTTGAAGGGAGTGAGTTATGGGAGTGTAGCCTTGGGAACTATGTCTGAGCCCCTTTCTCTTTGGCTCGTTTCTCTTTCTCTGTTCCCAGATGCCACAAGATGAATAGCTTTGCTCCATATGTCCTTCTGCCATGATGTCTGCCTCATTCCAGGACCAAAGCAATGGAGCCAGCTGGTTATGGACTAAAACCCCTGAAACTATGAGCCAAAATAAGCTTTTCCTCCTTTAAAGTATTCTTCTCCGATATTTTGTCACAGTGACAGAAAGTCAATACACTGACCATGTCCTTTGCTGACCATATTGCCCCTTTTTCTGAGACAAAAAGGCTTGTCAATGTTTTCCCCACCCAGAGTGCCACTGAGCCAAATGGAGACTATTGCTAACGTTTGGTCTGCTCATAAGGAAGACATTATTTTCCATAGACTTTTTTGTGATGTGTGTGGTTTGGATCTGCTGAAAGGGTAGATTCCCCAAAGTCCCATTCATACATGTGAGCCTTCCCCACTAAATCTTGGGAAAGCAAAGCACTATCGGAGCGATTCCCTTGATTTCTGCCATGTGAACCTTCTCTCTAGCCAGAAGCAGAAGGATCCCCACTGCCAGGGAGGGCTCCATGCTGGCCATGCATGTGAGACATCAAGGAGCTTGCTTAAGCAGCCCCAGAAAGAATCTGCAATTAGTTATGTTTCACAAATTGCCATTAGTGTAGCACCAGCTCTTTTCCGGTGCTGAGTGAGGCACTGTGTGTGACTTTGGCAGGCTTACCTGATTAAGTTACACATCTGTGGGGAGATGGAGAACACCAGTGTCATTTGGGAGAAGCTCACTTTTTTCAGGAGATGAGAGCATCACCAGCCAGGGCATTTGGCAGTAGAGTTACACCCTCCTGGGCACAATCAGCTCATCTTTTAGTCATTCGTAGTATGGAAAGTTTGGCTGCCTATTGAAAGGGATGGGATGAGTGATTTTCTTGTGCTCTGTTGAACTGGGATAGGCTTCTTACATTTCTGTTACACCATGGAGTAGAAATCTTCCTTTAATAAACCACAGGTCCTGGTGTATAGGGAACAAAAGTGGGAATTATACGGGAGGACTGGCCTTCAGGGTATGTGAGTGGCCTCCTACCTATACCTACAGATATGATAAAGGGGCTAAGAACTCAGGTTCTGGAGTCAGGCTGCCTGAGTCAAATGCTGGCTCTACCAGTTATTCACAGAATGACTTCAGGTAAGTAGTTATTAACTCCTCTAAGTTTCCTCTCCTCATTTATAATGTGAGGATTATTTTACCTAAGTTATAGAGTTGTAAGGATAAAATGAGGAAATCAGTGTAAAGTGTTTGGCTTATCATACATTTCAGTACATGTTGTTTAAGGTACTAGGAATGGCTCTCAGTCCAAAAACACAAACATCAAAAACAGTTTTGTTATTGAATTCAACTTGGGGCACTCTTCTTACCATGGTGTAGGGTGGAGGTAAATTTGAACTCAATTATTGAGTTTCTTCAGCCCAGAGTCAGGCAGTTGTTTAATAGTCATAGACCATTTTCCCACACGGGACAATGTCTATGACCATAAAACAACTGCACAGCTCTGGGATGATGGACTCAAGAATTGAGTTCAAGAGATGGCCATGGTGGTGCCTTCCTATATTCCCAGCACTCTGGGAGGGTGAGGCAGGCAGATTGCAAGGTTGAGTCAGCCTGGGAAATTTAGCAATTTCATAAGACCCTACCACAAAATAAAAAATACAAAGAGCTAGGAATGTAGCTCAGTGTGAGGCCCTGGCTTTATTCCCTAGTACTCCAAAAACAAAACAAAGCAAAATGAAACAAAAAAGAATAAAGAATCCACTTCAAGTCCAACACTTTTGGTGCTTCCAAGACACATTTGGGTCATAAGACTGTGGTAAAGTTGGAGTACACCACATGGCTACGCCCTCCAAGGTCTTGCCACCTCTCTGAGACACTCGGACATTGACAGAGCAGTGGAGGTCATGATGCTGTAGACCTTTCCTCTCCCTCGAGGCCTCAGAATAGAACATTCTGTTGTATTCTATGAAAACTTACAACTGGTCCTAGCAGAGCAAGTCCTTCTATTAAATTCACTAGACCATGCTAACTAAAAACAAGAGGGAATATTTTGCCAGGGTGGTGATGAAATGAAACAGCTAATAAATCTGTTAGGAATTAGAATTCTGTCATTTTCTTACACATTGCCTAAGATAACTATGTTTTTGTGTGATGTGCATAACACACAACTTAATTTGATCTGAAAATCATATTTTTAACCTTTTCATTTAGAAAAACTTAGTGCCCACACAAAGTTAGAAGAATAACACAACAAATGCTTGTATTCACTTGGATATACATGTGGTTAAACATTTTGCCATTTGTTCTCTCTCTCTCTCTCTCTCTCTCTCCCCTGATCCAATCCAAGATCACTTACTGCAATAATTGCTATATTGAAATCAGTGTGTATAAACACCACAAAAACAGCACTTGGTTAGAAGTCAGAAGAATTGAGTTTAAATGATATTTGAACCTCTCAGAGCTCCAGATCCTTAATCTTGGTAATGAAGATAAACGCATACCCTTAGCCATCTCTCATGGCTTAAATAAGGTATATTTTTCTTTGGGAATAGCAGAGCACATCCATTTTGGACTAGTTTTCTAGTGTTCAATTGAAAAAAAATTTCATTCATGAAGGGATAGAAAGGTACCCTACAATATATATAATA
>NW_022900951.1:15207816-15290564 GCF_012274545.1 Fukomys damarensis | reverse complement strand
ATCTGATGGAGATCATTGTATAACTAATACCTTCACCAAAGTCACTTCAGAGCTTTAGGAGTTTTTGTATTCCTCAGATTACAATTCTTTGTTTAATTGAAAAGTTGTTTTAAAACTCTAAGAATATGTGATTTTATTTCTGTAGTCTTCCCTCATCCCCAAAATAATTGAGGTATAACTTTCACAACATAAAGTATACAGATCTTAATGAATGTTTCTGTCACCCTAAAAGGCTGCTTCATGCCCCTTCTCACTAACTCCCACCCACACCTTAAGAGAAGCTGTTATTTGGATATACTGTCATACACTTGTTCATCTGTACTTGAATTTCCTATACGAGGCATGGTCAAGATATATGGTGAATGTCTACATTTTAAAAAATCATAGTAAAAGAGACATTGCTATTAATCTCCCTGGAAATACTTCCCCGTGCTTCAAAGTGAACTTCTTTCTTGCCCCACCTAGATCACGGATGGGATTAGTACAGTTGAATAATCTGGAGGCAACTAAGCTCAGGGGAAACAGGCAGAGGCTCATAGTAACTGCAGTACATAATTCAACAAAGGGATACAGTATTGTTTCTGTTGACTACCTCACAAATTCCTCTAAGAGACCCACCCATGAACCTCATAGGAAACACCACCTGGGGACCTCCCCAACTGACTCACATGCACCCCTAGCACTGTGTAGCCCCTCCCCCAGCTGGCAGCATGCATACACTCTCACAGATATCCCAAGTCTGCAGATTGTATATGAGCATACACAGACAGAGCTGGACTCTGTAGGATTGGGAAAAGGCGCTTACATTTGAATACTTCAGGGCACTGCCTTAGGGGAAATGAACAAGAGGCTCACAGAACCTGTTATAAATGTTACAATTAATGAACTCAATAAAGGTGCAGGATACAAAAATCAATGTACCAAAACTAGTCATATTTTTATACACTAAAAGAAAAGTATATTAAAAGATATTAAGCAAAGCAACCCCATGTATGATAGTATCACAAAATAAATTACTTAGGAATAAATTTAACCAAGGAAGTGAAAGACCAATATGCCCAAAACCATAAAACAGCAATGAAAAGAATCAAAAAAGACACAAATAAACAGAAAGATATTTTGTATACATGGATTGGAAAAAGTAATGTTATTAAAATGTCCATATTACCCAAATCTACGTATTCAGGCAATCCATATCAAATTTTTAATAGAATTTTCATGTAACTAGAAATATTACACCTAAAATTAATAAGGAACCACAAAAAACTCCACATAGCTAAAGCAATCTTGCACAAGAAAAATAAAAGTGGATGCATCATATTTCCTGATTTCAAAATAGCTCACAAAGCTATGGTAATCAAAATAATATGGTACTGGCATAAAGACAGTCTATGTAGACAAAAAGAACAGATCAGAGAGCCCAGAAATAAACCCATATAGAGTCAACTGATCTTTGACAAGGGTACCAAGATTGGGGAAAGGATAATCTCTTCAACAGTGGTCTTGGGGAAACTGGATATCCACAGGCTGAAGAATAAAATTGGATTCTTATCTCACACCATATACAAAAATCAACTCAAAATGGATTAAAGACTTAAACACAAGACCTGAAATTATAAAACTACTAAAAGACAAAATCTTCTGACATTGGTTTGGACAATGACTTTTTGGATATGACCTCAAATGCACAGGTAACAAAACCAAAAATAGACAAGTGGAATTGCATCAAACTAAAAAGTCTCTACACAGAAAAAGGACACAATTAATAGAATGAAGAGACAATGACAGAATGGGAGAAAATATTTGCAAACCATATATCTAGTAAAGTGTTACCATCCAAAATATATAAGGAACTCAAACAACTCAGTCCAAAGCAAACAAACAAACAACAACAACAACAAAAAGCAAAAACAAAAACAAAAAAAACCAGGGCTGGGGATTTAGATCAGTGGTTCTGCCACCTGCCTCACAAGCACAAGGACCTGAATTCGATCCCTGGTACCAAAAAACAAAAACAAAACAAAACAAACCCCCCCACAACAACACCCCAAACAAACAAGCAAGCAAGCAAGCAAATATACAAAAAAACCTGACTAAAAATGAGCAAAGGACACGAGTAGACATTTCTCCTGTGAAGTCATGCAAATGGACCTCAGCTGTATGAAAAGTTGCTCATCATCACTCATCACTAAGGAATTGCAAATCAAAACTGCAGTGAGGTCCGGGTATTTAGCTCAGTGGTTCCGCTGCCTGCCTTGCAATTGCAAGGACCCAAGTTCGATCCTCAGTACCAAAAAATAAAAAAAAACTGCAATGAGGTATCACCTCACACCTGTTAGAATGGCTGTATCCAAAAGACAAAAGATCAGTGTTGGTGAGGATGTAGAGAAAAGGGAGCCCCTGTACACCGATAAGTTGATTGATAAATTGGTAAAGCCACTGGTACAGACATTCTAGAAAAAGCATCATGAAACTTTCTCAAAAACTAACAAGTAGAACTACCAATTATCCAGCAATCCCACTTCTGGGTACATATCTGAAGGAAATGAAACCAGAATCTCAAAGAAGACATCTGCTCTCCCCTGTTCATTACAGTGCTATTCACAAAACCCAAAATACAGAAATGACATGAGTGTCCATCAGTGGATAAATGGATAAAGAAAAATGTGAACTAGTTACACACACACACACACACACACACACACACAAAATGTCATTCAGTCTTCACAGAGAAGGAAATCTTGTCATTTGCAACCATATGGATGAGACGGAAGGACATTAGATAGCTGAAATAAGCTAGGCACAGAAATATAAAATACTGCAGAATCTCACTAACATGTGGAATCAAAAAAGTAAAAAAAAAAAAAACTTTGTGGGGGGTTGGTTTGAGACAGGGTCTCACTATGTAGTGAGACTGACCTGGAACTCACTATGTAGCCCAGGCTGGTCTCAAACTCACAGCGATCCTCGTGCCTCAGCCTCCCGAGTGCTGGGATTATAGGCATGCGCCACCACGCCCAGCCAAAAAGTCGAATTTATAAATATGAAGCATAGAATGGTAGCTACCAGCAACTTGGAGTTGTGAAGGAAACGGGAAAATACCGGTGTAAGGATGCAAAGCTTTGGTTGTGCAGGATGAATACTGGAGATCTAATGTACAATATGGTGACTGTAGTTAATATTGTGTTGAATACCCCCTTAAGAGTGGGGAACATATTTTAGAACAAGTAAGTCTTCTTCTTATGCTTCAAATTTCTCCTTTTAAAACAACCATCATCATTTTTTCCTTAGATTTCCTATAGTTACTTCTCCCCTCGTGATCAGTCCTCCGACTGCCTAGAAAGGGGGGTGGTGAGGGCTAAAGGGAAAAAAGACAATAGAGACTTGTGTAATTTCCAAATATATGGGGGGCCAGGAGCTTAGTGCCTCAGCATGGGCAAAGGCAGAATCTCCCAGCTAGCCACTACTCATTCGGTACACACGGTAACTGGAGGGAGCAGCGGGTGGAGGTAGTGTAGTCCTGTGTTGATTCACATCTTACGTTGATGAAGATCTCAGGCCGCCAGGTTCTTAGGCTGAGGAGGACTGTAAGGGGAGCATTCTTACAAGAGTAGGTGGGAGGAGCTAAACTGAACAGGTCTTTGTCCCTCCGCAGGTGAAACCTTTCTCTTACTACTGTGTTCTCAAGGAACCAGGATGTCTTTAGCTGATGTAATTTTGCCTTTGAGTATAACAGCATCACGGGACCACGGAGGTCTCAGTTGTGACCGGAGGCAAAAGTGGAGTTATGTCTTGACACGCTATCGCCAGCCTGTAGACAGGAAAACTAGGCCTAATCCAAATTTCATTGTGAAATGATTTCCCCCCAAGATATGTAGAATTGCTCCCGATTATTCCCCACATGGCCGACAGAATTATCTGTTCAAATTAAATTATATTATTCATCTGCTTAAAATCCTCCACTAGATTTTCCTCTCATTAGAATGAAACCTTCCTGTGTCTACAAAGGCTGGCATGATCTGAACTCTGCTTTCAATCCCATCCCATGTTGCGCTCACTCCAGACCAGCCACATTGGCCTTCTCGTTCTTTTGTTTTTTAAATGCATCAAGGTTATTTTCATCCCAGGGCCTTTGCACTTGCATTTGCCTTTGCCAGAAACAGTCACCAGATACTCTTATGGCTTGCTTTCCAATTCCATTTTATTATTTGCTCAAATATCGCTTCCTCAGAGAGACCTTTTCTGACTGTAATATGAAGACAGCTACCCACTCAGCCGCTTCCTATCCTTTCTCTTTGCTGTGGTTTTCACCATAGCACTTACCAGTTCCTGGAGTGATGCTGCCTATTTATTTGTTTACTCGTCTATATCTACCCCTGTGATGATTGGGACATCTCCTGTCAAGTTTATGCTATACAGGGCCTGGCTCTACTAGGAGCTCAATTAATATTTGTTGAAATAGTAAATCTCTGACTTCCTACAAGTAAAACTGATATTATACATAGATGGTTTTGGTTCCTCAAGTCCACCCTGCCACAAATTGGAAACTCAGCAAATTCTGAAAAGCATGTAGATTAGCAGATTTTGGGTCAATATCAGGTGTAGTAACAAATTCGTCTTTTCTTGAAATAATTTCAGAGAATGCTTTTAATTTTTTCCAACAAAAACAAAAGCTACATCATTATACATGTGTCTGTGTGTACCAAACATACACGTAAATGTAAATGTAAATGTAATACTTTTCACTAAGGATAGAAACAAGTAGAATATGCAGGGATTAGCTCTGTTCTCGCTTCAATTTTAAAAGCTAATTGTTAATTTGAAATTATTTAACATTAAACTAATTGAAGTTGGTTAATCTTGGCTTCTTGCTTTATATATAATAGTTGGGAAATTTAAATGTGCTTACTCAATAAATGCTTATTAAAAGACACTAATGACTTATTTAGACATAACCATCACAAATTACCTTTGTGAATTTAAAAGTAAACTGCAGAGCAATTCACATAATCCCCTAAATCTTTATTGTGTTTTGATGATACCAATATTAGTTTCCCATATCCATTTTATGTGTGAGATTTACTTATTTTGCTATTCAACAGTCTGTAAAGTTGTTATATTTAAATCAGCTTATAAATCATACTCTACAGACCTCGAAGGAGACAACTAGAAACCACACTGTCATTGATATTTCTAAGTGGCCTGGGTACTTTGAGAGACATGCCTCAGAGTTAAGGGTGTGTAAAAAGATGGAATTCCTCTGTTCTCCAAGGTTTCCCATTTTATAGTGCTACTAATTTGAGATAATATCTCTTCTAGAAGGCAGTTCAACTTTGTGCACTTGTCAGGAAAAAAAAGTAAAAGAAAGACCGCCCCCCCACAACCAAAAGACCAACCAACAAAAACCCAGAAGCCTACACCCAGTTTGTCCAAGTTCTGATGATGCCCAGTTTTCTAAGAAGCAGGATAGAGCAGTGAGTGTGGTTAATTTTTGCTTTGACTTCTATTCGATCTAATTCTGAGTGTCACTCAACCCAGTTGTCACTCTGAAAGGCGTAGTTCACAGAGCTTGTCTTGGAAGGACTCATGACCTCTGTGAAGTGAAACATTTATTACGTGTGACTAAGATCTCAAGAAAACTGGAAAAAAGGGCTTTGTAAAAAGTGATTATGTGGAGTTGAAGTGACTGCAAACACCAAGGTTAGGAAAAACAGATGGGCAAATGGTTTTCCTGTGGACTTGTGCACAAACCAAAATGGCACATTAGTAGAAAAATCACAAGATAGAATGGTAATTGCAGAAGATGGGTCTATTTCTGGGTGGTTCAGTGATAGAACCTGTGGTGGGTTAATTAATAGTCAACTTGGGATGCTCAGCTGAACAGAATCAGCGTGGTCTGGGCATGGAAGACCCACCCGAGGATTGTTACCAACAGCCATAAAAAGAAAACTGAGGCAGGGTGGGGTGGAATCTGGAGTCTGTTGATTTTCTAGGAGAAGCTTGCTGTGAACGGTTTTCCGATGCAAACTTGGCTGTTCTCCTCAGAGAAGGAGCTTGGGGCCTCGCTGTTGCTGGGAATGGCTGCTGTTCTCAGCAGAGGAGCTCCGATCTTCACCATGAGCATCACTTCCTGGCTCCAACGTAGGTCCCTCAGCCTGGTAGCACAAATCCTTCGCCCCACTGGCATAGGTTTCCTGGCTTCCACCCCTGGCCTCTGGGCCTTTAGGTGCAGACCCTCAATGTGGACAAGCATGAGACATTGTTGTGGGCTCCAGGCCACTGGCGGGACTCATGGAGGACACTGCCTTGGACTCTAAGTCTTTAGAAGAATTTTTGTTCTTTTTCCTTTTTTTTTTTTTTTTTGGTATCGGGGATTGAACTCAGGACCTGGTGCTTGCAAGGCAGGCAGCGGAACCGCTGAGCTAAATCCCCGGCCCCGCCTTTAGCAGAATTTGTGTGGGACATTGCTGTGGGATTCACGCCCTTGGCTGGATTCTTTAGGCCTCTAGTATGTGGCTAATCTTTTGTGTGCCTCTGTATTTGACTTTTTGCGTAAATATCATAAAATCCTATAAATTATATGTCCTGTAGTAAATATATTCCCTTGCCAAAACCCTGACTACAACAGAACCCCTTGTACTTCTTCTTTCCCCTTCCCTCTTTCCAGCTTCCAGTGACACTCTTGCTCACTCTGAGGGCTTCAGTTCTCTGGGATTGCACTGGGGGGCTGGACACCTTCCATTTGATTTCCAGATTTATTCTCCATTCTTCTCTACTCTACACCCAGAAAGGCTTCCCTGTGTAGATCACGTCACTAGGCTGCCTTGCCCTCCCTCTTTTGGTTAGGTTTTGCCAATATGAGGAAGTAGCAGAAATCTGGAGGGCAGAGGAGAGTGAAGTGGGGGTATTTATTCTCTAAGTCCCTCTTTGCTAGGTCAACATAGATTGCTGGTTTGTGTGGTGCAACGAACAGCTCACATAAGATGGCTGACTCCTCGGCCACCCTTCTGGGTTCTGTTAATCACTCCTCCCTTTGCCCTCCTAGGCTTAGGTACTGGTGCCTGTTGTTACTTATTCTCCTTTGAGATTTCCTTAAACTCATCAACGAACCATAATTGAGTGTGCCATTTGTGTCCAGTCGAGTCCCTGTTGGTGGGTATTGGGTAGGGAGTGGATTGGATGGCTGGCTGGTCTGAGGGTCTAAAGCTTTCCAGACCCAATTCAGTCACCTCCCTGCCTTAGGTCCTTCTTCCTAGGTCCCTCTTCAGAATAAGAAGAAAGGCTAAGTTGGGAAGAAGCAAGAAGAGGAGGAAAGGTAAGAATAGGGAATACAAGCAGTTATTAAAGCAAAGAACTCTTGGTACACCACCATTTTCCTTTTCCTTCAGCGTCTGTGGAAATCCTGATTATCCCCAAAGCAAATACTAGATAGCAAAGACCAAACTTGCCAATTTGCGAAACCAACTTGGATTTGGCCACTCAATAGACTACTCGTGTTATCCTTTATAAGAGAAAACAGTACACAGGAAACATTACACTTCTTTTCCCTTCTCTGACTATTTCAACTAATAGGTCTGTGGATTAGTCACTTTGCTAATGAGTAGTTTTACCCTGGCCCTCAGTGAACTGGGCTAGAGAGGGGCCTTGTAAACTCTCGGAAAAATCTCATGAAAAGTCCCGTTCTTTTTGACCCATTAGCAGAGAGGTGAGACTGCCAGGGACCAATGTTTATATATCATTAACTATATTTGGAAATTTAATTATTTTTCTAAAAATTTCAAGTGAGAAAAAGAAAAGATTTTATAATAGGATCAAAATAATACATTCCAGGACCTGGTGCATTCCTATTCTTTCACTGAGCTCTAAGATTTTTATAGTCCAAAAAAGCAAGCAAGGGAAAGATACCAGTACGTCTCAACCAGGGGTGGTTGTGTCTCGCAGGGGACATTTGGCAACGTCTGGAGACGTGTTTGGCTGCCAGACCTGGAAGGAGAACTCTGCTGGCATCTAGTGGGTCAGGACCAGGGATGCTGCTAAACAACCCAAAACACAAAGAACATCCTCCACCCCGTCCCCAACAAAGAATTAACTGGCCCAAAAGCCAACAGTGTTGGGGAAGTCTTCTCTTCATGAAATTACTGCTCAATTAGTGAGGAAATGGGTGCTAAATAGCATTCATAACTTTGCAATTTAAAAACCACACTCCAATTGAGTTAGGTACCCGTAGTTTACCCATATCACGTAAATCACTCACTAAATATGATTGCCTTAGAGCTTGAGGCATTTTGAAAATGGCAAGTTTATTGCAGTGTGTAATCAATGTTTTTCAAAATAGAAACCAGGCTAGTTGGTCAGATGGAATAAAGTAGTTTTGGAGTACAGGGAATCTTTTTAAAAAATTTTGTCTTCTATCAACAGCATTTTCCATGCAGATTGCATGGTTCTATTTAAACAGATGCCCAGCCCAAAAAGAAATGGCCTTAGGTTCAGATTGAGGCTCAAGGTAAGGGTAGTGTAGTTAGCACCTTAACTATTACTAACTGCAAAGAACAAAATCTAATACTACTTGGAAGGATTTTACCAGACACAGAGGTATCAAATGTCCTCTCTGCTTTCTGCCCAAAATAGTTCTGGCTTGAACATGAAGTCCTCAAGGTGTCTTTGAGTAAGGAAGAAAAAAAAAATCTGTTCTGGGCATTGACTGCTATAAATCCTTCTGGCGCACCCCAACTGTTGAGGGTTGCCGGTGAAAGAAGAGGCCAAGAGATTGTATTACTTATCATGTCTGTTGCTAAGGAACAGGGCAGGCTCGTAAAAAAATCCCTTTTGTTAAGCCTTACTCTGTGCTTGAGAAGTAGGTTCAGGAGGACTCAAAGAACTATTAAAGACTCTAAAAACTTTTTATAGCAAAGGAAAATCAGCCTGGCATTAAAATTAATGAAGATGCTGGAAAAAGAATACACGAAATATCTGGAAAGATAGAGATACCGAAACTATTTGAAGGTCAATTTCCGAGAAGATGGTAAAAAAACAAATGTGGCTAGATAGAGGGAAATACAGTATCAACGTTTCCAAATTAATTCCCAAGGGAGAAACTGCAAAATTGCAGCTTCAAACACTATTCTTCTGAGTCTGTTAGGAGAATCTTACCAAGGACCTCACCAATTCAGAAACTGGAAAGAGCATTTGAGAATGAGATGAAATTTCTGCTCCTTTTTAAAGGAATGTTCCTAGAAGCAGAAGTTGGTCTGTTCAGACTGACAAATGAAGAGCTCATATAGGCCTGACCAGAAGGAGCTGAACCAGGTTGTCCAAGTCATGGATAAATAGTGAACAAAACTTGCTGCCAAAGTTGTGCAGTTGGCTTTTATGGACCATCCAAGTCCAGCTCGTTGCCAGGTGAGGGTTTTGGAAAGTGACTGGCTGTCATGGCTGACCCCCACTATCTGGCTTGCCAGAAACGGATTCTCTCACTGACACTAGGAGGATTCTCATTCCCAAGCCATCAAGGTCTTATAAGACTAGGTTGATGAGTTGGGATCAGTGTACTCCAGCAATGCTAGTAATAACACTGGACAATTCGGAACAAAGAATGCTAACAATCTATGTTGTGGAATCTACATTTTGGAAGCTAAACCGATCAAAAGTTTATTTAATTTATTTATTTATTTTGTACCGGGGATCAAACTCAGGACCTTGCGCTTGTAAGGCAGGCGGTGGCACCACTGAGCTAAATCCTCAACCCTCAATGGTTTCTTTTAATCAGTAAGATGTTAGCAAAAGTTTGGAATTAAGAAAGCAGAAAGTATTAAAATAGTATTTGAAAGAGAGTAAATCAGGAAGAAAAGAAAAGAACCTAATATAGTAGAAATAAGGATTAACAAGAAAGTAAAGATTCCCCAAAGGAAAAAAAGCTAATGACAATAATATCTAACATTTATTTACTTCTTCCCGTACACCAGAGGCTGCTAGATACCTTTAACATTGTATTGAATCTTCCTCACAGCTATTAGTAGATACAGTTACTTCCATTTTGCTAATGAGATTCTGAAATTCAAAGCCTTTAAATAATATGCCCAGGTTCCCACAGCCACAAAGCAGCAGAGCTGGGATTTGAATCCGTGTCTGTCTGTTTCCAAAGAGCAGGGTATTAAACACTGTATTCTACTGGCATAAACTTTCTGGCTCTGAGGTGGAGCAGGATGTCCCAGGGGAATAGCGGGAGTTTCATCACTTGAGTTTTTAGACTGAGCAAAATATTAGTATGTGTGTCATGGGAAGTAGTCTCTAATGGCTCAGGGGTGTGTTAAAATCAGATCTGGAACTTCCATTTCTGGATGTTAAAGACATTTAATGAACAGCATTAGCCATTTAGTGCAGCCATTACAGTTTTGACAGTTTCCTCACACATGCTTTCTCATCTGATCCTCACTGAAACCTCGTGAGGTGGGCAGGCAGGCTTGTGTGTTGCCATACTCCCTCTCAAAAATGTGACAGGCAGTCCCATCAGAAATAAAGCACCACTGAGTTATTTATCATCCAAAATATGTGGGAGGAGGGAGAAATGTGATTCCAAAAACGTTGCTTATTTCAATCCCGAGCAGTTCATAGGAGTTTATAATTTATTTCCATAACAGTGTGATTGCTTCCTTTTCAACAAGGGTTTGACTCACTCAGAGGAATGTATTCCATTATATGTCTGCTGGCTACAGGCTTTATACAGAGCCATTTGGTTGCCACGACGACTAGGACTAACAAAATACAAACCATGAACTCTTTTAATACCGGTGACTTGCTTGTAACAGCCCACCTCAGAACTCTGGAAGCTGATGGTGTTTCCTGAGATAGTATGTATTTCTACCCTCATTCATTTAGGGGGTTCCCTCTTCTAGTTTGAAAACAACCTGAAGACACCTGCGTTGGGCTCCAGGGAAACTTGGACATAATGCTTTTTGACTCTGTGGCTAGAGTGTTTGAAAAGCAATGTCTTCAGCCATGTTACTCTGTTCTTATGTTATTTTAGTTTCTTTTTTATTAGTGTATGTTTGTGACACAAAGCAATTACATTCACCTTGGGGAACTGGTGCATATACATGTTACATCTTAGTCATTTTTACTTCCTCTTCCTCTCCCCACCCTCCCATCTCCCTCCTCTATTCTTTAAAAACTTGTATTTCTCATACCAAATAGATTCTCGAGTTTAGGCAAACTAAATAAAAAGATAACACACCAAATTTTACTAAAGGCCTCATATAGGCTAATCTCTTCAGCATTTGCTACTTAAGTATCCAACTCTTATTAGGAGATGTTTATTTACAATATCAAAGGGAAATAGGACGCTATGTTTAAATTTTAAAAACCAAACTAATTTCTAAGATAGTATAAAGCATCACTGGTTATGATTAAATGGAAAGTTGGAAGAAAGAAAAGTAGGAAGATTTCATTTGAAATATTCTTCTAAATCGTGGTGGACTTGGTCTTCCTTGTCAGTATCCATTCCCAAATCTCATACCAACCTCTTTTTGGGTAAGCACCCTCTCCTCTACCCCCAGTCATGCAATTCAAGTGCAGTTGAAGCCACCCTAGTTCCCGGATGGCATGTAAAAGTCTGGCCAATCAGACTACTGCACCCCAGTGGATAGGGGGGTTGGTTTAAGGAGGGCCACATGACCAAAGCCAGGCCAATCTGAACCAGTAAGACAATTTCATGAATTTTGTTGGAGTTCTTGAGATGGAGAGATATTTTGCTGAGGTTGATTAAAAGTTGTGTGAAAGAACCTAGAGCCACTGCCCAGACATCTTACTATTATGAAGCGATAAGCTGCCTGAAAATTGATTATCCTTAGGGGGAAGACAGAAGAGAGATGCAAAGATCAAGACCAATTTCTGATAATATTGTTTGAACCCCTAGATCCAGCCTTGCCTGAAGTATGCTTCTGAACTTTTCAATTATTTGACCCAATACATTTCTTTTCAATGCTTAACTTTAGTTTAACTGGATTTATTTCCACCCAAAATAGTTCTGATGAATATAGAAAATATATCTATATTATTTAAATACGTTCAAAAGTTAAATCAATTTGAAAAGCAGAAGAGGTCTTCAGGGATCCTGTTTCAGTGAGTAGATAATTATAGCATCCAATAAGTCTATTAATTCCCATGTAATCAAGCCCTTGAGAGCAGTATATTTATTTAAATATTTTAGAGATCTATCTTTACAATCTTATTTATGATTTTAATTTGTGCTCCTGAGAAACAGTTGCTCATAAAGGATAAATTTTGACTCCCATGTTAACTATAGCACATCAGGGGGTTTTACTGTAGAAAGCTTACTCAGCCTGACAAATAACTGGATATGCTGATGTCTTGATCATGGACAATTTTAAAGTTCCAAGATATGATTACATTTACTTTTTGTTCCATAAGTCATTGCATGTATTTTTTAAAAATAATAAAATATTTGGATGCTCAGCCAACAAAAGACCTTTAATAGCATTATGATTATTATCTTGTTCTTCTTTAAATATTTCCAGGAACTTTAATTTAAATTTTCCTATTTTTACCATCCTAGGAGGTGAATATATTTACTTTAATAGAGTCTCTTAAGTACTACTAAAATGCTGAATGTTACCTTATGAGAGGGATTCACCCTAGGCCAATTCAATCAGAATTGTTTTGGAGTGGGATCCTGGGCATCAGTGGTTTTAAAAGCTTCCCAGATGCTTTTAATGACCAAACAGGACTGAGAACAACTGTATTATGGGAAATTTGACTAGACTGTATGATTTGGTTGAATCAATAATCATTTGATAAATAATCCTGAAAATACTCTTAATCTTCCAAAATGGAATCAGACAGCTATAGCTATAGCTATCGATATATTGAAGAGGCTCAGATATTCCTGGATACTGGAGGTTCCTTTTGCCAAGCCCTTCAAAGTTTCTTTTCAAAATAACGTATAAGAGGATAGCTGCTGCCATGTGTTAGAACATCATTCTTCCTTTCAAGGAGAATTATTTTCACTACTACCATTGACTATTAGTTATTCAAAGACTTCACATAGTTCTATAACTGCTTCTTGATTAATTTTCCCCAATTAAAGTGCTTAACTTACTGCTTTTCCATCTCTAGCTAGTGTTTGTACTTAGAGGAAGACTTAATGATTTTTGTGTTAAATAATAGTGCCTTTTTCTTAGTTCTAAACACGACATGAAACCTAAAAAGACCCAGAGAAACCTTTAATGAGAGAAAGAATAATATCTTGAGATAATATCTTCATCCAGCCAATCACAAAATTTCTTTCCTTTAATACTATCAGTAGGGAGTTTAAAAATAGCAAAATTTTACCAATTCCAACCAGAGAAGAAAAGAAGTATGACCTTATGCTGAAAAATTTAAAAATACAGAAAATAAAAATAGTAATCAGAGGGAGAAATAGATAATTTGGAATCTTTTTCTAGCTCAGTGGTTTGCTGGTTTTCAGGAACCAGTAGTCCAATTGCCAGGTATCTTTCAGGCTAATTGATAAACACAGCAATTATTAAAAATTAACTCACATAAATTTATAATGAAATAAATTATACTTAAAACCAAGGTAGCAAATTCTCAAACATCATCACTAATGTTTTACTTCATTTTAATATTACCTATTAATATTAGTAACTCTTGAGGCTATTGACATCTACTCTACCATATGAAGAAAATATTATATAATGGTGAGGAATACTATACAAAGCTGTAATTTCCAATTCCACATTTAGTGACAAATGTCACATGGGCAGCTTAAAATTGCCTATGTTGGGAGTATTTATTGTCATATCTTATACACTAGGGTTTTTTATTTTTACTTATTTTTATTTTTAATTTTAATTTTTTCAGTACCAGGGATCAAACTTAGGAACTTGCACTTGCAAGGCAGCTGTCATTGAATTAAATCCCCAGCCCCTTAAGGTTTTTTTAAAAAATTTGAGAGCCAATTATTAAATATTTGTCACTATGCCACCCCTTACTCTTCACCCCCTCCTTCACCTATGGTCACATGAAGTCATACTGGGAAACAAAACAGTGAGTTGACAATAAAATCAAAGTCTCACCATTAACTATCAATTTAGAGAGAAGGGAATTAATGAGGTAAATAAGCAACCCCGGGAAACACCAAGGAAAAGCCCCAATCTTTTCATCAGACAGAAAAACTAAATCCTGAGTACACTATTTATTATGGATTAATATAAAATTGGAAGCATAAATTACAAGCCCTAAAATGAAACATTATAGGAATAGGCCTTTTCCCTGAGTATGAGATCTGAACTCCTAGTGTAGGACATGGAAGGAATTTTGTAAAGACAGGCCATGTCCCTGACAAAGGAGACACCCAACTCCAGCTGAACGCTCTACTTCTACACCTATGTTCATATCATGAGGGTAGAGAAAAGTTTGTAGAACTTTATTTAGACTCAAATTCAACCTCTAAGAAAAGGATAAATACATTTTAGGTAAAAGAGGATCCAGAATTCATTGATATCATGTCAAAAATAACAAAAGGCCCTATATTAGCGTTTCATCACTGTCAAAATGCTGAGAAAAGCGACTTACAGGAGAAAAGGCTTATTTTTAGCTCATGGCTTCAGCCCATGGCTCCACTGCTTTTAGATTTGTCCTGAGACAGAAACATTATAGTGCTGGGAGCAAGTGGTGGAAGGGGTTGCTCAGCTCATGGAAGCCAGCAGACAGAGAGGGGTAATGAGCCCAAGAGGAAGGGGCAGGCACCAGGTATAGTCTCCAAGGTTGTGTCTACATGATCCACTCCCCTCAATTAAGCCCCACCTCCTGATTCCATCACTTCTCAATAATGCCATCACAGTATGATCTCTCATAATCTCAAAACTAGTGGATTGATCCACTGAGAACATTAGAGCCCTCATGATCCAGTCACTTTCCCCTAGCAATGAAGTCCACAAGCAATGAAGTCTTCAACAAAACGAGCCTTTTGGAGGACATTTTGGTTGCCAACCATAACAGGTCCAGACAGCTGCCAACATTGAGATCAAGAAAATAAAAGTCAAACAAAACACCTAAGATGGAATCCTGAAACAACAGATGTGTCTAAAAAGGGAGATGTCTGAGTCAAGCAAACAAATGTTAGAGATTGAATAAATTAATTAGAAACAGCAAAAGGAATAAACACAAGGTGCAAACTGATGACAGAGAAAAGCTTGAGGCAATATAGTTTAAGAGAAAAAAATGTTCAGGGATGGGGATTTAGCTCAATGGTGCCACCGCCTGCCTTGAAAGTGCAAGGTCCTGAGTTCGATCCCAGGTACCCCCCCAAAATTAATATAAAAATGTTAAAATTATAGAATAATAGTAACTACATAAAATTGGGTTGCAGCTCAATTAGGGGATTTAAATTAACACAAACGAGGGTCAGAGAGACATCAGATGGATGTGAAATCCTGAGAAGGACACAAAAAACATGTACTTTGGCTGGGAATATATATCTGGATGTAAAGAAAATTCTATTTTTTAAAAGCAAAGGGTTGGTATTTTTTTAAGATATTGGTGTCATAATAGACAAATGCTGAGGAAAAGGTTTATATTAAAGGGAACTAAAGAACATGACACATGAAAACTTAATGTAATATATAAGCCTCTAGAATATCCTGCATTACAGAGAAAAAATGCTATAAATGGGAATATGCATAATAGATTAAAGTACTGCCAATATTACATTTACTGGGATTGATAACTGTCTTATGGAGCCAAAGGATATTTCTCTACTCTAGGAAGAAGATACAGAACTATTAATTAATTGAATTTTAATCAAGCACCCAGGCAGAAAGAAACAAGACAACCACGAAAGAGTAATTCTGGCAGCTGTTTTAATTCTTCTTGGTAGCCATATTTAGCCCAGAAGGAAATGGACCAATATTTTCAGCATTATTAGCAAAATAAAATGTGGCCCGCACATTTTATACCCAGCCAAATTATCTTTTGAATATATCAGTTTAAGGGGCTGGGTGTGTAGTTTAGTGGTAGGACATTGCCCAGCAGGCATGAGGCCCTGGATTCCATCCCCTGTATCACAAAGAATAAAATAAAACAAACCTTCATCTATAGAGGGACATCAAACAACAGTAAAATTTCAACCCAAATATGATTCATTGGATGAAACAGAATTGATACTTCAGGTTCCAGTTGTCATAACTTTAAATGTTTGAACAGCAAGATTGTAGGATACAAGATCAATGTACAAAAATGAATTTTGTTCCTATGCACTTGTAATTAACAACCCAAAATGAGATTTTAAAAAATTATATTTATAATAGCATAAAAATAATAACATACTTAGGAGAAATACATTCAACAAAGGAGTATACAGTATATACTCTGAAAATGACCAAATATGATTGAAATATATTAAAGCAGCCCTCTCTTATTTGCTTTCCTGTCACTGAAACATAATATCAGATACTCTCAACTTAAAGGAGGAAAGGTTTACTTCGGTTCACAGTTTTAGTCCACAATTGGCTGGCTCCAAGGCAGAAACAAGATGGCATAGGGGCATGGCAGAAAAAAAGGTGCTCAACCCCTGGCAGCCAGGAAGCAGAGAGAGAAGGGAGGAGCTGGGAAGAGAGACGTATCCTTCCAGGTCATGCCCAAGTCTCTGATGAGAGACCCTACCTCCAAACAGCACATACAGCTCTGAATTCATTGGTCGACTACATATTATTCCCATGGTCCAGTCACCTTCCAGAAGTTGCACATGTGAGCCTTTTAGGGGACATTCTAGATCTAAACCATAACAAGCCTTAAATATGTGGAAAGATATTCCATGTTCATGGGGCATAAGAATTAATATTGTTAAGATGGTAATAATTCACAAAGTGATCTACAGATTCAGTGTAATCCCTTTCAAAATCCCAGCTAGCTTCTTTGTAGAAACAGATGAGCTGACCCTAAAACTCACTTGGAAATTCAAGGGACCCAGAATAGCCAAAAAAGAAAAACAAAATTGCAGGCTTCAACCTTCCGATTTTCAACTTCAAACTTACTTCAAAATTATAGCAATCAAGACAATGTGATATTGATATAAGAACAGACATATAGAGCAATGGAATACATTTGAGAGTCTAGAAACAAATCACATGTGCAGTTAAATTGATTTTTGACAAGGGTAATGTGGTGGATTAACTAATGGTCAATTAAGAATGCCCTGCTGAATCGAATCAGCCTGGTTTGGACGTGGAAGACCCACCTGAGAATTGTTGCCAACGCCATAAAATGAGAACTGGAGGGGAAGACTGTGTGGGATGTTGATTTTTCTAGGAGAAGCTTGCTGCAGATGGTTTTCCTGATGCAAACTTGGCTGTTCTAATCAGAGAAGGAGCTCGGGGCCCTGCTGTCACTGGGAATGGCTGCTGTTTTCATCAGGGAAGCTCTGATCTTCACTGTGAGCATCACTTCCTGGCTCCAGTATAGATCCTTCAGCCTGGTGGCAGAGAACCTTCACCCCACTGGTGCAGATATTCTGGCTCCCACCACTGGCCTTTGGGCCCTCCAGGTGCAGATCCTCAATACAGACAAGCACGAGACATTGTGGTGGGCTCTAGGCCTTTAGTTGGACTCTTGTGGGACACTGTTGTGGAACCCAGGCCTTTGGCTGGATTCTTTGGGCCTCTAGTGTGTGGCTAAACTCTTGTACTCCCCCATATTTGACTTTTTGGGTAAATATCATAAAACAATACCATAAATTATATGTCCTGTACTTGAAAACCCTACAACAGGTAACAAAATAACTCAATAAGTAGAAGACTATTTTCAGCAAACAGGATGAGGTGACTGGATACTCGTATGCAAAAGAATGAAGTTGGAGCTCTTCTTCATACCACAATAAAGAATGAACTCCAAATAGATCACGCATGGCCAGGGATTCACATGTAGAATGTATAAAGAGACAACAATGTAAAAAACGAAATGGGAAAATGGGGCAAGGATTTGAATAGACATCTTTCCAGAGAAGATATACAAATAGTCAATAAGCACATGAAAAGATGCCCAATATTAGTAACCAAGGAAATGAAAACTCTGAAATACGATTTCACACCTACTAGGGTGGCTATAATAAAAAAGTCAGATTGTAACAAGTACTGATAAGGATATGGAGAAATTGGAAACCTCATATAGTCTTGGTGGGAATATAAAATAATGCAGCTACTTTGAAAAAATTGGTTTGGCAGTTTTTCAGTGGTTACGTAGAGTCACCATAATACCTAGAAATTTCACTTCTATCCATAAACCATGAGAATTAAAACAGGTGCACATATAAACTTGTACATCAGTGTATAAATAGCAGCATTATTTATAATAGCTAAAAGGTAGCAACAACCAAAATGTCCATCAACTGATAAAGTATTGTATATCTATGGAATGGAATATTATTTGGCAACAAAATGAAACAAAGTGAGAATGCATGCCTCAGCCTTGAAACACTATGCTAAGAAGTCAGTCACAAAAGGCCATATATGATTCCATTTATATATAATATCTAAAACATGCAAATCCATAGCAATAGAAAGCAGATTAATGGCTGTCTAGGTTTGGGAGAAAATGGGAAATGATTGCTAATGGTATGGAGTTTTCCTTTTGAGGTGATGAAAATGTTCTAACATTCATTGTGGCAGTGGTTGTATAATTGTGAATGTACTAAAAGTCATTGAATAGTATGCTACAAATGGGTCAATTGTATTACATGCCAATTACATCTTGTTTTTCAAAATTTTATTAGTACATATTTGCAGTACATAATGGTTACATTCATCATGGGGAGTTGGTACATGCAAGTGGCATATATTAATTCTTTTTACTTTCCCTGAATTTAACTAGTAGAAGAGAGAAAGCTTTTGAGCTCTACAGTATTTGACAGACCAGAATTCAGAATTGCCCCACTTTAGCTCAAATGCAGACAAGGATGGCAATTCATTCTGGCAGTAATTCTCTTAGTAAGATACTTACTGAGTTACTACACACCAGGAACTCAGCTGTGCATTGAGGATAGTGAATAGGACAAGCTTGTCACCAATACTCATTTTCTAGAACACTTTAGAGTGTTCTAGAAAAATATAAAATACTAATTAGACAACTGAGTAGATGTTTGAAGAGAAATATGTGAACAGTAAGAAAAGGCATAATGGAGGATACTAATGTAATCTAGGAAGGGAAGGAAAGCTTCAATCGAGGAGGTGATGTTTGAGTTGAGCTCTTGAGGATTATTAAGAATAAACTAGGTGAAGACGGGATGTGAGGTAGAGAGGATTCCAGACAGAGGACAGGGCCTTCTCTGACCAGGAACCAGAGACAGTGAAAAGTCAGGGGCAGCATGGAGGTTGTTGGAAGGGCTGGCAGATCCAGCAAAGCCTCATAAGCCATGCTAGGAATTTGATCTTTATTTCAAAGGCCATGGGAAGCTATTGACTAATTTTAAGTACAGTTTTTAGTTGATATTTCCAGTATGCTTTGTGTTAGTTGGCTTTCTGTCACTGTGACAAAATGCCTAAGATCATCACGAGAGGAAAGATTTCTTTTGGCTCATAGTTTCAGAGGCTGCAGTCCATGATCCTCTGGCCCTGTTTCCTTTGGGCCTGTGATGAGGCAGCTCATCATTGCAGGAATGCACAGTGGTGGGGCAGTGGAGAGCGGGCTGCTCACCTCATGGCAACCAGGAAGCAACAAACAAACAAACAAAACAAGAAGAAACTATGGTCCTAATACCTCCTTTAAGGATAAATCCCCAAAGAACTAACTTCTTCCACTAGGTCTCACCTCCTAAAGCAGTGATGGCGAACCTTTTAGAGCTTTCAATGATACAAACAGCCTGCTGTGGCGTACATGCCATAGGCTTGCCACCACTGCCCTAAAGGTTCCACAACCTCCTAATAGTGCCACAGGCTGGGGACTAACCTTTCAACATCTTTGGGAGACTTTCAAGATCCAAACTATAGCAATTTGCTATTAAATTCCCCACTAAATAACACAAAAATGAACTTACCACACTATATCAGTAGAGGTGATGTGACTTCCTACTTCTTACTGAACCTCCTATATATGATTCTTATATTTTGGTTCCTGGGAAACAGCTTGTGCAATTTTCAGATGTAGAATGGAGGCAAGAATGTACAGAAGAGCCCCAAGAGGAAGTAAGGCTGGGCTACATGAGCTTTGGTGAGCTCAGCAACATCTATAACAACATACTGGTCGTCTTTAAGCTTAGGACATATGTCGCAGAATGAGATCACTCTCTATGACTCTAGGGTCTTGTTATTTACAGCTGTAATGCTAAAATTGGCACCATGGGCACTTTATAAAATATGGGTGGAGCAGCCCTTGGCTTCTGTCATATATTGCCTGGCCTATGATCTGGTATTCTCAATTGAGTACAGGTGAAAACAGATGGAAAATAAATTATCTTACAATTCTTAGTGTGTTTTCATTAACTTAGCATCTGTTGGAAAATTTGTTCTGAGAATAACATCAAGGAACTGATCTACATAGTGGGTAATGGCCAACTGAACCCTCTGAGAGATGGCTTCTCCACTGGCCAAAGACTGTTTTGCCAAAGTTTTCATGGCTATGGGGATGTCTTGACAACACTAAGTAAAACAAGACATTGAAGTTGTTTAAATTTACCATAAGTCACAAGTTAAATCTGAATCTTGGGAATATGTATACTCTCATCAACTTTTTTTCCCCTTGCTGGGTATAATGGTAAGATGTCTTTTGTGCAGTTAGTGGCAACTCAAAAATTTCTTTTTAATTTCTCCTTACTCTTGACTTTCCCTTCATTTTTTTACTCTTCCTTTTTTCCCACTATGATCCTCTTTTTACTTTCATCGACCTGCTAGAATTTGGAGCTATATGTACTGTGGTTCTAGCTGGATAAGGTTGACTGATCACAATAAATCACTAAACAATATGTTTTATTGAAAATAATTCAATTCTTTGTGCAAAGGACGCATACTTTCATTTCAGTGTAGCACTTGACTTTGTTAGCTACACTATTTTTGCTTCTGGATTTTCTAACATCTATTATATCTGCTTCACTTTTGTCATGGTTACTGTGACTGATATCTTAACATTCACTCAAACCCAAATACATTTAGCCTGAGCCAATAATGGTGGTTTTATTTCCCTAGAAAGTGAATGGTTATTTCACTAACTTCTGTAACTATCCCTCCACCTGCATCTGAGGAAAAAGCCAAAAACATCCTGGGTAAATTACAGCAAAGTAAAATTGGAGTCTTGATGTCCTGAGGCTGAAGTCCATGCTAGTAAACTTCTTGTTGTGTGACATAATTAGTTTCTGGGTTGTTTAAGTTGGTTTAAGCAGAGTATCCTCTTCTTACATTTAAAAGCACTGACTTGCTTCTTCTTGGTTCTCTGACACTCTACTTCTTAGTCTCATTTACTTAAAAAAATTTTTTCATTGAGTTTATTGGTCCATTTAGGTATACAGTACAGTTACATTCATCAATGGGATCTTGTACCTTTACAGGGCAGATCTTTGTTCTCATTTTTTCCCCATACCCCTGCCCTCCCTTCACCCCCTCCCCTATTTACGAAGACTTTGTTTCCATTTTTCCTTTTCTCATATTTTTTCTTTTCCCTTATTTCCTTTCCCTTACCCTTCCAACTTCCCCCATAACTTTAGCCCTTTTCTTCCTATTTCACATTATCATTTATACAATTTGAATCTTATTTATACTTTTAGTTTTTCACACCAGAGAAACTATTAGATATTTACACGTGTCCTATTTATTTCACTTAAGAATATGGCCTCAATATGCATCCCTTTCCCTCTAAATGATTCTAGTTTCTCATTCTTTATGGGTGAGTAGTACTCCATCTTATAGAAAAACCACATCTTCTTTATTGAGTCTCCAACTGATGGGCAATTGGGCTGTTTCCAAGTTTTAGCCATTACAAATTGTGCCTCTATAAACATAGGTGAGCATATATCACTGTGGTATAATTCTTTTAATTCTTTTGGAAAGATACCCAGCAGAGGGATAGCTGGGTCTAATGGAACCTCTAATCCTAGTTTTTTGAGGTATCTCCATATTGATTTCCACAGTCGTTGCACCAGTCTGCACTCCCACTAACAATGGAGAAGGGTTCTTTCTCCCCACAGCCCTGCCAGCATTTGTTATTGGTTGATTTCTTGATAGTAGCCATTCTTTTTGGGGTGAGGTGAAATCTCAGTGTTGTTTTCATCTGCATCTCTCGAATGACCAGTGATGTTGAACATTTTTTCATATGTTTATTTGCTGCTTTTACTTTTTTGTCTGAGAAATGTCTGCTCATTTCAGATGCCCATTCTTGAATTGGATCTTTATATTTGGGGAGCTTGATTGTTTTGAGTTCTTTATATATTCTGGATAGTAGACCTTTGTGTAAGGAACAGCTGGTAAAATTTTTCCCCCACATTGTAGGTTGTCTCTTAGCTCTGTTGGTGGTTTCTCTGGCAGTATAGAAGTTTTATAAAAATATGAGATCCCAGTTGTTGATTCTTGTGCTAGTTCCCATACTACTGAGGATTTATTCATAAAGTCTTTTCCTATGCCAATGTCTTTGAGAGTTCTACCTAACTTATCTTCCAGTAAGTTTAGTGTTCCTATTTTAATATTTAGATCTTTAATCCACTTGGATTTTATTTTAGTGCATGGTGAAAGATAAGGGTCTAGTTTTAATCTTTGGCAGGTTGAGATCCCGTTTTTCTGACATAATTTATTAAAGAGGCTATCTTTGCTGCACTGAGGATGGTTGGCTCCTTTGTCAAAGATGAGGTAGCTGAGTACATGTGGAGTTGGTTCTGTATCTCCTAATCTATTCCACTGATCCTGTTAAACTCTTTATAGGTTTTGCTTCTTTCTATCTTAGGATTTATGCTTGGCTTTTTTTTTCTTACTCTTCGATTTCCAACTTGTCCATTCTTCTTTCAACTAAAATATACATGTTGATAACTTCTAAATCTAACTTTCAGCTTAACCTCTTTCTCAAGTTCCATATTTATATTTTTGCTACTTGAGGTCAATAATGAAATTAACCTTGACCACGCTTTATGACAATCTGTAGAACTTTAAAAATACATACATACATAGATATAGATATAGATACATATAGACCTCATTCTTGGGAATTCTAGTCCGCTTGATTTAGAAAATGGCCTGAGCACCTGTATGTTATTGAAACCCCTCAGATGACTTTTGACACATGACTAGGGTTCAGAACCAGTGATTTGGGGACACCTCTTCCTGGATAGCTGTTGTAGTCTTCAAACTTATCATGTCTAAATCTGGAGTCTTCACTCTTTCCCTCCTGTATTGTTGGTTCCCCAAACTTCCTCTTGGATAGGCTTGGAATAGATAGTGGTAAAATAGACAGTGTAACATGTTTCAAGGTTTCTTGGGTCCCATCTGTGTGTGGGTATAGGCAGAAGCTAGAATAACAGTAAACACACCTATTTTATGAACTCTTTCCCCTCCTGCCAATGTAGAACTTCTAGCCTAGTGCTATCCAATCAAACTTTCTGAGATGTTGAAAATGTTGTAAATCTTTTTGATCTAGTGCAGAAACTGCTAGTCAACATATTTCTTCTGAGTATTTGAAAAGTAGTTGGTACTAATTAGGAATACAATATTTACTTTTAGCTAATATTAATTATTTTAAAAAGCCACATGCACCAATGTATACTGTAACGGATGACACTACTAGCTCTTGTAAACTCTACTTGAGTACAACTGGGAATCTTTACGAACTTAAATACAGGATAACTACCATCTCTACCAGATATTACTTCTGCACCACAAGCAATACCTTTGTGATTTTGATTATCACCAACAGGAATATTTTACATAACATATATTTTACTCCTATTCATACACATGCACACATATTTTCATATACACATCTACTTACTTACATAAAATGACTTACGAAAAAACTCTAATTTTAAAATTCTATCAGTCTATTTAAAAACTGCTGTCCCTGAGTGACTGAGTTAATTTCATGATCCTCTAATGCACCCTGCCCCACAATTTGGCATGCACTTCCCTAGGGAGGTATCTTGTCCTAGTGGGCTGCATATCTGTGGCATCGAAGTCTTTTCTGGGTGTTCCTGCTGCTTGGTAAGGGGCTGGGTCAGGCTCATTGAAGCCCCTGTAGCACCAGAGCTGTGGTCTGCAGTGAAGAAAAGAAGAAGATTCCTGTGTCCCCTTTGTGTGTCAGGCTATTAGAGCGCTTCCACCACACACAGGTGATATCCGAATCCTTCAAAGTTTCTTAACAAAACACCCCTTTGGCTTCCATTTATCACCCTTCCCCTCACAAAGCTGTGTTCCACTGGATATTTAGAAGTAAGGAAACTGAGCGACTGCCATCAAGCTCTGCACAGAATTAGCCCTTGGGTTGCCTCTCCTGCTCAATAATCAAGGTTTCTCACTGGGTCAAACTCTTTGTGACTAGGACTGACTTTTGTCTCTGGAGACTCCTTTGCCCACATGTATCAGGCATTTGATGGGCCCAATTCTCACTTTGTCTAACCTGCAGAAATTTCCGCAGAACTAAGGAACTCGATAGGCACTATAAAAGAAGCATGCTGTGGGACTCTGGCTGAGTTTGTTCTCTGTAGGGCTGTGGGACCCTCAGAAAGGGGTAAGGAGGAGAAGACAAGGAGAAAGTAGCTGCTAAGGTAGTCTCAAAGGACAAGTGGAGCTTGCAGAAAGACAAGAGAGACTTGCTGTGGTGCCCTTCCCAGATTGCTCAAGTCAAGTCAATACATTTTCTTCTCTGCTTTCAAAACATTTCATTCATATTTCCATTACAGGCTTCTCACATGTTAAAGTTGTTTCTGTCTAGAATTGTTGGACTTTGAGATCTTCAGGTACTAAGATCATGCTTTTTCTTCATCTTGTCTCCTCAGCAACTAGCATGAGGCCTTTTCTACTTCAAACAGAAAGAGCCACTAAGAGAATAGAAAATAGTGCTAGGGATTTTGCCCTGAGCATTGGTATGTTAAAATGGAGCTCATTTGCTTGCCTTTCAGGATCTGTCAAAGATGGTAATGCTAAGCCAGGTGTGGTGGCACACACCTGTAATCCCAGCACTCAGGAGGCTGAGGCAGGAGGATTGCTGTGAGTTCAAGACCAGCCTGGGTTACATAGTGAGTTCCAGGTCAGTCTCAACTACAGAGTGAGACCCTGTCTCAAAAAACGAAAACAAACAAACAAACAAAAAAGATGGTAATGCTGTAGACCCGAAAGTAGAATTATTAGCTTTAATTATTTTTTGAGATACTTCAGGCCAATGATGGTGATTTTCAGCTAAATCTGCTAAGCGTGACAGTACAAATCTGTCCAAATTTGACTGGTGACAGGCAAAACAAAAACATTTCCTATACTCGTGAAGCTTTCTGTTTAGTGGGGGAGAGAGACAACCAACCAAGCAGTGAGAAGGAGGGGTGATTAAGGACACACAGGAGGCTATAAAGGAATATAAATCACCCTACAGCAATTAGGGAAATTTCATGGAGAAGAAAGATGAGGGGGTGATCCATGCCAGAGATGACCTGGGCAAAGAAGGAAGCAAAGATTATTCTTGGAAAGGGAATAGTAGACAGGAAGGCTGGAAATCATGGTATAAGAACTGAAGAAAGTTCTGTAGAGAGGTTTTGTTTTGTTTTTGAGACAGAATCTGACTATGTAGTTAAGGCTGGCCTCACTCGAACTCACAATGACCTTCCTGCCTTAGCCTCCCAACTTCTGGGATTGCAAGTGTGTGCCAACATGCATGGCACATATAGAATATTGATTGACATGTACATGGAATGTAGTAAGAGATGAGGCTGAAGAGATAAGCATAGGCCAAATCTTAAATGACATGCACATCATGGAAAGAAGCATGGACTCTAACCCAATGAACATAGAAAGTCAAGAAAGGGTTTTAGGCAATACTATGGTTTGATTAGATTTGCATTATAGAACAGAAAATAGATTGTAGATAATTCAAGACCAGAAATTACTGCAGAATCCAAGTGAGAGGTAATGGTGGCTGGAGGCTACCAGAGTTCATCTAGTTGAGCCACAGGGGTGGAATTCTCTGGACCACTCAGATACTACATGAGTGTGTGAAGCACCCGAGAGAAAGAGAAAGACCAAGATGGGGGATGTAGGCTTTAAAAGGGAATACTGAGTAGTAAAGGTAAACCTACTTTGTCATCTATGCTAGCCCTGGATGAGTGTAAAGACTGAAGTAGATTCCAAGAGGAAATGAAGGCTCTGCTGATAATTGCTTTCAGAGGCTCAGGGCCAAACTCACCATCTCCCTCTATGTGCCCTAGAGAGCAGGTATAGACAGATCTTTCTGGAGACTTCCAAGCTAAGTTTAGGTGACTTCACACCATCTCAGGATTCCTACTCAAGCACTGGGTCTTTGCCTCTGGCAGGGAGGCAGATGAAATCTCTCAAAGGACCCACAAATGAACTATGTCCTTCAAACCCAAGAAGATCAGCAGCCAGGCATATCTCCTGCAATCAGAGCCCAGCACGACATTGGTATATTAAATCTTATTGCCAATCCAGATCCAAATCTCAATCAAGTGTGCAGGTGACAAATTGTCATTTCAGGCAATCGATGTTGTCTAGTACAGACCCCTGACTGAACTTTCATGACAATCAGACTATAAGCCTAACGCAGTCCTTCAACTTCCTGTTTCTTCTCCCTGGATTTCCATGGAAATCTGTGATGAAGGGATGATTGATGTTGTGCATCCCATGAGTAGTCATGTTCTCGCCTCTTAGTAATATCTCTTAGGAACACTAGAAGTGAGGAAGCCCAGGAAGAAGAAGTGTGGACAGAGTTATGTTATTTTCAGGGACTGTTTCTGAATTCTGAGGGCATTTCTGGAGGCTGTCAGAGACCCTCAATGACACAGCTCACCCCACGCTCGGGTATCTGAAGAACACTATGGCCAGGGGAAACTGAGATCCTGTGGGCAGATGAAAGCCCAAGCACAGCTTGAAGCAGCACGGAGAGAAGCCACAGCCCCGATGCTGACTCTGGAAGAACACACTGCAGAGCCACTCTTGCTTTTGCTTTACTTTACTTTTCAGAAAAATTTCAAGCTAATCTTGGACATTTGGAAGCAGCTCAACCTAGGGGGAAACGAGAACACTAGCTTTGTAGTCCCATAGCATCTGTCTTTGCAGCTGCATTGCCCTCATAGCACAGGTGTACAGAGCATGATTAAATGACCCCAGAAATCTGGCCGCCTGGGGTGTGGTGTTCATTTTTCCAGCCTGATGCAATGATGTCAGGGTGTGGGCACTCTTTGCCTCACTCTCCTTTTTCTCCCCCCCCACCAAACTCTGGATTTCAGTTAACTGTGAAAAACAGCAACATAAGGAGGCGGGCTTCATGCTGTTATTGCTGACTTGCTTTTTAAACAACTCTGGTAGCTTTTACAAGTCTGCCCCCCCCAAAAGCAGGGGGAAAGACAAGACAAACTTTTGAAAAAAATGTTCAGCACCTTAATTGATCCAAATTTTAGTGTGATTTGGCAGGCAATGCAGGGTAACATGTTCCAGTGTTTAACTTGCACATAATTGCCAGATTAGCTATTGTTTGACTTGTACAATTATTAATGAAATGTGGAAAAAAGGGTGGTAACTGTGAAGCCTGCCGCAATGTCTAGACATAAGGGTGGGGGTGGGGAGGTGGAGCACCAAGGGAGACGACGCACAATTTCCTTTCCTTGGCTTTTCCTCGGACTCAGTATTTCTGCCATGGCACGACAAAATATGAGCCAAGACACTGATAGGTGAGAGATAATGTTTTGGTTACAGCGACAAATCAGGTTTTAGGACATATGCTGGAGACATTTCTCACTTAAGTGTGTTAAAAGAAAAGATGCAATATCACAGCCTGCGATATCAACATGTACACGTGCATAAATGTGCACTGACTTCAGGATTTAATGTTCTTAATTTTTATTTTTATTAGTACCTGTTTGCAGTACATGATTACATTCTTCGTAGGGAGTTGGTACATGTACATAGCATATCTTTTTAAAAATTATTTATTCATTGAGTTTATTGGTACATTTTAGGTATACAGTACTCTTTATTTGCCCCCCGACCCTTTCCTTCCCTCTCTGCTCCTTGAGCTTGAGATTTTAAACAGCTACATGCCTGAAGAGATTTCATGTCTGAGATCTCCACACTCAGGAGGCTGAGGCAAGAGAGTTGCAAATTTTAGGCTAGCCTCAGCTACACAGTGAGACTCTGTGTCACAGGGGGAAAAAGCTACAACCATTTAAGAGATGCCCAAGGTAACTTATTTTTTGGAGAGAGAAGATTTTGGCTTCAGGAGAATTTGTGAATATCACACACATGCTTTGTGAACTTGTGTCTGGGTCATATGCAGGGTGACTATAGTAGCATGAAGGATTACAGGATAAATTTACCTACCAACTTAGGAGAATTGGGAGGAAGGATAATTTGTAGGATTATGAACTGACTTTTATTCTTAATGTCTTGGCATCTCCACTCCAGCAGCACCCCCTTCACAGCTCACAAAGAGAGAAAGAAACCTTAGAGAGAGAACCAGACAAACACCAAAGGTTTTAAGACTCCTGTAAGCAAAAATAAAAAAGAAACCACTTCATTTTGTGTGCTTAGCTGCTTTGGGTATAAGTATAAATGTATAAATTATGCATATAATGTATGTATAATTATATATAAACATGCAATACATAGACCCTACTTCATTTGCATAAATGTAAATTAAAATATGCAATGGTTGGATAGACTGGGAAATGACTGCATGGTGGGAAAACACTTTCCATTTTTGCCATTATTCAAAGCAAGGTGAACATGTCCCTCCTCCAGTCTCTCAAGCCACCAGGACCCTTCGTCCAGACAGACCCATGTTAGAAGTGAGCATGCAAGGCCCCCGTCCTCAAGAACCAGTTCCAGCAGCCTGGAAGAAGCAGCAGAAGTTGGCCTGTCCCCTCCCTTGGCCTGGCCACAGCAACATTTCACTCCTTTAGGTGAAGCAACTGTTATTCAGGGAGGGCCACCCCTAAGAAGAATGGTTGTGGGGAAATGACAGGAATAAGATGAAGTCTCCATTGGTAACCCTAGGATGGGCGCTGTTGCCTACCATTGGAAGATGCCACAGGGAATAACCCTGAGTGGCAGGGGAAGAAGAGGCAGCAGGAGTAGCCTCGAAGCCTGGAATAGAGGGAGGAGCTATGGGTATTGAGAAGAGCACAAGGGGAAAAAAGAAAAGTGGAGCCACAGTACTTTAGGGGCAGAAAAAAACCATTGAGAATATTTCAGTGCAGTCCCTTCATGTTACAGGATAGGAAACTAAAGCTCAGAGAAGTTAACAGATTTATCCAAAGTCACAAGATACATAATAATGAATCTAGAGTTGGAATTCAGATTTCCTTTCTCAAACCTGACATGCTTCCCACTGTTATAAAATATTAAATACACTAAAACCACAGTATGCTAATATTGAGTTAATCTGTGACTCAAAGGAACTGTTGTTTCTCAGCCAACTGAACGGCCTCTCTTTCTTCATTAAGAAATCAGATCATTCTGATTCCTGATCATTTCATGTTTCTTTTACAGATCCTTGTACTTTGATGGAGTTTTATTGGATCACGCCAAATATTACGGGCAGGTAATGAATATACCTACTAGATTATTTTAAATCATTTCATTATACTAATTTGTTTTATAGGATCAAATTCAACCATTTTTGTTTTTAGTATAAAATCTCTTTGTGATATTAGTAGACAAACATCAGAATACCAAGAAGAATTTTGTTTCCAGTATTTCCAGCTAAAACTTCAAAAGCCTAGGGGCTGGAAACTGTACGAAAGAGCCAGGGGGTTCTGTCAAGGCTACTAATATTGTGTCGGCATTTGTCACAGTTTAAACCTTGTTTAGACCACATAGAACCTCATGGTATTTTTTCAGTACTAGAAAGGAGTGCTTTGCTAACACTATGTAAGCAACATCCTTTTTCCTGTTGAGCTAGCACATTGGTCAGACTTGCTTTACCCTGTCAGAATTGGCACACTCCTTTCCAAATGCAAACCTTTACTAGTGATTCTACTCTAAGATTTATCTTCTTTAAAGTGCTATTTAAACTACTAATTTGGAAGATGCTTATTGCTTACAACACAACTGCAATTAACTGAAGACAGTTAATTTCCTCTCTCAAAACTTCTTATGAATAACTAGGAGTCATCAGGCAGAAAATGTCAACAATCAAAATGTTCTTTTCTAAAATCTATAATTTTTCTTCTTTCCATGCAATTCCCATTTTCCCTAAATCTTTCAGGAGTTCCTATTTTGTAGCATTGATGTGTTATTTTCAGAACTATGTATTTATAGCTGGGCATGGTGGTGTGCGCCTATAATCCCAGCACTCGGGAGGCTGAGGCAGGAGGATCGCTGTGAGTTCGAGAACAGCGTGGGCTACATAGTGAGTTCCAGGTCAGTCTCAACTACATAGTGAGACCCTGTCTCAAAAAAAAACCTATGTATTTATACCTGTTATGGCTTGTGTCTAGATGTCCCTCAAATCCCCATGCAGTCATTGGTGGGGCTCTTTCAGAGGTGGCTGGATCTAGAGTGTGTGACACTGGGATTGATTCATGGTGCAATGCTAGGATCAAGGGCACTAGGATTAAGAATGTGAGTGCTACCCGCCCTAAGTAGCCTGGATAAGATATAAGGGGTAGAAAGAGCCATGATCCCGCCCCCTTGTTGCATTGCTGTCTTCTTCTCACCATTAACTTTTCTCCTCTGCAATGTCTGTCTTCTGTGCTACCAATGCCTTGGAGCTAGCCAATCATGGACTTCAAACCTCTACAAACTGTAAGCTAAATAAACCTCTCCTCCTTTATCTTTGGGTGTCAGATATTTTATCTCAGCAATGAGAAAAGTAACTAAGACAATACCTTTTCTGGCATTTCAATAGCTTTGAGATTGGAAGGGGGAGGCTGGCAGGTGGGTTCAGACTGCCATCTTGGTTTAATCATCGTGACTCAGATATAAAAATCATTTTCTTGAATGATAATTTTGAGGGGTCCAGGAAACTGAACTGAGTTGATATGATATGCATCACGCTAAAGTCTGTGGCCTTTATTGGCAGGCCCAAAGGAACCACTCCTGGGTCCTTGACTCTAACAAAATAGACCCAGTGACAACTATTACCAGCTAAGACTCTTCCAGGGACCATTGTTTGTTAGTCCTACTAGAAACCATTACAGAAATACTCTAAGGGCAGTAAGCCAGCAGATCTTTCTTATCATCCATTTCTGTGATGGATATAAGAAGATACCGTGACTGGAAACAAAAATGCCCATATGGAGTTAAGTCTAGTTCATAGTGATTCTGAAAAATTGCATTTGGTCCAAGATCACACTAAGATCCTGCACTACATAACTTTAATCTTCCCTCACAAACCAATAGGAGCTAATTATATCTAAAAATGGGTGAGACTTTGGATGAAATACATTGTTATGTGAACATGCTCTACTTCTCTCTATTTTACTCCTGAGCACCTCCTTACCAAAAGATCTTGGTCATTTGACTGACACTAGGAGACAAATACTATTTGTCTTGTCATAACCTCTGAGTGACAGGGGATACCACTAGATAACTACCCAATTATTGTTTTATATGACACAGACATTTGCTTTGGAAGGGAAGTGCCTAGCTAAAAATAGCCTTTCAGATTTCCCAGTAGCATGGTAAGGCAAGGTAACATATTCTAGTCAATGAGATGTAGGCAGATGCCATCAAGAATTTCTAGGAATGTGCGTGATGGTGTGATGTGATTGCTCCCCCCACCCTTTTTGTCTTGCTGAAGCTTTCTACCTAGAATATGGTCATCATGACAGTGGCAGGGTTGCTATCACGTATCGATTGAGTAATAAGTCTAAGGATGGTAGGGGTGAAAGTGGAAGGAGCCTGAGGTGTTTCTTGCATGTAAAGCTGCCAACCTCGGGACTCCTCTGATGTGAGAAATATAAACTCCTCTTAAATAAGTCAAGATAGCTAGGCTTTATCAAGCTAAACACAATCTTAACCACTGTTTTTCAGCCGGTTCACCTACAAACTTTGAAATTAACAACCTAATCTCTAAACTATACCACAGAAACACTGAAAATTATGGGAATTCACTTTAACAAGGTTTGAATGTATTTTGTCCATAATCAAAGGCATTAAATATTTTAAACTATTCCAAAATTGCAACACACATTAAAGAAAACGTGCCAGCCTTTAGGCAAAGAAGCACATTGTGACGTGTTTGTTATTGTCTATGCTAAGTATAGAAATGATCTGTTCACCAAAATCCTGCTTCAGTGGTATTTGCATTTGTAATATCACACATGCTTGAATTTTCACTTAAATTTGATTCCCTCATTGTCATTTAAATGTTTTTTAAATTAAAAAAAAATTTTTTTTTTTGGTACTGGGGATCGAACTCGGGTCTTTGCACTTGCAAAACAGGCAGCCGAACCTCTGAGCTAAATTCTCAGCCCTAAATATTTTGTATAAAGATGGCCTTATGATGCAGTTTTGAAATGAAGAATGTATGCACAAGAAAATTGCCTGACATGTGGCATACAATAGAATTAAGACAGGTAGAGATTGTTAAATCTCTTGGAGCAAATCACATAATTTCCCAAGCTATGAAATGCTCATGTGATTGACCCATGAATCATCAATATTATTCAGTCAATATCTCCCAGTAAACAAGCTTACTACTGACTTCCAAAAAGTTCTTTAACCTCTGGCAATGCGTCACTCACTTAAAGAACAAATAATGAAATTTCAAGTTTAACTAAATAGGAAATGCAGGCACAAGTCTAATGCTTTGTAATATATTTCCCAATCACAAACATTTAGTGAGCAGTCTCAACTTGAACAGGATATAAATGGGATACAAAAAGGCAAGAGTTTCATTTTTTCCAGTAACTCTTCCCGTAGACTGTTGATTTCCCCTTTGTCTCAGGGTAGCAGGGGCTCACTCTTAACAATATCTCAGTTGGATTACAGAAATTTCCAGTCACTTTTTGGTTATTAAAATTGTCTCATTTCATTTACTCAGACGTAGTCCTATGCCCAACCAACAGCCTTGTGCTTCTAGTCGGGGTTCGCACCTGTAGGCCTGCTGGGTTTTCTCAGTCCTTACCCTTCCCTCTCAGTATTTTCTCCTCTGTTGGGTGGAGCTCCCAGAGGCCTGAGCATGAGATTGTACTCAGCTATATTTCTCTGATACCCTCCCCTTGGCATTCCTCCGATGAAAACATTCCTGGGTCCCAGAGTTACCCCTCTCCCTTGTCTCCTCCCCTACATCCCCTGACCCTTTGCCTTTTGGCCATGCGAGGAAGCCATCTTCCATTCCTCCCAGAGACTGGGAACCAGACGGGTGGTCCCTATACCTTCTGCCTGGCTGTACCACTGCGCTATCTCCCTCTGGTGCTATTTCTCCTGCTGCAGTGGTACCTGGTAGGAAGATGTCAGACTGAAAAGTAACATGTCAGGCTGTCGTTTTTGCAGGCGCTTAAACTTAACAAGCTAGTGGCATGCTTCCCTCGCCCCCCTCTTGGTTGGGAGGAATCTCTCCAGCTCCTTTCCCTTCTCTCACCTGCATCATGTGCACTACATGCTCTTCCAATATCCAGCACCTTGGATACATCTCTAAGGTAGAGAAGCTCCAATAGCTTGTTTCCTCTCCTTCTAGAGCATGGGAGTGCCTTTGACCTCACCCTGGAACCTTGTTCTCAACAGTGGCCTTCTGCATTTTAATAACTGGAGGACAGGCAAAGATCTCAATCAGGACATTTGCTAGACTGTCCCAAGTGATGTTGCTAATCTCCAGGCACTGCATGTGTCAGGGGGCCAAGGGTGAGTCAGAAGGATCTATAACTCTGAATGTGAAGGAGGCTCAAACTTGCCTACTGGAAAGCAAAGTGGCCTGTTAATATATGAGTAGAAGTCTGCTGGTAAACTTTTTTGTGTATACTTTATTTTTCTTTTCAAAATGTAACTTTTCCAGGAACCATTACCTTGCTTCAAACATTTAAAAATACAAGAGACTGTGTAATAGAAGAGCCGTTTCCATCTCTCATCTATTTTCTACTCCTCACTCTCCCACATGTATCTGTGTCTTTCCAGAGTTGCAACCGTCAGGCTAACAAAGGCAGCATCTGTACACTCTGTTCTGCACCTTGCTTTCCTTTGTTTAACAACACATCCTGGAGATGTTTACATATCAGTAAGTACAGAGCTTCCTCAGTGCTTTGCTCCTGTTGCAGGATTTCCATTGTATGACTGTGCCATAATTTATGCAACCAGTCTCCAACAAATGGGCATTTGTATGATTTTCATTTACCTGCTGCTATAAACAATGCTTGAGTAGTGCTGCACATAAATCATTTAAACATGAACAGGTGTACAAATTTCCCAAGATAGGATTACTGGGTCAAATAGTCATATGCATTTGCAATTTTACAGAAACTATCCAATTGCCCTCCAAGGAGTCATATAGATTTAAATGTATGATATGTCTCTTTCCCAAAGCCTCACTAGCAGGATGAGCTGGGGATCTTGCTAATCTGCTATGCAGAGAGTGGTATTTCTGCATAATTTAAATTTGTATCTATCTTTTTGTGACTGAGGCTGAGCATCTTGTCTTATATTTTAGTCACCTGTCATTCCCTTTTCTTTAGCATGTATGGCCTTATGCATTTTATTATTGTTATTGAAATTGGGAAATAACTTATGCAAAAAGATCATAAAACGTAAGCGGGTATTAATATGAAAAAGTGAACATCTGTTAAAACATTATATGTACTAATAAAAAAAGCATTTTTAGCATCTAAATACCCTTATCAAGTCCTTTACCCTAAAAGGAGCTTGGTTTGTATTGGAATCACTTTCTCCATCTATGTGGCGGTTTAGTTTTTACCTGTTTTGGAGCTTTCTCTAAAAATTTAATGTATATCTTTCCAGAGTTGCTACATGCATGCAAACAAAGGTATTTTATAGAAATTCATTTGTGAGAATATCCTCTTGTGAGATTTATCATATTGTTCCATGTGGCTGTAGTTTTTTCCATGTCCATTGCTGTGCCGTGTTCCATTGTAAGACTGCACTACTCTTATGTACCATTTTTTTGTTAATGGAAATTTGGGATATTTCCAGTGTGGAGTTATTATGAGCAACACTGCGATTCTTGTACTACTGTCCAGGGTAGAAGATGGCATTTCTTAAAGATTTATTACCTGGAAGAAAATGTAAAGCCTTAATTTTATGAGATAGTGACATACCATTTTTTCAAAATGGTTGTGGCAGTTTACATTTCTAGCAGTGGTTAAGAGGGTTCTCCTTATTCTATATCTCTGTTATTAGACATAAGCTTTGCCAATTTGTTGGTGTATGGTAGTATTCAATTTTGATTTAATTTGTATTTCTCTGATAACCAGTGAAATTGAGCACTGTTTCATATCCTTATTGAGTGTACTTCCTCATCCAAACTTCCTGCTCAGGACTTTTGACCATTTTTAAGGAGTTGCCTTTATCGTATTGAAAGACTTACATGGAGAAAATTCTTCTCTTAGTAATTGCTAAAACATGTACACAATCATTTATACAGGCATGCAAAAATAAAGATAACCAAGGGCCGGGGCTGTAGCTCAGTGGCACCATGTCTGCCTGGCAAGTACAAGGTCCTGAGTTTGATCCTCTGTGCAAAAAAAAAGAAAAAAGAAAAAAAAGATAACTCATAGTAGTTAACAAAACCCACAAAATTTAATTTCACTGAGGTCATATTAAATTTATAAGCTTACTTAGGGATAATTTATATATGTATGATGATGTCTCTTACTGAGAATATGAATTGTTTTTTTTTTGTTCTTCAGTTTTTGCATACATAGGTATTGTGTATTTCTTGATAAATTTCATCCCTAGATAATGGAGTATTTTTTTGCTTTTTAAAGTGCTGTCATTTCATTTCACTTTTTTCATTTGGATATATGATTTCTGTTTATTTAAATTTTACTCTGCTGCGTTATTGAATTCTGTTAGTATTTGTAGTAGCTTTTCAATTTATTCTTTTGAGAGTTTACCTCTTCCTTTCCAATTTTATATTCCATTTTCTTTCCCTTTCTGATTGTCCTCAGTAGTACCTCAAATACAGTGTTAAATAATAGTGATGTTCTTGGTTTTGATTTTGACTTTAGCAGGAAAGTTTCTAATGTTTTTCCATTAAGCAATATACTAGCTTTTAGTCTAAGACAGCTCTGTGTATGATACCTTGAAAGAATCTCTACCTTCTTATTTTACCTGTATTTTTCTTTTTTTATGTGTATTTTTCTACCAAATACTTTTCAATGTCTATAGAGAGGATCACTTCATCTCCCCCAACTTTAGTATGATGAATATTTGAAATGTACAAGTATTGACTTTTTCTTAATTTTGAATAAACTATACTTAGTTAAATAGTATTACTTTAATATGCTACTCATTATGCTTGCTGAATATTTTAATTATAATTTTTATCTCAAAATACATAATTGAGCTTGGACTGTCATATTGTCTGTGCTATCAAATTTTAATACCAATTTGATTTAGAAAAAGAATATTAATTTTTTCTTTTTATAGCCTAAAATAATTTAAAGAGCACTGAAATTAGATTTTTGAAGAGTTGATATAATTACTCTTTTATTTTCAGATTATTTGTAATACAATGATATTCAAATAAATTACACATATTTCAAAAGTATAATTTGGTGCATTTTAACATATATATTTGTATATCCATTCAACCACCAGGACAATTGAAATAACTCATATTTTCATGATCCTTTGCCATCTCTTTCCTTTCCTTCACCTCTCCCAATCCCCATTTACTCACAATCACTGATCTGCTTCTTTTCACAATTTAGTATTTTGGATTTTCTAGATTTTGACATAAATGGAATCTTTTGTATCTAGATTATTTCACTGAGCTTACCAATTACTTTGAGATTCGTTTATGTTGTTGTATCAATAGTTTATTCTTGATGGCTGAATAATATTCCACACTTCATCTATCTATTTACTTGTGGGAGATTTAAGCTGTTTCCAGTTTGGGGATATTACAAATAAATTATTATGAACATTAGTGTACTAGTCTTTGTGTATACATATGCTTTCATTTATTTGGGGTAAATACCTAGGAGAATTTCTGTGTGATTTTCATGGTATATGTCTAACTTCATAAGAATCCACCAAGCTGATTCCAAAGTTAATTGTATCATTCTGAGAGTTCCTGGTTTTCCACATCCTTACCAAATCTTTTCTTAAAATTTAGGTATTCTAATATGTGTGCAGTTATGTTATGGTTGAATTGTGTCCCTCTGATAAATTGATGTTGAAGTTCTAAGCCTCACTACTTCATAATGTAGCCATATTTGCAGATGGGGTGATTAAATCAGACAAGTTATGAGGGGCTTAATCCAATATGACTGTTGTCTTTAGAACAAGAAGTTAGGATACGGATGTACAAGGGGAAGATAGATATCTGTAAGACAATGACACAAGCCTGGAATAGATCCTTCCCACATGGCCCTCAGAAGGAACCAATCTTGTAGACATGTTGATCTCCAGAACTGTAAGAAAATTTAAACTGGTGTTTAAATCACCTAATCAATAGTACTTTCTTATGGAAGCCCTAGCAGACTAATACATTACTTCATTGTGTTTTAATTTGTATTTCTATAAGAACAATGATTTTGGTTATATTTTAACGGCTTGTTTGGTGTCTTTTGTGATGAAATATCTGTTCAAATTCTTTGTCAGTTTTTAAACTGGTTACTTGTCTTCTTAATGAGTTATGAGAATTCTTCATATGGTTTACATAAAAACACTTTGTTGGATGCAATTTTATAAATATTTTCTCCAACTCTGTGGCTTGCATTTTTTTTGTATTTGTAGCTGTCTTTTAAAGAGCATTTTTTCATTTCAACTGTCTAATTTATAAGTCTAGTTAATATTATACATAGTGCTTTTAATGTCCTATTAAGAAGTCTTTTCCAACCAGGCATGGTGGTGTATGCCTGTCATCTCAGCACTTGGAGAGGCTGAGGCAAGAGGATTGCAAGTTTCAGAACAACCTGGGCAACTTAGCAAACTTAGCATGACCTTTTCTGAAAAAGAAAAAAGAAAGAAAGAAAGAAAGAATGAAAGAAAAAAGAGCTGGGGATGTAGCCCAGTGTAAAGGCCCTGAATCCAATACACAGTACTACTGCAAAAAAAGTCTTTGCCTAAGATTATGCTGTATTTTCTTTCAGAAGCTTTGTAATTTTAGCTCTCCCACTTTTTACTTACATTTTGTATATGGTATGAGGTTAAATTTGAGAGAGCTTTGTGGTTGTTGTTATTATTGTTGCACACAGCTATTTGTTTGAGTACTACTTGTTGAAAAGATTATTCTTTCCCAATGTAGTTGCCTTGGTAGTTCTTCTGAAGATCAATTAACGGTGCATATATGTTTCTATTTCTTGATTCTCTGTTCTGTCCCATTGATCTAAAGGTGTATCTTTACCACAGTCCTTGTTGTTTTAACTTTATAATAAGTCTGGAAACCAGATGATGTAAATCCTCCAGCTTCACTTTTTTCTCTAAATCATTTTGGGTATTCTAAGTCATTTACATTTCCACATGAATTTTAGAATCACCTTGTTAATTTCTTCAAAGAAGTCTACTGAGATTTTGGGTGAAATTATCCTGAATCTCTAAATGAATTTGAGAAGAACTGACATTGTAACAATATTGAATCTTTTGATCCATGAACACAGTGTATTTCCTCATTTATTCAAGTCTTTTATTCCTCTTAGAAATGTTTGTAGCGTTCACTATACAAGGCTTGAACATTTTTGGGTCAAAATTCATATATTTTATGCTACTGCAAATGGCATCTTTTAAATGTTGATTTTTTGATGGCTTGTTGTTAGTATATAGAAATAAGAGTGGTTGACTTAATTATAATTTTACAGTTTATTTGAAATTTTTTTTGCAGATTACCTAGGATTTCTTATATGGATGGTTATGTTGTTTGTTAATAAAGACAATTTTACTTTTTTCTTTTTAATATGTGGACCCTTTATTTCTTTTACTTGCTTCAATGTACTGGTTATGACATCCAGTACAGCGCTGAATAGGAATAGTAAAAAAGGACATCCTTACCTTGTTTATGGTGTATCAAAGAATGCATTCAGTCTTTGACCATAAAATCAAAGATTATAATGTAACAGGGACCTAGAGGCTAGACCTGCAGATACCCAGTGAATAACTAATGGCAAGTTGAAGCTTGGCATCACTGTCTTCATGTTTTGTCTTTGGTATTATCTTAAAAATTTGGGATGTAGGGCAGTCTGGTTGTGGCAGCTGATTACCAGAGTTGATTTGGCTGATCCGGCGGTCGGGCTGGGTGGGTGTCCCCTTCCTCCCTCACCACTCTGTGTGTGTCCTGCCCAAAGCTTCAAGCTGAGTCTAAAAGGACAGCCACCCCCAGTAGTGGAGAATCATTGCCTCAGTCAAGGGCAGTATATGAGTAGCTGCACTCCTCTGCTAGAACCTTACAAGGTCCAAAAATACGGGTTAAATCTCTGTTCAGCTCTGCATGTAGGCATGGTAATCACTTACGGGGTGTCTATAACGAAAGTTTGTTATCCTATTTACCCAGCCTATCTCAATCCCTTCAAGACTGAGGACACCAAGATGATAGTAACTAATTTTCAGGATTTGCAGGGACATCTAATTGTCAGTTTTTGTAGTGTCCATTTCCAGACCTCAGGAAACAATACCTAGAAATCTCCAGTCATTGTTCTAAACCTGCAATTACCTCAGACTCCAGGGAAAGCAGAGCCTCACAGCCCACTCCATGATGAAGTCACCCCTCAAATGGGAGCAATTATCCCATGATGGGATCCCACTCCAGCCCTTCAAGTAAGAATAATCATCTCATGGGCACTGAATTGACCCTCAAGCCATAAGGATTCTGCCGGAGCTGCAAAATCAGGACTGAGGTAATGATTAACCAGACCACAGCTCACTACAGCACCCTGTAAATTAGTCCCATTCTTTTGTTAGCTAGTCAATCTGATCTGCACTAGTCCTGTGTCCCTTTCAGTGCCTCACGATGAAGTCCCTTGTCACAGCTCTGTCCCCTTCAGCTTTCAGCTCTTCAAGCAAACTGAAGTCCCTTACTGTTTTTTCTTACTTCTCAGTTAAAGATTTTGCCTATAAATTCATGCTGTTTGCTTTGGTTTTAATTCCCATTATCACTGAAGCAAAGGTCTGCACTAGCTGGGGACAGGTTTTTGTTGATGTCCTTTATCAGGCTTAGTGTATTGCATTCCATCCCTAGTCTGCTGAGATTTTTATTATTAATGCTTGAAGTTTTGTCATTTTAAAATTACTGAGAGGCTTTTATTAATCTTTATATGATGAATTACAATTGCTTGCTTTTCAAATGGTAAACCAACATTGCTTTCTTGAGATAATTCCCACTTACTCATGCTATATTAGCCTTTTAATATATTGTGAGGCTTAGTTAGTTCAAAATTTAAGTTTTGTGTCTATTTCATATGGGATATTGATCTATTCTTTTTTTTTTTTGTAATGATTTTGACTTAGGTATCAAGGCAATACTGGCCTCACAGAAAAAGTTAGAAAGAGTCTGGGATACTTTGTGTTTAACTCTATGTTGATGCCATCTGGACTTGGAGTTTTCTTTGTGTGAAGGACTTTAACTACAAATTTAAAGTCTTTAATGGATTTAGGGAAACTCAGGTTATTTACTTTTCCTTGGGTGAGCTTTAGTAGTTTGGTGTTTCAAGGAATTTGCCCATTACATCTTAGTTGCCTAATTTATTGGCATAAAGTAATTTTTAATATTCCCTTGTGAACTATTTAATGTCTATTGTTTCTATAGTGATTTCCCTTGTCTTATTCTTGGCTTTTTGAGACAAGGTCTCACTATATAGTTCAGAATAGATTTGAACTCACTATCTGGCCCAGGATGGCCTCGATCCTCCTGCCTCAGCCTCCCAAGTGCTGGGATTACAGACATACACCACCATGCCTGACCCCTCTTGGTTCTGATAGTTTGCTTTCTTTTATATGATCAATCTAGCTACAGGTTTATCAATTTTATTGATGTCTACTAAAATACAGCTTTTAATTTCATTTATTTTTCTCTTTTGTTGGGTTTTTGCTCTTTATTTTAGTTTCTTAGGGTAGACACTTCAGTTCTTTATGGGAAAATCTTTCTTATATAAGAATTAAGCACTGTATATTTCTTCCAAGAACTGCTTTTCTGCATGTCAAATCTTTAATATGTTGTACTTTAATTTTTATTCAATTTATAATACTTTTTAATGTCCTTTGCTTTTCCCCAGCTATTAATTATATAGAAACATATTGTTTAATTTCTAAATATTTGGGTATTTACTAGATACATTATTGATTTCTAATTTAATTTCTTTTTTTCCATTAAATTTATTGGTACATTTAAAGCAAACAACACAGTTACATTTATCATTGGGATCTTGTACCTTTACATGATGTATCTAGGTTCTTGTTTTTTCCCCATACCCCTGCCCTCCCTTCACCCCTTCACCCTTCCCTATTTACAAACACTTTGTTTCCATTTTTTCACATTTTTTCTTTTCCCTTATTTCCTTTCCCCTCCCCTTCTCACTTCCCCTTTACTAATTTTCTTCCTATTTCACACTCCCAATTATACCATTTGAACCTTATTTACACTTTTAGTTTTCACACCAGAGAGATTATTTGGTATTTACTTAAGTGTGCAAGCCATACCACACCCCAAAGCCCACTAAAATATTTCAGACTAGCTAGTCCTAAAGCTGTTTACCCTGCCTTGCCTGTTCTTTCCTCCTGAGGACTTCAATAAGGGCTCTTTTTCACATCTCTCTCTCCTTTTGCCTCCTGACGAACCCTGGTACTTCTTGTGTTACTCCTTGTGGCATGTCATGCCCCCACCTCTTGGAATCTCTAAGGAATTATCTTTTCAGTGGTAATCTTCTCATGATTTGTTGACCTCACCATAGCTGAATAGTAATAAAGCCTACATTGTAAAATTAGCCCAGGGCCGGGGATTTAGCTCAGTGGTTCTGGCACCTGCTTCGCAAGTGCAAGGACCTGAGTTTGATCCCTGGTATCCCCCCCCCAAAAAAAGCCCAGAATCTTGCTACATGTTTCTGTGCACCTGAAAACAATGTATATTCTGTTGTTGTTGGGTAGAATGTTTTATAAATGTCATTTAGGTTAATGATTGACAGTGTTGCTCAATTCTATATTCTTACTGATTTTATGTCTACTAGTTCTATTGAGCGAGGAAATTTCTGACCATAATTGTGGATTTTTCTATTTTTCTTCTCTGTTCTCTAAGATTTTACTTCATGTATTTTGAAGCTCTGTTATTAAGACTATAAGCATTTAGGTTTGGGGCCGGGGATTTAGCTCAGTGGTTCCGCCGCCTGCCTCACAAGTGCAAGGTCCTGAGTTTGATCCCTGGTACCAAAACCCTCCCCCCCCCCAAAAAAAAAAACATTTAGGTTTGTTATGCTCTGGATGAATTGACTCTTCTATCATTATGAAAAGACCTCTTTTATCTCTCCTAGTGGTCTTTACATTGAAGTCAACTTTGATATTAATATAGTGATTCTGGGTTCCTTTTCAGGAGTTCTTTTATAGCCTTGGGTGGCTATGCACATATGCACATATAAGCACTTGGCTGAAGATTTGAAGGGAGCTCTCCCTCTAACTTTCTCATTTATGGCATGCCATTCTATCATTCTGGCTACCCTACACTCTGATCTGCCAGGAACAACTGGTTATATAATCGCAGGGCCCAGAATAAAATATAACATGAGGCTTTTGTTCATAAATAATTAAGAATTCTAAGCATTAAACCAAGCTTGGGGTCCTGCTGAACACAGAGACACGTGAATGCACAGATTGCACAAATGTGTTCTGGCCCTGCCACTAAACTGTTTGGGTTCCGAATGAAGAAATAAAGTATTAAAATTGACTATGAACCTGCAATGTGGTTGATGTATAATACATACAAAAATAGTTCCCCTTATGGAATTTACAAGACAACTGAGAAGACAAGATATTCTAGCAAAAAGTTAAGTAGCAACATGAGGCAGTATGGTATTAAGGGCCAACTGAATGGTGCAGGGTTGTTTAATATGGTTTCAAGATGCGGGACTAGAGTTGGACTCTGATGGAAAGACAGGTTTTAGGGACTTTTAAGGCAGAAGCGAGGGTTAAACATCATAGAGAAATATGCTGGGTGTGGTGGCGGCATACTCCTGTAATTCCAGCTCTTGGGAGGTTGAGGCAGGAGGATTGCCACAAATTACAAGCCAACCTGGGCTACACAGTGAGACCCGGTCTCAAACCACTCCCCCCAAAATGATAAAAAAATAATATTTATCATGCATGATGTATCAGGAACATCAACATTTAAGATAGAGGTAAACACTAATGTTCTCGGTTTACAGATAAGAAAATTGATGTTGAGGAAGACTGAAAGACCTACCCAAGATCATGTGGCTAATGGGCATCTCACACAGCTAATAACTGGCTAACTGAGGAATTATAATTAACGTATTTCGTGTTCTTTCTCTTTACCAGAAGTAGCAGGAACAGCAACATGAACAAAGTTTGGAGTCAGCAAGTAGGCAAGGTTGGCTGGACCAAAGGGCAAGAGTGGAAAGGTATAAGATAAAGGTTAGATGACTGGTTCAGATTATAAAAAGCTTCAAATAATATGATTAAAGTTTAGACTTGCTTTTATGGATAAGGGAGATGTATTGGCAGTTGAGAATAAAGAATTTTAAAAAATCCTTCCAAAAGATGTCATATAAACATAGAGTGACAGAAAAAAAAATAAATCTTTAAAATTATGGACATCTTTTTGCACTAAATGAAAGTTCCAAGGGCCATTTTCTTGTTAGTCAACAGTCACAGGGATAGTAGATTACATCCTCAAGAGCCTTTCATCTTCTACGCTTATCTCTTTAAAAAACTTAAATCCACTTTTTCTTTTCTTCAACACTTTGTTTTTCTCCTCCAAATAGCAACGCCTGTTTTATAGATTATTCTTGTTCTATTCTTCATTTTGGCTTTGTAAAATGAACATCTGGAATTTTCCTGGATTGTTACATTCTCAAAATAAAATTCTATTAAAAGATTTGTTGTGGTTCAAAGGATAATTTATTATTTTGCTTCAAGTTGGAACACTTACCATTGTTATATGTAAATTTTGGGTATAAATCACAATTTAAGCTCTTCAACTGGCAAATAAAATTTTGTTAACATAAAATTCAAGTATTTATGTAGAAATTCTTCACTGTACTATTAAACTGTATGGGTATTTTCAAGATGAACTATTGGGAAAACTATTAGTTCACCTAGAAATGAAAATTCCTTAAAAGTTCCATCTGTCATTAAAATGCCTGCTCTTCAAATGATCCAATAAGAAATTTTGCAGAATTGAATTTTGCTCCTAGGATTACCCAGTATTTCATGAGGAAATCTCATTCTTATATGTTGTGTCTCATACAGCCTGACCCATGGCAGGACTTAAATATTAATTTCCATCTTTTACCTTATGGGTATGTAAAACTCACTTTAAGGTCTAAATATATCCCAACTGGTTATATTTGGGGTGGGTCTTTTTTATTAGACAGTTGAGTCTAATCCTCTCTTACTGCAGGTATGTGATCCAAGAACTCTGGTGGATGCCTGAAACTGCAGAGAGTACTGAGCCCTATATATACTATGTTTTGACTATATGTGCACAGCTATGATAAAGCGTAATTTATAAAATAGGTACAGTAAGAGATTACCAATAACTAATAATAAAACCAAACAATTATAACAATATACTATAATAAAATTTATGTGAACATGGTCTCTCTCCCTCTCTTAATTGCCATAGGGCATATAACATAGATAGCATGGATTGTGTTGGACACAGAGATGATTCATGTCCCCAGCAGGACAGAGTGGGAGGAAATGAGATTTTTGTAATGCTACACGTAATGGCAATTTAAGATTTATGAATTATTTATTTCTAGAGTTTACAATTAATATTTTCAGACTGAGGTTGAAAGTGAAATCAGGGTCACGGATTTAGCCCAGTGGTGCCGCTGCCTGCTTCACAAACTTGGGACCCGAGTTCGATCCCTGGTACAAAAAAAAAAAAAAAAAAAAAAAAAAAGAAGAAAGTGAAATCTTAGATAAAGGGAGACTGCTGTAATTTACATATAGTAGCATGTATACTTTGTAGATGCAATTAGATGAGTTTTTTCAATTGTACTCACCCCTGTAACTACCACCCTGGACAAGATATAGAAAATTTATCTCAGCTTACTTTCTTATTTCTATCACCATAAATTACTTTTATCTCTTTCAGGATTTCAAATAAATAGAAAATGTACTCTTGGATCCAATTTTTTAAACCTCTCCTCAGCGTATGTCAGATTCATCCATATTGTGGATATGAGTAGTATTTTGTTGTATGGATGTACCTCAATATGTTTATCCATTGTCCTTTTAATAGACATAGAGTTGATTCTGAGTTTGGGCTAGTATCAGCAAGGCTGCTATGATCATTCTTGTACAAATCTTTCTGAGGACATGTTTTTATTTCTCTTGAATAAATACCTACTAGTAGAATCAGTGAGTCACAAGATAGATGGATGTTAAACTTTACTGGAACTGCAAAAACAAGTTTCCAAAGTGGTTGTATCTTTCCACACTCCCACTTGTGGCTCTGAGAATTCCAAATGCTCCCCTCTTGCCAACACTTAGTACTGTCAGTTGTTTTAATTTTAGCCATTTTAGTGGGTTCCTGGCAGGTTGATTTTTGTTATCATTGGCAGTGCTGGAAATTGAAATCACTCTATCACTGAATTACACCACTAGCCCTCCTAACAGGTTCTGACACAAAGGCTATGTGAATCTATGTGCGGTGTGTTGAGTAACTTGGTACTTGAACTTCCCTAGAAGAGAGAACTATTGTTCTTTGAGAAAAACCTTTGATAAGATGCTTTAGGTAGACAAGGAAGCCCTGAAGCACCAACATGTAGCACCAACATGTCAAATTGGCATATGTAAGAAAGGAACAAGCATTCAAGAGTATAGTGAGAATATAGAAGAGAGATAAGAAAAAGGCAGCAAACATAACGACTGGGGTCCTGAGCAGTAGAAATGGCTTAGGGACTTTTCAGGAACAAGGACATTTAATATTACATTTCCAATGATCTCCTGTAGAATACTTCTATGTGAGCTCCTATAGCCAGGTCTAGCCACATCCAAGTACCTCAAAGGTTTTATTTGGGGAGTAGGATGGAGAACCAGACCATTCGCAGAGTAGAGGTGAGGAAAAAGCTCCAAGAGGCTGAGCAGAGAATAAAATTCAGCTGAAGTTAGAATTAGGGGTAATTAAAAAGATTCTCCTGGGATTTCAAAACACTAAGATTTCCCATGAGCTTTCTTATGAGCCTTGGTAAATGTTAAGGGACAGAGTGACATTAGCAGACAGCCAAAACTGGAGTGACCATATATCCCAGTATAGCCAGGACATAACTGGTTTATGCTATTTTCCCAGACTAATCATAAATAATGTCACCTTTCACTCTGAAAGGTATTCTGGTTTAGATAATAAATTGATATAATTACTCTAGCTCTGATATTTCAACCTTGACCATATATTTAAATCACCTGGGAACATTTTTAAAAACCCTGGTGTCTGAATCCAATTCTCAGAGGTTCTGATTCATTTGTCTGCTGCATGGGCTTTGGGAATCATAAAAGTTTCCAAGTGATTCTAATGGGATATCAAGGGTAAGAATCGCTGCTCTAGCTATACACCATGGAAATAGGGTCTCTTGGAGTAGAAATTATACTTTCAGGAAAATCATCCAAGTATGGATTAGTATCAAGTGGCATTTCTTTGTTTCCTGTAAAGTTTGTACTAACATTTCCACCTTTTGTATCTGAAAGAAAGAAATACTATAAAATTCAACCTTATCTGGAAAATTACTTAAATACTGTCTCCTAATACACCAGTGTCTTCCAACTCTATTAAGGATCTGAGATCTGGCAAGTCCAAGTACTTAAAAGCAGACACTATAAATATTTAAGGTGATAAATGACAACATAAGAAACAAAGTCAAACAAAGATTGTTTCTTGCAGAAGCCCATTTCTGAAATAAAAACACCAGTGTGTATTATAATCTTTAAAAATAATACATCTTGATTGCACAAAGGAGAGAAAGTACAGAAACTTTTAGAGCTAATCACTATATTTGGCATACTGGGGATGTATTCTTGCATTCTTGTTTGTTCTTTGTACACACATATATACATGTATACTGAAACCATATTATGCATATGTTTTTAACTCAATACAATATCTTAGATCTTTTTAACCAAGTTGTTTTAAGACATTCTAATGGCTAGATACATTCTATAATATAGATCTATGTCATAATTTAAATGATCCTTTATTTTAGGTGGATTGTTTATAGTTTTTTAAAATTGTAAACCATGCCTTTATGAACTTTATACAAAAAGTATACATTTTCCTATGCCTTGCTGATGGCTTTTTTTTACAGTAAATTTCAAGAAATGAAATTTCCAAATTAAAGATGATGTGCCCCATTACCAAGCAACAAAAAGTCTATTCCACTTTCCACCAAAATGGGGCTCATTTTGTATATTACTACCAAAGGGTATTATCATTTAAAAATATGTACAGGTTTTTTAAAGTTGCGTACTTTGTTTTTGTTTTGTGGTTCTGGGAGTCAAAACCAGGACCTCTCATAAGCTAGACAAGCGCTGTACCACTCGGATACATCACCAGCACTGCATATTTTCAAACACATGAATCAGCTAAGAAAAATAAGAATGAAGTATTGTTATGCAATAATCATAGTGAACACAAAAAAGGTACAAATTCTTATTTCCAGCTTTGAAATCACATTCTCTTATGCTCGTGACCAGTTCATCCAAGGGCTTAAATGTGGTTAAATTAGATACATTTCTGGGATGTAAGATAACTTTTAGATTGTATTTTATAAATGTATCATGCTAAGGAAATCATCACCTCCACTGATGCAGATCTAAATGGATTGGTGAAGAAGTCAACTGCCACTTCACCCATTTGTGATCTTTCCTAATTTCATTGCTCTTAGAGTTAGAGTTTTAAAAATATAATTAGACACTAGCCTGTCACCAGGTCCACTGGAGATCTGGAAGTTCCTTTCAAAGATCTTTCACAAGATAAAAAGTGGTCATCTTGTGTTTAGTTTGACTGGTGGAGGAATCTTGGCTGGTCTGCGCAGGAAATGTTCGCACTGTGGAAAGGATCTGAAGGAAGAAAGGAAAAGAAGTTAAAGTTAATCATGGGGCACATGAGTCAGCTTCACTTTAAGGATTTACTCCAAAGTGAAGAATTCAAAAAACATGGGAAGCCCTAGGGATGGGGAAGGAGAAAGCTATTAGTTGTCAGAATAATTTTCTTCCAAGAAAATAATTTCTTTCTATATGAACTGACATAAAAAATATCGAAGTGTTGAAATTACTAAGCTTTTCAGAATGTTCACCCCAGATCCTCTTCTGGATACATACAAAATAGGTGTGCATCTGGAGCAGTTTGGAGGGCTTCAGAATTTGGTATTCCGACAGACCACAGAAGAATGACTCAGATACAATATGTCAATATTTCTCCTGAGATTATGGAAGTTCTCTATGAGGGAATGATTTGTTTTCATTTAATGCTACAAATGAGTGTGTTAGTGGTTGCGATGTCAAGATGGGATTTAGGATTCCTTTCTCTAGTTTGGCATTAGCGTTTTTGGTGGCTTTGTGCAGCTAAACTTTGCCTTTTAAAAAAGTGTTCTGGGGCCGGGGATTTAGCTCAGCGGTTTGGTGGCCTGCCTTGCAAGCGCAAGGACCCGAGTTCAATCCCCGGTACCAAAAAATAAAAATAAAAAAAAAATTAAAAATGTTCTGTCAAAAATTCTAAAACAAAAATAATCAAAAGATGCCAACAAGACATTTAAGAATACTTTACTGGCAAAAGGATATGTGAAATGCACCAAATGGTTGAAAATTTGCTTATTGAAAACATCTGATGATTGGCTTTCAAAATGAGAAAAATAATTCTGCTTTTATATTTGAACAAGCTTTATTCCATAACCTGGCTAAAGCAATTTAATAGCATTTCTTAAGACTATAAAAGCTACTGCATTTATTGAATGGCTTTCTGACATCTATTTTTAACATATGACGAGTGCTGTTCTTGGCAAGCCCTCAGCAGTGTCCCTAGTGATTGGTCTGCCAGAGTAATTTGAGAGTAAATATTTTGAGGTATCATCATTCCCAAAAGGTTTTTATTAACTAGGTGCTTATATATGGTACTATTTTAAGGTCATCTCATCTAAATGCTGTTTTCAACGTCATAATTACGACCCAATTATAATACTATAGTGAGGGGGAAAACCAAAATGTGCCTGGTAGGCAAATGAAGCCATAGCATGCTTTCTCCATGTGGCTACTGTGTTCAAAGGGACCTGATTCACCTCTAAGTAGAATGCTACGGTCCTGTAGAGAATAGCACTAATGGTAAGCTAGGCATTGGATTAGTTGCCCCCACTCATTTGTGTAATACGCAGGCACCCTGGAAGGTATATTGCAATTTTAAGGTTCTACTAGTCCCATTTGATATATGAAGAAACTGATGCCACAGAGAGAGTCATTGAGTCCAAGTCTCCAAGGCCTGGAGCAAGGATTTAAGTCCCTGAAGTCCAGAGTTCATGTGTTCAGTTATGGCCCCACACTGCTTCCTCATTTTGTATACTGATGCACAAACAGTTCTCTGGATCACAGTGAACTAATCGTCCTGCTTTTAAAACTGAGAGTGACATTCTTTTGCTGCTGATGTACCCTCATCCTTGCTGATGACATCAGCTAACTGCATAGGCAAAACTTAAAGCCAGTTGTGGTGCTGTTTGCCTGTAATCTCAACACTCTGGGAGGCTGCGGCAGAAGGATTGCAAGTTTGAGACCCAGCATGGGCAATTTAGTATGACCCTGTCTCAAAAAGGAAGGAAGGAAGGAAGGAAGGAAGGAAGGAAGGAAGGAAGGAAGGAAGGAGAGAGAGAGATAGTGAGAGAGAAAAAGAAAGGAAGGGCTGGGGATGTAGCTCACTGTAGAGGCCATAAGTTTAACCCCAGTACCACAAACAAAGCAAAACGTAGAAGGAAAACCTAACTGGAGTGTGATTAGTGAATGGATTATTTCCTGTTAGACCCTGTGGTAGACAGAATACCCCACTCCCATGTTCATATTAGTTTAACCCCCGGAACCCTCTAGAATCTGTGAATATGTTACATTGCATGGCAAAGGGAAAGATGAAATTAAGGTTGTTAATTAGCTGGCTTTAAAATGGGAAGATGATTTTGGATTATCTAGGTGGGCCCAAAACCATGAACATGCATGCTTAAATGGTGAAGAGAATGAATCAGAAGAGGAGTCAAAGGGATACGACACGAGAACTCAGACTGCCACTGCCCACTTCGAAGATGAAGAGGCAACGAGACAAGAAACCAGCAGCACATAGGAGTTGGAAAAGGCAGAGAAAATGACTCTTCCCTGGACCCTCCAGAAGAAATAGCTCTCCCAACACTTGGATTTTAACACAGAGAGACTCATGTCAGTTTTCTGACTTCCAGAACTGTAGGATAATATATTTGTATTGTCTTAAACCGCTACATTTGTGGTAATGTATACAAAAGTGATAGGAAACTAATATGGTCCCATTATTGATAAAGCTTTTTATCAGGGGTCAAGAACGATGGCCTGCAAATCTGTCCTGTCACCTGTTTCTATAATAAAGTTTTTTTTAAACACAAATATGTGCATTTGTTCCTCTATTGTTCATGACCACTACTGTTGATTGGCTGTGGCTTAGACCATTTGACCTGCAAAGCCTAAAATATTTATTTTCTGTCTCTCTATAGAAAGTTTGTTGGCCCCTAATTTATAGTTATAAATACAATACTATAATTATGAATGTAAATTCAATGTAAAAAAACATAGCATTTCTTTGAGAAAAGAACTCCCCTCCCCTTATTTTTATTTTTTTGTTTTTAGTCTACATGGTCTCTGAGCACAGTGTATTAGAAAATTCTGGTAAATAGAAGGTCCTGATCAATTTCATGCTACTTAGTTGAGATTCCAGTGTGTGTCATAAGGTAGAAAGGCCAAATTGCATGAGTATGGACTTAAAGGATAAAATCTTTATGATAGTGGATAATTATGTTGTTGGGTTGGTAAGTACTTAATATTAATCCTTATCCTACTTCTAAAAAAACCCTACCAGAACATTTTCCAGCTTTTATTTTTAAAAGGTTATTTACTGTTCTTTTTAAGTCTCTCCTTTCTGCTCTCTGCCGGGGAACTCCTGGGATTGGCAGCATGTACAATCCAAGAGGAAGCTAGGCCAGCATTCTGCTCTGTCCTGCATCAGTCAGTCAGCTACTCTCAGTTATCCTCAGCTGGACCACATCCTATTTGGGTCGCCTCTCTTCTGAAATGGGTGGCAGAGGTAGACACTGCTGGAATACTGTCACCAACTTGAACTTGATTATAGAGTGGCATCTCCACTCAGGTTCTGCAACAGTTTTTATGGTAGCTAATATTGTAGATTATTATTTTGGAAAGTGTTTCATTTCCACTAAGCCCCTTTTCAGCATCTTTGCCGGTGGGTCCCAACCTTTCTTCTTAATGTTTAAAAAATATGTTTTCTTAAAATGTTTAAGCAGGTTATTATGGAAAACGTCAAACATTTATAACAGTAGACAGAAGTATAAATGAATCCTCTTGCATGCTTCACCTGATTCAACGATTACTTGTGGCCAATCTTGTTTCACCTTCTGTCCACTTATTTTTTCCTCATATAAATCTTTTGAAGCAAATCCCAGCTATAATACTGTTTCCATAAATATTCCTTAATAGGTCTCTTTGAAAAGTATTTGCTAGGGCATAGCTCACCTAGCATACGTAAGGCCCTGGTTTCAATCCTCAGCACCAAAAATAACAATAAATAAAAACCACTTAAACATGTATTCATAATTCCAGTATCACTTCTTAAAATAATATAATCATAATACCAATGTCACTTCTTTAACTTAATGAATTAGCTAATGTCCAGTTAATGTTCAAGGAAATAGTTTATTTTTATTATTACTATTTTGGTTTTTTGAGACAAAGTCTCACAATTAGTCCAGGCTGGCCTCAAACTCACGATCCTCCTGCCTCCTCCTGAGGCCGGGGATTACTGGCATGTGTCAACACTGGTGGCTGAGGAAATAACTTTTAAAAGATATCTTGCCTTCAAATATTTTCAGTGGTTTGTGATTTGCATTCTCTCCCTAAGGCAAACTACTTTGAAAGTGGTAAATGTGAAATTAATATGTATTAATACCATCTTGAATTCCAGTCTCTCCTTAAATGACCCCCCACCTGCCCAAACAAACCCTCCTGTATTCCGAAGACCAGCTAACTTTCCTTCCCACCTGAACCAGGGTGCTGGAGATGGCAGTTGGCCCTCCCTTTAAGCTTTAGTCAGACTGAAGAGCAATGGATTGTCCCTTTTGCTCCTTCTTGACTTTCTTCACTTCATACCCAGGAAGCCTTATGAAGTCTCTATAGAAATGTTCCTCATTCATACACTAGCTTCTCTCATAAAACGTACAACATTTTCAGCACTTTGAACAGCCATCCTTGAAAAGAAATGACACACTGTCACTTGTTCAAGCAGAAGCATGAGCAAAAGATGTGTGGGGTGAGATTCTGTTTATCACTCGTGTTTCTGACAGGAGTAACAGACTTGCATTCAGTATTTAAAAAGTGTGTGTGGTAACTCTGAAAAACAATCATTTTCTCATAAATAGAACCAATAATGAACCAATGTCCTTCTTTTGGTTTTCAGTTTGTCTTGATGAAGAAAGCCTGTCCTTTCCATTCAGGCCAGCCTAGGGGATGCCTACATCTATCATGTTTTGGGGGACTGGGAATTGGAATTAGTAAGCAGCAAGGCAGGAAAGGTGCATGCATAGGTGCGAGTGTGTACACAAGTGCAAGAAGATATGCATATGGGGGGACAGAGTTTCCCTGTCATTTGTGCCAAACTTTGTTTTATAGTCATTTTTTGCGCTTTTTAAGAAAACATCTTTATTGAGATGTAATTCACCTACTATGCTACTCAGCCATTTAAGGTGTACAATTCAATCTTTTTAATATATTCATGGAGTTGTGCAACTATCCCTACAATTTTAGAACATTTTCATCCCTCCAAAAGACCCACCACGCCTTAGTAGTCATTATTACCCCCATTCACCCCAAGCTCTAGGTGAGGACAAATAAACGTACTTGCTGTCTTTGTAGATTTACCCATTCTGGACATCTCATGATTACGGCCCCTTAATCTCCCCCAACATCATGGTTCAACTTTCACGTGCTCTTTGGAAACTGAGGACTTAAATTTCCATTGATTTCTTTCTTTTTCTTTTCTTTTTTGGTTTTTTGCCACAGGGTCTCACTATGTAGTTGAGACTGACCTGGAACTCACTATGTAGCCCAGGCTGGTCTCGAACTCACAGCGATCCTCCTGCCTCAGCCTTCCGTGTGCTGGGATTACAGGCGTGGGCCACCACACCTGGCTTTCCATTGATTTTTAACATATAGCTTTTGCCAGCCAAAATCCAAAATAAAGAGTGAAAAGGAAACAGAAATGGTAACTGTGTGTTTTGGAGGGATATAATTGAGATGCAATACAAGTTAAATTTTTTTTTTCCTTTAGAAAAATCTTGACATATTTCTAATTAAACAAGGAACCAATGCAAAATGCCTTTGTATCGATCTGGTTTGCCTAGCAGGTTCTGCCCTCAGTTTCCCCCAATTAGAGAATATTAATTCAGGGCCTTCAGGAAACCCAAACATAAGAAGGCAAATTAAATGATATTCTCATGTAAGAATACAAGTCTCTTCAAAACTCTGAAAAACATGTTAAAATAATAGATAATAATAAATAATTTGGTAATTGAGCATAATGTAAGAACAAGGTAATCATTTGGAAGTGGATGGAACTACATATTAACTATATCTATATCTATCTATCTATCTATATATATAAAATGGGTTTGCTAAGGGATGTGTCTGCATAATTTCTAGTTTTACAAAACCTTGTCTTGCATCTCTTTTTATTTACTCACTGCTGCTTTCCTTTCTGTTTTTTACTGCTCTCAGAATATTCAACAAGGGAAATGTTAATATCTTAGAGAGTTTTGAGGCATTTATATTGTTCTAAAAGATCTAAACAAAAAGGCTTCAGAACCACAGATAAGTACCTCAGCATCATTTTAAGAAATAAATGTGGCTTTACAACAATCCATTACTGAAATGGATTCTGCACCGGAGCTCATCAACATACTGTGATTTAGTAACATGTTCTCTGAATAGCAGGGCAATGCTTCAATCTAGTTGTAGTTATAAAAATCACTTGGAGGATTTGGAGTTTCATTATTTGCATTTCAAGGTATGAAGAATAAAAAAAAAAAAACCCAAACACCTATTATTTCTTTCAAGTGACTTTAGCCAACTTTGGAGTTTGATTCTTTGGGTTCTGAATTAAGCACCAAAAAATATCCATGAACAATGTTAATGCAAACTTTAAATAAAGATTGTTGAGACAAAAGTTACAGTCCCATGTTTTGTTCCATTGCTTAGTTTGGTTTGAAACATGGTGTTGGGATTTTGTCTTTCTTCTGAAGGAGGGAAACTTTTTTCCTATTCCTGGGCTTCATGGTTATTTCCTCCCTTCCACTGCTGGAGCCCAGCAGAGCCAACCCTTACATCAGAGGTGTCTGTTTGCACTAGGAAACTTTTGGTAAAATATGACTGGCTCTAAACTTGTTACAAGGAGCTTTGGGTTACTCAGTACATTTTCAAAAGCTATATTTTGACCATTTGTAGGAAAACCATTGTGTAAGTATTCTCTCTCTGGGAAGACAACGAGTTGAGGGAGAATTCTGTCTGCCAGGAGAAAGAAGGGAATGCGAGGAACAGGAACTCAATTCATGGACTGTCAATTTCTGGGGCCGCTATCCAGGTTCTCTGGACTCTTTCAATTCTGCTTGGCAGAACAAATATCCTCCATAATTAGGGATAGGGAGCTATGATCCTAATACAAGTTAGAAAACATGGAATACATAAAGATTTCAACCAATAGCCCTTTATTGATGAAGAAACTACTTCTGACTTCTGTCATCCTGAATCTATGCAGGATGTAATTCTAGGACTCCCAGCTGAACTATCTGATAGGCCTTCCCTATCCGTGAGAATGCTCCTTTTCCAAAGCCAAGGTGATCTTTCAATACACAGGGGGTCCTTTTTTGTTGCACCAGCAGATATACAATTTGTAATTCTGGCCACTGAGAAAGTAAAATGAAGAACCAATCCCCATTACCCTGAAGGAAAGATCTTAATGAATTCTCAGATGATAATCCAAAAAGTCAATGCCAGTTTATTCTAAGGAAGATATGTTTGTTGTTGTTAACTCCAGGAGAAAAGTTTTCACAGCCACAAGTCCTTCATTGATTCAACAAATATTTATTGAGCTCTTTTAATGTGCCAGGCACTATTCTCAGTATTCAGAATACAGAAATAAGACCGAGTGAAATTCCTACCCTCATAGAGTTCCTATTCGAATGGGTAGAAGGAACAAGAGTAGTAAATGTTAATAGTTTCCCACTAAAAATCCATTTTCCTCCTTTTCCTTGGAAAATGGTTGCTCAGCGAAACTACATTTCCCAGCATCCCTTAGTTAGATGTAGTTATATAACTCAGCTTCCGTTAATGAAGTGGGTGTGGCAGTGACTTCTGCTACTTCCAAAATTAGGCTTTCAAGTGTTGGTTGCTCTCTTCCTCTTTTCTGCTAGCTGGAACCTAGACCTGATGGTGACCCTGTTTCAACTGTGCAGATAGGAACAATATCAGAGGAAGTAGCACAGTGGAAGGACTCTAGATCACTGAATTATGGAGCAGAGGTACTTCACTAGCCTACATGGCTCACTTCTGTATTTTTCAAGCCATGCCATTCTAGGCTTTTAAAATAGTCATTTAGCATACCTTGATATAAATAAATAAATACGTAAAATATTTGTCAGATGAAGTAACTGTGAACAAGAAAAATGAGTGATGAGAATAAACAGTACCAAGATAGAGGAATAATGCTTATAGTTTTAAATATAGAAGTTAAAAAAGGACTCATTAACATTTTCCAAAAGATATGAAAGACACGCAGGAATCAAGCAGTGCACATATCTATTACTAGCAGAAGTGGCAAGTGCAAAGGCCCTGAGGTAGGAGTATGCCTGAAGTATTTGAGGACCAGCAAGGAGGTCATGTACTGAAACAGAGCACATGAGGAAACACTTGCAGGGGATGAAAGTTAAAGGTGTAGTGAAAGGCAGAAGGCGAGGGTAAGTAGATGGTAATGGCCTTTGGTGGGCCCTGCTGAGGACACTGGCTTTCAATCTAAGTGGGAAAGGGAGCTACTGAAGGACTTTGAGCCAGAAAAGAGATATAATCTGGCTTCTGTTTTTAATAGGATCCTTCTAGCTTGTGTTAAATTGATCAGAAGTAGAACCACAGACCCGTTACAGTGCTACTGCCATACTCTAGTTGGGAAGTGATGGTGGTTTTGTCCAGGATGGTAACATAGCAGTGGTGAGAAGTGGCCAGACTTTATCTATATTTCGAATTCAGAGCCAACAGAAGTTTCTGATGCAATGGATGTAGTATGTTGTGGCTTGTGTCTGGATGTCTCCCCAAAGCCTCATGCAATCATAGGTGAGGCTTTTCAGAGGTGGCTGGGTCTAGGGTGTGTAATGCTGGGATTAATTTATAATGCAATGCTAGGATGAAGGGCACTAGAATTAAGGGTGTGAGTGCTACCCTCCCTAAGGGCAGGTAGCCTGGATAAGATGTAAGGGACAGAAAAAGTCTCGTCACTTGTCACTTGCTTGCTTTTGCTGTCTTCTGCCCACCACGAGTGGTTTCTCCTCTGCAATGCCTGTCTCTGTGCCACCCTGCCTTGGAGCCAGCTGATTATGGACTGAAACCTGTACAAACTGTGAGCCAAATAAACCCCTTCCCTTAACTTTGGATGTTGGATACAGTAACTAAGACATAGGGTATGAAAGTCTAGAATGATGCCCAAGCTTGAAAAATTAGAACAGAGTTGATATTTATTGAACTGGGAAAGATTTTGTGAATATCAGCTTTGAGAACAAAGAACAGAAATTAGTTTGGGGGCACGTCAAGTTTGGAGCACTTCTTGGGCATTCAAATAGAAATACTGGGTAGACAGATGGATATACAGCCCTGGAATAAAGGAGGATGTGCATCAGTACAGAGAGGAGAGTGAAAGCTATGAACTGGATGTGATCACCAATGAAGGGAAAGCACATGGAAAAGCGGTCTGAGGACAGAGATTCAGGCTCTGCCAACCTTTACAGTTTGGAGAGTTGAAAAGGAACCAGCAAGGGTATCTTAGTTACTTTCTCATTGTTGAGACTCAATACCCAAGACACACAACTCTTAGGAGGAAAGGTTTATTTTCTCTCACAGTTGGTAGAAGTTGCAGTCCATAGTTAACTGTTTCGAAGGCAGAGTAGCATGGCAGGGGGGCATGGCAGAGAGCAGCTCATGCCACGGCAGTGGGAAGCAGAGAGGAATCAAGGAAGGACGAAGAAGATAGACCCCTCCGAGCCACGCCCCCAGTGAGTCACCTCCTCCATCCAGCCCTCACCTCCCGACATCATATTATCTATATACTTATCAATGAACTAATCACCCGGTGAGTATCATGCTGCCATGATCCAGTCACCCTGGGAATATCTAGATATAAACCATAACAAAGGGTATCTGAGAGAGAGAGAGAGAGAGAGAGAGAGAGAGAGAGAGAGAGAGAGAGAGAGAGCTGTAGTGGATGAGGTAGGAGGAAAGTCAAGAGAGGCGGGCATCCTGGATGCTTTGTGAAAAAAAGAATTTCAAGAGTGTTCACTGTGAAACACTGAGAAACAGAAAGGAAGCATTGCCCTCAGAACCAAGAAACCTGGTTCATCTCTGAGCCCCTGAGTAAGTGTCCTTACAAATCTGAGGCCCAGAGAGTTAGTCTGTAGAAAGAGACAAGTAAACTTAATGACTCAAAAGCTTTCTCTAAGCAGAGGGAGGAGGGAAAAAACATCAGTATAAATCTATTTTCATTCCTGAACTAGATTGCAAACATTTTTTGAGGCTAGGGAAACAAGTTGTATGAACCTGTGTCCCTCATAGTGCCTCAAAGGTCTCATGGAAGACATAAATATTAGATCAATCTATGTGGAACTTTTCAGACTTATTTTTGTTTGGCTACTAAGGGTTAAAGATGTAGCTGATAGAAGAAATAGAGCCACATTCCCCTGAGAACAGAATCCAGGAGTAGGACACAGATCCACAAGCTCCGTAGCAGATACATAAACATCACTCACATCTTGCCACCACCTCTTGAGGCAAATCTTTCAGGGAACCTTTGAAACCACTCAAAGATGTGTCTCAACATTTTCGTTTTCATTCTCTAGCACATTTCCATCCATTGGAGATGTTAAAGAGGAAAGCACAGCAGGCAGCTGGAGTGGGAAAGCTTTTGGACACATATGTACAAATAAGAGTCATAAACTCCCGAGCAACTTATGAGTTGCCACTTTTAATTCCTTAGTGGGAAATGCATGAACATCCAGTTCAGCAGTTATTTCCAATTAGTTTTGACTTTATTTTTCCATAGAGTTTTAAACTGACCACAGGAAGGTTTTGAAGAGCCTCATTTTCCCTTTTGAGTCCTTTCGAACTTGTATTTTCATGTGATTGCTTTTTTGAACACTGTAGAATAGCATGTCTTCATTTTTCCCAATGATTCTATAGTATAAGTACAGTGATGATATAGGTTAAAAGTCAGTGAAATTTGTAAGCCTGAGACCTTAAATTTTTGTTAAATAGAAAGGATTATCACTAAAGAATAAGTTCATTTAACCTTTAAACTCATAGCATAAAATTTTCTCAGCTGTTAAACAGAATGAATGAGATTTGAGAAATGCTAGATGGTTATGAAATACTAATTTTTTTATCATAAGCAGTAAACTAAAGTATTTCTCAACAATTTGTTGTCAAGACAATTTAAACAGAGCCATGAAGTTTCCTTTAAAAGAAAAACAAAAATAAATTTGTTGAAATTGGGTTTCATTAAAAATCTATTAGCACCAGGGATTTGGCTCAGTGGTTCCGCAGCCTGCCTCACAAGTGCGAGGGCCCGAGTTCCATCCTCAGTACCCCCCCCAAAAAAAAGAAAAAGAAAAATCTGCTGATAGACTATTAAGTAATCATACTTAGTGGCCTCTTATAACAGTTACTTAAAATCAATGTAAACATAGAATGACTTATGAAATTGTCTCATTTGGGCAACCTCAAGGAATTTGAGTAGTCTTTTCAAGAGTGACGGTGTGAAAGTATCTTGCGCTTTCTGATAAGGTAGGATTATTTTCATCTTGTGTTGTTAACATATTTGCAGTCTAGATGGGCACTACAATTACTCTTGAGTAACTTCATGAGGAAATCTGAGATATCTTACTGATCTAAATCAAGTAAATAGTTTAGAAGTTTTTTTTTTTTTTTAAAAAAACGGTACCTTGATCTTTCCATTTCTTGTACCTTTTAGTCTTTGTTTACCTGGAAGTGTTGACACAAGAGGAATATGCACAGCCCGTATTTTTACTGAGCTTACGAGCTATTTTCAATATTCCTTGAATTTAAAAAATGCACCCACTAAGTGATTATGAGTGGTTTCCTCTCAATTTGGAAATTCAGATCAGTATAATGAACCAGGAAACTGTTCCAAAAGGTGGTGAAGAATTGCATAAGTAAAAACTCTGCTGTCTTCTCTTTGCATCCTTTTCTTGGTGATGATGTGAAAACAGAATCTTTGACATCAGTTTGTAAGACGGTCTCCGTTTTAGTTGCCATCACGAGAAAACCCAATTGGAAATAACTTCAACCAAGGTTACCCAACCTTTAATGTGGCTAGGAACTGCCTGAAGCTCTTGCTAAAGTATAGAGTCTAATTCAGTAGGTCTGTGACAGGCTGAGGCATTGAGTTTCTAACGAGCTCTGAGGATGCAGATGCTACAAGAAATCACACTACATCTGAGCAGCAGGGGCTTAAACAGTAAGACCCTTTATTGCTTCAGGTAACAAGTCCAGAGGAAAACAGTTCTAAGGTTAGTTCACTCAGCAGTCTAAAGGGAGCAAGATTTTCTGCTCTCTCATCCTCAGCATGTTGGGTGGTCTGCATGCTTGTCCCTTCTTGGCTGCAAAATGGGTATAGCAGGCTCTGCTATCACTTCTTCATCCAGCCATAGGTAGAAGTGGAAGGGCCAGTTTCTCCTTCTGTCTCTCTCTTTGAGTAAAGACAACCCTTTCCAAGAACAAATTTCCCTCATGTCCTATTAGCCAGAATTGTATGTCACGAGTTCTTTCCCAAACCAATAACCAGCAAGACTCGTCCTGATTGCCTCTGACTACTCAATATTCATCTGCCAGGGCTGGGGGTGAGTGAGCTACCTTGACACATAGCTGTCTGATTTCTGAGCACAAATCAGGGCCCCATTTGTTAGAAAGAAAGGGGATCATGAGGCTCTGGGGCAAGCAGCCAACTGTCTGGCACAGCAGTGTCTAGCCCTAGACTTCTGATTTATACAGGCAGTGAAAGAATTCAAATTCCATCACAACAAATATCACTGTGATGAAAAATTCTCTATCATCTGTGTTTAATCTTCAGCCAATGGATAACACTATCTAAGCAACATTGAGTGCTATAATAAGAGCCAATTCTAGTGAAATCAAAGAAGTCAAATATTTGTTTTTTTTGGTGTGTTTATCTATTTGGGTGTCCTCCCATCAACCCATTCCCCAGGACCAGGCATCCAGTACTTATATGTGTCCTCACCTATCTTCCCAGAGGCCTCTTTTCAACCATGTACACTTCTCCAGACTAAGCTCCCACCTCTGGACAGTGTAACAGACAATAGCCTCAGGGCTCTAATTAGTGCCAACATAATGATTTCCAGTGGATTCATTTTTCTGCCTTTCCAAAGTGACGTGCACACAGGCCTTTGACCACTGGCCTACCCTATATCTCTAACAGAAAGTACAAAATGCAAAGACTATCCAAAACTCTGATTTAAAAGGACCAATGATGAATTATTTTCTGAGTATCTACTAAGAGCCTGAAATGAGAGTGGAAAGCAAATAATGTCCAATTCGTGCACTGTCTCCATACAGAGTAGCACCAACCCTCTTCCTCAGTCTTAAAACTCTTCCTATGACTTTCATCACTGCAAATACCTGTTCATTCACCAAACATGTATTGAATCCTCACTACCTGACCAAAATATATCAATCTAGGACTTATAAATTAGTCCTAAAAGTTCTGCTAAGTGAAAAGTCATCAAATAAAAGGTTTCCTTTCTTTGATCTCACTGAAAACAATCATGATGTATCCCATCCCAACCCCTGAAAATGAAACGATTTTTGAAGATGGAAGAACAGAGGAACATATTTTCATGATTTAAGTGATATGCAATAACAATTTAAAAGTGAATAAATTGGAAACCATAATATAAGGAAAGTTTAGTGAACTCAATGAAAGGAAAATAGTTGGGCAGGTGTGTGAAGGAGTCATTCTTTAGAAAGTGAAGAGTTTTGATCAACTTTTAAGCAGACACTTAATATTAGAACTGAATATCTACATATCTAGATGTATATCTATATATAATTTTTTGTTTACTTGAGACTTGGACACAGAGGCCCTTCTCATGTAGATGATTTTGGCATAATATAGAAATAGAATCTCTGGGTTAAAAAAGGCCAAGTGGAAGTTCACTCATCTTCTCATAGTTCGATAATGGCAGTTCAAAATGGGATTGATTCTTTGTCTACTGTACAGAATGCTTCAGTTTCTCAAATTCATCATAACTTCTTGGGAGATTATGTAACTTCTTAGAATATAAAATTGAGAATTTATCTTTTTTTGGATTTGCAAAGAATCATTTGTAGTAGAATGAACTCTATTTCTTCTTCGCACACTCACTAACTTGTAGTTGGTTACTAAGTTAGCTTGCTAGGCCGCCTTTCTGCATTGTGTCAGGTAGTAGTTTGCATGCCCTTGGATACTATATTAGTTCAGAGGTGCTTCTTGGCTCATATGAACTCCCCATCCATCTTTCTAAAAGGCATTCTTGCTTAGCAGTTATAAACGTGGCCACTAAGAGCAAAGGTTCTAAAGCTAGGCTGCTGTGCTCAAGTTCAGCTGTGTAACCTTGAAAAAATTACTTAGTCTTTCTGTGCTTGAGTTTTTCACCTCTGCTATAGGAATAATAGTACTTGTTGGACTGTTATAAAACCATTCAAAATAGTGCTTCAGTAAGCTCTCAATAAGTATGTTGGCCTCACTTTCTGCTACTCACAATCCCCCCCAAGCTGCTGTACACTATCTTCCTAAGCTCTCTTAATAACCACTACTGTGTAGTAAATATCTCTCTCCACCAGACACTGTACTAGGCACTTTAAACATAATACCCATTTAATCTTTGCGTGCTATCCCTAGTTTACAGCTGCAGCTGAAAGTCAGGGTAGCATTCTCCAAGTCACCTAGCTGGCAAATGAAAAATGTTGGGTAGCTCTCTAGAGCTCGCTAATTACAAATCCACTTTCTTAATCTCTCTGCAGAGTACCTGCATCACGTCACTGTTCCATTACATCAGCATTCAACTCTTTCAAAGGTTTCCCACTCTTAGGATGAATTAAGTACAAAATTTTTCTTGACCCATAGGACTTAGAAATACTACTCAGTATTCTAATGTGTATTTTAGCCTTTGCATTCAATTAACTTCAGTAAGGCTCCCCCCACATGGAATAAAGAGATACTCCTGGCAGTCAGCAAAGAGCTGCTACCTGAAAGCGGTTGGCCACCCATTAGTGGTATTGATTACCGCAGCTCTTCCTTTGGCTGTAGCTCTCAAACTGAAAAGTAGAGCAGAGAGGAGGATCTTGGATTGAGACATGTGCACTTAACAGTCTAGAATTTTAGCAGTTAAAGAGAAAATAAAGTAGTGTGGGGCACACAGAGAGGCTCTTTTGTTTGGTCGATGTAGTCCTTATCGGGGTCTATTAGCCACCTATTGCAGAAATGCTACAGAACAAGCAACCCTCAATTTTCAAGGGTTTTCTCTGAAAACATCTATTTCTCTTGCTCAGGCACCTCATGTTGGCTATGATTTTGCTAGGCATGGCTCAAATCAGCAGAGCTTGCCTCTGTCTGCATTGCAGATGAAGTCAAATCTCCTTATTCTGGAAGTAGCAGCTAGCTACTCAGGAGAATAGGCATGCAAGGGCACAAACCAAACATCAAGAACATTGAAAGCCTTCACTTATGTCACATATGCTAACATTTTTATTGGCCAAAGCAAGTCATATGGCCAAGCATAAAGTCAATAGAGACATACTTCTATTCTATTAGGAGGCCCTTAGGGTCACTGGCAAGAAAAGGAGTGAAGAATTGAGAACAATCATCAAAGATAATGCACTGAGGTAGTACTAGACTTGTTCCTGGTGGTGAGAGGCAGAGAAATATATTGACCATATGATTTTTAGTACAGTGGCTGTCCTAAGTAAATTGATGTTGGATGAATGGGTAGGTAGGTAGAGAGGTAGGTAGAAGGAGGAAGGATGTTTGTTAATAGCCAATTGCTATTTCAGCTTACAGAAGGGAGCCACGAGGTAAAGAAGTTAAAGGTAGAACATACCCTTTGGTCTAGAGTGGGATATTATCTAAGAGATTTTTGTGGTCCATATAGGTTTCTTCTATTTGGATACGAGTTCAGAAACTTGGTGCTTAGAAATTTGACCATCACCATAATCACATATACTATTTCCCTTCATTCTTAAGATCAAAGTTCTTCAAAGTGACAACATGTGTCAACTTGCCAAAAAAATAAAAGTGAGGAGGATGAGGAGGAGGGGAAGGGGAAGGGAAAGTGAGTGGAAGAGAAAGAAAAAGAGGGAGGAGGAGAAGAAGAGAAGAAAGAAAAAGAAAGAATGAAAGAAAGGATGAAGAGAGAAAGAAACGAGAAAGAAAGAAAGAAAGAAAGAAAGAAAGAAAGAAAGAAAGAAAGAAAGAAAGAAAGACCTTTCTCCTTGCGTGGCTGGAGTTGGTTGTACAGGGGAAGAAAAATAATGGTGCAGATGGGTCTGGAAAAGGGACAGCAATCAGTATCCACATAACAGAAGTACAAAAGGGAAGGAAAATTCAGGGCTTGCAATCAGGGTTAGCTGCCTTTGCCACCTGGAAATGCCCCTCTGCAACTCAGCTCACCTTGTGTGGATGCATTGAGTTCTGCCCTAGTAAGGGGGAAGGTCCTTGCCCATCCATTCAACTGCCTCTAACACAAGGTCCAAGCATCTCCCCACCTTCTCCTTGGAGCTCTCATTTGTGACTTTCTTACAACCTCTTTTTAAAATGTTTGTGGCTGTGGTGCTGGGGATGGAATCCAGGGCCCCTCACATGCGCTGGGGAAGCACTCTCCCATTAATCTACACCCCAGGCATTTTTCTTGCTCTACCTTTTGGTGGCATTTTTGAGGCTTTGCCTTAGCCTTTCTTACAAGCAATGATCTAGGTCAAACCTGTAACCCCTGTCATGCCCACATGGTGCTTGCTGATGCCCCAAAATGCAGGCAGGGATCAAGTTATCCACCTCTCCCCTTCTCTTTTAGAATCTCTGCTGTAAAGGCAGAGGCTGTATAATGTAGGGGTTAAAATGCAGGCTCTAGGGTTCTGGGTTCAAATCTCAGTTCTTCCATTTCTAACCCTTCTGTGCCTCCACTTCCTCATCAATGAAATGGGATTATGTGGGGAATTGAATAAATTTGCAAAGCACTTAATTCCCAGGATTAGCTGGTGACAACTATATGGAATATTTTTGAAATTTAGTTCATTGCTGCTCCACGAGTGAGAAAAAAGCACATGCCATGATTTGACCAGTGCAAGCAGCAAGCTTGGTGTATGTACATCCTATAATGTCACTTTTGGTGTTTGTGCTGGTAGCCAGTGCTTCGCTGTCCGATCTACTCTTGGGCTTAGTACAGATGCAAATATTTGAGCAAAAAGGAGAGTTTTATTTCTTTTGCCCTAACTCAAATGCTTTCAGATAGTGTAATTTCAATTACATATGTTTTGCCAAATGGACATTTTCACCTTTTGCTATGAAAAATCCTTTCAAAGTGTCAGCAGTGTGACTTCAAGTGCGCAGCTTCTCTACCCTGACTACGCAGTTAAAGCACCAGAGGAACTAGAAAAATCCTGGTGTCCAGGCTACATCCCAGACCATCACCTGGGGGGTCATGTTCGGCCGCTGGAGCTTTTCAAAGCCCTCAAGCGATTCCAGCGTGCATAGTCCTCCCTGCTTTTTTAAGGGGTAAGGCTCTTAAGATGGAATCCTTTTGCAGATAATTAGTCCTGCAACACCACACTGAAGGTTGTCAAATGTAACCAGGACTGCTGAGGACTGGTGCCCTACATCCATAATATTGCAACCTTAACATTGTGAGCCCCATTTTCTTTTTTACCGTGTTTGGTGCTAAACTTTGAAGCAGCCCTAACCAGTGACAGGGCTTTGAAGCCGTAGTAATTCTGCACTTCTCTCTCTTCACTTGCTGGACATGGAGTTTGGTTTCTTTTCTCAAGTGACCTGGGTGGTGAATCGATGGTCCCAAGAGCATGAGGCACTTCTGGTCATGGTGTTCCCTGCTGCTCTTTTTCTGGGAAATCTACTTGTGTTCTAAGAAGATGATCACATTCACCTCTGCCTCCGGCAATTCACTGAAAAGCTGGGCTAAGGTCAAAGCTTCTCTAAAAAGTGTTTGTAGCAATTCAGATGTGTAAAACAAACAACTTCTGAGTCCCCAAAGACTCTTATAAACCCTTGACGGACAAGCTGTCTGACTAATGTAACTCACTTCATGTGAGGGTATAGTCACATGATAGCAATTCCTCACTTCTCTGATTTAGGGAATGAGGAAATTTATCTGCCATAATTTTGTAGAAATGTGAAGCTAGTTCTTTAGGAGTTTGAATCTTTCGTTTTGACTTTTTTAAAAGGAAATCATTCTAAAATATGATATATACTGGCTGTTTTCTTTAATAGAGAATTTGGAATATTATTCATCCTGTGGCCTTCCTTCAGTCAAACATGACTTGAGCACATCTTCCCTTCCAAACAAGCTCTGGCCCCCATCCCCCTCCGCCTCAGGTGGAGGTGCCACCACCACATAGCTCCTGAGAGAGCCAGCCTCCAGAGCTCCATCTCCCTCCCACCCACCCCAGTCTCCAAGCCCTGTAGATTTTTGCCTCCGGAGTATTTCCTAAATCCTCTTCCTCTTCTCCTCTCCATCCCTACCACCATTCTGCATCACTAGAGTTCATCACCACTGCAGCCTGGAGTACCAGAAAAGCCAAACCATTGCTCTTACTCTCACCAGTAGTCTTGTAAAATATGCACTTGATCATGTCCTATTATTGCTTGAAAATCAGTCAGGGGGCTTCCATTGTTTGCAGGATCAAGTCCAAGCTTGGGAAGGGAGCCTCAGATGCCCTCCATGACACAACCTCCAACTCTCCCACTTCTATGATCTTCCTTACCTCCCACTTGATTCTCTGATGAAGTACAGCTCTGCCTAGACTCCTGCAGCAGCCTCTGCATCTCTGCTCCTGCTTCCCTCTGGACCTGGAATACCTTTCTGACTTCTCTTTGCCTGCTCAATTCCAACTCACCTGCTAGGATGCAGCAAGGACTCAGGTCCCTCCAATTCAGAAGGTCCTCAGTCTTCCCTGCTCTGCCCATTGGTTGAAGTGAATACCCCTCCTCAGAGGTCCCATAATGCCCTGTGCATGAAGGGGTCAAGGTGAAGAAACTCAACTTCGTCACATGGTTCAATGTCTGCTCATATTTTCTTCTCCCTGCTTTTACTTTCAGCTGCCACTTGGTAAAGCCATTGAGAGTACATTTTAAATAGTCTTCCAACTCCTATGACGTTCTAGAAATGGCCTAGGGACTTGGATAATTAGGCTCAGATAATTATAGAGCCAATAAGATAGCAAGTGGTTGGATCTAGAATAGGCACTGTAGCTGATATATTTGTCTTTCTAGTTTTCATTTTATGGCAAATTTCCTGTCATATGTACACTTATGATAATGATTTTAAGAACATAAAAAATTTAAAGAATTAGTAAAGCTTTTTGGTGAAGGTCAGTGCTTTAGACTGTTTCTTTGGAATTCCTAGATTCTAAGTGGGGTAGCTAGACCAGAACCACCAGTTTCATCTGAGAATTTGGCATTCATGAAAATTCTTAGGCATCATCTCATATTTATTGAATCAGCAACTCTGGAGGTGGGGCCCAGCCATTTGTATTTTCACAGGTTCTCCGGGGGATTCTGATACACAGTGGAGTTTGAGGACCACTGGCTTCAGCAACAAAGTCCAAAGTATTAACCTAGGGTTTGGTGGCAACTGCTTTTTTTTTTTTTTTTTGCAATAGGGATTGAACCAGGATGTTTGCACTGAGAAACATTCCCATCCATTTTATTTTATTTTGAGACAAGGTGTTGCTAAGTTGCCCAGGCTGGGCTAGAACTTGTGATCCTCTTGCCTCAGCCAAGTATTTTTTTAGTTTTTGCTTATTTCCAAATTTGTGGCCCTATGTTTTATGGGGTTGTGGCTGCTGATGGTATGTCCTTTGAACCCTCACAGGGGTTTGTTACTTCTCTTCAGGAAAATAAGTGCTTAAACATGCTGATATCATGGAGGAAAAACAAAAACAGAATTTAGTCATTTCTCAAGTTGAGCGTATGGGTGGGAGAGTTTTTGGGTAGATGAAGGGTTAGCTTTTGTTTTAGTTTTAATGAAGTCTTAAATTTCTATAGACATTTTAAAATATTGGTCAAAGGTTGAAAGAATGAAAAGGAGAAAAACTGCTGCTAATAAGACATAGTGCTAGGTGTCATTGTGACACTAATCATGGCTTTGGGGGTTGGGTGTCACCAACCAGGAAAGGTGCCCCAGAAAATAAGCTGGGAATAAGAATGATTTTTTCTTTTAATGCCAGAGGGAGTTTAGGCACTGTATTTTGCTCCGAGCTCTGGATTAAACTTCAAGTTTTATTTGTCTTCACATAAATTTAGATTGAAAACAATGCATATCCTAACTAACATGTGAAAACAAACCATGAAGTTATATGACAAGAAATAATTCTTTCTATATTAAACCACTAAACTCTTTCCTCAGAGGTAAACAACTCTTATTTATCTTTCCAGAAACACTCTATGTATATACAAGGATTCATAAATTCAGACTCTCTCCTTTACCCAAAAACATCTTCTCTTCATCTTATGTCAAGTAAGTTGCCCACCCTAAAAGACATATAAAGTTGTCTCGTTCTTTTGCACATTTCCATAGAATTCCATTTCGTAAATGAAGTATAACTTAACAACTTGTTACACCTGGACTGCAGTGAGTCTCCTTTTACAACTGTTTGCCAAGCGCATGTTTAAACTGGGTGGGCTTCAGCTGCAGTTAAATAATCTCTCTTTGCTTCTATATACTGTATGTATTTTCTACTTCTGTGTAATTATAGATAACCTGGCATTTGGTGAGCAAATAGTTCTAATCCTTCCTTTTCTTCCCAGGGAGGCATTTACCCACTTGCAGAAACATGTTTACATCAGAATCTTCTTTGAGATTAAAAAGAAACTGTACTGCACAGATTAGCATAGAAAAAAAGAAAATATGTACTAAAATCTTATACACTTTTCCAGAGTTCTTAAGGTCTTCTTTGGAGAAAGGATGTGACTTGAAATTTCATTAAAAAGATGATAACACCCTATAACAGTGGTTGCAAGCCTATGGCATGAATGCTGTAGCAGGGATGTAGGGTCTTCTCTGTTGGCACAAGAGCTGAGTAGCCCTAACAGCCAAGCATTGGATAACAGTTGTTTTTCTAAACCAAAATCTCAGTATGCAGTTTTAATTGCAGTGATAGCACTTTGCTGTAAATAAGTGGGTTTTGGGTTGCAATTTTGGCACTTGGTCTCTAAAAGGTTCATCACTGCTTCCCTCTGAAAGAGATATTTTATGTACATGCCTTTGAATTAATCATACCAAATAAGTGGAGATTTTAGGGGTAGAGGATCAGAGGATTGAGCCCAGAGCCTTCACACAGCCTCACCCCCTTTAAAAGTTATTATTTTTGAAACACAATTTTGCGAAATCTCCTAGGCTGGGCTCAAACTTAGGATCCTCCTGTCTCAGCCTTCTAGAATGCTGAGATTATGGTCACACACAACCACACCCAGCAGGGATTCATTTCAACAATTGTGTATTGAGTGCCCACTGCATAATGGGGATATACATATATAAAATCTTGGTGAGTAAAACCTTATGGAGCTTAGCTTCTAGCAGAGATCCTATAAGAGTTTGCTAAAGATTCCATAAGTTAATATTATAGAGTGGATGGATTAAATAACAGAAATTTATTTTCTCAATTCTCGAGACTGATGTCTATGATTTGGGTGTTTACAGGGCTCACTTCTCCTAAGGTTTCTCCTTGGATTGCAGATGAGCAGCACCTTCTAACTATGGCTTCTCTTTGTGTAAGTGCATTGTTGCTTCCTCTTTTTCTAAGAATCCTAATCATACTGGATTAACCATCTATTTAACATTAATTGCCTCTTTAAAAGCCCTGTCTCCAAATACAATCACATTCTGAGCTATTGGGGGCTAGCACTCCAATGTGTAAATTTTATAAAGATCCCCAATTAAGAAATTCTCATAGCTATGTGCTCTAAGTAGCGCATCTCAGGCTTCAATATATGAATAACCTAAGGATCCTCATGAGATGTAGATATTTATAGATCTATGATGAAGCCCAATATTCTGCATTTTTAGCAAGCTCTAGGTAATTTTGATGCTGTTTATCTGTGTCCTACACTGAGTGAGAAGGAAAAGCTTTCCCCAGCAATAATAACACATTTCTGTTACATTTCCTAAGTGACCTGAGGCCTGTCAACAGCTTTAAGAAAATACAGAGAAATTCTTTCCATTGATTTATTGTTCCAGGTGATAACAGAATTGGGACTTTCCAGATGATTATCACTGCAAGCTCCAAAAGGCACATTAGCAGGCAAGCAGTAATCCTTTTCATTCCTGGGTACTGGCTGAGGGATTGGCTCAGAATGTCCCTAACTTTAGGGATGTTTCTCACTAGTTAGTAACTCTAGCTAGAGATTAAGGAGAAAATACTGGGGTCACCATGAGCTGGTGCTCTGAGCTTGTTAGATCTGGAAGATACTCTCGAGATCATTGACAACTGGCTTCCCAGTGCATTTTGAGAGAGGGAAGAACTCTTATGAGGGATATTTCTGAAATTGTGAATCAAAATAAACATCTTCTCCTTTAAGATGTGAGTGTTGGGTATTTTGTCTTGGTGGCAAGCAAGTAACTAAGACAGATTTTAATACCAGGAACAGGGTTGTTGCTGAGATTATACCTTAAACACATGGTTCAGAAACCTTTGGAACTTGTTTGCAGAAAGAGTTTGGAAAGGTTTTGAGATGCTGGTCAGAGAAAATTTAGCATAATATAAGCTGAGCTTGATAGGAGATTCTGGGCAGTAATCAGAAGACCAGAATGCTAAAAGAAATGCAGATGGCAAAGGCCAGGCTTGTGAAGTTTCAGTTGAGAACAAGGACTCCATTGGCAATTGGACTCCAGACCATGTGTGTTATGCTCTGGTAGAATATTTGTCTACATTTTACTCATGTCCTGAGATTTTGCAGGAGGCTGATATATTTTTAATATATTTTTATGGGTACATTTTAGGTATAAAATAGTTACATTCATCATTGGGATCTTGTACCTTTACATGGTGTATTTTGGTTATTTTTTCCCCATTCCCCTAGCCTCCCTTCACCCCTCCACCCTTCCTTATTTACAAAGAATTTGTTTCTGTTTTTTTCTTTTCCCTTCTTACTTTTCCCCTATCCCTCCCACTTCCCCTATACCTTTAGACCTCTTCTTCCTATTACACGATATCAATTATACATTTTGGTCCTTATTTACACTTTTTAGTTTATTACACCAGAGAAACTATACAGTATTTACACATGTGTCCCATTAACTTCACTTAAGAGTATGTCCTCAATGTGCATCCACTTAACTATAAATGTCTCTAGTTTCTTGTTCTTTGTGGTGAGTAGTACTACATTTTATAAAACAAAGCAAAACAACAACAACAAAAACATATCTTCTTTATCCAGTCTTGCAGGAGACTGATACTAATGGAAGAGCACTAATTAATCTGGTGGAGGAAATTTCAAGGCACCCCAATGTTCAGATTGTTGTGTGAATACTATTTGCTACTTTTAGCAAGATATACAGTGAGAATCAGGACCAAAAAGCACATTTAAAGTTTTCAGTTCTGCCAGAAATGAAGCACTTGCAAAATTTGAGTGGAGGAAAGCATGATTGCTGAAAATATTATCATTAAAAAGAAGCCAAGTACTTTGCATCAGGACAATATGAAAAATGCCTTAAGGGCATCTCAAGAATCTGCAAGACTCCATCCATTTTAGGCTCAAGGGTGAAAAACTGTGAATCTTTCATTTGTGAAGACAGCCCCAAGATCTTGTACTCCAGAAGGGCTGCCTAGGGCATTGATTCCCTGCTATTTGTTTCACAATGCTCAGCAACCCAGACACTCATAGGCCTCTGTAGTCATGATCCAAGTAGGCCCAGCTACTGCTTGAGATGGTGGCAGACCTTGGCTTTATCGTCATGGTTTTGGTTTTACAAGCATGTAGAACGTAAGATTTGTGGGGTCAGGGAGGTTTCCACTCAGATTTCAAAAGGCCCAGCAGGCCAGGTAGTATGCCCCTGAGAGGGAAGTAAGTGAATCTGTGAGATTGAAGCAAAAAGTGCAGTAGAGACCACAGGAAGTTGGAGCAGCAGGGAATGTGGAATATCTGTGTAAAGTTGCAGGCAGTGAGCAAAGTCCCCTCTACCATGAAAGAGGTCATGAGGGCTATAACTGGCAGTGCTATAAGGGTGGATTTCCTTTGGAGTTCACATCTTCCCACAACTTGCTCTCGGTGCTAGATACAGAACTACAGGATTTAATGTTTGCCCTATTTCATTCTTTTTCTCCCAATTCCTTTCTATCTCCCCATTCTTCTTTTTGGAATTGGAATGTTTATCCTGTGCCATTATATGTAGGCAGTGTTTAACTTACCTTTTGATATTTACAGGGGCCCACATTTTGATATTTACAGAGACTCACATTTACCTTGAGTTTCAGAAGAGACTTTGGATTTGGACTTTTCAAAATGCTGAAAGCTGTTAAAATTTGGTGACTCTTAGAGATGCCCTAGATACATTTTGCATAAAAAGATGAAGATTATTCTTTTGGGGACAAAGGACAGAATGTTACGGTTTATATCTTGAGTGTCTCCCAAAAGCCTCATGTGTTTGGAAAGTGATTATGAGGGTACTATACTCAGAGGATTAATCCATTGATGAGCCCATAGCTAAATGTGCTGTTAGGAGGTGGGATCTGGTTGGAAGAAGAGGATCATTGGGGGTGTGAGCTCCTCCCTTTGCTCTCTGCTTCCTTGCTACCATGACATGAGCAAATTTCCTTGATGGTGAGCCCTTCAACCATGTAATTTCTGCACTTGAACCTGCTAACCATAAGTCAAACCTTTAAAAAATGTAAGCCAAAATAAACCTCTGTTACTTTAAGTTGTGGATATCATGTATTTTATCTCAGAGAAGAGAAAGTAACTAAGACAATCTCCTTAATATTTGCCAAAACAAATACAAAAGCACGGCATGGCACACTCACCATGTTTCTCCAGCTGATGCAAAATCCACCTAGTGGCAGATCTACATGTGAGAACATTTCCCCAGCTGTAATTCCACCTGAAAACCAGAAATCTTACCACTAGAGCTTTGGAACAAAGCATCATGTAGCTAGGGTAGAGGTGAAGGGCATGACAAACTTTTGCATCCTTGCTATTATGATTGGGAGTGGGGACCAAAAGACCTTGTCCATTGAAGGCAGTTGAGGGGGATTGGTAGCCCTTCTGAAGAGGTGGCTGTGTTGGAGAAATGCTCTCAAGTATCAGGAAGGTGTTGGGATAGGGTCACACATCAGTGGAAAAGCTTTAGACCACCTTTGGTGCAGTCTCAGAATTTCCAGCCTTTGCCTCAGTAGCATGTACAGGGAGAATGTTCTGTCTATATGGGCTACAGGCTGGGAAGGACATGGCTTAGGGGCCAGACCTGGCTCAAACCATCTCCCTGCCATTGAACCATTTACAAACTTAAACTTTTTCCTATTTTTCTCAGCCTTTAAATGTATATAATGTTCACAGGTTCATTATGAGGGCTTAAATACAGCATGTAAATAGCACACAGTATAGTGCCTGACACATGGTGGATGCTCAGTAAGTGGGAGGTTTATTCTTTTTATTATTAGTGTTTTGTTGTCTCAACATCGTGTATGAATTGAGTTGGGGAATAAGGACACGAGATTGATAAATATCACTACAAAGTTTTCCCCCAAAGTCCAGACAATCTGAAGAATACACACAGAGGCAGTGGGAAGAATAAAATAATCTGGAAATGCTGGTACACACCTATAATCCCAGCACTCTGGGAGGCTGAGGCAGGAGAATTGCAAGTTCAAACCCTGCTTGGACAATTAAGTAATTCAGAGAGACCTTGTCTCAAATTTTTTAAAAAAAGGGTGCTGGGATGTAGCTTAGTGCAGAGACCCTTTGCTCAGTCCTCAGTAGGGAAAGGAAAAGGAGGAGGAGGAAGAGGAAGAGGAGGAGGAGGAGGAGGAGGAGGAGAAAATACAATACCTGGAGGTTTGGATTCTAGTTCAGAAGACTAAGTAACCTTAACAAATCAGTTACTCATGCTTTCTCCTCTGTGACAGGGGTAATTTTGACCTGTAAGTCCATTTTCATGTCAACATTACATATGTATCTATAAGGCCATCAAATTGGCTCAAAATTCATTGTTGAGGCCTATATTCTCATCAACAGATGAATGGATGGAGAAAATGTATTTATAAACCGTGGAGTATAATTTGCCATAAAGAAGGATAAACATGAGGCATTCGTAGGTAAATGGATGCACCTTGAGATTATAACATTAAGTGAAATGAATTAGACACACAAGATTAAATATCACATGATTTTTCTTATATGAGAAAGTCAAATATAAATAAAGAGCAAAATAAAAGACAGTCAGAAACAAGTAGATCTTTCTCAAATGGGAAGGGAAATGAGATGAAGGAATGGGGAGGGAGGTGGACAGGGAATGGAAAGAAGAACCAAAGGAAAAAATGAAAATAGAGCTTTTGAGAGAGGAAAGGGGACCAAGAGTTGAAGGCAACAGGGCCAAGGGATGGGAGGGATGGGGAGCAAAAAAAAGAAAGAAACAAAGAAATAAAGAAATGTTTGTATAGGCACCAATACCCCATGATAATTGTAATCATTATATGCTGCAAACATGGACTAAAACAGTTCATTATTTAGTATCCACCATTCCTTAAAGCAGCACCTTCCAAACTTACTTGGCAAGACTTATCTGAGATGCTTTAAACCTATGGGTTTCTAGGTTCTTCTCTCAGAGCCACACTGTCCAGAACAGCGTGCTTTATATATGGCTAGCCAAAACTGAGAGGTGCCGTAAGTATGAAGTGCATAAAGAATTTGAAGACATCTTGTTAGTAAAATCATTTATTGCTCACATGTTTAAATGGTATTTTGGATATATAAGGGAAATATTTTAATTTTTAAAAATATATAGGGTTCATCAAAAATGTATACACGCTTCAGGAAAAGAAAAACTTGTATAAATAGTTTAATACTAAACTTAATGAGACATCATGAGATTTACACAAATTACCTTTGGTCTCTACAATTACAACAGGTGCTCAAAAAGTGGTGGCCATGAGCTTCCAGACATTTATTAGTACAGTGAACCAAGGCTTGGGTAACCTTAATCATCAAGAGAGCTGAACATGAATTTTCAGTTCCTTGTCTAAGGGCCAGCAGTGTAGTGTGTTTTCCACGATATGTGACATCCTCTAGGTCCCCTATATGAGGGTAATGTTGAAAAAAATCATACTATTTTTCTTTTACTCAAGTGTGTATACATTTTTGGCAGACTCTATTAAAATTAATACTTAAGTATATTTAAATAAAATCATTATTAAAATTAAGTAAGTATTTTATTTAAGTAACATATAGTATTACAACTATTTTCACCTGTTTGTTTTTCTTTTTCTTTTTTTTTTTTCCATGCTGGAGATTGAACCCAGGGCCTTGTACATGCTAAGCAAGTGCTTTACCACTGAGCTACATCCCCAATTCTCCTCTTTTTAAAAAATGTAATGACTAAAAGTATTTAAGAGCACATATGTGGCTTGCATATTTCTATAAGCTAAAATTTTTCCTGAGGCAAGAATTTACTATGTACACTAAAATTGACGTAATTTATAATTTAAACACATGCCCCAGGTGTTAGTTGGAATCACCCTTCTTTGGAAAACAGGCTTTTAATGAAGCAAGACAAACCTTACAGCCTTCCTTAAGAATTTGTACTGATCAGATGGATGAAAATTTATTTTGGCATATGAACGATCTTGGAGGCCTCTCTTCTGCATTTAAGATCTTTGCTACCAGTGACCTGGTCTGAGTGTGGCATATTGTATACAATTCTTGAAAATGGAAGTAAGGCAGACCACAGGTGGCTTCAGAAAGGGGCTTATTGTATTATTATATTTATTCTATTTACCTTATTCTGTTGTTTTAGTGTTCCTACTGCATCTCACTGCTGAAAGCAGCTTTCTTCAGGCCAACACAGTGGTGTCTTTAGTGATAGCTGGTTAAAGCTAGGTGGCAGCAACAGTATAAATTGTCAAGGCAAGAAGCCAGATCCAGATTATAAAAATGCTGTGTTCTGCCCGTAGACATCATCCACTAATTCTTACCAGCAGTAGCTCAGTGTCTAAAAGTCTGGCCCCTAAACAGGTAAATGAGACAAATCGAAGTCACACGGAGCTAAAGCCTCATCAGGGGGCTTGGTGGGAAACTCCATTTCCTCTCTTCCAGGTGAAATACGATGGGGTCTGCTCACATCCATAGCATGGCAGTCCTTTTCTACTGCCAGGTGACCAGGTCACCTGATTTTGCACAATGCAATCTCACTCTCAGCTGCCCTAGGATCCTGGCTTGTTATGGAGGTATCTGAGGAGCAGTGCCGTATCTCCCCACCTGATGTCTACCTTTCGCTGAGGGTAAAGCAAAGAGCTCTGGGACAAGGCTCCACTCTGCCTGCAGGAAATTAGTCCCTGGAGGGTGTATTGATGCAAGTCTCACTTAATCCTGATTTTGTTGTATTTGATTTCCTGTAAAATTTTTAAATGCTGGATAATTGAATCCTCCTGGCTGGACAAAAAGATTGGAAGCATAATAAATTTCTAAATATTGAGAATTTGGCACCAACAGAATTCCCCATGGAAGGGTTTGTAAAGAATATACTGTGGACAGAAAGCATATGCTCTCAGATCGAAGGTTGAAGGTATATTCTAGAAGAGAAAATGAGCAAACAAAGTCCCTAAGTTGCTCGGGAAGGGCTTGAACTTGCAGTCCTCTGGCCTCAGCATCCCAGAGTGTTGGGACTGTGAACATGCACCATCACTCCTGGTAGAACTTTATATTTTTTAAGTATCAAATTATAAATTTTTTTATTCAGTAGTTATATTTTAAATAAATATAATTTTATAGATTTTTCACATTTTCTCTACTATGGCAGACTGCTAAGTAATGACAGCTAATTATTATATAAATTAGCTCTCTGTTGCTCATTGAATTATGTATTCAAATGAGTAAGGTATAAAAATTATTAATTATTAGTATTTTGTGTAGATCAGCCATATCTGAGTTGTCTCCCAGTTTAGCTGAGGGTCAGTTAAGCTTGAAAGCACTCATGATTGAATATTTTTATTGTATACATTTCTTTTTTTGGATTTTAATCTGTTAAAATAAAAGATTTCCTTAAAAAAGAAAATAAGCAAAGTAGTAAAAATGTAAGTAATCTAAAATATTGAATACAAAAACCAAAACACAAAGTTTAAAAAATTAGAACTATGATATCAGTCAAGTTGATGATGATTAGTCAAAGAACTCTAATGTTTTTGTATTTTTCAACAAATAAATAAATATCTTAATTTACATATTAATGCTAACATTTGCATATCAAATTTTACAAGACAATCACTAAAGCAATAGAAGTTGTATTAGAATAGGCTAACTGCACTGAAAAGTAGATGCCAAAATATTAAATTGCTAAAACTCAATGTAAATGTACTTCTTGCTTATGTAACAATATTGGGAGGGTGAGAAGGGCCTAGGAATGGTTCTTCCTCCTCAGAAATATGTCTTATGGATTCTCTATTCTTCCATTGGTGTATACCACAGTGCTTCAATTACTATAGGTTTCAAATAGTTCTTTGTAATAGCAAAATGAATCCTTGCTCTTAGTTCTCCTTTATTAGAAATATCTGGATTATTCTTACTTTTCCTATTATCTCTAAATACTTTGGTCAGCTTTTCAGGTCACATAAAATAACTTTCATTGGAATTTCATTCACATATCCTTTTTGTTGTTCTTGATTTTAAGGGGGAAATTTTCAGTGTTTCACTATTAATTATATTTGCTTTGCAGTTTTTGTAGACACTCTATATCAGGCAAAGGAAATTTCCTTCTGTTCTTAGCTTGCTAAGAATTTTTGTAAGCAGTGAATGATGTTCTTAACAATTATTTTTCTGCATCAATAGAAATTACCACATGCCCTTTTTTCTTATTTATTTTGGTACCATGGAAAGTTATATTAATTGACTTTCTAATAAATTTAATCCTGTATTGCTGAATAAAGCTCATCTTGGTCATTTTGTCATTTTTTGATATTGCTAAATTGTGTATAGGAGTTATGTTCCTACATGTTTGTATAGAGAGCCAGGCTTGTAATTTTCCTCTGCTGCATTCTTTCCATCAAGTTTTAGTATGGCCAGTGTACTAGGGTTGGTAAATGTTTCTTCTATTTCCATAGTCTAGAACAGCTTTTGTGTAGTTAGATTTATTAGTTCCTTGATTACTTAGTAGAACACCTTTCTAAAATAGTTAAGAATCCAACTTAAACAGTAAATCAGGTACCTCTGTGGATGAATAGAAGCATGGAGAAATATGTATGAGGCAAAGGTAATAAAATGTTGATGCTAAAATCTAGGAGGTAGGTATGAATATTCACTGTAAAATTCTTTCAATTTTTCTGTTTGGGAAAAATTTATAATAAAATGTTGGCACAAATAAAAACAAATCAATACTATAAATAAATTTAAGACAGAATGTTCTGCCTTGTGTACCAGATAGGTATCCTTTAATCTTAAAATGCTACTTGTTTCCAGAAGCATTCTGTAGCCATTTGATCTTCAGACAACTGATCAAATCAAAGAGGGCAGTGACCCATGAAGAGTAGGGGCAGACTGATATTTCTTGTTGGCATTTTTACCAGTTTACCTACAGGGTATTTATGTGATTCAATGTTGAGTATTCTATCTCACCTTACAAGATTTTTCTTCTGGTTATGACTATTCCTGTTGTCACATGATTAACTCTTTTAGCACCAAGTGAATTGTAAACTCATCCAAGCTAGTTTGTAACCTCCAGGGTCACACACCCAGTGTTTCATCAATATCAGTTTTGCTCTAATAAACTACAGAGGGAAAGCAGCTCTTTGGAATAATAGATTTCATAAAGGCTTAAGATGTACTGTCTGGAGAACTGAATCATACAATTTTCATTACAATGGTTCTCAAGACTTTAATCCAGTCTGGTCATTCTATAGATGAAGAAACTGAAGATAAAGAGAGTATAAGTGAGATATCCAGGTAATCTAACTAGTCAGCATGGTCATCTTGGAGTATTTTCTTCTTTATGCCCACTTAAAATTATTAAAGAAGCTTATGGGATGTCACCACATATAACACTCTACACGCAAGCATCCCCCTTTTCCAAAGACATTCCGGATTTAAGAGGAACTACAGAATTTAAGAGATCACGAAATCAACTTCAGTCTGTTTTGGCAGTGAAATGGAAGCAGAGGAGTGTAAGTGATGTATTCATCATACTCAGTTTACAACTGCAATTAAACATGTCTCTGGTTTACAGAAAAAACACACTACATGCTACAACATGGATGAACCTTGAGAACAATTTAAGAAGCCAGACCTAAAAGGTCACATATTGTATGATTATATTTATATGAGATGTCTAGAAGGAGTAAGTAAATCCATAGATGCAAAAAGCAGATTGGTGGTTATTTGGGATAGGAGGTGGATTTACTTACTTGATTGCTTAATTGATACAGGATTTTATTTTGGGTTAATGAAAATGTTTTAGAATTAGAGGTGATAATTACACAATGTTATGAGTGTACTAAATACCACTGAATTGTTCACTAAAACTAATTAATTTGACAATATATAAATTTCACTTCAATTAAAAAATGTGTATCTCTAGAGGGAAAGTAAATATGGGAAAATGTTAACAACTTAATAGACCTAAGTACAGGCCATTCAGGAGCTTGTCATACTAGTCCAGCAATTTCCCTGTCAGATTTTAAATGTTTCAAAATAAAAAGTTGATGAAAAATATTTTTAGAAAGCAAAAAAATAATTTCATGGGATTTTAAAATTGAGGTCAATAGCTACAGTTTAAAATTCATACAGTTTTAACATGCATTATTTGATCACTAGCCTGTCAAAAATAAGAATATTACTCTGCTGGCCACTGAGTTTTCTACCAGCAAATATCGCTTTTTAGAAGAGTCATAATCCAACATTGTTTAACATGGGTGCCTAATAAGATGCACATTTCTGCCCAACAGGGCCTAGGAAACATTTATTGGATCCCTTGGAGCAGGTAATATCAACATTTGGTTTCACTGAATGATCTGAGCTTTTGCAATTAGATGTACATTCTCTGGCTTTTGTCAATCTCAAATGGGTGCAAGCTGCTAGTGTCACATGAGAAATAGTAGGGGCCCAAGTGACCATGCTGACTCTTGTAGAGAGTGTTCTGAAACCCCAAAAGTAATGTAGAAAACATAACAACATAGCCTGTAACCTCACGATAATGAGAAGATAGCTTGTCTGCCTCCATTGGACACAGTGTCAGATGGAGTTAATGTGTCCCTGGTTCTTTATGGGCCTATGACCTAAACCTAAATTCCCAATCCAATAATTACTGAGGCTTGATAACAAATGGATCTGACTACATAGAATGAGAAGTTACTTGTTTTCCTAAGCTACATAGAAAATACACAAAGACACCTAGGGTTGCAAAATGATGTGAATATCGTTAACACTGCTGATTTGCACACTTTAAAATGCTTAAGGTGACAGATTTAATGTTACTTTTTTTTACCGTGATAAGAAAATACATATGGCTCAAGTTTTCTTTTTAATGCCGCAAGCCTAAAAATTAATCTCCCTTTTGTCTAAAAATGAAGTGTACTGCCAACCTTTAAATCCAGGCACGATTTACACTTCAAATAAAACACAACCTGCTCCTACAAGGGACAAAACCCTAGAGAAACACTCAAATCTCTGCACAAATCTCAGCTGAGCAAGAAAAGTGGACATAAGAACAGATTTATGGCAGAAGAACATTAAAAATAGAAGAGAACTATTGATCTGAAGGTGTTGCTTCAAGAGATAAGTACCAAAAAATATTGGAGAGCAGTGGTTTCAATGCTTCCGATGGTGATGTGAACAAATCTATTCTCCATGGGGGTTTACTTATGCTTTTGAGATGCAGTTTATTGCTTATCTAGACACTGCTTTGGGACTTAACAAGTCATTAAAGGGAGTGGGAAGTTCTGTTTATAAATATAACTTCTGCAGGGTGATGAATACAAGCATGTTCTACTTGGATAACTGAGTCCATTTTTTATGCAAAAGTTTGTAGTTTCCAGAATTTTGATGAGGTACATAACAACAACCCCACGTTCAATCAAGGCTTAATAAGAATGTCTATATCACTGAAGCTCTTGAGAATTAGAAATATGACTAGTTTGAATCAAGATGTGCCCCAAGTATAATATACACACCAAATTTTAAAGATTCAATAAGAAAAGAATATGTAAAATATTACATTAAGCATTTCATGTTTACCACATGTTAAAATGATAACTTTTGGACACATTGGTTAAAATAAAATATGTTATTGAGTTAAATTTCTCTGCGTTTTCACTTTTTAAAGTTGGTTATGAGAAAAGTTAATATTACATATGTGTTCAGTGTCATGATTCTTATTGGGTAGCACTAAAAGACCATTTGAATCTTCAATCCCACTCATTCTTTAAATGTATATGTTGTATGTAAATATATACATATGTAGATAATATGTTCTGGTTATCAAAGTAATATATATTATCCTTTGTAAAGTGGAATATGCAAAAAACTACCAAGAAAGGTATTCTGAGAAATATTTTCCCCTATAATTAGAACATCTCTATAAGCATGACTTTGTGAACACACTACAATATACAGTAAATATTACATTGGTAAATGAATCTATACAAGTAGTTTTGGCACTGGAGGTGGTTCAGAAAAGCTACATGAAAATTGTCTTTTTCCCTCAGAATTTTGTTTCCGATAGGTTTTTCCACCATGTAGATTAATTTGGTTAGAGTATAAAATGCACAAAAAAACAAAAAAAACAACCAACCCACCCAACAAAAAAACCCCAAGACACTGTACAATCAATCTCAGGGATGACTTGGAAATGACTGTATCTCACAACAAAAAGGATCTTTGGCTAAAATATTGCCATGAATTAGAAGAAAATTACACTATCATCATATTAATAGGTCTGAGCTAACGAAGCAAGAATCTTTAGTAACATTGAACTTGATTTTAAAAAATGGCTGAGAGCCGGGGATTTAGCTCAGTGGTGTTGCCATTTCTAAGAGGACTCATCAGAGGAAAGAGAGCAGGCTTTTCAGCTTTTTACTAGAAAGGACTACACCATTTTTCTTCAGCTCTTGTAGAGGCTGACTGTTCCTTATTTTTAGCCAAATAATTTCTAATGTTCTTGTCCATAAGCATTCATTCATCTGATATAACCAATACATCACCAAGTCTGATGCCTCTTGTAGTTTATTACACACACACACACATGGGGATACAAGTGAACTGACTAGACTGGGCACAGAGAGAGAGAGAGAGAG
>NW_022900951.1:15191949-15204013 GCF_012274545.1 Fukomys damarensis | reverse complement strand
TGATATATTTTGACTTATTCTTGTCATGTTTTTGTCCATTTGTTGACTCTTTTTACTTTTTCTCCCATCTCCTTTTAGTTTCTTGCCTTGCCTATTTGATTTGGTCTGTTGGGCCTCATGTTATTGTGAATTTCGTTGTCCTTTTCTAGGATATTGTTTAGAATTCCTTGCAGTGCTGGTTTGGTGTTCATGAAATTTCTCAGGTGCTCTGTCGTGGAAGTCAAAAGTCTAGGTTGGAGATTCTTTTCTTTTAGGACTTGGAATACCTCACTCCAGGCTCTCCTCCTCAAGACCATCTTTATATCTGCATCCACTTACCACTCTCCCGTCTCACTCCTGTGCCATCCAACATATCCAACATTCTACTGCCAGATTCACTTTCTGAATTGCACATTTCTGATTACATGGTATACTGGCTTTAAAAACTTATGCAGTGACTTGGAGGGTAAAGCACCAGTTACCTGAGATCAGGGAGAGGTGTGATCATGGGAGGTGTGGCCTCAATTGTAGGAAACATTTTTTTTCTTTTTTTGGTACTGGGGATCAAACTCAGGACCTTCTGCTTAAGAGGCAGGCAGTAGCACCACTGAACTGAATCTCTGGCCCCAAATGTAGGAAGCTTTAAAACCTTATACACACCTTCCCTAAGAGATTCTTCTGTACCTCTCCTCTCTCTGTCTCTCCCCACCCCAAGAGAATGACAGTATGTAACAAGTCTTTACTCTGGCGATATATTTATTGTCCGTGTGGCTGGTAGAGACAGAATTAACCAAGCTGTATTACTTAAAGGTATCATTGATTTTTTTAACAAATAAACTTTGACTATTTAGCAGATTTGTTTCCCACTCACATCACAGTCTAACATTGCTACTAATTCAAAAGTCTTCTACATGATTAGTCAGAGCCCCAGAGTCCTTCCACATCATGGCTCTGCTCTTCTTGCCTGGACAATGGCATGGAAATAGGATCCTGGCAAAGGGTTATTGTAATGATAATACATGTGAATGTAGGCCAAGGATTCAGCACACTACCTGGTACATATGAAATAGTCTCTATTTCTTTCTCATTTTCTCTTTGTTAGGAGTTTTCCTGATAGATCAGTGTAGTCTCTGTGATCAACTGTTCTTCTTCTTCTTTTTTTTTTTTTTTTTTTTTTTTTTTTTTTTTTTTTTGTGGTACTGGGGATCATACTCGGGTCCTTGTGCTTGCAAGGCGGGTGGTGGAACCCCTGAGCTAAATCCCTGGCCCTGTGATCACCTGTTGATTTACTGTACCAAGCTTACTTTTGGCAGCCTCTAGCCTGTATTGTGTCAAACTCAGCCTCTAAAGTTGGAAACGTTGTACCTTCCCTATCTCCCTCCACCCGATGTTTCCAGTTTTCCTTCACCCTGACTATTCTTCCAGGAATTGACATGTAAAAAAACTAAGATATTATTCTTCAACAAGTAGCCCCTGTATCACCAAGAGATTTCCAAATATAGAAATTACTCAAGATCCAATAGAAGAAAAAGTTGTTTGAAAAGATTTTAAGCATGAAATACATGAAAGAGGAGATATTCTAGGAAAGAGATACCTGCCAGGTGGGTAGATGCCAGCTCTGCTTCTCATTCTGTTATTCTTCTTTCCGTCCTTCATCTTATGCCAAAATGTTAGTGTAAGCAGACCTTTTCTCTTGACAAAATCACTGTATTAAATTTCGATCTAGGAACACTACAGGAGAAATGCAAATTCTTTTAAAGAAGCAGATATTTTTGAGGCTGTCTTCCACGTACGCTTAGGTAGGCATCATTCACTCATGGATTCATTGATTCATTCATATGTCCATTGCTAATGTTGTTGTGGCCGTTTTAAAAGATGACCAAAAACTCTTTGACATCCCTCCCCAAAATTGGCAGGATCTAATTCTCCCCTTCCGCCATCTTGAAACTGGGCTGGACTTACTTGGAAACAATGGAATAAGGTGGAAATGATGGTCTATGATTTCCAAGGCCTTTTCAAAAAACTAAAAACTAAAAAACGCTGCAGCTTCTGCATAGGTCTCTTTGAACTTGTTCTTCTCTTTGAGATAATGTCTCACTATGTAGCCCAAGGTGGCCTCAAGCTTACGATCCTCCTGTCTCAGCCTTCCGAGTGCTGGGATTAGTGGCATGTGCCACCACGCCTGGCAAGTATCTTTAAACACTTGCTGTCTAGGTGCCTCCTTCTTGGGACCAGCTTACCTGACTGTGGGAAGCCCTGGCCACATGGAAAGGCCCAGTGTCATGCTCTAGTGTACAGCCTCGGCTGAGCTGCCAGCTAATAGCCAGGGTCCACTGCCAGACTTTTGAGAGACTCATCATGGGTGCCCAGCCCAGCTGACTCTGATGACCATTGTGGACACAAAAGACACCTGATTGCAATCACCTCAAGGACAACTGTTCAGCTGAATCTTCTCTGAATGTCCGATGAACAAAATGGTGAGGAAAGTAATATGATTGTGTTGGTCCCTAAATTTGGGGCTAATCTGTTATGCAGCAATAGGTAACTGGAATATGTATCATGTTTTTTAAATAATCTGATCTTTTTAAAAGCTCAGAAATTTTGTTTGTTTTTAGCAAAAACTGTAGGGCTCCTGGCCTGATAAGATGTTAACACTCTTTCAAAATTTTCTTTCTCAAGAGAAAGGGAAGAGGCAGATATCAGTGGATGTTCCAAAAGCAGTCCTCAATTTCAGATTTTTACTTCTAATATATCAAAGTGAAAACTATGTGGTAAATCCACACCCTCACATTCTTTCAGAAATCATACTTTGGGGGTAAAAAAGGGGCACCTAACTTCAATTGAATAAAATGGTATTAGAAATATTCTAACAAAGTAGTTATTTCACATTTTTCAAAGTACAAGTAGTTCAAAGCAAAGAATATCGTCAAAATAGAGAGAAGTCAATATAAGGAAAAAATCCAGGACACTTGGCAGCAGCAGAAACTTTCAAGCAAGAGAATCAAGTTGAAATAATTTGACCATGATGCAACCTATCTAACTGTGGGGATTTTCAAAGTGGGACATATATCTGCCCAAATTAAGATGTATGAGATTTCATGTTGCTTCTAATAAAAAGATAGATTCAAAAATATGATTTTACCAATTAAACTGTGATATCTTCATGTAATCATTATGTACTTAGGGTCAAACACTGTGCAAGAGATAAATACAATCTATGTCCTCAAAGAAAAAAAAAACATGTAATACGGTGCAGGGAAAGACAAGTTTTTAAAAAATTAATTTAATATGTATAAAATCTTTACAACATTTTAAGGTACATTTTCAGTGCCATGTTAACTGCTAAGTAAATAAATATTCACCCATTCATTTACTCAACAAATATTTATTGACCACCTCTACATGTCAGGCACCATGCTAGGTGCTAGCGAGAGGGGTGAACAAGGAGCTTACATCAGAGGACAGAACAAGCATAGAAAAAGCAGCAAACAGTGGTATCCTGAGAACATCTTCAGGATGCTTGAGAAGCAACAGAAGCTGCTGATCCCAAGTGACCAGAGTCTAGGCCAGGCCTACCCTGGATGGATTCCACAGCATGCCCGCTTCTCATTTAACAAGAAGTGAAGAGTAGTTTGTCCCAAGCCCAAACCAAAATCTAGTACATAAGGTCAAACTTGGGAGAAGCTGTCAGACCACATAGGAGAGAGCAAGTGAACAGTGTAGCTGAACAGGAAGACTAGACATAGTGCTTGAGACACCAGGACTCCGATACCTGAAGTGGGGTTGTTATGGCAAATCTACACCCCCCTCAATCCTCATACACTGATAGATGGGGCTTTGGGAAGGTAACTGGATCAAAGGTGTGTGATACTAGATGAGTCCACGGATTGGTTTATAGCTGCTGTGATGTGGGGAGGTGAAGCCTAGTGGGAAGAGATGGGTCACCACATACATCTTCCCTTTTTCCTTGATGGCTGCCTGCTTCCTACTGCCATACCATGAGCAAAGACAAGCCTCCTCTACCGTGGCTGCTCTGCCGTGGGCCAGCTCACTACGAACTGAAACCTCTACAAATTGTGAGCAAAGATAAACATTTCCTCCTCTAACTTGTTGTATTTTGTCCCAGCAAGGAGAAAGTAACTAAGACAGAGGTCTACTGCTCAGGCAGGGACTCAGAGCCCAAATGGATCTGGACATATTGGAGCTTGAGGCACACTAATCATTTGGGATGTTTCTGACAATGATCTTTCAACATGAATGGAACAGTTATTTAGTGGAGCACAGCTGACACTAAAGTAAATTTTTTCATTTCTGCTATATACTTGGCTGGAGTGGGACCAATTTAGATGTGTGTGTGTGTACTGGGGATCAAACTCAATAGTATTTTACCATTAAGCTACATCCTCAGCCTTTTTTATTTATTTTTTAAACATGATTAAAGTTGTCTACATTTTATTTATTGGAGGTTACCGGGGATCAAACTCGGGCCCTTGTGATTGTGAGGCAGGCAGCGTAACCACTGAGCCAAATCCCAGCCCAGCCTTTTTTATTTTGAGATAGATCCTACTTAAATTGCCCAGGGTAGGTTTGAACTTGCAATCCTCCTGCACTGGCTGGGGTTACAAGAGTGTGCCACTAGGGTAGATTTTAATGGTTATATAAATAATCATACATGGAGATATGAATGAAATGTCACCATATTTGATACCTTCATAGATTGGGGCTCAGAGTACTTACTTATCTAGTTAGCTGACCTTTTAACCTTGTTATGAGCATGAAGAATCTCAAAATGGGTTTATGCTAACTGCTCTGATGTGAATGACCAGGGAGTATTCATCTGTGTATATGTATAAAAGTGTGTACATGTGTGTGTGTGTGTCCCCTCCTGAACAAGTGGATTTTGCAGAGTTTGGAGATACTGCAAAAAGATCAGTCCTGTGGAGACTACCTAAATTTTAACATTTGAGAAAAGTTTAGAGCTCAAACAGTTTTTATATGGCCTTTTCCCTTTGTCTTCAAATCCCAGAGCCTGGATTTAGGAGTCTGCAGATGTGGTAAAACCATGTTTATGTCCTTAAGGCTGTGAGATTCTGGGCAGATTACTTAACCCCTAAATAAAACTGGTGGTTTTCTGGTCTATAAAATAAGGATAATGATATTTAGCTCATAAGATGGTTATGAAGATAAAGCAACATATAGAAAGTGTTTAATTATGACTCCTGGCTTGTAGTAAGTACTGAGTAAGTAGAAGCTATTACTGTTAGATTTAAAGGTACCAAGTAAGGACCATGAACAGCCAGATGCCACCCAGCACTTGGGTTAATATTCTTTTCACATTATAGGCAGAATCTGCAAGTAGACACTTAAGATATTGAATAGGCTGTAGACTTAACTAAACCAAACTGACTTAAAATGGCCCATCGTTTGCTACTTTACAAGGTACTCAAGAGCTACTTAAGTCTCTTCCAGACAGAATAGCCTTTCCTTGTCTTAAAATAGGCAGAATGACTTTGTGGACAAACGCTGATCTGGCTTAAAGACCCAGGCATTTCTTATTTCTACATAAATTAATTATTCAACACAGAATTTCTAAACAACAAACTTCCATTTTGCTAAAAACAGGAGTCCACTAATGGATGCCTCTAAACTTAGCAAGCTCTCTAGATGTATCATTGGTGGGTTTTTGTCATCTCCCTCATAATGCACCCTGATGGCCAGGTAGGCGGCACTGGAGGGCATTGAATGCAAGCAGGCAACTGTCCAGGAACAACTTCTTCCTGGACTGTACATTCTAACACTGTTAGAGTAGACTTTGAATGCATTAATTCTTGATGAAAAAGTAGGAGTGATGTGTTCTGACATCCATGGTTTCAAACAACCTAATGAGGCATACTAGGATGCCTTCCAAAATTGATGAGCTCAACCGGTGGTGGGAGTAACTGAAGAAAATGTTCAGCACAGCTGAGATAACCCAGCAGTTCTTTCCCGAGATACTTATGAATCCCAAAACTGGAGTTCACTTGGAGTTTATTTTATTTTTTGAAATTTGGAACAGGAAATCCTTCTAATTCTCTCAAAGCGTTTTTTCCCCTCCCACTACTTGACATCATCCGGTTTTGTTCAGGCTTGCCCATTTAAGCGTGCATCTTGATTAGTTATTAGATGAATTAGGCTTCCACTTTAAAGTTGAAGAAAAAAGTAGCAAATGTATATGGCATTACAAATATGCTGCCCTTCGCTTCTGTCCCCACCAAACGTTATGCCAAACATGGCTGTCTGGGAGGATCTCACGAACATTTCTGGTCTGGGGGCACACACCATTTGAAAGGAGAAAGTTATGGCTGTGCCTGAACATTGGTGGGTGTGTCTCAGCTGGTTGGAAGGCCTGCAAGCAAGATGCACTCACTGATGCTGCTGGCAGGAGGGTCAGAGGGACCTGGAGAGACACTCAAATGGTTCAAATGTGAAATGATAACTTTAAAGCTATAAGATCAGAACCAGCAGCAAGATTAACTCCAAATTCTTGCTCCCAGATCTTTCAGAAGGCAGCAACATGTGAGCCCACAGCTGACAAACACAGGAGTAAAATACATAAGAAGGAAGGGATGAGAGAGACCACTTAATTCTCACTGGGTAGGTATAGGCCAGTGGGAGCTGTTTCACTGGAATAGTCCATGGGAAAATGGTGGATATGGTTCCCTTTATTTTAATTGCAACTATAGAAGATGTATTTTATAGTTTAGGACATAATTTGTGGGGCTCAGTGCAAAAACCCCTTGTCTAAAAAGCAGGAAAAGAATGCTATTAAATGTATTAAAATATAAAACGCTTCCTTTTGTGCTGTCTATGCTCTCTGTCTCTCTCTCTCTCTCTCTCTCTCTCTCTCTCTCTCTCTCTCAGTGCATTTTAGTTTCTATTTAGTGACTAAATCTTCCCAGGCACATAAAGGTCCATCCTACTATGGGATTCCCATGGTCCATTGAGTGCCATGTTCCTTCCACCAGCCACTAGAGTGCCTGGGCCCCCAGGGGAAGCCAATCTCACACTGCCACAACTCATGGCAGATGAACAACCTTCAAGGGATTACAGTTTCCATACCTAAGTTGTGATTGACTATAGACTCATACCTACCAAGATGCCCACAGAGCCCACCACAGTGCTGCCAGCCTAGGGTGAGGACAACTGTGGTCATGTCCCACTAGAGGCTCTAAGGGGCACATGCCCAACCCTGATCCACAATCCTAACATTTCTGACACCTATGCAGGTGGAGTATGGGTCATCCCCTCCTTCATCCCTAGCTCCCCATGTCAATCCATTCCCTTTCCCCAATGCTACCTGGATACTGCCCTGGGTGGATGGTGGCAGTGGTCACTGAACAGAGGAGGAGGAGGCCAGGCAGGGTGGAGATCAGTAGTAGGTGGAGCCAGGGAAATTCAGGATCCAAACCCCAACTGCCAAGCTCCATTGTTCCATAGTACTTCACTTACCAAACATAGATTCAGCCTGTAGTCCCAGCCACTTGGAAGACCTAGGCAGAAGTTCTGCTTAAACCCAGAAGGTCAAGGCCAGTCTGGGCAACACAGGGAGACTCTCTCAAGAACAAAACACAAATTCAAAGATAACAGTATGAATAATTCCAATACAACAAGAAGAGCATTAAACCCCAGACGGAGACTCTCTGAGCATAGGGCTCTATGTCACTGTACCGGTGAGACACTCATGAAGTACCCACACTACAGACTCTAAAAATGTTCCCAAAGGAACCCCTCCAGTGGTGACACTAAGCAGCTTCTCTTAAAGCTGCTGGCTCCTCAGCTGGCAGCCAGAGCTGAAATTTAAGGCTGAAAATATTATATCTTGGCATAACTCCATTTTCTTTATAATTGATTATGTGTTCTGCTTGCTTCTAGGTTTCTCCATAAGTATCTTTCCCTACTACTTAACAGAAGATGAAATCCTATCAAGTGGGAATTGTATCTTTCATGGCAGAATTTTAGAGGTCTGTACATCCCAAATTTTTACTTTTGGCCCCGAACTCACAATCATTAACTTGGCAAGAATGAAGGGAAGAAATTACCCATAGACAAACTCCTCAAGGTTTTTGGATTCTCTTCATGCAGGATTTTCTAGATCCTAATTAACCCTTTCTATAGGCCTTTGAAATGGGGAGATTTGGGCTTTGACTGAATTGGTTTGTAGAATGTTTCGGCAGTGCAAAGCCTCCAACACATCTACTGGTTTCCTAGTCCACTATTCTGAGGCAAGGGCAATGCTAGGACCCTGGCAGCTGCCACTTTTACTTCTGTTGACCCATGTGTCTATATCCATGAAATGCACTGTCGGCCAACTAACTCAGTCTCAGTGTAGAGTCCCTAAAAGTTTCTCAAATATCACCATCCTCTTTGTCATAATCAAAGCCATTTTAAAAGCATTGACTGAATTCTATGAAAAGTAAATTATTGCATAAATTAAGCTCAGTGTTGTTTACTGACTGGCTGACTCTTGTCTTCTGCATTTACTAGTCCATTGTCCAGTTTTCAAAGACAATGAAATTGACAAAAGAGAATCTATATCATTTGTGAGATATATCACATAGCATAGAGTTTGTTTGAAATGCTTGTAAGACAGAATTCATTTCCTTCCTTGTAAAAGTCATTTGAGCTTAACAATATCATACTTATTTTCTTGATATTTGTTTAATTAATATCAATGTGTTAATGAGAAGCTTGCTAGTATTTTGCCAAATTTCCATGGAAGTCATTTCCCTGAAACTTCCCCTGATATAGGATGTTTTCTTTCACTTATATTCTATTACGTTCTACTTCACTTATATTTCCAATCACAGTTTAAAACCAGTAGAGGTCATAAGGCCTCTGGAAGCTATGCCCTCATGATATAACTCTATCACTGTATGTGTGACCCAGATACAGCTGCCTAACATTTCTAAACTTCAGTTTCTTTATCGGTAAAACAAAAACTTACTCATCCCACAGAATTATTTTCAGATGAAAATGTGAGTTAAGGCCCATTGGAAACTTTAAAGCCCAGTTTGAATATAAATGATTCTCCTTGCCCAAGGTCACACATGCTATTATGTCAAACCAGATCCCTCTCTGGAGAGCCTGATGCCTGCTCCAGTGCTCTTTGTGCCATATTTTCAGAGTTCCTGAGTCATGAAGAGGGACAGTTCCTTATCACCCACTGATTCATCTCTCCACCCATCCATTCTTCCATCTAACTAATGAGTACTTATTGAAGGTCTTTGCCTTCATGGAGCTTACCAAATAAAGAAATATGTCTCTCTTAGAAAGTGACAATGATAGAATATGGAAATACAGGGAAAATAAATGAGAGTGAGAGAGAATAGAAGTGTGTACGTGTACTTCTAAACAGGAGAGCAGAGAGGGCCTCAGAGAGGTTATTTGGACAATAATCTAAGGAAGTGTATTCTAGAAAGAGGAGGCATGACTAGTGCCATCTTTGCTGAACCCCAGGAAGAGGCCTGGTCCCAGAGCTGAAGTTTTTTTCTGCAGCCCTCCCCCTCCTAGGGAAAACAAAAAACAAAAATCTCTTCTGATCATCCATGCTGTTCAGTACTGTCTGGGACAGAGCTTTCCATATCAAGTTCCGCTGAACACTGTGCTCCTCTGAGTTTAATGACTGGTTCACTGTAATAGGTTTCACGGTTGGCCAAGCTGGGCACATGTTCCTGGGTAGAACCCCTTGTGTTGGAGGCAGACTTGGCCACTTCTGTGAGAAAGGTCAGACCCTGCAGCTTTAACCCTGAGTTACAGGATTAAGCTCAAGGTACACACGAGTAGGACAAAGAATCTCACTATCAAAGTGTCAGCCTAGTAAATTAAAAAAAAATCTTTTTATTTTGAAGTGCTTTTAGACTTACTGATAAATTGCAAAACTAAGAACACTTATATACCCTTTAAGCAGATTCACTTATTGTTAACATATTACACCATATATTTTTGTATTTACTCTATCTACATCTGCAACTCATTATCTAGGTAATTTTTTTTCTAAACCTTTTAAAAGTAAGTTGCATACATACACATCATGACCCTTTGCTTCTATTGGAGATGTTCTTTTACATAGCCAGTCCATTTTCCAACTTCGGGAAATTTCAATTTTGTCACTCGACCTTAACACTGACTTCATAGACTCATTTTTCCTCTGGGACAGGATTCAGTCTAGGATCAGGTATTGTCTGTAACTCTTATGTTGTTTATGCTACTTTTCCATTAATCTAGAAAATTTCCACAGCTTTTCTTAACATGTCACATCTGGAGGTATATGATATCCTTCTGCCCTTACTGATGAGATTATTTTTTACTCCCTAATTTTTCCACTATATCACTAGATCTACCCTTCCTTGCATCTAAAATACAGACTGTGTAATGACACTGGAATTTCATGCAAATATCCTGATTTTCATCAAAATGTCCTCTTAGAGTTATAACATGATGAGTGTGCTTGAACAAATCATTACCATAAAATATACAAAATTATTTTTCCCATCTCTGATAACCTATCCCCACTGATGTGCTGGCTCTTGATACCCAACCATAAGTAGACACTTTCCCCTCAACCCTATTATTTATCCATCTGTCCATCATCTATCTGATTAGTAAGGACTCACGAATTCCTATGTTTTTCCAATGGTTTATAATTAATCACTGTGATTAATTAGATTGGTGCTCAAATTGTCACATACTTGGCCAGTAGGAGCCCCTTCAGGCTGCTGCCTGTATCTTTGTAACAAGCCCCCATCATTTTTTTTGAGCATTGTAGTATAACAGAATACTCAAGAATGGTATTAGATGCCAAGATCTCAGGGTGAGATGTGCTCATTTTGTTGGGGTTTCTTTGCTTGTTGACTCTTTATTAAAGGGCTGATACATATGCATGTATATGTACACATGTACATAAACATGCACATAAACATACAAATAAATACTTCAGAAATAATAAATTTGTACTGATATACTTCTAATTCTAATTTATCTCCACAGGATTATTTCTCACCTTCCCCCATTTCATATTTTTACATCCTTTCTACATAGCATCAGCACGTTTTGCTCCTTTTTTCAGCCCTACAAAACATCTAAATTAGTTCAGGACCATTCATTCACCCTACAACAGACAACTCTAAAACATGAACTTATAATTTGTTTCAATTCTTCCATTATCTTCCACCCCACCCTGTCCAACATTGAGGGTTTATAGTAAAAAAAACTCTCTTCTTTCCTTACTTGGATTAGTGCTTTATTTCCTTTTTTTACCCTCACACATGATTATGATGGTCATTTGATATGAAGTTTGGATCATGTGCTTCCATCGTTTTTATTTTTGGTGTTTATTTCCTTCTCATTCTAATTGATTAAATTTTATTTTTGTATATGTAGAGTATTGATGTACTTTCAAAAGTCAAATCTATATCAAAAGCTACACTCAGAGAAGTATCATTCCCTCCCATTTCCTTCCCACATCCTCCTCTTCCTCCACAGGTTTCCAACTGCAAAGTTTTTTGGTTTATCCCTCTTGTTTCTTTTTGTAAAGATAAGCAAAAGTAAATATTTTTGTTTTTTTCCTCTTTTTTCTTACACAAAGGTAAGAGAGGGAGTATCCTATATATGTTTTTTTTTAACTTTTCTTTTTTTTCAATAGTAGCTTCTGGAAGTCACTCCGTATCAGTTCACAGAGAACTTTCACCGTTTTTATCAGAGCTGTGTGGCACTCCATTGTGTGTGTTTCCCACAGCTTACTCAGCTACACTGCTATGTTTGGGCATGGATGGTGTTTCCAGTATTTTGCAATTGCAAGTAAAGCTGCAATAAATGACAGATGGTAAACTATTAAAAAGAATACTTCATAATCCTTAGAGAAGGAAAAAAGGGGATAAACACATTTAATAGGAGTAGCAGTTATAAAAGCTAATTTGCCCTGGCTAGCTTGATCAACAGCTGGCAGTTCTTTCTAAAATGTAAGCAAAGTCTTAACTGTGGTCCTACTTTCCTAATTGTGTGTGTGTGTGTGTGTGTGTGTGTGTGTGTGTGTGTGTGTGTACTGTTT
>NW_022900951.1:15164505-15191909 GCF_012274545.1 Fukomys damarensis | reverse complement strand
ATTGTGTGTGTGTGTGTGTGTGTGTGTGTGTGTGTGTGTGTGTGTGTGTACTGTTTTATAGAACTGGCAGAAGGAACATCTAGAATCTCATCCTCAACTTTTCTTGGTGTATAGCTGCACATAGTAAATCCAAAGAAGAGGCATAGAGTCACTCATACATGTGTGACAAACCCAAAGAAGGCCATTTGTACATGTGTGAGCATATTGGATAAGCCTGACTGGCATTTATTGTACATTTTGTATGCACAGGAAATGGGGGAGTAAAAGGCACTCCATTGTGCTGTCAAGAAAATAAATTCCACTAGAATACTGTTCCTGAGAACTAGAATCAATTGTATTCCTCTTTGCTAAATATTTCAGTGACTCTGCCCCCCTCATGGCAGTATTATACTTCTTTTCCCTGTGGCATTTTGGAGTGGCCACTGCTTTAGCCAATGACATTTAGACAGAAATAACATGTTATTTTGATAAGAAGCTTTGGGAGCCAGATACAAGTTTATCTTGTCTTTTATTTCCCTTTGCTTGAAGACAAATAATATTCTAGAAAGAGGCTGTTCCAGGAATTTCATAAGAAAAAAGAGTAAGTGCATGAGAAGGTACAGAATATCATTAGTCATCAAGAAAATGCAAATTAATGAGACATTACTTCACACCCACTCATATGGCTGAAGTTTAAAAAAACTCTCTAGTTAGCAAGGCTGTGAAAGTCATGCTGCTTGTTGGGATTGTAAAATGGTGCAGCCACTTTGAAGAACTACTGGTCAGTTTCTTACAAAGTTAGACATACACTTGGAATATGACCCAGCCACTTCAACCTCAGGTATCTACTACCCAAAAGAAATGAAAACTTATGTCAATTAAAACATTGATACAAGAGTGTTTGCAATGGCTTTATTTATAGTAGACCACAATGAAAATAAGCTGAATGTCCATAAGCAGGTAAATGGATAAACAAACCTCAGTATATTTGTACTGTGGAATACTTCTCAGCAATAGAGTGGAATATACAACTGATATGTAAAATAGCATAAATAAATTTTCAAAAATATAATCTTAAGTTTAAAAAGCCAAACAATGCAATGTATGCTGCATAATTCCATTGACATGACATTCAAGAGCAGATAAAACTAATCTATGGTGACAGAAATTAGATCAATGGTTGCCTTAATCCAGGGGAGTAATTGACTGGATAGGGGAACTCAGAAACTGTGTGTAATAATGAAATACTCTGCGTCTTTATTTTGATGGTGGTTATACCACAGAATAAATTTGTCAAAATCCACTGCTCTGTACATATAAGATCTGTATGTTTTATTATGTGTGAAAATAAAAGGTATTTTCTACAAGCAAAAACAAAGAGTCTGTTCCTCCTGTCCCATCCCTTGTGAAAAAGAAAGACTTTTACAGCGAACAAAATGAATTCATTCTGTCTTATAAGTATTTCAAGCAAACTCTATGCAATGTGCGTTTATAATGGGAAGAGAGGAAGTTGGATGGGAGAGATAATGGAGAGAATGAGGAGGAAATAAATGTGATTTTGAAAATAGCATGAAATTTAAAATTCAACTGGGATCAAATTTCGAAAACAAATAATGCGGCTGGGGTGAGACTCAGGGGCAGAGCACTTGCCTAGCATGTGCAAGGCCCTAGGTTCCATCTCCAATGCAAGAGAGAGAGGAAATATTCAGTAAACCTTGGTCCTTTTAATATAATTTATCCCCTAAGAATAGTTAGTAAAACTCTAAAAAAAAGTATTTGCTCAAGTTATCTCATACTTAATTACCACAGTTGGGTGTCATGCACAGAAGAAGAGAGGGAAAACAGAGATTCTGACTTCATGGTTCTCATTTATCTGGAAAATTTGCTCCGTTCAGGGGCCAGGGCAGGGAGAAGAACTGTTGTTTTGTCTAATAAGAGGTGAATTTTGTGTCTTGTTGATTATATTGTTTTATCTAGATTCAAGCTCTCGTATTTTTGTTTTGTTCTTGCAGTATTGGGGACTGAACCTCAAGTGTTCTCATGGAGCTAGAGTCCCAGCTTTATTTATTGATCGAGACAGGGTTTTGCTAAGTTGCCCAGGATGGAGTAAAACTTTCAATCCTCTTGCCTCAGACTCTGAAGTGCTGGAATTATAGACCATGTCCAGCTATGGATATGCTTTTAAAGCAAGCAAGAGGTAGACTTTCTTTGGCAAAGCAAACAAGAGGTTGCGCTTTCCCTGGTAAAGCATTGTGGCAGTTGATGAAGTCTATCTCAGAGGCAGAAGAGGGACAAACAGGCCATATGTCTACAGTATAGAAGGCTGGGCTTCCAGCTGATTACACACGTGCAGGAGCAGTGAGAATTCTTAGGAGAGGCAGCTTCCACCAGCTTCCCCTGAATCCTGCGTGTTGAGCTGCCTCTCCTCACACTCTGGTTTCTTCATTATTGAAGATTCATACAAAAGAAACTCCTCTCCTGCTTTCACTTGCTCTTCACACACCTGCCAGTGGGTGCTCCAGAAAATGCAAAGGCCAGAGAGCTTGGGTGCTTTGTTTCAATGCCTCCTACCAACTGAACCTCCATACATCTGGCAATAGTCACCTGCCTCTGAACCCAGACAGACAGCGGCCTGAGTCAGAGCCAGAGCCAGCCTGTTCGCTCGACCCAGTGTGTCATTTTCTCTCATCATTATTAACTCACCAGGTGGAATCAGGGAAAGTACTAGAGATATTGAACACTTAGCTTACAATGGCAATTTTCTTGAAATGTGCATTGTTTATGAACATTTCCCCAAATCTTCTATCCTAGGAAATGTTTGGTACACAGTATCAGAAAAGTGCATCTAATTTAAATGTTCCACTCTGAATTTTCAAAACCTGAACACGTACTTGGGGCCAGTACCCAGATAAAGAAATAAGACTTTACTGGGCCCCCAGATGTCCCTGCTCCTTCCATCACAACCAGTAGCCCCACCCCAGCCAGTTTCTTTGTGCTATGCAGAAGCTGAACCCTTACAGCAGTGTTCCAATATCCTGATCTCTTTCCAGTCACCATTTTGTTCCTGAGAGTCCTTCTTGTTCCATGTAACTACAGATTGTTCATCCTTGTTGCTGTATAGTGGTATAAATACAACAGAATTTATTTCCTCATTTTCCTGGTGATGAACATTTGGGTTGTAACAAGTTGTGCTACTATAAACATTCAGTTCACCAACATGAACATACTTTTTAGTGGATATACATGCAGAAATTGCTAGGTCATCCAGTAGGCATATGTTCAGCTTTAGTAGATATTGCTAAATGATTTGTTTGTAGTTGTACCAACTTGCAATTTCACTAGCAGAGATGAGAGTGCCAGTTGCCCCACATCTCCTAAAATGTACCTAAACTAGTTCCTTACCTACTGTGAGATATGGTGTATTCTAGAAGCTAAAAATCCAGATATTGGAACTAGACCATCTGAGGTCCATTTCCAGTTTCTTCTTCCTCTTCTTCTTTCCTCTTCCTCTTTCTCTTCCCCTTCTCCCCCTCCCCCCTTCTTCTTCTGTACTCGAGATTGAACCTAGGTTGTACTGAGCTACATTCCCAGCCCTTCATTTGAATTTTATTTTGAGAGAGGGTCTTCCTAAATTGCCCATGCCATCCTCTTGCTTTAGCCTCCTAGGTATCTGGGATCATAGTTGTGTGTCATCATACCCAACTTCAGCTTTATCTTTAATAAATGCATGACATTGGACACCTTACTTAACTTCTCTGTGCCTCAGGTTTTCTTTTTTCCCAGCTGTAAAATGGAGATAATATTTGTTTGTCTCATCAGGTTAATGCTTAAATGAATTTAATGTATATAGAGCACTAACAATAGTTCATGGCACCTAGAAAGTTAGATGTTATTTTTATTCAAATGTATCCAAATTAATTGTCACTATTGCAGTAGGGGAGCTGAGCATCTTACCATAAAAGAAATGGAAAGTTTCTCACATGACCTGAGGAAGCAATCCTATAAGTGCCACAGGGATCTCTGAATGCCAGGGGAGAGTTTGGATACAAGGTCTCTGGCTATGCAAATCAAAGCTGATCTAGGGGAACTTAAATGTGAAAGTTAAACCAGAATGTTGGTGCTCCAAATTATTTACAGAGGTGAAAAGTATGTATACTAAGCAATATAATTGACAAACTCTTTATTTATTTGTTTGTTTGTTTGTTTTGCTAGTGAACCCAGTGACTTCTCTTCTATTGGGTTAGCTCGCTACAGGACCACAGTTTGGTGAATTCCTTACAAAACATATAGACTTACAGTGTAGCCCCCAACAATCACTGTTTTAGGAAATGACATAAATATGGATTTCAATAAATAAATGTAGATTCATGAAAAAAGACAGTGGAAGAAAGGGAAGTAAGTGGTAGAGGAGGAGCAATGATAGTAGCCACTAGTAGGAAGTTGAAAGACGCACGAAGCACAACCCCATCCCATCACACCTCATGGCTGGGTGTGGGTTGTTGAGTGAAGCTGGGTTTTAATATTAAATTTCTGCGAATATGTTGCCTGGCTCTCCTCCTTTCATTTGCTGGGACTCAACCTAGATTGCACATTAGAATTACCTGGGGAGCTTTCAAAACTACAGGAGCCCAGTTTCACACCTTGAAATTCTGATTCAGTTTATTTGGCAGCTGGACCCAAATGCTTCTATTTCTTAAGTTCCCCCAAGTGATTCTTGTGTACAGCCAAAGTTGAAAAATTTTGTTTCTTCTGAGTGTCAACAGTAACAACAGTGGTGGTGCCTTCTCAGGGTTCTCTCTCCTTATGGGGAGAGGAGGGAGGTCCTGAGTAGGTTTTATGGTATCCGCTTCAGCCAAAAAAAAAAAAAAAAAGGTCTAAACACTGGCTTAGGTACATTTTCTCTCATACCTATAACCTCAGAATATTCCAGTCTATTTTATGCCTAAAGCAGAATACTTTCTGAGCTGAAGACTTATCATTTCAAATCTCATGGGCTATGATTCAATCTACAGCAGAACAGCAGTCCTGTTTAGGACTAGGTGCTCCAACTAGTAATTGGACATTTTTTATTGGCAAACTTAAAGGTAGATGAAAGTACATTAATTGTAAAGCCTTTCATAATTTTAATGTGAGTTTTAATGCTATTAGCTGTGATGTAAACTACAGAAAATGAGTAAAGAGCCAGGAATAATCACCATATTTGAACATGGGCACATGTGCATTTGAACTTCTGGCTCAGCCACTTATTAGCTCTAGGTACTTGCCCTCTTGGAGCTGATGTTTCATAAAAGATGGGAGCATAAGTAGACTGCAGAAGGAAATTTTATAGATTAAAGGGGTCAGTGTGAATGTTGTTTGGAAAGGAATGAGCCCTGAGTAAATGGCAGTTACCTTCCTGTATTAGTCAGCTAATGCTGTGATGATGCTGAATAACAAAAAACCCTCAAACTCTTAGTGGCTTACCAAAACATCTACTTTTCTCATTCAGTGTGCCCATGAGTTCATTGTGGCAGCTCTATTTAAGGTTATGTGAAAATCATATTCAAGCCTGTTGCACATAATTCTCATTCTAAAGGCAGGAGCTCCCTGGAGTGTGCAATTCTCACAGTAGATGATAAGATTTCAAGAGGCTGGCAGGAATTTCCCATGCCTTTTAACATCCCAACTTACAAATCATTCATTATCACTTCTGCTCATCTTTAGAAGAAATCATATAGCCAAACTCAAAGTCCACAGGACAGAGAAACATAATTAAACAACATAATTTACCAACAAAGTCACACATGGCACAGTGAAGGGAATATAAGGAAGAATCGTAAGTGTATAATGTATTCTGCTACACTTCCCTCCTTTCCTGTAAGGTGCCAATGAGAAGAAAAGAGGGATAAGGAGGGAGGAAAGACATAGTTAGATCCCATTGCAGCTCTGCCCTGTATCTCATCCATGAGAGCTGGTGCAGGCTTATTTGCAAAGGTGGCCTAGCACTTGGGCAGGAGAAAGAGAACCAATCTTTGGTGCACCACCTCCTCTCTTCTAGTCCCCACCCACAGAAGCAGACCACATTACCAGAAACCTCAAATAACACTTTCATGAGAATATCTTAACTGATTTAGAAAGATAATTAGAAGCAAAAGCTGATGGCATTAAGTAAAACAGATTATGCCATACATTTTCCCTCTAGATATAGATATATCTGGCTCTTTGTCTAAATTCAATCCATTCATTTTGCCCTTTCAGCTTTTTAATGTACAAATATTGTTTATGAGTAATTACTCTAAATGATGTAATTGCTACTATGATATATAATAGTGGTAGGCTAAGAACTCTTTGTTTGAATTCTAACATTTTGAGGGGATTTCAAAACTGAATGACTAGGCAGCCTCATTTCTACTATGGAACTTGCGTGTCCGGCCAGGCATTTATATAGTAGCAGAAATGTCTGCGCATATTCGCTAACTGGAGAATTTTAATGAAAAGATCAAAATTGTTTAACAAAAAAATAACTTTCATAACCTAGGATAATTTTGAATGTATTTCAAGATATAAAGCCATCATCAAATCATCCCCCTGAGGATCTCTGTTGAAGATTTAGTGACATTGGTGAATGGATAGTGGCGAGCAGTGGCTGGATCACATCCCCACATAGCTCATGTCAAGCTACAGAACCACTTCTCCAGGCCTGGGCTCTACCAACCAACATCGGAATGATCTATGTCTGGTTGCTTTCAGAAAATGTAAACTCACAGGCAAACTTCAGACTTACTGAATCAGAATCTCTAAGTGTGGGCCCTAAGAATCTCTGTTCTTTTAAATGCACACCAAAGTTTTTGTGTAAAAATCCAACATAGACAGAGGTTTTGTACACTCTGATTCCAAGTCTGATTCTAAGTATGGGCTATGAAAAATGTGAGGTTTTTATAATACCAGATTAATCACTCTCACTGATAAACACAGCCAAAGAACATCCCCATTATTATTGTTACTGAATTTTTAAAAATTAAGTTTGTTAATGACTTCAACCAGAATGCTACAGTAATAAGACTTTTGTACCTTTTTAAAATGCTACTTGAGGGGCCGGGGACTTAGCTCAGTGGTTCGGTGGCCTGCCTTGCAAGCGCAAGGACCCGAGTTCAATCCCTGGTACCTAAAAAAATAAAAAATAAAATAAATAAAATGCTACTTGAACATAAAACACTTTTTTTTCTTTTTTGCAAGGTTTGGAGATTGAATTTGGGGACTTGTACTGAGCCACATCTCCAGCCCTTTTAATTTATTTACTTATTTTATTTTAGAAACAAGGTCCCAACCAAGTTATATAGGCTGGGCTGGAACCTGCAATCCTCTTGCCTCAGCCTCCTGAATAGCTGGGATTATACATAGGAACACCTGTGTCTGCCAGAAACTTCATTTTTAATTAAGATGTCTACTTTAATACTAAAATAACTGTTTTCTTCTTATTTTGTTAAATACCAATGGCCTACTACACTTGTGTAAACATTATTAAATGAAAGAAAAGCAAGTTGAGACACAATTATTGTGAGGAATGGAGAATTTTAATTGAATTTGGTGCATTTTCCTCCCTGATGAATAGATGACAGTCTTTTAATGGTGTTTTAGGTACATAAACTGCCTACAGTAAAGGTAGCTTAACTGCGTAAATTAGAATTATCCTTTTTTTTTTGTACTTAGCGAGTGCATTTTAATATTTTAAAAGTATGACACAAGTTAATTAAAAGCAGTCACTTCTTCCAATTAGTAGATACAAGTCATTCTAAAAGGCTTTGGCAACCATTGCTCAGTGAAGGAAAACTCTAGAAAGGAAATCAAAGAAGAAAATTTTAGCATCATAAAATTTAAGGGCTAGCAGAACTACAGCTGAAGGATAATGATAGAACATGCATTTAAGGCTTTTATATGTTGGGTCTTGTGGATTTTTCACTGGTTTATGGCAGGGAAGTATTTGTTTTTGTTTTGAGTGGCAAGAAAAATAATGCCATCTCTAAAATGAGTTCAAGAAAAAAAAAAAGACTTTCCTGTATAAATAGTAACCAATATCTTTCCTAACAAAGCTGAAATGTCAATATAGTTCTGATATCTTCATCAAGCATTTATTTCTATTTTGAACTTTCCCCAACTGTTTGCCTTCATGTATATCCTCCAACATTTTCAGCATGTAGGGAAAAGCCCTAGGGTTTGAGCCAACATTTCTTGGTTCACAAACAGATTCTAATGTCAGAGGTTGAGTGTGTGATAGTTGCACACAGAATGGCTCCAGCTGTTTAGCTGCTTGATGATTTTACTTTCTCCATCAATTTGGAATATTATTGTAGTGTCCCTGAAGTAAAGCTCTAGGTGTAACCTGACTCTATTTTCTTCTAGCAACTCAATATTATGGTAATAAAATATTAGTGGAATGACATTGGAACATTCAGTCAGGTGACAAGCTCTGTTTTTACTATGAAAGATGCTGCGAAGCACTTCTGGTTTTGGTACACATCTATGCACGATTATACTTTGGATTTCTCCACCAGTGTCTTGATGCTTGTTTTAAAAATTAATCCTGTACCTTAAAATTGGCCTACCTGGATACTTTGCCTAATTGAACAGTGAAAGATTTCTGTGCCAATTTATTCCTTTTTGTAAAGGCTGCCTGAAGGACTACAGATTCATGTATGCTACTGTGACTAGAGTAAACAGGGCACAATTCCTGCATCATATGTCCTCAATCATTATCTGTCAAACGAATGGATAAAAGTGAAAAGCAGTGGCTTTAGACTAGTGTGGCAAATTTGCACACATGCATGTGCACCAACATACACACACTTTCTTGACCACTGTAGAAGTGAACTAGAATTCTTGAAGATGTGAAAGCTGAGTTCTGAATAGAGGTGAATCAGTTGATATTACATAATTATGGTAGCATTTGGAAATCCCCTGTGACTCTGACTCTGTACTGAAGAACCTCTCCCTGTCCTCCTAGCGAATTACAGACACTGGATCTTTCGAATACAGACAGACTCTCAAAATTTTGAGGACAGAAACTTTGTCTTACATCATTTTTGGAGTTTTCACAGCATTTAATTCAGAATAGTGGATCTAATACATGCTTGAATATTCACTGACCTATACCATATAGGGTTTTTAGAAAACCAAAACTAAAAATAAAATCCAGGATTGTAGCAGCTTAGTGCAGTTTGTAGCAACTGCTATTGCATATGGGTTTTATCAAAGCATTCTTCATCACTTATGTTCTTACTGAAGTCTCCATAGGTTGGGAAGTTAGATAAAAACAAACACATATGCTATCCTCTGATGTAGCAGATACAGCTACCTGGCCATAGCACCAAACGTAATTGGTTTAACCTACTACAAACAAGTGATCAGTTATTTTGGAATTACAGAAGCAGAACCTGATAGTAGGTTACATTGCAATGAATTATGTTGGGCATTTTGTAGTTAATTGTGTTGAATGGTGTTAAAATAATAGGTAAGGGCCAGGGATTTAGCTGAGTGGTTCTGCCGCCTGCCTAGCAAGCACAAGGTACTCAGTTGGATCCCCCGCACCAATAAATAGATAAATAAATAAATAAAATAATGATAGGTAACAGGGCTGAGGATTTAGCTCAGTGGCCCTGCCCCTGTCTCGTAAGCACAAGGTCTTAAGTTTGATCCCCAATACTGAAAAAAAAAATAATAGTAGGTAACATTTATTGGCTCCTTCCTATGTGCCATATAGCATTCCTTCAAACTCCCTATGGAGTAGATACTTTTATCATCCTTATTTTTCAGAGAAGGAAAATGAAGGCAGGTGCAACTGAGGTTAAAATCAAAGAGCTAGTAAAGAAACAGTGCCAGGTTTGGATCCCAGGCAGTTTGGTTCCTGAGCCTTCTCAATCTAATGTAGGAAAAATGCAGTATATTTATGCTGCTATAGCAAATACCTGAGCCTAGGTAACCTATATATAATAGAAGTTTATTTTTCATAGTTCTGAACACTGGAATTCTAAGACCAAATTGTGGGAGTTTCAGTGTCTGATGAGAGGCCAGTCTCCTGCTTCTGTTTCTGAATCCTTCTGAGGGGATGAATGCCATGTCCTCACACGGGAAAGAGGCAGGAGAGCAACACAGATAATCTCTCTTTGAAATCTCTTTTATAAGGTTATTAATCAGTTCATGAAGGCAGAATCCTCATGACTTAATCACTTCCCAAAAGCACTTACCTCTTAATACCATGACAGTAAGGATTAAACTTCAATGTGGATTTTGGATTAGACACATATTCAAACCATAGTAGCTAGTTACTACTCTTTTTCACAAAAGAGAAAAAGTCTACCATCAAATCACAACTTAAAGAAAGTCACCTGCACATCTCCCTACACATTTCAGAGTAATGAAAGAGATAAGGTCCTTGACCTGCCAATACATTGGAGTAACTTAGATAGAAATTATGAAATGGCACTATTTCTGACCCAGGTTTTGGCTCTGAGAAAATGTTGGCTTGATTTGCCACCTCTGTAGACCCCACATTCTCCAAATGACAAGGAAGACCCAAAAAGGAACAACAAGGAATTAAATAGTACATGTCAAAGAAAGTATAGCCAGCCCTCTACATTTTCTACAGTCCTCTACTATGACCAGCAGAGGAAATTTTCCTCTGGCTTTCTGCTTGTCCTGACATCTTATGGCCTACCTCCAGTCTCTCTTAACCACGTTGTTTCTTGAAGCTACATGGAGTAGCCTTAACGAAATGTGGTGCCTCCATTTTGCTATTCACAATTACTGGTATTGAAAAGCACTCTGGAATCAGTAGGCTGTAGACTCATTGAGAAAAAGAGAGAGAGACCTAGATAAAGAAAGACAAAAACAAGGGAAAGCATAATAGAATGACACTGAAAGTCCTTGAGAATTTACTGGCACTAGAAAGCCTTTTAAAAACCAATCTCAAATTCAATATAATTAATTCTCTTAAAGAAGCTTGCAGAGTGTTTCCTGCAGCAGTGGAGGTCACTTCAAATGAAGTAAATAAACCACAGCTAATGTGCTGACATTTTAAAGAGAAAAGACATTTGCTAAAAATGCTCATGCAATTTCCATTACTTACTACAAGTCATTAGAAACAAGAAATGTGTTCATCGATCTAAAGGGGCTCACATACTATTCTCTTTATTCAAACTGATTCAGCCAGAAGGAAATTCAAGACTTTACCCTGAGGCAGACAGGCAGGCAGGCAGAAAGACAGAAAGAAGCTCTTTAGTTGAGAAGCTATTGTTTCTCAACCCTCATCCAAAAGGAATAACTGAGTTTCTATTACAGCAAATCTATTGAGTTCTAGAGTCTTATAACTGGGTCTGGCAATCTGGATTAGACATTCAGAGTCTCAGTCCCCATCCAAGACCTAGACAAATGGGAATCTGCATTTAACAAAATGTTCTGGGATTCATAGGGACGTTAGTGTTTGAGAATTAACTAATTTGGATCAACATGGATTATTATTCAAACATTCACTAGAAAACAGAGCTGTTTAAGAAAAGGAGAAAGTGCTATTGTATCTGATAAAAGCACCTTACTCCAAAGATATATTAGTGTGAAGAAACTTGCTCCTATCTACTAATCCAAACTTCAAGTAAAAATTTAATGTGCTCCATGGTCACGTGGTCCAATAATTACACACAAAAGCAAATCTAAATTTGTTAAGTGATATCTAAAATGCAAAGGAGAGGCAGACTTCAAAGGACCAACATTAACCTAAGTATTACACAGAAATATTTTGAAAGTATTTTCTTATGGCTAATGTTGCCAGTCATACAGAACTTGCCAAAGTGAAACAAAACTCTAAGGACTAAGACAAATTTGGTCTTGGAGGTGCAGAGTTTAGGAAAAACCATCTAGAGCAAGCACGGAGCTTTAGCCAGCTAAGGAGAAGATGCCATCAGGGAAGACTAATGCAAAACATCTGGGTCAGATTTGGCAGCCACTGGGCAAAACCATTTGGGGAGTAAGGCTATGTGAAAATGTTCACACCGACAGTGTAATTTCAAGAAGTTTCCTTTGAGTGTTTTTTGTTTGTTTGATAACAAGTGGAGAAATTTCATTTCTCTATTGCAATACTTTGATTTAAATGTCCTGTAAGAGGGAAATTTGTTTCCCACTTTTCCTTGTATGCTGTGAAGTCTTAATTACTTATTCCGAAGCTTTATCTGGAATTGGCATGAAGAAACATCCCATGGGACGAAGTTGTGCAGGCACTGGCAGAGGTTGGCAGAAATAAAAGGCTAAAAATATACACATATCCCTAAGTCATCAAATGACCAGAGAGGCTTACCAGTGAGGAAATACCCACAAGAGACCAGTTTTGCCTCTGGCAAACTCAGCCCAAATCACTCTGTAGTAAATTCATTAAAAGTTGAAGTATTTAGTTCTTCTGAGTTTAAATAGTTTATGGGAGAAAAACGTGTGTGCTTTAAACCCAAAGACAAAAGTTTTTTTTAACTTCCATGAAGCAAATTCAGGTCTAGTTCTTTGGAAAACTTTGACCACCTTTATGGAAAATTCCTGATTATAGTGACTTTGCTAGTCTTACAAGTCATCTTAGAACAAGAGTTTAAATAGAGTGGACTATAAGAGTTCATTGTTCTTTTTTATGCTCAATATAATATCTTGCTTTGCCGGCTGGCCGGAGATGGAGTTGAGAAAAACAAACTTGATTTCATTGCTGCAAAACACACAATCAAAGACCACTACAGAGCAGTTCCTCCAAACCTATGTGGCCTCTGTAGTGCAAGGGTAGTTGCCATGACTGCATTCATCAGTGGCAGTACCTTTTGTATTTGAAGAACAAAGAGGTGATAGTGCTACCATGCTTTCAAAACTATGAGAAAGGTTCACAAATCATTTTAAAGTCACTTTCACAGCAATGAGCACTTTCACATTTGTCTGAGCATTTGGAGGCTGATATTTGCATAGTCAGTTAACACTTCACAAGGTGATATATAGGTAGCCTCCAAAATGGTCCCTGCCCCCCATATTAGGTAATCTTTTCCCTTGGAGGGGTGGCTGGACCTAGCAGTGTTTTGCTTCGTGTGTATAGGATGAGGCACAAGTAATGGTGTATGACCTGGAACCTGGTCATGTTACATCTCTCACATATTCTTCGTCGTCGCTGTCGTCATCATCATCTGCTGCTGCTGCTGCTGCTGCTCTTGGGCAAGCCCACTGCCATATGTTAGCATGCCTGTGGAAAGAGGCCCACATGACAAATAACTGAGGCCTCTGGCCAACAGCTGCCTGAGTAAGCTTGGAAGGCGATGTTCTAGTCTCATGAAGATGAGATAGCTGTAGTCTGCAAGAGCCAGAACTATCCAGCCAAACTGTTTTCTGATTCTCCATCCACAGAAACTTTGAGATAACAAATGCTCATTATTTTAAGATGCTAATTTTGGGATGATTTGCTACACACCAATGGATAACGAACACACAAGAGTATTATGCTTCTTCTAGATTTATTCCATCATTTACTCAGCAGCAGAAGTTAATCATCTACTCAACATAGGCAGCATATATAAGGTACTGCCAGTTTCTAGGCCTTATATATGTAACACGGAGGGGAAATTTTTTTAGTCAGTGTCTGTTAATGTTACAGGACGGTGGGATTTGTTTGAGGGAGTTGGTACATGTGTTTAACATACCTTGTGTTCGACCCCATTAGCCCCGTCTACCTTTCCTCTCACTTCTCACTGGTCCCCTTCCTTGTCCGCTTAGAGATTTGTGACTGTGTCAATCCCCTTGCTAGAGGTTAGTAGAAATAAGTCTGTCACTTATAGTTAGGAATACAGATTTGCTATTCATATATTAGTGGCCCAACAAATATTTGTAGGTTGAATACTTCTCTATGACACGTGATCTCTTTTCTTTAAAACTGGAGATGACAGCACAAGCCCCAATGCCCTATTCTATCACACCCCCATCTAGCCACTAGATCTTTCTAATTCCCCTAAGTATCATTCATGTTCTTTATGTCACCCTTTCCTTTCTTTCTTGGAGAGTTTTTTTTTTTTCATTTCATCATCTCTTTTAGGTATTTCCTTCCTATCTTGGTACCACTGCCTTCCCCCTCACCACCTCTGCTCTACCCTGCCAACAAAGTAATTTCTAAATATGCAAATTTTATCTTGTTTTCATCCAACTTAGTATTGTTCAGTGGCTCTTACATTATTAGTATGGATTTGTGATAGATCCTGCGTAGATGTCTCCCTTCATCCCCCTATTTTCCCTGATACCCTTTATATTACAGGCATACTGGATAGTTTATATTTTCCTGAATATGCTTTCTGGATGCAAGCTGCCCCCCAGGGAGCTGCCATTATCTCCCACTGCTCCAAGGCAGGCTCTGTTCCCGCAGTGGGCAAAGTCTGCCCGGATCCAAGGACACTGAGTGGGTGAATGAGTTTAATTCGAGGTTTCAGCATTGGAAACCCACTTTTTGGCAGGTATAAGCCACAGTCTCCACTATCAGCTGCATCAGGGATCAAAGTAATATTTTGGTTTCCAACTCTCAACTTTCTTGTCATAGGTCATGAGCGATTCGGATCTCAAGTGGGGAAGGACTGTCTACCAAGCCCTTTCAAACACTGCAACTCCAAATTCACATGCTTCTGGCCTCTCTGAGAGGCTTGCTCTGGTCCTTGTTGTAGGTCACTGAATGCATTAGAACTTTTCCTGTTGATCCCACCCCCTCCCATCCCACTTGAAAGTAGGGCCCTAACTCTACCATTATGTAGTCCAGAATCTAACACACAATCTGGTTGTCTTAGTCTTTTCAGGCTACTATAACAAAATACCATAGACTAGGTGACTTATAAACAGGCATTTATTTCTCACAATTCTAAAGCACAGGAAATCCAAGATCAAAGTGCCTGGTAAGGGCTGTTCCCTGGCTCATAGATGACATCTCTCTGTGCCCTCACAGAGGAGAAAGTGTGAGGGATTCCCTGGGGTTTCTTTTATAAAGGCGTAATCTCAACCTTGGGATTTAGGATTTTAACATCTGACTTTTGAAGGCCTTAGCATTCAGACCATAGCAATGGTACCTGTAGGTGTTCAATGGATGTTAGTTTAATGAACAAGGCCTTGGTAGCAGGACATGCTCTTACCAACCTTTTTGAAATAGAGATCATTTTCAGATGAGTCAGGCAACACAAAGATTTTCCTAGAAACAATGTCTCATAACTTTGAACTGTGCTGATTTAATGTGTTGTTTTGTCTTTTCTATTATACATTAAGAATAGCAACTATGCTTTTTTTAAAAGTAAAACTCAGCTATTTCACACAAATTAGTTCATTACTGATGTCTTGGGGGCCATTTTATAGCTTGTTAGCAGTTCTATTAAAAAATAAAGATACTCAAGATACATCATGTAAAGGTACAAATTCCCAATGATGAATGTAACTGCATAGTATACCTAAAATGTACCAATGAACCTAGTGAAAGAAAAAAAATAAAGGTACTAAATAAATGTTTGTTGAACAATTTAATTACAATAAATTATTTTAAAGTGGTGGTGATAAAGTCTCTTCTCCAAAAATTTAAAGTCATCATTGTTTGTTGACAAGAATATGTGTCAATACCAAATGGTCTGAGTAAGGCTTTATTCAAGCAGACTAATATTGGTTCATATGCTTCTGTAGATGAAATCTTAAATTATATGAACTACTAAACATAGACTGACCTATTGTGCTTTGGATATTTAAATTAATGTAAATATATGTATTCCATGGAAAGTCACTTCTCCAATTATTATCATAAATAGGGAGCTGATAATACATTGGTCAGGGTAACCTGTAAAGTGGGCTCCCCTTTTTAGCCTGCCTGTTTGATTTATTTGTGCCATTTGTTGTTCTTGGGTAAAGTAGAAGTTTCATTTTAAAATAAGTTTGGAGAATGAGAAATTATGAAGTATATGTTACAATGCCCAAAGAATTGACACCAATAAATTGTGTGCTGTTAAACATCAATTTTGGTGATGAACTCTCTTAGACGTCGTGTGTTCAAGCCTTGACTTTTCCAATTACTGACTCTGTTGTCTTGGACAAGTTATGCTTTAACTTTTTTTTTGTTCTACTTTTCTCATTTGTAAAAGTGAGAATAATAATCATACCTATTTCATAAAACTCGGAGGATTAAATGAGCTGAGACATATTGAATCCTGAGAATAGTGCCTGGGCTGTAATGAAAGCTCAAAATTATCAGCTATATCTAGAAAGCATTCATTTTCAAGCAAGGAGAAGCTTGACCAGATAAGATTAAAACAAAGACTTGTCTAAGTAAGCTGGTGGGAGTTGCAGTGATTTTTATCTTTCTCTGATTTGTCACTATGTCCAGACTACTTTCTTTTAGTTCCAGTTGAGCAGGAAAAGTTGTTTCATCCTTGGCAGGTCTTCCAAATTCAGTAGACTGTGACCGGATGATTTAGAAAGTTAATGGACAATTCCTGGCTCATGTACAAATGTACCAATCCTCATTATTGTTATTCCTGAGCCTTTGATATAAAGAACAAGTGGACACTGTAGTAATATTCTCCTTTAGAATGTACAAGGAGTCTTTTATTTACATTTGATCACAGTGAGACCAATATGAATCTTTTGAGGAAGACAGAAATAGTTCTGCATACCTTTAAAATCCTGTGACTAGAAAGCATGAAATGAAACTGAAATGAAGACATGTCCTTTTCATTTTTCTTCTCTTTCCTTTTTTCTTTCTTTCCTTTCTCCCTTCCTCCCTTCCCTCTCTGCTCCCCTCCTCTTTCTCTCTTCTCTTCTCCTCTCCTCTCCCCTTTCTCTCTTTCTCTTTAATTTTTGGTGTAGTACTAAGGATTGAGCCCAGACCATTCACACTGAGCTACACTCCACCTTTTTACTTTGAGACAGTGTCTCAATAAGCCCATAAATTGCACAGTCTGGGCTCAAACTTTTGATTCTCCTTCCTGGGTCTCCCAGAGTGCTGGGACTACAGATGTTCTCTACCACATATGGCTAAGACATGTCCTTTTATAATTGGACTTGTTACCAGATGGTGATCCTGGGAAGCTTCTTTCCAGGTCTTTGGTATCTTGAACAAAGAATTAAAAAGACATGGAAAAGGCAGGGAAGGTGTAAATTTGTTGAAGGTGGGGAAAAAAGGACACCCAATAGGGCAAGAGAAGACCAGTGAAGAAGGTTCACAGCAGCCCAAGGATAAAGGGAAGGGGGCCTTTATTATCCAAAATACCTGGATTGGTCCCTGCTCCTGTAAGTATGACAATGGAACAATTATCCTATCAAGAACTCACTTGGGCCGGGGGTGGTGGTGCACTCCTGTAATCCCAGCACTCGGGAGGCTGAGGCAGGAGGATTGCCGTGAGTTTGAGACCAGCCTGGGCTACATAGTGAGTTCCAGGTCAGTCTCAACTACATAGTGAGACCCTGTCTCAAAAAAACAACAACAACAACAACAACAAAAAAGAACTCACTTGGCCATGCCAGATCTATATTGACCTATTGAAAATCTCCCTGCTTGCCTTCCTACCTCCTGACCAAAGCTCTGCAGTCAGCCATGCTTTACATCCAGCAGAGAGCCTTCTAGAGGGGTCACCATAGAGTGCGGCACTGTTACTCTCAGGAGAATATTCGGACTGCCTGAATTCCATCGGTAAGTGTGTGCAGATCCCAATGAGCTGTAGTGTAGACCAGAGTGGCAAGGCTTTGGGCTGATCCAGCCAGGGCCCTGCCCTGAATCCAGTGACTTGGGCACACTGGCCCAAACCAAAGGCCTGCCCAGAAAAAAGCTGCCCAGGCACACAAGCAACAGCCAGAGGCCAGCCCAACTACCATTGGTAAGTATATGGAGACCCTATCCAGAAGCCTGCTCAGGCATCAGGGACTGGGGTGCAGAGGCCCTCTCAGACAACAGCTACATAGCAGGGCAGGCCCTAGCCAGAGACATACCTAGATAACCATCCCAAGTGTTCACAGGCCCCAGCCAGAAGCTCACCCAGACAACAGGCCAGCTCAGGGATCCAGAAGGCAACCATTCTGAACCCAGGAATTGGTGCACTAGTGAGCAGCAGAGAAGAGGCCACTTGGTGGCTTGCTGAGAATTAAAGACCACTGGGTGAGCAAAAAGTTGCCTCAACAAAGGCACAGCAGGCTGCATCTGTTGAAATGAGAAGAAACAAACAAGTCTTAAATTCAGACTCCCAGATCACCTAAGGCAACCCCTAAGTGAAAGGAGATGGAACAATCATTATCTGCAGACAACATGATACTCTATATAGAAGACCCCAAGAACTCCACCAAAAGTCTTCTAGACTTAATAACCAAATTCAGTAAAGTAGCTGGATACAAGGTCAACACACAAAAATCAATAGCTTTTCTGTACATGAACAGATTCACTGACAGAGAAATTAGGGAAACAATTCCTTTCACAATAGCATCCCCCCAAAATGAAATATCTAGGAATCAATCTAATGAAGGAAACAAAACACCTCTATACTGAAAATTACAACACTCTGAAAAAAAGAGATTGAAGAGGATTTAAGAAAACGGAAAGACATCCCTTGCTCCTTGGTAGGAAGAACCAACACAGTGAAAATGGCCATACTTCCAAAAGTGCTATACAGACTCAATGCAATACCGATTGAAATTCCAAAAGTATATTTCACAGAACTAGAGAAAAAAAACCAGAAATTCATTTGGAACCAGAAGAGACCTAGAATAGCAAAAGCCATCCTAGGCAAGAAGACATGAAGGGGGGTGTATCACAATCCCCAACTTGAAACTATACTACAAAGCCACTGTGATAAAAAACAACATGGTACTGGCAAAGAAACAGATCTGAGGATCAGTGGAATAGATTAGAAGATACAGAAACAGGTCCAGACATAATCAGCTACCTCATCTTTGACAAAGGAGCCAATCATCATCCATGGGGGAAAGATAGCCTCTTCAATAAATTGTGTTGGAAAGAGATTAAAAATTAAAATTAGACCTCTATCTTTCACCATGTACTAAACTAAAATTAAAGTGGATTAAAGATCTAAATATTAAAACAGAAACACTAAACTTGCTGGAAGATAAATTAGGCAGAACTCTTGAAGATATTGGCATAGGAAAAGACTTCATGAACAAATCCTCAATAGCACAGGAACTAGCACAAAAAATCAACAACTGGGAACTCATCTTACTAAAAAGCTTCTGTACTGCAAGAGAAAGCACCAACAGAGCGAAGAGACAACCTACAATGTGGCAAAAAAATTTTACCAGCTGCTCCTCAGACAAAGGTCTACTATCTAGAATATATAAAGAACTCAAAAAAAAAATCAGACCCCCCCACCAAAAAGACACCTTTCAAAACTGGGCAACTGAAATGAACAGACATTTCTCAGACAAAGAAGTAAAAGCAGTAAATAATCATAAGAAATATGTTCAACATCACTGGTCATTGGAGAGATGCAGATGAAAACAACACTGAGATTCTACCTCACCCCACAAAGAATGGCTGCTATCAAGAAATCAACCAATAACAAATGCTGGCAGGGCTGTGGGGAGAAAGGAACCCTGCTCTATTGTTGGTGGGAGTGCAGATTGGTGCAATCGCTGTGGAAATCAATATGGAGATACCTCGAAGAGCTGGGACTGGAGATTCCATTTGACCCAGCCATCCCTCTGCTGGGTATCCTTCCAAAAGAATTAAAAGAATCATACCACAGTGATATATGTGCACTCATGCTTATAGCGGCACAGTTTGTAATAGTGAAAACTCGGAAACAGCCCAATCACCCATCAACTGGAGACTGGATAAAGAAGATGTGGTTTTTCTATAAAATGGAATACTACTCAGATGTAAAGAATGAGCAACTAGAGTCATTTATATGTAAATATTACACTTGGAAATACAGAATAGTTTCTCTAGTGTGAAAAACTAAAAGTGTAAATAAATAAGGTTCAAATTGTATAATTGATAATATGAAATAGGAAGAAAAGGGCTAAAGTATTAGGGGAAGTGAGAAGGGTAGATGAAAGGAAAGCAGGGAAAAGAAAAAAATATGAGAAAAGGAAAAAAATAGAAATAAAGTCTTTATAAATAGAGAAGTGTGGAGGGGGTGGAGGGAAGTCAGGGGTATGGGGAAAAAATGAGAACCAGACCTATCATGTAAAGATACAAGATCCCAATGATGAATGTAACTGTACTGTATACCTAAAATGTACAGTGAACTCAATGAGAAAAAAAAAAGATTGTTCTCAATTAAGACACAAATATCCCCTACAGAGAGGTCAACTTGGGGAAGCAATTATCAACTCTTAACACCTTGTTTTAATCTTGTCTCCCTCTGCTATTAGGTGAGTTTGAGTCCGTGACCACCCCAAGTGGAGTAAGACCCTGGGACAGCGTATGAGCTGGTCACTGGGTGGGCAGAGTGAATAGGCCTGAGGGCAGGAGAGGAAGAAAAATGCTAAGAAGCTGGGAGACTGAAGGTGGTGCTGGTGGTGATGGGGAAAATTGTGGGCAGATATGTTCCAAGGGATCCCAGAAAGAAGCAGTCCTCTAGCTAAACATTCTCTGATGCCCCATCACATCCCTGCTTCCTCTAGGCTACTTGTGTAGCAGTGTCATGTAATAGTTCCACATGGAGGAGAAGGAACTTCTTGAAAACTCTCCTGGGGACTCTGCCCTCCATCAATTTATACACACCTGAAATTTAGCCAAGCTCTTTAAGAACTGTGCTCAGGACAATTCTCATTTGCATCAAATGCCCAAAGTGAATTTTTAGCCCATTCTTCTAGTTTGGGTGCTCTTAGAAATAGAAATTGAAATACTATGGGGGATCTCAGTCCTGCACTGACTTCCCTTCAATTCTTTTAAACATAAAAAAATAAACATTTACTTCTATCTTCTTTAATCCCCAGTTATTTTGGATTTCTATAATTTATAGCTGGACTGGATCCTTACTGATTTAGAATCTTCCAAAAAGTGGGGAGATTTTGATAATTAATCCCATAGCAAACACTTGCAGGTGAGCCAGGGAGGTTAAAGCATTTCCAAGTGGGCAGGAGTGAAGTCAACAAAGGCTGAGAAAATGTAATGAGCCAAAAAAGAAAGAAAGAAAAGAAAAGAAAAAGAAGATTGGTGACAAAGCTAGGATGCTTTCTATACCCTGCTTTTATTGCCCATGGTGCCTAAAAATCATCTGCCCTAAAGGTAGAGAGGTCAGAAAAGAGAAGATGTGAAGTTAGGATTGGTAAGAGTTTGTGACTAATTAGACACCAGGTGTGAAGAGAAGCAGGAAGAAGGAAAGATAATTCCAGGCCTCTGACTCCCAAACCTCAAAGGATGATGCTCCCATTTTGAGAGAGGGTATTCACGGGGTAAGGGATTTGGAGATGCAACTCTTGTTGTGATGGTGATGGCGGTACTGGGGATTGCACTCAGGGCCTCCCATTGAGCTACAGTCCCAGTGCTTTTGATTTTTTTAAATTTTTGAAACAGAGTCTTGCTAAGTCACTAAGTTGTCCAGGTGTGCACCACTGTGCCCAGCTGGAGAGGCAATTTTTAAACCTGTCGGAGTTAAAGTGCTCAAAGGGGAGCCAAGTGGAGACTTTCATTAAGCTGTTGGGTCTAGACAAAAAAAAGAGAACAGGGCTAAAAATATAAATCTGGGTCAATCAGTCTGTAGATGGACTCTGGTGGTAAGGATATGATTGAAGTTGCCAAGGAAAGTGTGGGATAAGAAGACAACAGTTGGCTGATTACCAGCATCTGACAAACAAACAAGCAGCCCATGTAGAAGATTGAGAAGTGGCAAGAGAAGCAGGCAGAACACACATTGAGGGAGAAGTTCCAGCATCCAAAGAAAGGGAAGTGCCGTCAGCAATGTGAAATGTCACAGAAATGTCTAGCAAATACTGATGTCCCCACCTGTATTCCCTCAGCCCTTACCAATGTATATAGACCAACTTCCAACTGCTTGATACATCTCTTTGATTCTAGACTTCCACTGGCTTCCAGAGCCTACTCTGGCCAACGGAATGACAAGGGGGATGTACTAGGGAATCCCCCACTCCCAGCAATCCTCAACCAGTGATTAGGAAAAGTTGGTGTATGACTGCTCCAGCTCCCTTAGCCTCTGGGTGACATAACTCTGAGACGCATATTCTATACCATTTCCCAGAGTCCCCCAGCAGTAGAAATCTACACTCGCCCATGGTGGTAATATGCTTGATAAGGCAAAACTTCCTTCCCTTGCCGTCTCACTTATTTACTTCCTTATCAGTGGTGTGTTTCCTGGCATCACCTCCCAAATAAGCTTCTTACATTTAAATCCTTGTCTCAGGTTCTGCTTTTTGGGGAAGTCACATCTAGAAAGATAAGGCCTGAGAAATATCCACAGGGTCTGACAGTTCCACTGGTGCTCTGTATAAGTTGACACAGAATAAAGGGAAGAAAGCCACATTTCAGGAAAATAGAAAATGAATAGAAGAGGAATGATGGAGAGGCAAAGTTATGGACAGAAGCGATACACAGTGGTGACATCATGTTTTAGTTCAATAGGACCTGATCAACAGTACTCTCAAAGTTTTGGAAGACTCAACTTTATCCCAGCATGTCATGCTTTGGAGGGAAGTAGTGTTTATTTCCTCTGGTGGACGTTAATGGGCCAAGTCTTTCACCCTAAACCAGGCAGGTGACCTACCTGTGAGCACAGGGCACATCACTGGTCACCAAAGCCAAGTGATATACCAAGAAGACTGGTCATTTCAGCACCGCAGTGCTTTGTGGACTCTCCCAAGCTTTCTTTCTGTCCCTTAAATTTTTGCATCACATTTGCCTTTGCTGAATATTGCTAGAAGCCGTTTCTGTAGCCAAGAATCATGATTGAAGAGGGCTACAGCTAAAGATTTAAAGATAATACAGTGATCTTTTCTGTTCAAAACTGTTTTCTGATCATAAAATTAACCTGTACTCAGTGTAGAAAATTGAGAAAGTACTGCATAGAAAACTATTCAGAAGCAGAAGTAAAAGAAAAACCTAACAATCCCATCACTGAATGGCAAACATTTTTAGTTCAGCTGAGTTACTATGTATGCAATTTATAGAATTTGAACTTACACTTATTTTTTTAGTGAACATTATATCATACATTTATTTTAATAACTTATCAAATATAATTTTAATGATTCATAATATTCAGTCTTATTATATTATACTTTTCTAAAAATCCCACCATCTTTTCATATGCCAGCTCTCTCAAAATTCTATCATAAATAATATTATCCTGAACATCTCTGATTGTAAATCTTGGTCCAACAGTTCTGATTCTGTCCGTGGGCTTGATTTCCAGAAGTTTAATTATTATTTCAAAAGGAATGCACATTTTAAAAGCTTTAGAGTTAGCTATCATCAGAACCATCTCTAAATAAGAATGTGCCAATTTCCACTACTTCTTCCAATGGGATTTAAAAAATGGTAAATGTGAGAAAGCCAAATTATCTTATTGCTAAGTCTAATTTCTTTGATGAACATTTGTTCTGTTTCTTTCCAAGTGGTCTACTTTGTGTTAGCATTTTTCTTGGGGATTTACACAAACTCTTCATATATTAAAGGCAGTAATCCCACATTACATTTGTTCAAAGTCTTTTTCTCAGTTTGCCTTTTTAATTAGATTATGTTGCTATTAGATATTCAAAAGTTTTGAATTTTTGTACCATTAAGACTAGCAAACATTGTCCTTGTGAAGAGATCTTTAAGAAATTTGTCATTGTTTTGAGATTTGTGAAATCTTTCCTGACCCCAATATTTGATAAATATTCACTTTGAACAGTGTTTTTGTCTCAAACCCTCTGTTCAGTATATTGTCACTAATGCTTTTACCTACCTCTGGTATGTCTTTATTTGCCTTTTAAATTTTCAGTGTTATTTTGTTCTAGGTAGAATTTTATGAGCAACATACATCACATTTTGTTTGTTCTTAGCTCATCTCTGCGCTTTGTTTTATTGTGAACATCTGGTTACTTTGTTTTATTTTGTTTTGTTTTTGTTGTTTGAGACAGGGTCTCACTATGTAGTTGAGACTGACCTGGAACTCACTATGTAGCCCAGGCTCTTCTCAAACTCACAGTGATCCTCCTGCCTCAGCCTCCCGAATGCTGAGATTACAGGTGTGGGGCACCATGCCCAGCTTTCATCTCTGCTTTCTATTACCGAGTGTAAAACATTTATGATTATCATAAGAATTGATGAATATACCACTATTTCTGATATTGTTTTTTGTACTTTCTTTTAGATTTACTTGATATTTTCTACAATTTCTCACCTGTGTCATTTATACTGTTGTTTCATTTATCGGTTTTGTTTTTGATTGTCTTTCTTTTCTCCAGTGGTAATGTGAAAAGTGGTTCTTAATTCTGATTAAGAATTACCTTTATCTTAAAATTTTTATTTTACTTATTTTTATTGTGAACATCTGGTTACTTTGTTTTATTTTGTTTTGTTTTTGTTGTTTGAGACAGGGTCTCACTATGTAGTTGAGACTGACCTGGAACTCACTATGTAGCCCAGGCTGGTCTCGAACTCACAGTGATCCTCCTGCCTCAGCCTCCTGAGTGCTGGGATTACAGGCATGCACCACCACACCCGGCAACATCTAGTTACTTTTAAATTTATTAAAATGTATCACTAAATCTATACTTCTGTTGTCGTTAAAAAGTAAAAATATAATATTTGTTATGTTATCCATCTAATAATTAGAGGTTTTATTTTTGTGAGGTGTTGTTTTGTTGTTGTTGTACTGAGGATGAACTCAAAGACTTTGCTACATCCCATCATTTTTTTTAACTAGAGTCTTGCTAAGTCACTAAATTGCCCAGGCTGGGCTCAAACTTGCCAATTTTCCTGCCTCAACCTTCCACAGTGCTGGGAATACAAACTTGTGCCATCATGCCCAAATTTTTGTTTTTATTCCCCACAAATTCCTGTCTTTAATAATGTAATCTAGGGTCACAAAATTCAGTTGATTAATATGTTCTTTATTATATAGAAACCCTTTTTCAAGATTTGGCATTCAATTGAGTAACCATATTCACAATTATATTCATTTAACTAATTTGGTTTGTTTTGTTTTGACACAGGGTCTCACTATGTAGTTCAGACTGGCCTTGACTCACCATGTAGTCCAGGCTGGTCTCAAACTCTCAGTAATCCTCCTGCCTCAGCCTCCAGAGTGCTGGGATTACAGGCATGCATCATCACAACCAGCTTCATTTAGATAAATATTTAATTGGCTTCCAAGTTTGCTGCCCAGCTTTTTATGAGATATATGAAAAGCACCTGGAAAGTTTTTAACAAATTCATATTCTCTGGCTTATATGTCTGATTTAGATGTTCTAATCCAGGGGTCTAAACAGCCCTCTGGCCTCAGCCCTCTGGCACTCTGAGAACTATAGACAGAGAGTGGCTAATAGGGAGTGGCAGGAGAGAAGATGGCAGGGAGAAAAAAAGGTTTTAGGAATGGTTTCCTGGGAATAGGGAGCATTTGTGGTTTTCCATTCAGTCTAATTGGAGCCCCACTTGATGCCCCCACCCTGTCCACCTTCCCAATCCCCAGTTGAGAACTGCTGAGATAACTGAAGGAGACCGAGGCTCGGAAACGAGCCTCAAATCTGTGTTTGCCATTTTCTTGGTCAATATATATGCAGACACGAATTAAGAGAGTACTGGGGCTGCCACAGCACAACGCCATGAGCTGGGTGGCATAAACAACAGAAATTAATTTTCTTACAGTTCTGGAGGTGAGAGATCCAAGAGCAAGGTGTCAGCAGGATTGGTTTCCTCTGAGGCCTCCTTTCTTGACTTGCAGATGGCTGCCTTCTCCCTGTCTCTTTGCATGGTTGATCCTCTGTGCTTACACACTGCTGGTGTTCCTTCTTCCAGGGGCATTGAACTAAAGCCTACCATAATGGCCTCTCTTTGCTTTAATCACCTCTATAAAGACCCCATGTCTAATACGAATATATTCTAGGGTACAGGGGTAGTGTTAGGATTTCAACATAAGAATTTCAGTTAACACAATTAAGTTCATAAACAGAGAGAGGGCACGAGTGTGTGAACCCCGACAGTCTTTGAAACAGCATGATGGTGGGGCTGTGAGTGTTGGAGGAGGAAGGTGACTCTTGCTAGGGGCACTCAGAGCTTTGGGGGCCTCTCTTCCCTCCCACTCTTGGAGAGTCAGAGGCCCAAACTTGCCCTTACATTACCAATATCTGATCACTACTTGGGTCTGGAAAGTTTTACTGTAGTGCTGTTTGAAGATAGTAAAGGCATGAATCAACTTATAGGCTAGAGTAAGCAGCTAGTGAAAGTTCCGAAACTGCTTTCTTAATCAGATAATCAAACTGTGAGAAATGAAACAGATTAGGCAAGCACAAATGAAAGTACCATAATCCTGGAGATCCTGATTAGAGTAACTAAAACCCTTTGGTTCCTATATTTTTCACCAAGTACCTATGATGGGCCGTCAATCTCATGCTTAGGCAAAGAGGAGGAAGTAGATATGATGAAAATCATAATCGCAATAAGAGTTGAAGGAAAAAATGCATGCATTGTTTTAACTTTACGCAAAGCAACAGTGAAAAATATATGAATGCTGATGATTCTCAGACTAAAAAGGAAACAGGAGCAGAAAGCTTGTTACAAGTCAATTATCATCTTAGTAAAAAGAGAAGTTGAATGTGTTCAAGTAGTGAATTCTGAATTTAAAATGTAAGTTTGTGTGCTTGCTTACATTAAAATGTAATAAAAATCCTCATGATCACAGTTGGTTTACTGTTCAGTGTTGGACTCAAAGTTGACTTATAATAAATGGGAACTGGAAGATCTTTTGCATTTAAAGGGGGAACCTGTCTAATCTCAATATTCTATTTTTGAGAACATGTGAAGAACAGAACAGCTTTTTCTTTGCAAACATTAACTTGCTACATCTTACAAATTATTCCCCTTGGACACTTGTATCAGGATGGTACCATCTCAGTTTTCCAGACTTGGAACAGCTCATTTCTTTCTCTGAGGCTGCATAAAAGCATCAGCAACTCAAGCTAATACTAAATTAGGAAATTGAGTGCTTCTCATCCAATGCAGCTAAACCAGATGGGCTGCTTTAGCAATTTTCAGGCTGTTTCCATCTATTTTTCAACCCAAATTTAATAGATATGTGCATTGCCTGCCTTTTTCTTTTGTTAGCCTCAGGAGGGAGAAATGGAACACATTTTTAATACTCTCCTTTTGCAAGTATAAAATAGTACTCTACATTTCAGCTCATGAAAAAATAAGTTAAACTCCACCATCCACTTTGAGGTTTTAACATATTTCTTCTCAGTATTTTCCATGCATTTTATCATGA
>NW_022900951.1:15146211-15164279 GCF_012274545.1 Fukomys damarensis | reverse complement strand
TACACACACACACACACACACACACACACAAAATTTATCCTGAATGACCTGTTTAAGATGATATCCATTCCACTTAAAACTCTTTCTAAGCATCATTTTTCTACTAAATATTTCTTTGCATGTTTCCAAGGGAAGTAGAGATCAATACAAGATGGGATCCAAGCCGCCACCCAAGAGAGTAGCTCAAAAACCAGCCAAGAGCAGGTGACAACAGAGCCAGACGAGATCCAAAGATGCTATTGATGAGCTGTGGGGTGGAATGTTGAGAGAAGAGAGTTTTTGTCCTAAGAAATTAAATGTATAAGCAAGGAGTGGGCAAAATGTGCCATAAAATCTAAACCCTGAATCCCAGGTCTTGTAGTTTGTGGGTGCTCCTGAGAGATCACTATAATATGAATACCTGTGTCACGTGTTCTCTAAGTCCTGCTCACACAGAACTTTCAGTCCCTTGTGATGTCTTTTTTGAGTGTCTGGGGAAAGGCAAGAGATACCTTATCCATTGTAGCCATCAGTCTGGGCCACATCATTTCATTGACATCTGCATCTGAGTTTTGTCACAGCCTGTTGAACCCTCTTGGAAAAGGATCTCTGCCTCACCCAGCCCCATAAAGGGACAAATTCCAGGAGATTCAGTCTGGCCACCCATGACCCCAAATCTTCACATTCTTAAATTACCCAGCTGCCTCTTTATATGCTGGGTTCCTTTCTGCATTATGTTCCTTAGGAAGAAAAGTTCCCATAGCAATGTTGCTTGGATCCTGAGGTGTACAGAAATTAGACAGGTGGCTCTCTGCCCTCATACACAGCCCTGCCACTATATGACTTTTTTACAGTGTCACAGCATGCTGTACTGTTCCTCTTGGAATCTCAAGATGTGTTGTTGAATATACCTTATCACACCAGATCTGTGCTTTTCTGGAATTGATTCTCACTCCCTGTGAACCAGCTTGTGTTGGCATCTTTTTATTCCCTACCAAATTTACCTGATATAACTCTGTAGACCTAAACTCCAGCTGCGTGCTTGAGGCCATGCTCTTTCTGCTTCTATGCCCATGTATATCAGTTAATTCAAATCTCCACTCAATGAATAGCAATAGCCAACCTATTCGAGTCAGTGCTGGCCTAACTGCACCTCTGCTATATTGATTGTGCCATTTCCCTTGTAAGGATATTATTCTAAATATTATTGGAATAAACATCATTTTGCATAAATCTCTGGCAATTATCCACATTTCTGATAATACTTTTAAGAAGAGTCCTGAAAGCGGAATTGCACAGTCAAAAGGTGTAAACACTTAAAAGGGTCTTGATATATACTATACATTGCTTTTCACAAGGGTGGTTCCAACTTGTTACCCCCACCTGTCATGAGAGATGGTAGCTAAGGCACATTTTAAAAATATTTTTGTGTTTGTGAGGGTATGATTGGGTGGTGGCCACACTGATTATTGTACTTGTAGCCAGAAAGCCTTGATTTAAACTGTGGCTTTCCAACTATGTGACCTTAGGGGATCAATTTCCTAAAACCCAGTTTCTTCACATTTGTAATGAGACTAACACTTTCCAATAGAAAGGGATGCAAATATGTAGGAAATTGCAACCATAAAGCTTCATTCATGCCTCCTTCCAGCTCTGCTTGGAAACCAGTTGATTTTGGAATCTAATTAAGAGTTTACATTGTCGGTGTTCTGCCTTGCAAGCGCAAGGACCTGAGTTCGATCTCCAGTACCAAAAAAAAAAAAAAAAAAAAAAAAAAAAAAAGAGTTTACATTGTAATGACCAATGGACAACTCTTCCCAGAAACCTTCACCAATGCTGAATCAGTAGAAATGATCTTGTCTCTTTCTTTTCTTTTCCTTTGTGAGTGGTCTGGAGGCTGGGGGGGGTGCTAAATAGAACAGTTAGAAACAAAGGAGCTGAGTAACCAACCCCTTTCCTTCATTCAGCTGCAAACATCACACCACCCTAACAGCTATCCACACTTCCATAACCCTAAAACAGGGAAATTGCATGAGCCACCTCCGTTCTCTCCATTCAACTATAAACACAACACCACCCTAATGATTATTCAAGTTTAAATTTAGGAGGTTGCACAGATTGCTGACATCAGTAAAGAGAGATTGGCAGGCACCTAGAACCAGCAGGTTTCTGACCCTGTAAATGATGGAAGCCTGAGTTACAAAGGCCCCTTTTGCCCACTTTGCCCTTCTGCCTATTCCTCCTGCTGCCCCAAGATCTTCAATAAACTTACTACATACTATGGTGTATGCTTGGCAATTTGTTTCTTGTTGTACACAAGAACCTGGACTATTTTGGCCCACTCAACTGCAACATACTCGAGAAACCCCAGACCACACCATGTTAGTACTGCCTACTCTTCCTCCCAAAAGTGGAAGGCTTTGTCAGCCTACTTCAGTAGGATGACAGCCACACAGAGAATGCAAAACTTTGGGCTAATATTTCTGTTTTGAGAATGGTTCCAGTTTTGAATTCAGCTGGATAGCACACTTGCCAACAATAGCAAAGTAGGAATACAATTCAGCACCTCATTAATCCCAATATTATTACATGTGTGGTTTTCATTTCACATTTAATATTTATTTTTCTCAAGAGGAAGCCAGGACCAAATTAAGCATGTTATAGTCATCCAGTCTGAGGGTCATAGAGGTACTGGCAGACGGAGGGAGAAAAGGGTTTCTGGGAGAAGCAAACACTGGATCTAACTTTCATTCACAGCCTGATGGGTAACACTTATCAACCATTGATAGGGACTTAAACAATGAAAGATTTTTGGACCAACTAAACCATATGGCGAATGACAAAATTTATATTAATATCTGAGCTTTTGAATCTGCCCACCTATTCATTTCTAGCAACCATACCTTCAAATCATGGTAACTAGCTAGTAGCATGTTAACTATAAACTGGATCTTAGAACTTACTTGTTTCACAGATGAAGAAACTGAGTCTCCAAGAAGCTAAATGATGTATTTGCTATTATGGGAAGAGCCAGGATAGAGCTGAGGCCTCTTTTGTTGCTGAGTCCAACGTAGAGTGACGTCTTCCTCCAGTCTGCATCTGGAAAGTGTTTATCGTTACAGTCCCCATTGGCTGGGTTTAAACACAATAGAAAAGCAATTGGAAAATCCAGGGGCTTAATTTCTTCCTGGAACTAAAGTTAAATTCCAGCATAAGAACCTACAGGAGGACCTTAGCATGTGGAATTTTGTTCCAATTGGACTGATAAGAGCCCTATCTCTGGAATGAAAGAACTGGGGAAGTGAAACTTTTTCTAATCTATTTCTAGTAAATTTAAAAGTGCAAAGAAAAGTACTTTGAACTTAAGTAGGATAAAAGTAAAAGTATAATGCCCAGATGATTGTTTTCATCCCCCCTGAAGCTTATTTATTCTAGAGATATTTAGCAGCCCTGAGCAGGGCAAGTCAGCAGGCACATCTGACACAATCAAAGGTGTTATGAGCCAAAGGCTGGAGAGCACTATGGGCTAGATTAAGAGAGGGGTTTGGGCTGGGTGTGGTGGCGGACAACTATAATCCCAGCACTCAGGAGGCTGAGGCAGGAGGATCGCTGTGAGTTTGAGACCAGCCTGGGCTACATAGTGAGTTCCAGGTCAGTCTCACTACATAGTGAGTCCCTGTCTCAAAAAAAAAAAAACAAAAAAACCCCAGGGGTTTGGCCTTTTGTTTCCATTTAGAATGACAGCAAGGGGAGTAACATGTACGATACTTTTGGAGGAAGGATGAGATGGAAGCTAAGCGTGGTAAGAAAAGGAAGGAAACGAAACTATAGGCTGGGAGGCCCATTGGGGAACATGTAAAATCATCAAGGCGAGAGGTGAGTAAGGCCTGAACTAGGGTTTCAGAACTAAGGATTTTCTTAGTTTAGGTGGCTCCAGAAGCAAGCCCCATGAGAAGGATTCAAGGGCTAGTAGTTTGGGAGGTGATCCCGGGATCACTGATTGGGGAGAGGGAAAGTGAGAGACAGAAAAGAAACCAGTAACAGGTATTAGCAAGCCAGTTGCTGCTGTGGGAAACGAATTCAGTCCTGCTGAGGAGCCCTAGGGGCCATGTAGACTCACAGCAGAATTCTTCCTACGAGGGATGAGAAAGGTGGAGGGTTATTCATCAGTTTCCCACCCATCATCCATTTAGAACTGCTTCCAGAAGCACCAGCTTTCCAGCACTCCAGATTTGGCCTGCACGTGGTCCAAATAAAAGTGGAACTCAGTAAATAGTCTTAGGAGTAAAGAGGTGAATATCAAAAGAATATGGGCAGAGCACTCACAGAGTCTGATACCGATGCTTACTTCTCCCTGGACTATTCAAACAGTACCAGAACTTGTAAAGGGGATTTAACAGTCTGAGTTTCAGGGTGGGAAGACCTCTGATTTGACTTTCTTTAAATTCTGTAATACTGTACTGTCACCTTCAAAAATAGACCACCCCAGGGAGACTGGATGAAGAAGATGTGGTTTTTCTATAAAATGGAATACAACTCAGCCATAAAGAATGAGAAATTAGAGTCATTCATAGGAAAATGGATGCATATTCAGGGTATACTCTTAAGTGAAATAAATGTCACACATGTGTTAAATACTGAATAGTTTCTCTGGTGTGAAAATCTATAATTGTAAATAAGATCCTAGTGGTAAACTTGACCATGTGTAATAGGAAGAAAACAAAGGGCTAAAGGTATAAGGGAAGTGGGAAGGGTATGGGGAAGGAAATAAGGGAAAAGAAAAAATATAAGAAAATGAAAAAAGTTGAAATAAAGTTTTTGTAAATAGGGAAGGGAGGAGGGGTGAAGGGAGGGCAGGGGTAAGGGGAAAAATGAGAACCAAGACCTGTCATGTAAAGGTACAAGCGCCCAATGATGAACGTAACTGTACTGTGTACCTAAAAACTCAATGAGAATAGAATAGACCATCCCACCCTATTGCATTACATTCTTGCCTTTATCCAGTCTCAGTATAGGGGGAGGTTAGGGGTTGCTGTGACTGGGAATCTTGTGCACGCTAGGTAGGCACTCTGCCACTGAGCTACACTTCCAGCCCCAATCCCAATTTTAATCCATGCCTTTTTAAAAATTCTACTCTGTGATATAAATTTACTTGAAGAACTTGTAATTAGTGTTGTGTATATCTTTTATGGAATCATATTTAAAATATTTCTCTAATGAGATTTATAGGACACTAGAAATTATAATAATGAAGCTATTAGCCAGGCATGTGATTCCAAATACAGGAAAGAAAAACATACTAAGATGACGCCACAGTTTACTTCTGTGAAGTTGACAACAGGCAAGGTGCCCATCTCCAGCATTTACTAGAATTAATTCAAAGTCCAGCTAGGGTTCAACTGAGAATAGAAACTTGCCAGGGATTCAAGTTGGAAACCATTCAACATTAAAACCAGCATAACAAATTTTCTTTTCAGAACCATACACCTCAAAATTTAAGAAATTTCAAGAATTTCTGGAAAACTCCATAATAGGTCAATGACGATTTACTTCAAGAGAAGATAGGTGACTTTCTTGGGAAAATATTAAGTTGTTTGCATTTAGGGACCTTAAAATTGGCTTTCTTTGTTCTCTTTAAGTTAGTTTATTAAGGAGGTAGGGAGTGGGAAAGCACTAACAGCTCTCAGGATAGATTTTTGAATGCTGAGGTCTACCCAGTGAGCTCCAGAGCCAAGAAACCAACACTTGAAAATACGTTTACTTCATAAAAGTAGAAAAGCCAAACTCCAGATGGCCTTCATAAGAAGGAATAAATGTAAAGCCCAGAATGAAAATGTGGCACCTCTGAGTTAGTGAGTTAGATATCTTTTACTTCATTTTCATTTGCCCCTTTCCTTTGATGGCAGCTCCATTCTGTCCCTTAAGATTTGGTCTGAGAGGCAGGGGCAGATTCTATGCTTTTATACTCAATTACAGAGACCTGGGGCTGACTCAAATACAGCATAATCTGTTTTCATTAAACCAGCAGATACTGATCACCTGCTGGGTTTAAGGAACTGAGTCAAACCTTGGGCAATTTGTAAAGGAAATATGGCCATGTCAGAATCCATGGAGGAGCTAAAATTCATATGTGAAAATCTCTCATATAAAGTCAAAGGGATTGAATGCTCTTCCAACCCAACTTTCCTTTGCACTTGCAATTTTTTAAAATGATCATTAAAAAGAGGCATCATAATAGTATGTTATGCATCGATAGCAGCAACAGCTTTTCCAGGTTCTGCAGTCGTCTGAACAAAATTATAGACATTCAGCACATTCCATTAAAAAAAAAAACCTAAGAAAAGAATAATATCCAGGTGGAAAAATGAGAATCAAGACCTATTATGTAAAGGTACAGAATCCCAAGGATGAATGTAATTGCATTGTATACCTAGATTGTACCAATAACCTCAATAAAAAGAAAGAAAAAAAAAAGAGGCATCATAAGAAACCCTTATATAACTCAGTGTTCTAGATTCTATGAGGTAAGTATTACTGCTTTTATGCTACAAATGTGGAAACAGAGGCAGAGAGACTAAAGGACGTGCCCAAGTTCACATGACTAGTTAGTCAGAGAGCTGAGATTCAAATCCAAACAGTAGGGTTGGGGGTGTAGCTCAGTGAGAGTGCCTAGTGTGCTTAAGGCCCTGGGTTTGGTGATCAGCATCATAATGAGTGAAATATAACAAATCCAAGCAGTTTGGCATCAGAGCCCAACTCTTAAATATACCATCTACTACACAATCATTTCTCTGTAGATGAGTCCATTCATTCCAAAGATTTTAACTACAACTGATACTTTCATCCCTTCTGTATTCTCCTGCCCAGAACATTCTTCTGAATGCCAGACCATGGAGTCAACCCATCTGGACTGTTGAATGTGCCTGCACTAAGCATGTCTGAAACTTAACTCACTTTCTATGAAACTCTATCTCTCCTCCATAGTCTGTCTTGTGAGAAGAGTGCTATAGCCCAGCCAGCCACCCAAGCCAGAAAACCCAGGAAGTTGGCACTCTTTCTCCATGACTCGCTCTCCTTTCACCACATCCAACCAGCCACTAATATCTGTAGTTTCTACCTATTCCTGCTGTCACTTCAATTGTCACTTGTCATATTCACCTCCATAACTCTCTTCTGGCCTGGATCACAGCACTGGTCCAACGTATCCTCTGGTGTACCGTCAAGTACACCTTTGGAAATGACCATCTGGTTATATCATTTCCCTACCTTAAATCCACTGGTTAACTTTCAAGAGATTAAATCCAAAGCTCTCACTACAACCTGATACATCTAGTCTCTGTTCAACCTCAAACTAAACAATATGCCACTTTTTCCGACTCCCCTGCTATTGTTTCTACCTGAAATGCTCTTACTCCCTTTCTTCCTCTACTTCCTCTTTTTCAAACTTGATCTCTTGAAAGTCTTCTCCAGGCTGAGCTAGGTAAGCTCCATCCAACCCAGAGCTCCTATGTTTATCTCAAGTTTCATACTTAGCACACAGTACTTCCTTCATGTGTCTTCTGTCATTGGTCTATGTGTGACTTCACCTTTTAAACCTGTGTGCTGTAGCATGCAGCACAATACTTGACATATACTCAGTAATGCTGTTACCAGTAGATACAGACAAGAAAAACCCTGTACCCCAAGATTTAGGGAGCCCCAGATAGTACCAACACATACAAAACCCAGCGTAGTGGATACTTGGGCAATGCACTGGCACAACTCTTACTCTGTGGCCTTAGAACAAAGATAGCCATTGTAAATGTTTATGTTTGGAGTCGGCACTCATCTCATTCACACAGCCAGCTACCTGGAAGCTGAGCCTCTAAAGGGAAAGGTCTCCCCTGGACCAGGGTCATCATTAGTGACTTAATGAGTCTCGAAGAAAAAAATATATATAAAAAAAGAAAGGATTGGGGATGTGTCTCAGTGTGAAGGCCCTGGGTTCAATCACCAAAACTGTCACTACCACCACCACCACTCCCCAAAAAGAATAAGAATAGAATTCAGATCTTTTGGTCAATTCCCTGAAACTTTTTTGAGGTGTCCAGGTACAACTGCTTGAGTTTTGTTTCAGCAATCCCTGCCCGAAGTTGCTTGTAGGTTGTTCTTCACCTTGTTTTCAAGGTTGCAGAACAGAGTAGCTTCTGTTTTGAGATGGAAGTTAAGTAAGTCCACAGTTGTTTTTTTTTAAACTGTGATTTGTTTAGAACATTGTACAAAATGCCTTGATTCCTTATTGTATCTGGAAATGAAAATTCTATTTACATTGTTTTAGTTTGAATACAGAATCACTGTTTTAAAATTACAGCTTATTTTGAAAACTTCTGAGTTAAATTAAATGTATACCAATACCTTCCAAAGTAAGGTAATATTCAGAGACAAATGGTCTGATCAGATGGCTCTAAGAAATTTCTGGAATAATCACATTTGACAATTCCCAATTAAAGAATGGTTTTGACTTAAATCTAACCCAAATAGTGCAGCATTGTTCTTTGTATAATTTTACTGAATAGTGTAAACAAGTTTAATTTCAAAAGTTAATCACTTAGGCTATTTGCTAAAAATATAAAAGAAAGACATTCATGGTTGTACAGCAGCCAACTTACAGATTTGGACTGTGTAGAGGATTTCAGTTGTGGAAATGTTTAGATATGAAAAAAACTAATTAATATGTCTTGTCAAATATAATGAATGCAATAGATCCTTGCAGAGTGAATTATTGTTCCCAGTAGTTTCAAACGTTTGCTTTTCCTTCACTTCTTGTTTCAAGTTGGAATTGCATACACACTCATACTTTGTGTGGTATTCACTGAGGTTCTACAGGCTGCCTGGGAAGCATTATGCAAGATCAAACAACTCATTAGTCCTTGTGTGTAATGGATGGATGGACAGACAGGTAGATGGGAAACATATAAAGCACTGAAACATTATTGGTTCTTTATTGGCAAGTGAACAGCACTTGGATGCTAGAACTGCAAATAACTTGGTTTCATAAATTGAGTAAGACTGAACTAAAATTTCAAAGGAATTAATTGAAAATTTTCAGCCCTCATGTTAACAATTTGCCTTTAAACTTTTGTAATATTCTTGTTCCCGATACTTAACTTTAAAATATATTTTTGTATATTTTAGATGAAAATTTACTTTTTAAAAAAATATGTGAAAGGGCCTGGGGATGTAGCTCAGTGGCACTGCAACTGCCGCTAAGTGCAAGGTCCTGAGTTTGATCCCCAGTACTGCCCTGCCAAAAACAAAAACAAAAACAAAACACATGAAAATGTTATTTATGACATCTACCTTAATTTACATTTCTGACAAAGATATATTCATTTCTGATGAAGACTTCAAATGTAATTTAAAATTTTAATATATATATATATATTTCTGTTTTTTATTGACACATCATAATTGTATATCTATAGGGTACAATGTGACATTTCACTATATGTATTTAATCTGTGATGATCAGATCAGGGTAATTGGCATGTCTTTCACTTGAGACATTTATCATTTCTTTGTGTTGGGAACATCCCAAATCCTCTCCATAGCTATTCTGAAATATTCATTAATTGTCAACCATTCTTTTCAAGGGAAGATAAATTATGTGAAAAATGTTGATTATAATAACATAATACTGTTGAAATGAATCAAACATATTTTAAGAAATACATAAGTGTTTATAAATTATGTCTAATTCACTACTTATTTAAACATCATCAGTACATCCAAAAAAAATCCAGACACAAAAATTAAATACAGTTCTTCTAAACACTTTGCTATTTTATTTTACAAAGGTATATTTTTAAGGCAGAAAAATGGAACACATTTTAACATTTTCTTGCTTGATTTACAACTACAAATTAGACATGACTTCCATTTATATATTTTTTGAAGACTCTACTAGTTGCTCAGTAAGTGTTTATTGAATGAATAAATGGATGGATGGATGTGCTCTTTTATCCTCGTACTTTTGAGAGGCATTAACCTTGAGAGTCCAGAGACAGGCTGTTGTGATAATCATTGAAAAAAAGGGGCTTCATAGTAACATCTGAGACAAAATCCCATCTGCCATTCATAACATGTCACAGCAGCAGCACTGTTTGCGTGCCCCCACCCCCGTCCCATCTTTCTTTCAGTATTGGGGATTACACTAAACTCTACCACCAAGCTACATCCTTGGCCCTTTGGTATTTGATTTCAGGGTTAAATTGACCAGGCTGGTCTGGAACTTGCCACCCTTCTGCCTCAGCTTCCCATGCAGCTAGAATTGCATTGCACCTTCTTTATGAAGCATTCTGTGGTTTAGGAAGCTATCATTTTGTTATTCTCAAATCACTTACTTGCTGTGACTTTTAAATGATTCCATTTGTGCATTGATGTGCTGTTAGAGCATTAAAATGAGCGCATGGTAAGTGTGTCATTTGCTGATATTTATAAGTTCAAGAATTTTTAGAGAATGGAGAGACAAGGAAATTTGGATAATCGTCTTAATGTTCCTTAAAATAGCTTCAGCATGAACCTTCTGCATCTGAAGGAAAACAACTAAGAAATGATTCTGTAATAAACTGTAGCCTGTTACACCTTCTGGCTAAAAGAATCAGCCTAAAGTCAAATAATTTGTAATTCTATAGTTGAAACAAGCTTAATTATTTCAACTAAAAATCCAAGTAGCTTATTATCCCTCCTGACCTAAATGTTACACATTCGAGTGTACTTAGATGTTGTATCACTCAAATTTCAAAGTGCCAAATGTGTTTTTATCAAAATGACAATCATATAATGTTGAAATTCGTGGCTCTGGAAAAAACAAATTCACAGTCACCAATGAATAAAAAGTTAAAATAATATCAATAATTAATTCCATATGATAAAGCTTTTGAAATAGTAAACAAGTCCTTGAAAATCTGATCACAATGTCAAAAAGCAACTGGAAAGCATTTAGAAAACACAACTAGAATTTTAAACATCATCTACTGTATAGTTAAAAATAATCAAACTTTTTCAGAAAGGAAATTTTTATGAGAATTTCAAAGAAAATTAATAACATGGATGTAATAATATTAATGCAATCTGAATTTAAAATCTTCCTTACTGCAGAACTTATCTAGTGAAATGAGAAAATAATTTTTAAGAAAACATCTGAAGCAAGGAGATAAAAATTCTAATAATTATCAAAGGCATGCAAACTATTTCACATAAAAGTATTTAAAATGTTATGAGTTAACATACAATATTTGTACACATTTATGAGGTATAGTAATATTAATTTGATACATGTATATGAGCAATGGTAAATCAGAGTAATTAGCATTTCTAATTCCTGTAGGAAAAAGTACTTTAATAACTAAGAAATTATGAAGTTCAAGACCCAGAAGGTAGTTCAGTGGGTTTTGTTGACACTATAGAAGCAAAAGGAGTAATATATCAAACTATTTTTCAGTGCTTCAGAAAAGTTATTGAAATGACAAATATTTTCAGGAAAACCCCACTAGTTAAAAAAAATGGGGTGTTAGCCAAAATTTTAAACACTTCCCTAGATATGTTAATGTGGAAATAAATCACTGTGCTCAATTATCTTTGGATAATGTATTAAAATGTAAATCAAGCTGGGCGTGGTAGTACACACCTGTAATCGCAGCACTCAGGGAGGCTGACACAGCAGAATGGCAAGTTTGAGCCCAGCCTGGGCAACTTAGCAAAACTCTACCTCCAAATAAAAAATGATAAAGGGCAGGGGATGTAGTTCAGTGCAAAGGCCCTGAATCCAATTCTCAGTACTGTAAAAAGCAAAAAAAGTAAATCGGAGCAGGAATTGTTCTGCAGGCACACAGGCCAAATCTGACTCTCTACCTAGTTTTGTATGGTGTATGAACTAAAGAAGAAAAATCCCTTATGACACATGAGAATTATATAAAATTCAAATTCCAAGGTCCATAAATAAAGTTTCATTGGCACACAGCCACACCTATTCATTTCTAGTTTGTGACTGCTCTCACATGACAGCAGAATCCAGGAGTCGCTCTAAACACCACGTATTCTCTGAAGCCTAAAATATTTACCCCCTAGCCAATTATAGAAAATACTTAGCAGCCTCTGAAGTTAAATCTTTAAGGGACAGGTATGGAGGCGCACACCTATTATCCGAGCACTCATGAAGAGATAACATTCCATTTGTCTAATAAGTAATTTTAAAACAGAATCCCTAACAGTCTCCTAAAAAATTAAAAATAGATTTTTTTGTTTATTGACAAATAAGAGGACAAAAAACATGACATTGAAATCTGAAATTTAACCAAATGCTGTTTCTGAACTTCGGTGGACTGAAGGAGCAAAGACTGTTTTTAAATTAAGGCAATTAGTCTTATATAAAATTCTAGCAAACGATTTTCAAGATTTAAGCATGAAATTCCATGATCCCCCCCAAAAAAGTTGAATACACAAAATTCTCAAATAGAGTTATCAGAGCTAGAAAAGTCTTCAAATTCCAATGTTCTAAATTCAGCAAAGGCTGAAGTAGGCATCAGCATCATGAAAAATATGATATTAAGATGAATTGTATATAAATTGAGACTATGAGTTACCAAATGACTACTCGGATGGTTAACGGTGCTATTGTTAGAAAACGTTTTTTTCCAGTGTTGGGGATGGATCTCAAGGCCTTGCACATATTAGGCAAGCACCTTGACACTGAGCAAAACCTTCTGCCCTTAGAATTTGATGCTGTTCTCTGCCTTAAATTATTGCTCGCTCAGGGCATTATTTTGTAGAAATAGCCCATGTTAAACAAAAGACCGTACCAAGATGTTCTAAAAACTTACAAATAATTTTATAATTATTAGAACTATTTAGCCAGGTGTGGTAGTACATGCCTGGAATCCCAGCACCTGGGAGGCTGAGACAGCAGGATCGCTGTGAGTTCAAGGCCAGCCTCAACTACCTAATGAGCTGAACCCCGCCTCACCACCCCCCAAGAACTATTTAGTGAATGATTTAATAAGAAGTTCCATGATATATAAACATACAAAGTTTAGGAATGAAAGAAATTCCATACATTTAATTTTTGAATAATACACAATATGTACCATATATCCAAGTAGGTCTATCTCCATCTACATACACTATATTTCTATATTTGTGTCTCTGCATTACTCTATCTGCTGTTAAATATTTTGACCACTGCCCTCAGGCACAAGTAATATTCCATACCAATTTTCTGTCCTGGCCTCGCCTTTTGGTTGGCACAGGTGAAATTAACTTCCCAGCTCTGACCTTGGCTTTGGTCAAAAACTGTTCCAGTTCTCCCCTGCAGCTGGCTGTGCTGCCTCAGACTTAGTTACACCTCTTTTAATTGAGCCCAGGCCTGGGACCTTTCTTCCCTGGCCCAGCTGGTGGGAAACACTCCCACTTCTCTTGTCTCTTAGTGGGTCCTGGGGAGAAGCAGCCTCCTCTCTCCCCCTTTCTATGAATACTCACTGCCTGGGAAGCATTTGAACTCTCGGCCAACATGGTTCTCTCCCAAGGGCCATTTTCACTTCATATCTTGACTGCAGTTGCAGAAGGAAAGGCTTTATTCCTTTATAGTAGAATTTTAAGCATCAACGGCAGGTGGGGAAGAATTTGGGGAGCTGAAGAATCTAGAATGTGGGTGTTTTATGAGTCCACATGCAAGTCTTTTGATTTGGACTTTTTCATACTTGAACTTTTAATATATTCTTTTTTCAAAGAGTGGGGAAGAAGTTCCTCTACATTCTTTGGTTTGTGCTTTATTATTTGAATGGATCATGCAAGTGTCCAGGCTTGAGTGAGGTGAAGTTGCTGTTGGATACACCGCTTGCTATGTTAAGGTATACAAAGTCATAATGAAAAAAGACAGACTCTGAAAAGACTCTGGGTGAGATACGTCTAAAATTCTTGTTCAGTCAAACATCTTAACTGTGACTTCTAAACTGGTCATAAATTGAAACAAGTAAGTATATCTGTATCTTCCATGGCCCTTACAATAAAGAACACTAGCCAACATTAATTGGGTGTTTCTTCTGTGCCAGGAACTATGCTCAGGGCTACACATGTACTGTCTCACTGAATCCGCAAGACAAATTTTGGGAGTGGGTACTGTTTCTATCCCCATTTGCAGAGTTTGCAGCGTGCTGATAGCCTGGGTTTTGTTTGGGTTCGGCAGATGGGACTCAACCACAAGTGACTGCCAGATGGGAAGAAAGAGGTGAAGAGGGGGGAGGGAGGGGGAGAGAGAGGGAGAGGGAGAGACAGAGAGAGAGAGAGAGAGATTTCTTCCCCTCTTTTTCCCTGCTCTGCCTGCATGATTATAACAGCAACATCTCCATTTATGACTATCACTTCTGCCAGTTGGTTGGCCCCTCTCCAAAGCACCAGCTCTTACTGGGAGCTTGTAATATCATTTCTCCCCCGTTTCCCTTTCTAGCCTAGGAGGAGTAAGAGCTTCCCACTGTTTCTAGTCTCTGGTGGCTCTGACCTCTCTTGTTGGCTCCCTGAACTCTGCCCCATATCCCCGTAAATGGCCTCTTCATCCAGTTATCTTTGCGGATCTCAGCTGAGGGTGCCTTCTGTTTCCTGTGGAATCCTGACTAATAAATTAATATTTGATCTCAGAACTATCTGCTACAGATCCTGGCCACTCAAGTTCCACACTTATCGCCTTCTTCTCAAACCTAGGTTATTAGCGCTACGCATGGCAGTGCACATCTTTATTCCCAGCTACTCTAGAGGCTGAGGCAGGAGCACAAGTTCAATCCTAGCCTGGACACTTTAGCAAGCTCCTGCCTCAAAATAATAAATAAAAAAGGTTGAAGGCATAGCTTAGTACCAAAGCCTGGGTTCAATCTTACCTCGCTGGTTCAGTCTGGCCTTGAACTCACTATATATTCAAGGCTGGCTTCAAACTCATGGTGATCTTCCTGTCTCAGCCTCTCGAATGCTGAGATCACAGGCGTGTGCCACCATGACCGGCAGTATAATTTTTTTTAATGCTAGATTTTTTGTTTATTTGTTTTAAGGCATCTGTTGAGCTTTGAAGGGAACTAATCTTACATCTAAAGTTACATGTTTTTTAGGTGGGTGCTGATTGTTTTGACCCTCCACTTAGGAACCAGCTCGTGTAGCTCTATCTACATATTCATGGATATTGATCCTTTCCATGAGATTACTACTTCTTATTCAGGAATGTGAAGTTAGAAAGTCCCAAGGGCTCATACTCAGTTTGTCAAAGTACATATTATAGTAACCAGCCAGCAATTTTTTATCCTTACAAACCAAAATAAACATTTGGGGCCATTTCTGGAAAATGTGATCAGGCAAATTTCAGCAAGATGCTGTTCATAGCTTTCCCAAGATCTGTGTGGAAAGGGGCTTTTTTTTTATTGCTAGCTCAAGGGGATCAGCAGCTTAACTGCACTCTTTGGAAAACTTGGACATTTAGGATGTAATTTTATAGGTGGATAAGTGGCCTTGTGTTTAGGCGAATCTGTATGCATTTGAAATGAAGGCAGAGATAAGCAATACAAGCTTGAATTGTAGCTTCACACTGGTTCCAAATTTCTTAGAGGTTAGGTAAGAAAACATTTAAATACTTGTCCTGGGACCTCCATCCCTAGTCATAATTCAGTATCAAATGATGTGTAAGATAACCATATACAAAATGGCTTTAATACGGTATCACATAAAAGTAATCTAATTTTCCTTTTCCCAGCCCTCATGATTCATATTTTCTTACCCACTGGAATTCTTCTTACATATGGTTTCCAAGGTGATAGGATTGACTTTTTAAATGGTAGTGTGACTAAGTAGAGATAGCTCTGCTTAGAACTACATTGCTCCGGCACCAGTTTACTTCCTGGATTGTTCTGCTATGGGAATGTATGGTATACGTTAAGATAATTGTGGCTTATCAAAGCCTAATTCTAAATTTTTTTATTTCCTTAGCACCAGCCCAGGAAACAAATAAAAAACACACATTATAAGAGTGCCCAAACACAAATCTAAATTACACTTTTAGAGAGTTGAAGGATTTTTATCAAAACCAATCAAAACTTGATAACTAAATATTTATACACTTCTTTTAAAATATTTTTTTACACTTAACAATTTAAATGAACGATCAACAACTAAAGTGAGTAATCTCATAAGAAAATAGCTTTTTATCCTGGTGTGTTGGTACACGCCTATAATCCCAGCAGTCTAGGAGGTTGAGGCAGGAGGAGGATCACAAGTTCAGACCCCACCTGGGCAATTTAGTGAATTAGTGAGACCCTGTCCCAAAAATAAAGAGAGAAATGGCTGAGGATGTAGCTCAGCATGAAGGCCCTGGGTTCTATCCTCATTGGGGGAAAAAAAGAAAAGAAAATAGCAAGTCATCTTACAGATTGAATAACATTATGGGGCTACTAAGGGAGAAGATAATTACAAAATGCAGCTCCTAATTTTATAGATATTAGGACTGCATTCCAAAAAGCATCTCAAAATCCCCCAAAAGATCTACGGCCTCAAAATCCTCCCTGCTGGTTTCTGCCTGAAACTGTGGGACAATTTAATTCATTTAGGTTAAACTTTTAATGCCTATTGAAATGGAAATGCTACCACTAGAAGGTATTAATGAGTATCATATTTGGCTGCTGGAAAGAGAAAACCCAAAACAGCAATGGCTTAAACACATAAGGGTTCATTTTTCCCTCATGTATAATAAATACAGAAATAGGTAGGCCAATGTTGGGAGGGAAATCACATGGTCCGCAAGAACCTAGGCCCTTTACTCTTCTTGCTTTATCATCTTCATCATGAGCATTCCGTCTCCAAGTTCCACTCAGACGTCAAGATGGCTGCTGGAGCTCAGGTCATCATATATGTATTCCAGTCAGCAGAAAAGAAGAAAAAAGGGAAGCTAAAAGGCACATGCTAGCTCTATACCCTGCTAAAGTCCTGAACATCCAATGTGAAAACTTCTTTTTACCTCCCTCACACTGGTCAGCCCCAGCTACAAGCTACAGTGGGTAATGAAATTACTTATGTTGGTAATGTAATTCTGTACCTAAGAAAGGAAGCTAATGAGTAGTTTCAACCACAAAAGGATCATGTTCTTATCTTTTATCGGGGAAGACAAGGAATCTGAATAAATTCAAAGAGAACAGAAGTTCTAGGATCTGAAGACAGTAGAAGGAAGGGAGCAAAACTGGACCAAAGAAAAGATTCAGCATTTATTAGTTACTCAAGAAAATTTATGGAGGGAAAATGGGTAAAGAAGCAAAGTAAGGATTGTTCTACTGTAAATGCTTAGGCAGTAGAGACATTATTTTATTGATTTTACTTCCCAAAGCCTCCAGCCCAGGCTTTTGGCATGTAAGTAGTTTTGGATATAAGTAAGGGCTTTACCTTGATAATATCACAACATTTTATTATACTGTTATTTCTTTTTTACCTCATTCTCTCCTACTAAACCACGTGGTCTCAATGGGAGCAACGTGGTCCCCAAGGGGGCAAAATTTAGTCCTGGAAGAGGCACCAAATCTTAGGTGTGACACTGATTGATGGCCTTCCAGAGGGCCATAAATACATAAACAGACAGTGTGTCTGTGGATTTCAAATTTCATTGGATAGAAGTGGGGGACCACCTATTAGGACAAGAAAAGGTATCATGAGGCTCCTTCAAGGGATGAAAATGAAAAACAGGTGGGACGGCACTGCACTAAACTTGGAGTTCTTTGAGGTTTGGGAGGAAATCTCGCTCATTTTGTTTCCAGAACCTAGTGTAGTACCTGGTACCTAGTAGGTAAGCGAATATTTATTGAATCTATGCATAAATGTCCAAAGGGACAGCTTGATAGAGAACAGTCCAAAAACACATAAAAATATTTTATTATCACAGTCTTGGGCTGGCCCCAACCCCTGCCTTCACCAACTACGCCAAACAGCAAATGAACTCCACCTGCCCATGTCAGAATATATTCATCTCAAAGGTCAATGAAAACATAGCTGGTGAAAGAGAATGAAGATGAAGGCAGTTTTTAAGCAAAAAAAAA
>NW_022900951.1:15136825-15146129 GCF_012274545.1 Fukomys damarensis | reverse complement strand
AAAAAAAAAAAAAAAAAAAAGGAAATATTTCTAAAAGTACCAAAAGAATGGGGAAAAAAGACCAAAATGGGGAATATGAAAAATTTCCATTACTATCTACCTCTTTATTTCCATCTTCTTTTTTCCACTTTAATATTTTCCCATTTTCTCTTTTTATACAAGATCTTAGTGCTGAGTAAACATCTAGGAAGACTTGGAAACTTCAAAAATAATTTGTCTTTTGGAAAACGGGGGGAAATATGAAATATATTTCTCACACCAAACATGATACTATTTGAAGAGGTGGCTCCCAAGAATTTTGGAGTTTTGCTGTGTGATAGTTTGAACATATGGACTAAATGCAGAATGTAAACACATACACACACACACACACACAGACACAATGGTGCATATGCGCACACCACATACCCCATAAATGTTTTGCAAACTTTTAGAAGTAACCTAAAAAAACTACCTTGTATGGAACTTTACAATGTTGATCATTTTTGGTTATCTTCTTTCCTTTTTGTGGACATCAGTTGATGGACATTTGGGCTATTTCCCCTTTTTGGCTATCATGAATAATGCTGCTATGAATGTTTATGTGCAAGTTTGTGGGTAGACATATGCCTTCATTTCTCTTGCATATTTAACGAAGAGTAGACTCACTGGGCCATATGACAATTCAGTGTGGAACCTTTTGAGGGATTGCTAGTGTTTTCCAAAACAACTGTATCATTTCACATTCCCACCAGCAGTGTATGAGGGTTTCGATTTCTCCATATCCCCACCAATGCTTGTTGCTATCTCTCCTTTTAATTATGGCCTTCCTAGTGGATGTGAAATATTATCTTGTTGTGGTTTTGATTTGCATATCTCTGATGATAATCATGAGCAACTGTTCATGTCCTTATTGGCTATCCTCCTTTGGAGAGGTGTCTATTCAGATTCTTTGCCCACTTTAAAAATTAGTTTCTCTTTCTATTATGGAGTTACAGAAATATTTATATTTTCCAGTATCTTTTCATACTCTTGATGGTATCCTTTGAAGTACAATAGTTTTTATTTTGATGAAATCCAGTGTATCTATTATTTGGTTGTTGTTGCTTGTGCTTTTTATGTCGTGTTTAAGAAATCATTGTCTAATTCAAGACAAGGAAGATTTAGTCCTATTTTTTCTAAGAGTTTTGTAGTTTAAGCTCTTATAATTAGTCCTTTGATCCACTTTGAGATAATTTTTATGTATGGTACAAAGTAGGGATCCAACCTAATTCTTTTGCATGTGGATATTTACTTTCCCAGGACCCTCTGTTGAAAGAGACTATTCTTGCTTATTGAATTGTTTTGGCATCACTTTTTAAAAATAAACTGACCATAAATATGTGTTTATTAATGTAGCTTTGTAATAAGCTTTTCAATTGATACATTTTATTCTTCTTTTTCAATTTTTTGGGGTTATTCTGGATTCTTTGTATTCTAATATGAAACTTACAATCAGCCTGTCAACTTCTGTTAAAAAAAAAAACAGCCTAGATTTTGATAGTGATTGCATTTTAATCTGTAGATCAACTTGGGGACTATTGCTATCTTAATAATATTAATTCTTCCAGTCCATGAACATGGTTGTCTGTCCATTTACTTAAGTATTTGATTTCTTTCAATAATTCTTTATTGTTTTTAGAGTATAAAATTTATATTTCTTGCTTTAATTTTTATCCTGTTTGATTCTAAGTATATTCTCTTAATTTCATTTTCTGATTGTTCATTCCAAATACAATTGACTTTTGTATATTGATCTTTTATCCTGCAAGCTTTGATTTCTTTTATTAGATAGATAGGTAGATAGATAGATAGATAGTTTCTTAATATATTCCTTGAAAATTTCTGTCATGGTAAAGTCATGTTATCAGTGAATAAAGATAGTTTTACTTCATCCTTTCTAACTTGGCTGCCTTTTATTTTTCTTGCCTAATATGCCCAGCTAGAATTTCTGGTACAATGTTTAATTGCAGTATCTAAAGCAGACTTTCTTTTCTCATTTCTGATTTTTCGGGGGAAGGTATTTAATCTTACACCCTTATATATGATTTTAGCAGTGGGTTTTTTCCTACATGTTTTTTAATTAGATTGAGAAAGTTCCTTTCTATTCCTAATTTGTTCAGTATTTATCATGAAAGTTTGATTTTTCTTAAATGCATTTTCTTCATCTATTGAGATGATTATGTGATTTTGTCTTTTACTAATATAGTGTATTACAGTAATTTATTTTTGCATGTTAAACCAATGTTGTATTCCCAGCATAAATCCCAGATGGGCACGGTGTACAAACCTTATAGAATGTTAATGGGTTCATTTTGCTAATATTTCGTTCTGGATTTTTGCATGTATATTTCTGAGTGACGTCTATAGTTTTCTTTCCTTATGGTATCTTAGTCTGCTTTTGTTATCAGGTAATACTAGCCTCATTTTATGAGTTGAGAGGCATACCCTCTTTTTTACTTTTTGAAAGAATCGATGCAGAATTGTTACTAGTCTTTCTTTAAATATTTGGTAGAATTCACCAGTGAAGCCATTTCTGTTGGGGCTATTCTGGGGGTAGATTTGATTACATATTCATCCTCTTTACTCGTTAAAGGTATTGTCACATTTTCCATTTCTTCTTAAGTCCATTGTAGTAGTTTTTGTCTTTCTAGGAATTTTTCTATGTTTGAATACAGTTGTTTATAGTGTCCTTTTATATTCTTCTTTATTTTGTTAAGTTTGGTAGTAATGTCCCCTGTTTCATTTCTGATTACAGTAATTTGATTCTTCTTCTTTTTTTTTTCTTGGTCAGTATAGCTAAAGGTTTATCTATTTTGCTGATCTTGTCAAAAAGTCAACTTTTGGTATCATTGATTTTTCTCTATTATTTTTCTATTTTATTACTTCAAGCTTTAATGTTTATTTCAGTGCCTTCTTTTGCAGACCAAGAAACTATATCTTTAAGAGGTAAGGAGAGTTATCCTAAGAAGTTAACATAATTTTAGCTGGGTGTGGTGGCACACACCTGTAATCCCAGCACTTGGGAGGCTGAGGCAGGAGGATTTCTGTGAGTTTGAGACCAGGTTGGGCTACACAGTAAATTCCAGGTCAGTCTCAAGTAAATAGTGAGACCCTGTCTCAAAAAACAAACACAAAAACATAATTTTATTTTTCTATTTAAATGTAAATCTTAAGGTTTGAAATATAAAATAATAAACTATAAAGATTCAAGCTTCACAGTCCAGGGTTTTCATATAACCTTGTCTACCATAATTAATTAAGCATATATAAATGAGTGGATTAGAGAGTGGCTAGCTAGCCTCTGAAACTAGATCCTTTTCCCCCTGGGCACATAGATGAACTCCATTTTCAGTCTTCCTGCAGTTAGTTATGACCATATGATTTAGCCCTAGCCTAGTCATTAAAATGCAAATAAAAGTGAAATACACCATCCACATTTAGCCCATAAAAACCTCCTACTCAAAGACTGGGGATGTAGCTCAGGGATAGGACATCTGCCTGCCATGTGCAAAGACTGGGTTTCAATCCCAGTGTTGCAAACCAAAACTATGCAAAAGACTCCCTTGTAATGCCAGCACTCTGGAAGGCTGAGGCAGGAGGATCATGTGATAGCAGGCGAGGCAACCTACGGAGAAAGAATTGCTAGGGCTGTATCTCAATGTGAAAGCCTTGGGTTCAATCCTCAGTACCAGAAAGAGAGGGACAAAATAAAATTACCCATCACATTCCTCTCTTCTTCCTACCTCTTCTGGCTGGATGTTGGACACCAGGGCAACCTTAAAAACCGTGGACTGAAAATGGTGGCGCCTCTCTAACTGGCTACATCTACACTATTGTAACTGAGTTGCTTTGTGTTTGTAAAGAAAGAATTAACACTTTCTAAACTTCAACCCTGAGATGACTCTATATCCCGGAGATGAAAAGGTTTCTCACTTGTCTCAGGCCATTGCATGCTCTCCAGGCCCTAAGTTGTACACAATCCCCATTGTCTCCCTCCTTCGCAGCAAAAGGGGAAATCAAATTCCTATGATTTTTTTCCCTTTTGCACATTAATAAATCGGTATGCCTTATATTTTATTTAATCTTTGTCACTTTATTCCAGCAACTACAAGGAGGGTAAAGTTTCCTTCGCTCCTACATCTCTGCACTGTAGGATGTCTAGCCATGTCCCTGGCCTCTATCCCCTAGATGCCAGGAATGCCTTCCCACCCTTGCTTTCAGCAACCAAAAAACAGGTCTTCAGACATTGCCAGATGTGCCCTGAAAGGCCAAATTACCCTCCTCGGAGAATCACTGCTTTAACTATAACAAGGCCTACAGGTAAGGGTGGAGATAAATAAATATGCAAAACTGACAGTATTTATATTTTTGTGCTACGTGTGGGAATTCTCAGTGTGTATTTACTTACAAATGTCTAATTTGGATTATTTGGTTACATAATGGCTGAGCCGTATGCTTCTAATTTCAAATGTGTACGCAAATAATTGACTTAGACTTGTGATAACCAGATTGCCATGCTTGTCAACAATTTTAGAACATTTGAAAGAACTTATTTAGAAGTTTATTAAATTTATTAAAATTAGTGATGTTCTTGAGGAAGCTAGGAAAAATAGAGGTACTCTGAAACTAAAATGTATAAATTTGGTTTAAATTATTTAAAGCAATTTAATTGATTAATCAGAAATGTCTATAAAATTCTGATAAAATGCAATTTTATTCATAAGAAAAACAATAGCATTTGTAAGTCAAACTTAAAAGTTTGAGAAAGATCTCAATTTTTAAATTTGTTAATTCAATTTAAATTGAATATTATTTCCAAGAACAAAATTAGCCTCTGAATATTTCTTTGTGCAAAAGCCATCCTTGAAGACACAAAAGAACTTCACACTGACAATGAGAAGTTAGTGACCTCACAAGGGGTGTAACCCATGGTTTTACCAAGTCCCTGAGGGCTCTGAGGAACAGCCTCACATGTCCTCTTATTTCACAGAATCACTTTCTGAAATGATGAATAAAATGTATGACTAAAAATGAGAAAATCAAAACAATAATGCAGGGAAGAGCATTTCCCCAAAATGAGGGCAAATACAAAACATTAAAGTCTTGATTTTTAAAAATTTTGTTATGGCGGGGTGGGGGATAAGGTCTCAATATTCTCTTAGAGCCAGGCATGGGGCCAACCGAGGTTCCCATCCTCAGAGATATGAACAGAGCAACTTAGATCTGCTTCTTATATTAGACTGAGATTAATAAATTGCAACACTCAGATTTTCATGCTGGGGTCAAGGACTTTAAATATTCCAGAATATAACCGAGGGGTTAAACCAGCATAAGTATAGAATTTGTCTTCTAACCATAGAACATCAAGATCTTTGCATCTCAAGGTCTGACTGCTCTTGCTAGGTGAGTCTTGAGACTCAAAAAATGGATCTGTGCTTGAAATTTTGTAGTCAGTTAAAACAATTAACACTCTTCTGGGAAAAAAAACAAGTAAGTAAAAACAAAATGTTAGAACCAGAAAATAACCTTATCGGTGCTCATAAAATGAGACAAACTTTGGTGAAGTCCCAGGTGGCAAATGACACATACAGTGAGTGAGTTTGGAGTTTAGGGCTGATTTCTGAATCTGTTTGATAATATGCTGACTCCTAAATATGAAAAACACAAAACTTGTTCTTTTTTTTCACAGTGTTAAACTTTGTGTGTATGTAGTTGTCTTCCACAGGTCCTTTTTAAACCAAAATGTAAAAACAAATTAAACGAATCATGATGCTCTTACTGAAGTAGCACAGAAGAAATAAGATAGGTAGAAAGGAGACAACGAATCTTAAAATTATACTTTGAAGAAAGCTGCAGCTTCTGGCTGCAGTCGAATTTCTCCAAGGTTACAGTGTCTTTTCTCCTCCCAGGGAACTTTCTGCCAAAACTTTGTAAGGATCTTCAAGATACAACAAGCTTGTAAACTGGGCCTGCCAGCTTCCCAAATCCCGCAGACCTCCGTCCTCAGGGAGAAGTACAGTTAGGTGGAAAGCATATCTCTAAAACTCAACACTTGCGAACAGTTTGCATTTTAACCTGGGCTTTTAAGGGTAACCTGACAGAGAGTAGGAAGAATACATGTCCTGATTGCCTGTCTTGAGGACACTCCCAAGGCCACATAAATACCCCAACCTCAGACTCTAATTCATCTCACTCTATGAGCACCTGCACTCCCTTCTAAATGTGTACTTGCTTTTGCCCAATGAAATGTGCCTATACCTCTCACTGACATGTTCTAAATTCTTTTTTTCTCTGTGACATAAGTCAGTGGACTTAAACCTCCTCTGGGAGTGGGGGTAAACTGAAGTCTTCATCTTCTCTTTCAGAGACCCCCACCCCAGCACCCTGTTCAGTGACACTTAACTATCTGAATGTGCTTCTAGATAGAACATACCAAACATGGTAGCTTTGAGGAATAATCCTAGTTAGGTGAAATAAATTTAAAAGCAACTACATAGCTGTTAAGGGCACTAAAGATAAGTAATGCACAAGTAAATTATATTTAATTTACAAAAAACTTTAAAAAGTTATGGAACATTTTCTCTTACAGTTAAAAATATTTGTATGCTACTTAATTAGTAATAAGTAACTTTGGTAATAAATTATTTTAGTAAAAGTATATTCCACAAGGCACAGTGGTACACACCTGTAATCCCAGCTACTTAGGGAGGCTGAGGCAGGAGGATGGAGAGTTTGAGGCCAGCCTGAGCAACTTTGAGACTCTGTTGCAAAATAAGAAATTTCATTTGCATCTCTCAAATGACCACTGATGTTGAAGAGTTTTTCACATGTTTATTTGCTATTTCTACTTTGTCTGAGAAATGTCTGTTCATTTCAGATGCCCATTTTTGGATTGGGTCTTTAAATTTGGGGTCTGATTTTTAAAAATTCTTCATATGTTCTAGATAGTAGACCTTTGAGGAACAGCAGGGAAAAGTTTTTTCCCACAGTGTGGGTTGTCTCTTCACACTGTTGGTAGCTCCTTGTGCTGTGGAGAAGCTTTTTAATCAGAAGACATCCCACTTGTTGATTATTTCTGCTAGTTCACATGCAAATGAGGTTTTGTTCATGAAATCTTTTCCTATGCCAATATCTCCAAGAGTGCTCCCAGCCTCTCTTCCAGCTGGCTTAGTGTTTCTGTTTTAATATTTAGATCTTTAATACATTTTGATTTTAGTTTAGTGCATGGTGAGAGATATAGGTGTAGTTTTAATCTTTGGCAAGTTGAAACCCAATTTTTCCAGCAGTCATTTGAAAGATGCAAATGAAAGCAATGCTGAGATTCCACCTCACCCCAGAAAGAATGGTTGCTATCAAGAAATCAACCAATAACAAATGCCAGCCAGGCTGTAGGGAAAAAAGGAACTCTGCTCCACTGCTGATGGGAGTGCAGACTGGTGCAAGCACTGGGGAAATCAGTGTGGAGATACCTCAAAGATCTACAATTAGAGGTTCCATTTGACCCAGCTATTCCCCTGCTGGGTATCTTTCCAAAAGAATTAAAAGAATCATACCACAGTGATATATGTGTGCCCATGTTCATAGCAGCACAGTTTGTAAATAGCTAAAACTTGGAAACAGCCCAATTACCCATCAGTTGGAGACTGGATAAAGAAAATGTATTTTTTTAAAAAATAAAATGGAGTACTACTCAGCCACAAAGAATGAGAAATTAGAGACATTTATAGTTAAATGGATGCACATTGAGGCGATACTCTTAAGTGAAATAAATAGGACACACATGTATAAATACCGAATAGTTTCTCTGGTGTGAGAAACTGAAAGTGTAAATAAGGATCAGCAGGTATAATATATAATATGAAATAGGAAGAAAAGGTCCAAAGGGGAAAGGAAAGTTGGAGGGGTTGGGGAAAGGAAATAAGGGAAAAGAAAAAATATGAGAAAAGGAAAAAATGGAAACAAAGCCTAGGAGGGTGGAGGGGGTAAAGGGAGGGCAGGGATATGGGGAATAAATGAGAACCAAGACCTGTCATGTAAAGGTACAAGATCCCAATGATAAATGCAACTGTACTGTATACTTTAAAAGTACCAATAAACTCAATAAAAAAAGAAAAGGAAAAAATGGAAACAAAGTCTCTGTAAACAGGGAGGGGAGGAGGGGTTAAAGGGAGGGCAGGGGAATGGGGAAAAAATAAAAACCAAGATATATTATGAAAAGGTACAAATGTCCAATGATGAATGTCATTATATTGTACACCTAAAATGTACTAATAAAATTAATTAAATATTTAAAAAAAGAAGTTAAAGGAGCTGGGGATGAAACTCAGTGGTAGAGTGCTTTCCTAGCAAGCATGTGGCCTTGGATTATATCACCAGCAGCAGATAGAAAGAAAGAAAGAAAAGGACAAAAAATATTAATGTTAAGCCTAGAAGAAATTTGAGGACATAGGATGATTTGCCTTGAAAATTATGAGTATAAATATTAGTAATTAGTATATTACTCCTTGGTATACATGTCAATGTACTACAGGGATACCTCTTTACCCATGTCTATTATGGCAAAATTCACAATAGCCATGATGCGGGACCAGCTTAGATACCCACCAACAGATGAATGGAAAAAGAAAATGTGGTATATATACACGATGGAATATGGTTCAGTCACAAGGATGAACTTGCAAGCAAATGGATGGATCTGGAGACCATGTTGAATGAAACAAACCAAACTCTGTGTGTTTTCCTTAATATGTGGAATCTAAAAGAGGTGACGCGAAAGTGGAAGAGAGATGATTATTAGGTAAGAGGGATGGGAGGGGTATAATTATGAGCAACAGGGGATGGATATGAGCAAAATACATTTTATACATTGAAACATCCCCCAAAATGCAAAACTAAGTGGGAGGGCAAGGCAAGGGGGAGTAATCGGAGGTGAAAAAGATCAAAGTATGTTATGACCATATATGAATTTGCCAAATGAAACCCATTAATCTATATAACCAATAAAAATGTGGAAGTAAAAGAAAACAGAAAGTTGCAGAAGACTACAATACAGATCATCCTTTCATATTAAAAAAATTAGCAATGAGTAACATCAATCGAACATTGACTACATGCAAGTCAGTCTATCAAATCTGCTAGGCTCCAATTGTAACATGCATAAGAATTTTGCATCTCTAACTAGCACCCAGGTGATGTAGCTACCACACATTGAATAGCAAGGTTCAAGTTGGATCATCTCATTTAATTCTCACAGGTGTTTTTTTTTTTTTTTTTTTTTTTTTTT
>NW_022900951.1:15126876-15136702 GCF_012274545.1 Fukomys damarensis | reverse complement strand
GGTTTTTTTTTTTTTTTTTTTTTTTTTTTGGTACCAGGCATCTAACTCATGGCCTTGCACTTGTGAGGCAGGTATGGTGCCACAGAACTAAATTCCCAGACCTAGCTCTATTAACTATTAATGTTTCCATTTTACAAATAAGGAAACCTAGTTTGGGAGATTAAGTGATTTTCCCCAGTAGTGGGGCTAATATTCTAACTTTATGTGTTTAAGCTGTGATTATCTGACTATTGGTTCTCAATTCTGGCTGCACATTAGATTCACCTAGAGAGTTTTTAAAAAATCAGATTCTCTGAGGATGGGGCCTAAACGTTGATGTTTATTTTAAGCTCCTCATGTGGTCATAATAAGCAGCCAAGTCTGAGTGCTACTGACCTAAGGTCACACCCATTCTTTTATAAGTAAGGTAATGGGGGCCCTCAAAGAATTATTTTTTTGTGGTAAAGAACCCAGATCCTCTGAGTCAACAAATAACCCAAAAATAAGCCACCATAATGCAGGACTGGGCCCAGGAGAGACATTTATCTGTGTTGAAAAAACTATAATTTAAACCCTATTAAATTATCAATTCAGAAAACCTTATAGGGAAGTCACTAAGAGACTAAAGAGGATTTAACCTAAGGCTAATTTACATTATTATTTGGGGGGAAAGGTATATGACTGTGTTTGCAGACACAAAGCAGGATCAGAATGAGTCTCATAAACCCAAAAGAATGTAAGGGGTGGTAGATATTATGAATTTTGGCATAATGCCTCTAGAGTCTCTACTGGGAGGGGAAAAAAGAAAAGAACAAAAAATTGTACTTTGGATGAGTGTGGTCAAATTTCATGGAAATCTTGAGCAATTTCACATCTAGCCCTGGGATGTGTAGGATCACCAATTTTGAAGATCTCTGGGATCACTAAAATGTTTATACTATTCAGGAAGTGATTTAGTTGTCCACTCAACACATATTAGGCACCTGATAAGTGCAAGCACCACAGGCTGAAAATATGGTGATGAACAAGACAATATAGAGGATACAGTAAGAGAAGAGTGCTGCCCATCATAACTTTCTAGTGCCTGACTTCCAGAAGATGTATGTGACTTCAGCTTAGCCAATATTAATACTCTATTCTTCTCGCCATATGATGGTCCTTGTCGGGCCAATCAGTGTGTGCCTCTGGCATTAATATACACTGAATCAGGGAGCCAGAGTTCTCTTTCTTCTCTGGGATTGTCATCTGGGTTAATACAAGCTGGAGCTATCTGCAGCCATGCCTTATGCTCCTTGGCATTGAAGAAGTCTTTGTGTGGAAGGACATTGGACCAAGTGGCAAGAGAAAGAGAAAAACAGAAGAGGGGTGTAGAGATGAGGAAGAAAGGAGAAACAAACAATAACATAATTTGAATTCCTGTATTTAGAATCCACTCCACCCCTGTCCTTCTCAGATGTGTGACTGATAAATTCCCTTCTTAAGCCAGTTTGAGTCAAGTTTCTGTCACTGGTACCCAAAGAGCCCTGACTCAGACCGATCTAAGACTCATTGAGGGAACAAGCTATGAGAACCTCGGAGTTTATGGAACACTGGGTCTCTCAGGGTGGTTCCTGAAATCAGCAGCCTTAGCCTCACCTGGAAACTTGTTAGAGATGTAAACCCTGGGGTCCTACCCCAAATGTACCAAAACAAAAAGTCTGGAAGTGGGACCCAGCCCTCAGATTTAACATTCCCTCTAGGTGATTTGGATCCACATTAAAGTTTGAGAAACACAGTTTTAGTGCACCCCTTTTTACATGAGATGTGAAACCAGGGACCCAGAAAAGGGAGTTAACTTGCTGAAGGTCACAGAACTAGTAAGTGGTGGCCCCAGACCCTCTAAATGGTCCAAAATCTGTGGGGATGGGAAAGGAGGGCCATTTGGAGTTTTGAGGGAAGTAACACATGGGTTGGCAAATAGGAGGGGGGAAATATTTTGGGTCAAATAATACAGTATGGTTGGAAACACTTGCTGTGTGTTTCCACAGGAGTTTAGAGAATATTTTACTCATCTTGGCTCCCCAGCTGAGCCAACAACAATGTGTTAAAGCTCCCCAGCCAATGGCAGCAATCCAGGAGAGTCCTTTTTTATGTGCCAGCAAAGGGGAATTTCTTAGAAAAGCTACAGAAATTATGCTACTATCACATTTCACTCTGTGGAGTGAAAGAATAGCAGGATGAAAAGCATGGGACTGAAGTTATTCCTAAGAGTCTCACCTCTCCAGTTGCAAGAAAGGGGTGTTATTGTTGTTGCCAGGCCAGCAGTTCCCCAGAGGGAAACTGGGCACCTAACATGGTGACTTGGAGAATAACTTGCGTTTTTGAATTTTCTTTTTTCAGGTGGAGGGAGAGAGCAGCTGTGTCCCAAAGTGTCCCTGGAAACTCTAGTAATAGCCTGCTTTCTGATGACTTGCCCAGCCTGCCCTGGGGAAGTGGTCCATCCAGAGGCAAACCTAAGAGAGGAGGCACCAACATTTCTGAAGCTTTCCCTCTAGTTTCTCCTATGTATGAGTATACAGATGGACATAGTGCAGAACAGAGTGAAAGCTCAAGCGAAGTTGTTGGTACTACCGATTTTAAAGAGAACAAGCTTTTAGTAGTCAACATACACTTTTCCTTTGAGATGTCTACTCAAGCAAGACACCTGGTTATAAAACAAAACAAAACAATAAAAAACCACTACCTCCTTTCATATAAATCTATGATTCACAGCTTCACTTATTCATCAATTATTTATAGACTATCAACTGTGTGTCAGGCATGGGTCCTGGCACTGGAGACACAGCAGCACCAAAACTGGGAACTTACACTATTTATTCGGGTATCAGACAATGAATAAAACAAGTTAAGTAAACATTTGGTAGTGGACAATTAGTCCTATGAAGAAAAATAAGGCAGGGAAGTAGAGAGAGCAAGCTGAGGGGTGTGAGGGAAGGAGTTTGAAAGTATAAATAGGTGGTCAGGGAAGTTGGTATCTAGTGTGGTCTTGATCATCTACCCACAAGAAAGATCAACAGCATCTGGGAAAGACCATGAGAAAGAGACCCAAAGCATCAATTGAAAAATGACTAAAAAGCCTGGCATGGTGGTGCATGCCTGTAATCCTAGCACACTGAGGCTAAGGCAGGAGGATCACACAATGGAGTCCAGCCTGGGCAGCATAGCAACTTGACATGACCCTGCCTCAGCAAAAGAGGAAGGAGGGAAGGAGGGAAGGAGGGAAGGAGGGAAGGAGGGAAGGAGGGAAGGAAGGAAGGAAGGAAGGAAGGAAGGAAGGAAGGAAGGAAGGAAAGAAAGAAAGAAAGAAAGAAAGAAAGAAAGAAAGAAAGGAAGGAAGGAAGGAAGGAAGGAAGGAAGGAAGGAAGGAAGGAAGGAAGGAAGGAAGGAGGGAGGGAAGGGAGGAAAGAAAGAAAGAAAGAAGATGAAGGGAGGGAAGAAGGCAGCGGGGGGAAGAAGGAATTCAAGGCCACAATACCTGTTCTCTACATTTCCCAGCCTTCCTGGCAGATAAGTTGTAACTGTGGGACCAGTATTAGCCAATCCATTGTGAACATAAAAGATGCAATTGTTTTTGGGCCAAGGCCTTTAAAGCCCAAGTACCCCTCTACTCTTCTCTGCCTCAGCCACCTGAAGGAACATGTTCTTGAGAACTTACCTTTAAGATGAGAGAGGGTGCCAGGTATGGTGGCACATGCCTATAATTCCGGCCCACTGGGTGGCTGAGATAGGCTGGAGCCCAGCTGGAGAACTTGACAACTTAGTGAGACCTTGCCTCAAAATAAAAAATAAGAAAGGCGACTAGGGGATATATGGTTCAATCTCCAGAATCATAAAGAAATAGAAGAAAAAATATTTGGGAGGGTATCCTGTCCTGACTCAGAGTTCATGTGAGGAGCAATATGCCTTTGCAGTGTTAAACCACTGAATTTTAGAGCTGTCACTGCAATCTAGCCTGACTTCACTTGTCACATACACCTACTCTACCCAGACCCATGTGACAATACCATAGGGAGAAAAAGAAAAAGGAAACATCAGGGTTTGCTCTCAAGTCATTTATGTTCTAGCTGAACACTAAAACTGCAACTTGAACTCAACATCCAAGGTCACGAGTCATCACTGCTTAATAAGTGGTGCACAGTGAAGGCTTTGGGAATTTGGGGGAGGGATGGATGGATCTATGATGCTGCCAAGCACCTGAGAGGTGCTACGTAGTGTAGAATCAAGAGAAGAAGGCAGAGGATTATAACAAGTTTGCCCTTGGGAGAAGTGTTGTGGAAGGAAATTTTAGGTGAGTAGAGCAAATGCAAAGATAGATCAGTGGGAATGGGCTAAACACATCCTGGCACATTCTAGACAGTGTAGGGATTCTGGTTGGAATTAAGGATTCACACAATCTGGGCTACACTGTGAGTCCAAGATCAGCCTAAAATACACAGCAAGACCCTTTGTATAAAAAAAAAAGGCAGAATCTCAGGCACAACCCCAGACCTACTGAAAAATAATCTATGTTTTAACAAGACTCTTAGGTGATTTATATACATATTAAGCTTTAAGGAGGGCTAGTTCAGTGTATGCCAGTTGATGCTGTCTCAGTCCATTGGGATAACTGTAATAAATTATTAGAGCACATATAAACAATGGAAATTTATGTCTCACAGTTCTGAAGGCTGCAAAGTCCAAGATCAAGGCATCATGAGATTTGGGGTCTAGCAAGGCCCTGTCTTCTGGTTCATAGACACTCGTCTTTTGACTGTCTTTGCATGGTAGAAGGGGTGTGAGACCTCTCTGGGGTCTATTTTATAAGGCCACTAAGCATAATCGAGTCACCTTCCAAAATCCCCACCTCCTAATACTATCACATTGGGGGTTAAGTTTCAGTATATGAATTTCGAGGGGACTCAAGCATTTTGAGCATAGCAGCAGTCACTCTGAATCTGTTCCACTCTTACCCCAATTTTTTCCATCATTCACCCCTCTTCCACGTGGCCCCTTGGTCTCAGGGTACACCGATCCCATCCCTAGCTGCAGATTTAGTCTATCCCTGTGGGTCTTTTAATGTAGTTTCCAGGTGAACAACATCAGCATCACTTGGAAACTGTTTTGAGAGAGCAAGAATCCTAACCACTAGACCACCAGGGAAGCTTTCCTGGGAACTTTTTTGAAATGCACAATTAGAAATGTAAATTCTCAGGCCTAACCTGTGATTATGGAGTAAGAAACTCAGGCTAGGACCCAGTGATCTGTATTTTACTAAGCTGTCCTGGTAATTCTGATGCAGGCTTACATTTGAGGACCAGTGATCCTCATCAATCATGGTAATCACATTACTGTTGATAATAGTTGGTTTCTGAAACCAGAGGTAGTCAGGTAACCAGTGGGCTGAAAGGAAGGCTATTTACTTTACAGTTGGAGAAGGGGCTTTTTACCCCTTTCCTGCCTTCCCCCCCTCTCTTTTGATGATATAATTAAGGTAGTATGTTGCTATCTTTGCTTCTAACAGCCAGAACATAACCATGGAGGAAACCAGGCTGAGGGCAGAGATGAAAGTATCACAGCAAAAAGGAGCCAGACTCTGTGCCTGTGGTACTCCTGTGCCCCGAAACAGTATATGTCCTTATGGTTTAAGCCAGCTGGTAATGAGGTTTCTGATACTTATAGCTAAAAGTGTTGTAAGTACAGATGAGACCAAGGAAGCACAAGGACAATGGATGTACAGTATTTAAAAATAATGAAGGATGTATTTAGGCTAACAGTCATTTTTTTTCACCAACTTCCAAACACTAGGTCCAGGTAGAATAATTGTTACAACTTTAGAAAAGCAGCTTAGTACAAATAAACTAGAGCATTACTTTATGCAGTGGGTCTTGTCTGGGGAATTGGCTAAAAATACACAAATGCCTTTTTTTAAAAGGAAAAAAAGGGAGAGGGACTTTTAGGTATATTCTTAGGAGAAATTTTTAAAAGGGAGCAATGTTTATTTAAGATGAGTCAGCATTTTTGTGGTGCTATAAAATAAGGAAGTGTTCAAAAAAGGATGACACTTCCAATGACTAAAGCTGGGACAACCTGACCACAAAATAGATAGTAATAGCATTGGTTTGTAGCCCAAAGATTAAGATAACTACCCATGATCCTATGCTGATTTAAATAATAACTGAATAAAGAAACAGGAGAGAAGGTACTACTTTTCCTTTAGAAGAATTCCAATTAATTAATGAACAAGCAATAGGGGAAATTGCAACATTATAGTAATATCTGTTGCAGGTATGATCCACCAATTAAAATTAAAGTTAGTGGGAGAAGGTTTGAAGAAATATATGATCTTTGTACAGTTTCAAAATATCTTCTTCCAGGGGAAAATGGGTATGTAAGACAAACTAGGGTGCAATAAGGGAGGATCTATCCAGATTTTTTTCTCTGATATATGCCCCATGGTTTCAGAGGTGGAAAAGGCAAGAGCTTGGTTTAAAATTACACAGACAGGACTTTGAAGATTCCTCCTGAAAATAAAAAGGTCACTGTTTAGAACTCTTCCATTGGCACTGCGCTGGATGTAGCCTGGCTCCTCTGTCTCTTTCTCACCACTGGAGAACCCAAAAGGCTAGTCTCCACACCCCCCCCAAAAAAAACCCCAAGGCTCCAGAATTTCTCACCACCAGGCAAGGTGCTGATGCATTTCACAAGTTGATCTCAGCATGCAGATTGATTTGGCTGCCTTTAATTTTCTTTGGATTTTCAGGTTCTTTATGTTGGCCCAGTGCCACATTCAACTCTTCCCATACTGGAACACATTCTCAGAAAGGGTTGGTCGCCACCATCCTCATGTTGGTTGAGGCCAAAGTCAGGTTTCATTTTTCATTAAACTTCCATTTGTAACTTACATTGAACAGAATGACAATATGTACAACTGTCTTCATTATTTTTTACAGAAGAAAGACATCTTGTCTCTAAGGAGTGTGTGATTTATTTATTCTCCATTGTGCAATTAATTCACCACCATTATAGTTAACACAGTGTTCTGGAGAAAAATGTTGTGGTATCACATGGTGACTTCACTTAAGTTGGCAGTGAGTGGTTTCTCACCTAGATCCACCAAAGCCTACATCATGGGGTGGGGTGAAATGGAGATTACATTACCAGAAATGGCTCTGGTTTAATTGGAAGTGAGTGTCTGGAGGGCTGGGGCCACCTCTTCCCTGTCCTGTCTGCCCAGGCTCTGGCACATAGCAGGTGTAGTAGTCATCAGTGCTGTTCACCACGTATTTCCAACTTTTCACTTCCTGGGCTCTCACTCGTAAGGATATATCTCCTGGCCTTCTGTGTCTAGGTGCAGCTATGTGAATGTTCCAGCTGATGAGTTGGGAGTAGGGCTGCTGCACATCACATCTATACTGGAACATGTTTGTGGTCCAGAGCTCCTTATTCCAAGTTATCTCTTGATGAATTTGAGTCCTAGCTCTGCTACTTATAGCTGTGGACTTTGGGAGTGGCTACTCAAACTTTCAATGCCTCAGTTTCCTCAGCTGTACAATCTGCCGAGAGTGCACCACAGGGTTCACCATTGGAAGATGGGCTAGGAGACAAGGATTTCTGACCTCCCCATTTAGGACAGTTTGCTAACTGACCTGTGTCTCTTGAACAAACTTTGTCACTTAACGACCCTGGGGGGTAAAGGTTAAAGTCACCTACTCTCCAGTTGCTGGGGCATCAGCCTATAGGCTTTAGATAAATATTTAACCATGAATGCTGAGCACCCACATCCTTCCTTCATGTCACAAGTCAATCAGTACCTGTGCAGAAAACAGGTAATCTGGGCTCCCTCTTGGAAAAGGCAGGAAGACTTCTTCCTGGGGAACTGGGTCCTCTCCTTGGTCTCAGCCTCTTTCCTCTTCTGGAGGTCCTAAAGTCAGAGTTATTGGAATCTGAGTGTGTTTCAAGAAAAACGATAGTTTGGCTGGAAATGTATCAAAACATGAATTTTTTATTTTAGGGTAAGGACTGACTCACTTTTGTGTTTTAGACATATTTCCTTAAAGTACTTTTTTAAAAAATAAAGCTACTTAAAGAAAAAGCATACTTAATTTTAGTTATCTTAATTTTAGAAATTTAAGCAACTTTTAATATGAGATATAATACAAGACACACATATTTTAACTTTATTATTGAAGGGAAACATATATACAAAAAGCTCAGTGAGTTTTCACAAATGTAGTAGATCCAAGTAACGAGTGCTCAGATCAAGATCATTACCTGCACTCCATAAGACTTTTTATTAACCACTATCCTGACTTCTGACAGCATAGTTTTGCCTGTTTTGTCCTTTACAGGAACAAAATCACACAGCATATACATTTCTCTGTCTGACTTCCACCACCACATTGTTTATGAGGTGCATCTGATGTTCTATTGTGACTATACTATAACAACCTTTCAATCCACCCCACAGTTGATGGGCACTGGGGCAGTTTCCAGTCTGGAATTATTACAGATATACTGCTATGCTAGTCTAGTTCCTAGCCTTTGGTGTTCACACACACACACACACACACACTCTCACTTTTGTTTAGTATACACCTAGAAGGGGATTTGCTCATCATAGGATAGGTGCACTCTCAGCTTTAATATATTCCGCCAGAGTCCAGAGTCCCAAAGTGCTAGAAACAATTTATACTCTCACCAGCAGTGTGTGAGAGTTCTGGTGACTCCATACAGTCTGCATGTATGCTTTATTATGAGTCAAGCATATGTAAGCTAATTCAAACAGAACCAGTTTAACCCTTTGGAGTAACAATGAGTCTGTTTATTAAATACCCTCTGTTCCCTCCTCATTATAACTTCTAACTTGTTGTGAAACCTGGATGAGCTTTCTGACCCCTACTCTCCACTTAATCCAAGCAGTCAAAAATCCCTCTGAAAACACTCTCCATTCATTTATCCAGCTTGAATGTTGTATGTGTTAATAAATTGGTGTTCACAAAACAAATTTAATTCCTCTTGCGAAGGAGAGCGCCTATCTTGCCTCTGAAGTGGCTAATTGCTCTGCTCTTAATAAACATTGCGTCTCCAAGGCCATGAATGCAATTTGAACCCAGTTTTGGTTGTAAAGAAAAACAGTATATTCTACAGGTTTTAACAAAAGAGAACAACGTTTTTTAAAGTCATACAACATTTTGCAAACATAGGAGTTATTTGACTATAAAGAAGAGGGTGACTGCAAAAGGAGTCACAGAGGGAATTCAGAGCACTTACTCTTATGGTAGAACCGAGCCTCTGGTTTCCCATCTGTAAAATGGGGGACTCTAGCAAGCTGCTTAGGTTGTAAGTGCTATTCAGATCTGGTTTTTATTTTACGAACGCTCAGAGGGTGGAGATCTTGAGAGTGGGACAAGGTAGTGGGACTAGGGGCAATTTATTCCAAATACTGCCACGTCATCCCTGCCACCCTCAGCAGATAGCGTTCAGGATCCTAGTTACTAGGTACCGGATGAATTATGTCCTTTATTAGGAAACTACGAAGCTGAATCTTTCCCCATGACGTTTCTCTTTACCAGTCTCCACAGCCCCTTCCCAAGTAGTCTGTTGTCCGCATTCCGGAATATTCTGGTAGGTTGGCTATCACACGAGAGGTGCAGAGAGGCGGGACAGGTCTTTGGGGACCTGGGCGACCCCTAAAGGTGAGCCGCCCAACGGGGAGTTTGGGGTCCCTGAGAGGGGGCGCACTCGGTAGGGAGCCCAGCCGTACTGCAGAGCCTCTGGCCAGGGCGGGGTGGGCAGCCAGGCTCACCGGCCCGCTCCTCCCCACCTCCCA
>NW_022900951.1:15124816-15126575 GCF_012274545.1 Fukomys damarensis | reverse complement strand
GAGGGCGAGCCCCAGAGCTGGAGCCCAGCGCGGGAGGCTCGGCCCGGCTTGGAGTTAGCGAGTGGACCTGGAGGGCAGCGGGACTGCGGAGCGAGCGCTCCCTCCGTCCGGCCGCGGCTCTGAGCCCGGCCGGGCCATCCCGAGAGGCAGAAGCAAAGCGCTGAACCCCGGGGCCGTACTCGGACAGTGAGAAAGCACGTGCCACGGGAAACGGGGCTCCGGGTGTCCTCTAAGGGGGGACGTGTATACCCGAAACCTTTAACTTCACTCAAACCCTCACCACCGCTCTGCGCAACTGAGCCACGAGCCTTACTCGCGCGGGTGGCCCTAGAGACGTGACTTTTGGGGACTCGGTTGGTCGCACAGGGCAAGTGGGTGCGGTGGGACCCGACGGCTGGGCGCAGCACCACCTGGCGGCGGGAGGTGGGGGCAGAACAGGTGGCCACGGGCGCGGCGGTCCGAACTACAACCCAGAGCCAGCGGGTGGGACGCGGGGAAGAGGCCGGAGGTCTCCGGGTGAGCCGGTTTAGGCAGGGACTTGAGTTTCAGGGCTCCGGAAGTATATATAAAGTGAGGGGCAAGAAGAGAGCCGATGGGTCTCCTAGGTGCCAGATGAAGCTGGAGGTTTTCCGTAACTACTTCGACAGTGACACTTCCAGCCTGTACTGTGCACACGAATCCCCAGGGGATCTTGTTGAAATGAGGTTCTGATTCAGTAGGTCTGGGGTGGGGCCCCAGAGCCTGCATTTCTAACAAGCTCCCGTGCTGCTGGCCCTCAGACTACACTGTATACGGTAGAATTATCTTTTGCTCAACAGGTTGATAATCTTAGGAAAAGTGGGGGATCATGACAGGAGGTCCTAAACGGTACAACTCTATCTCTATCCTAAACACACACATTAAGACAAACCATTGCTGCTGATTTAATAGTGAAAATTTTTTTTCTTTTCTTACCGGATTTCTAGCCAAATACATGATCTGATAGAAGAGCTGGCTTCCTGGATGTGCAACCTGCACTTGGTTTAAATTTTCATTTTCATTTTGCACTAGGCCCCACAAATGCTAGAGCAGATTCTGTCTCGGTCACCATAGGTAACCAAAGGACCATTTCTTCGATTAGGGTTTGAGCTGGTGGGTGATGTTGAATAAAAGTTGATTAAGCAAGATACTGCAGTTGCTTTCATCTTTCTCAGTTTCTCTTTGGCTATCTTATGAAGTAAGCTTATTTGTATAATAACCCCCTTCATACACAGGATGACATAATTTATTGTTTTATTACTATTAATAATTCACAGTGCTTAGAGAGCTTAATTATTAGGCAATACGATTACCTGTGATGTCAGAATAATTTGTAAATTCAGGTGTGTGTTATTTCTGAAGGATTTGGATAGTCTCATAAAATTTTGTTTAGGTTAAAATCTAAAATGAGGTGGACATTTCTTGGTTTGCCTGCATAAACAGCTAAAATGCAAAGCTGGAAGACAAAAAGTGACCAATTTTTGTAGCTATTCAGGCGTATTGTTTTACAGGGCCTCAGCAGCAGGCCAGCCTTGATCGGATTCCCTTCTGCTTTTATCATTCCCACATCCCCACAAGGTGACTTTCCTTAAAAGGGGATAGAGCAAATTTAGTTACTGAAAAACACTAAAGAAATACAAGGCCAGCATCCGTGTTTTGTCTGTTAATTAATTGTTCTGGTACCAAAACACAGTTACCAGGTGTATGGATGTACTTCTGCAAAAAAAAAAAAAAAAAAAAA
>NW_022900951.1:15085919-15124768 GCF_012274545.1 Fukomys damarensis | reverse complement strand
AAAAAAAAAAAAAAAAAAAAAAAAAAAAAATGCTGGAAATACAGAAAAGAGAAAAAAACGGAACTCTAATTATGGAGATGGTTTTGTTCAGCAGTGGGAGAAAAAGTCTGAGAAATGAAATTCCATTTCATTGGCACAGTTTGGCAGGGAAAGGAAAGACGCTGTGTTTTAGTACCAGAAGCAATCTTCCAGAAATAGTGAAGTAAGTTTGCTCAGGTATTAGGGAGAGGCAGCAAAGAAGCCGATTTTCTATGACTGACGTGATCATTCTGGGGACTTAGAGAGGGATATCATGACATATGTTCCTGATGCTTTCATCGCTCAGATGAAACTAACATTTTTCCATTTTGCTGCCTGAGAATGTAGAGTCACTTTCAAAAAATGCTACAAATTAAGATGTGTACCATTAAATTAAAAAATGAGGAGAGGAAATATGTTTCTGTAATGTTAGTAGTTCCAAAAATAGGAGAGATTCTGCTTGCAGTAAAAACCTGGGAGCTAGTTTTTATGCTGCACCAAGAAGAGCCTTCCCTATCTCAAGATAGAAAAAATTCTTTTGCGATATTTATGGTTTGAAATGTGTAGGTCTTTAATCTGTGTGGAACTCATTTTAGGGGTGATTATGATGTAAGGTGGATGGCAGTTGAAAAATTTGGGGAAAATTATAAAGTAAATTCCCTCAAAGATTCTGGTGAACACTGTGTTCCATTTTATAAATCTATTAATTCTTAAGTCCATTTTGTGTTTTAAATTGAAGTATAACTTTTGTATGGTAAAGTTCACTCTATTAGTGTATAGTTCTAAAAATGTATGTAATCTTGTAATTACCACCATATCAAGGTACAGAAGAATTCTATCACTCCTAAAAATTCACTATTGACTTGGTTTTTGTAGTCAAATCCTTCCCAACACTTTCAACCCCTGATGTTTTTTGTCCCTAAAATTTTTGTCTTTTCCAGAGTGTTCATATACTATGTAGCCTTCTGAGTCTTTTACCTAACCCAATACATTTGAAAACCATCAGTGTTGTGTGGATCATTTCATTCTTTTTATTGCTGAGTAATATTCCACAGTTTATCCTTTCAACTCTTGATAATTATGAATAAAGCAAATATAAACATTCACACACAGCTTTTTGAGCAAATATAAATTTTCATCTCACTCAGCTTAACACCTAGAAGTAGGATTACTGTGTTGTTTGGTTTAACTTTATAAAACAATGCCCATTTTCCTCAAAGTAGCTGTACCATTTTGTTTTTTGAGGCTTTGTTTGCTTGCTTGCTTTTGTTTTAGTGGTACTGGGGCCATAACCCAAGGCCTCACACATGTCCAGCTGGTGCTCTGCCACTGAGCTACATCCTCAGCCCTGGTCATACATTTGCATTCCCACCAGCAATATATGAGAAGTCCAGTTGTTTAGCATTCCCGTCAGCACTTGGTATTGTCAGTTTATTTCATTTTAGCCATTCCCACAGGCATGTGATGGCATCTCTCTGTGGTTTTTGTTTGTTCTTTGCTGATGACTAAGGATGTTAAGCATCCACTCATGTGGTTTATTGGTCATTTGTGTATATTCTTTTGTGAAATATCTGACTCCCCCCACCAATGTGTTTGATTATTGAATCATAAGTTTTTCATATATAAGTTCTCTATCGGATCTATATTGTAAGGCTTATCTCTTAGTATGTAACTTGCCATTTAATTTTCCTAATGATGATTTTTCATTGAAGAACAGTTTTTATAAAGTCTTGTTTATCAACTTTTTTTCTTCTATGGATAGCATTTTTAGTAATGTGTAATAAATATCTGTCAGTCCAAGTTCACCAGAGTCATCCTGTGATTTCTTCCAGACATTTAATATTTTTATCATTTATATGTAGATCTGTAACTTTATTTCAGGCTAACTTTTGTACAAAGGGTCAAGGTTCACTTTTTTTCTTAGATGTCCAGTTTTTCTAACATCATGTTGAAAAGACTGTTTCCCACATTCCTTTTGACTCTTATGCCAAAAATTGTATATATGTAGGTCTATGTTTCTGGGGGTGGATTGATTGATTTTGGTAATGTGGATCAAACTCAGGACCTTGTGCTTGCAAGGCAGGCGGGGGCACCACTGAGCTAAATCCCCAGCCCTTAGACATTCTTTTAGGTGAGTTCCTACAGAGTGTTTTGTGTGTAATTTTTACTGCTTTTAGAAATTATATCCCCTTTTCCCCATTTTACCTTTTATTTACTATACTACTGACTAGAAAGGCTAATTTTTTTTTGTAGATTCGAGCCATCTTACTGAACTTTTATTTATTTCACAGGTTTTTTATTTTCATGGACTTCAGGGTAAATCCTCTCATTATCTGTGAATGGTATTAGTATAGAGACCCCCTCCCCTGATATTTTTACCTCATTTTATTTTCTTAGTGACTAGGTTTCCTTCTAAGGTAATGTTAGGTAGTACTTTTTGATTTGGGTGGGGATGCTTCTAACATTGTACCATTAAGTGTTTTGTTTGCTGTAGGGTTCTGGTTCTATCTTTGGGAGTTTTCTATGTTTAGCTTACTAAAAGTCTAAAGTTCAATTAATAAATTTCTAGTTATGCACGGAATTTTCTTTTCGTTGAAAGCCCAACTGGTTTTCAGCCAGTCTTCCTGGCTTGGGGATTCATATTTTAACCTCCTTCAAGAAATCAGTATAGCATTAAATCAATGGCTTTTATTTCAATAGATTATGCAAAAACTACCTTACTGAGACCCTGTTTCAAAATAAAAAATGAAAGGAGGGTTGGGGATACAGCTCAGTGTGAAAACCTTGGGTTGAGATGTAACCCACTATGAACATAAATGAAACAAAACCTCAGAGAGTATTATAAATTTTCCCCATGGGCAGTATATTATATTTTCAACTCTCTCCCATCTATCTGTTCTAGCCATTTTATTTTTGTTAATAAATCAATTAATTTTGCAGTACTGAGGGTTAAACCCAGGGCCTTCACAATGAGCTATATGCCCAGCCCCTTTTCAATTTTTAAACAAGGTGTCACTGAGTTGTCCCACCTAGGCTCAAACTTGGGATCCTCCTGCCTCTGCCACTCAGAATGCTGGGATTACAGGCAATGCCACTTTACCTGGTTTCTATTTTGTTTTAGATTGAATGATCCTCTCAAGTGATTTGACCAGCCTTTCATTTGATTTCATGAGCCATAGTTTGAAAAACACTGCTTTATAAAACTGCTCATTTAGTTTTGAAGCCCCTGAACTGATGGTTGTGTCCAAGACAGATTCATTTTCTATTGGATCCTGCTATGATGCAAAGCGAGTTCATTTGTAATACCCAGAGATAAGTCTCACCACCCACATTTCTCTCTCAAACTGCCATTACGTTTACGTTTCTGTGTAACCCCTGAGCCTGTCTCCCAGCGTACCTTTCTTGACCATTAAATGCAGTCATATTAATTCCAGCCTTTGGGCTGGTGCTCAGCTGCGACAAATTCCCTGCCTGGGACCCCATTTCACCAGAATCTTGTACGCCACTGGTTTCATTGGGTTGTTTATAACTCTCATCCTATAACAGTCCTCCCACTGACCACTGGAAAGGTTTATTTTCCTGCTCCAGTTTTGTTCTTCTTGATAACATCACCTGTAGTTATATTATTTAGTTATTTGTTTGTTGATTCAAGATCTTTTTTCCTATCCTCTGCTGGGATATAGGCTCTAGCAGGGTAGGGACTTTGCATTCCTTGCTTACTGGTGTACTGACAGGATCTAGAACACTATTGGAACACAGGTGCTCAGTAAATATGTGTTGAATGGCTAAATGAACATACCTAGACTCTAGAACTCAGACACTAATCCTAAGGTATTCAAAGCACTGTGCTTTTCTGCTCAAGTTCAGTGTGGAGATTCTTTAGGTTAAGTGTTGAGTATATTTTAGTGTAGCAGTTAATTAACTCACAGATACTCATTTGGTATCCACTACACTTGTGATTCTGTAATAACAACAGTGGTAGCTCATGGCTGATACTTACCTAGCAGGCACTGCTCTTACTGCACTGCATATTTAATTGACTCATTTAATTCTCCCAACCACTTGAGGCAGGTGTTCTCACTTCACAGAATAGGAAACTGAGGCACAGAGAAGTTAAAGTACCTTGCCTAAGGTCATGCAAAAGGCAAGGGTTTGAATACAGATCATATGATTTCACAGCCTGTGTCCTTAAACACAAGGTACCTAGCAGGAGCAAGGAGCACACACAATTCCTGACTTTTATAAGTATGTAAAATTTATGGCTTTTATTCTCTTCAAATAATGGTTCTTAACTGGGGGTGATTTTTGGCAATGTCTGGAGACATTTTTATTTTTTATGGATGATGGGAGTGGAGTTGCTTCCAGCGTCTAGAGGGCAGGGTCAGGGATATTGATGAACATCCTACAATGAATGCACAGGCTTGCCCCACAATAAAGAATGGTCTAGCCCAAATGGCAGTAGTACTGAGGGAGAGAAACTCTGCCCTAACACTGTGTTTCTGAAAGCTGGCTCTGTCAGAAGCACTTGGGGAGTTTTAAAAATAAGTACCAATGCCTGGGTCAGGGTCTTAACCTTAATGAGCCACCACAGATCTTCAGCATTGCCCGATAATCCTACTATGCTAGCCTGGAGGGTTTGCTTTTCCATTCTGCAAAAGGGCCATCTTACACTTTCTTTTATTTCCTGGTCCTTCCTATATCAGCTGCTGACTGGAGCTCCTTAGACAGGAACCTCCACATATTCCAACCACCCAAACTCCCAACATGCCCACATTTGTACAGATACTTACAGTGTCGCTCACTGTCACTGCAAAGTTGTGAATGAGATGCCCTTCGTGTGTCAAAGATGGACTGCTTTTCTGGGCTTAGGACCTATCATCCTCTTTGTTTTACCCAAGGATATTTTTGTTTGGTGTTTTGAGACAGGGCCTCTCACTATGTAGGGTGACCTTAAACTCACTATGGAGCTCAGAGTGGGCTGGTACTTTAAGGTGATCCTCCTGCCTCGGCCTCCTGAATGCTAGGATTACAGGTGAGTGCCACCATGTCTGGCTCCAAGGACATATTATTTGTAAATGATTTTCAACTTTAGAAATAAATTGTAAAAGTGAAAACAGTACACTGAATACCTCTATACTCTTTATCTGGATTCATCTATTGTTAACATTTTATCCCATTTGCTTTCTCATTTGCACTCTTGCTCATGCACATAATTTTTTTCTGACCCATTAGTAAGTTTCATACTTCATGGCCCTTTACTCCTAAATATTTCAATATGAGTTACCTAACAAGAATGTTCTCTTACAGTACCACAGTACTGCTATCAATACAGTAAATTTAACATTGATAAAATTGTTGTTACCTAATCTGTCATTTCCATTCCAGTTTTGACACTAGGCCTGATAACATCCTTTATAGCACCTTTTCCTTCTAGTACAGGATCCTACATAGTGTTGTTATTGCATGTAATTGTCATTTATCTTGGCCTCTTTTTGTTTGGAACTTTTCCATAACCTTTGTGTTTTTGGACATTGATATTTGAAAGAATACAGACTACCCCCTCCTCTTTTTTTTTCTAAGAACCTTGATCATTTTTGACATGTCTGATGTTTCTCATGATTAGACTTAGGTTATGCATTTGAGGCCAGAATCCTGCATTGATAATGATGTGTGCATCTCAGTTATCACATCTTGGAGGCTATGATGTCCATCTCTTTCTTGTTGGTGATATTAATGTTGATCACCTGGATCTGATTTTTCACTCAGTAGTTACTGTTTTTTTTTTTTTGCTTCCAAATCATCAGCCTTTGGGAATACACAAATATACTGCTCCTCATTAATATTTGTAGATTTAGCATCCAGTGATAATTTTTTTGCCTGATACAATTTTATGATGGTTGAAAATAATGATTTTCTAACTCTACTATTCTCTCATCAAGTTCTCCCCCATTATTTATGTATCCATCTATTTATTATTGATGTGAACTCATGAATTCCTGTTTTTAATGGCTTACAGTTTATTATGATAATTAATTTGGTTGCTTAATTGTGGAGGACTTAATTCTTTTTTCTGTTTCCTTCTCTCCTTTAATGAACACCTCTCTCCCATTTTGGATCATTCCCTTCAGGTTACAATCATGCTGTAATATCTAATATTCCCATTAGTTCCACTCACCCCTCTACTTGTACCCTCACCCATTTCTGGTCCCCTCCTCCTCACAGGAGCCTTTCAAGGGATGCTTACACTTTACTGCTGCACATTTTCCCCTTGTTCAGTCTAATCAGTTCTACACCAAGATTCTCCTCAGCCCTCAGTGCACTCAGCAGTGCTATGGAAATAGAGGATTACTTCCTTGAATCACCATGCTTGACTCTTCAACAGCATTTGACACAGCTAGTCATTCCATTCTTTCTTCTTGTGGCCTCCATTGTCCTACACTATCTTGCTTTTCCTCCTCTTGCTGGTAACTCATTCTAAGTCTCCATTGCTATTCCCTCCCCCTCTGCTAACCCTACAAAGGTTAGTATTTCTGCAGGGCATGAGGACTTCCTAGTCTTCTCTTTCTGCACTCTCCTGTGGTAACCCCTTCCAGTCCTTGGCTGTACATTCCATCTAGGTGCCTCCAGGCATGATTTCCCCACCCACACAAGACTTAAAAACATGCACAGACCACAAACTGGCATGCCAAAAACAATTTCCACAGCAAAATCATGATTCTCTGTCACCCTCCTGCAATATCAGATTCACTCCGTGAAGCCTGTCTCAGTCTGGGACACCACCCTCCACAAATTTGTTCAAGCCCCAAACCTATAGGGTTCATACCCCATACCCAGCCTGTCAACAGATCTTGCCTATTTGGCTTCTGGAGAATATTCCAGATGTTCCCACTGTTATAGGAGAATAAATAGGACCTCCAAATGATATAAGGAAATATTATGACTCCCACCCTGTTAAATATCTGATACGCCAAGTTTATGTTCTCTAAAATCGAAGAATGAATTCCAGGAACAACACAGGTTAAGAGTAGGAAAATATTTATTGAGAGGATAGCTCCTGAGAGGCAGGATAGGGTCCTGATTGGATAGCCAGGGATCCCAATTTACAGGGAAGTTTTATAGAGCACAACCACGTGGCTATGGGTACAGTGTAGGTTACAGCTATGATCACCAATGAGGTTACAAGTATAGTAGCTTCGGGAATCAAGTCTCGTAGCAAGAGCGCATGGTAAGAATGGGGTCTCAATCATCTACTGAGGGGACTGAGGCCTATCTAGCCTTTAATAGCCCAGGTGTTATCATTTGTCTCATCCCTTGGGGAAGTATGTAGGCCTAGCCCTTTTGTCCTTATTTTGAGGCCTGAATTCCAGCTGATGTGTCTCTAGGCTGATGTAGTGTGTTCTTACCTTTTGTCCTGACTCTGAGGGCTCGGTCCTGTCTGTCTATAATATTTTTACCTAATTTAGCTGTCTATAATACCACCGCCCTCTGTATGTACTTCAGCCTATTGCTATCTTTGTCCTGCATGACTGCAGTCGCTTCCTAGAATCCAATGTCCACAAAGAGGCTAGAGCACTTTTTAAACACACTGATTAAATCACATCATTCCCTTGTTCTGCCGTGTCCTGGCCCCACCTGCTCATCTCTCTGCCTCTCTGGCCCATTACTCTCATTTTGGTTCTACCAGCACTTCAAACTCCTTTTGGTCTTTTGGACATGCTGTTCTCCTTGGAATGTTCTCTCTGCCCCTTCTCCATCTTTCCACACTCAAATCTTGTTTAAATATTACCTTTATGATGAGCTGATCTAAAATAGCCAGTAAGTCACCCTCCATATCATTCCACCTTGCTTTCTCAATATTGCACTTACTAGTTTATTTCTGTTAGGGAATTGATCATGTTAAACTATGTTGTGACACCACCATTTTGGGTTGAACTTCCAAGTTCTTCTTCCCCTAAACCCCTGTCTTGAGTTTCCTTTCCAAGACCATGTCAGCATGTAGAATTAAAACCTAAAGCTTCCTGCAGAGCTCCCGCCTCAAATAGCCCAGCACTTCCTCATCTCTCTCTCTGCTCTTTCTCTCTGCTCCACTCCCCTGAATAAAATCTCCAGTTGGACCTCTGCGTGTGTCACTGTTCCCTTTCATTGGTGTCAGAAGATGAGACGCTAGGGGTGAGGTCTAAGTCCCAAGACGTCTCTTAAGACTTGGAAGTCACTGTCCCTATTTCTGGATCCCAAATCCAGAAATGAGGACCCAAGCTCCCTATGGAGACGTCTCTACCGTAGGGGGGAAGGTCCCCAACACTAGAGTGCCATACCACCTTCCCGAGGTGTCCCAGGAGACAGGTGGGGGCCCAACCAGGCAAGTCCCAGACTTGTCCTGGGGAGCCTCCCGGAGGCTCACACCAGACGTGAAGGCCTGGTACTTGGCATTCACGTCTTACCCTCGTCTCCTTTCCCTGGCCACCAGAGCCCGAGTCCCCCACATCCCAGACCACCGCGAGGGAACTCACCCAAAAGCCTGGGGGCGATGAGGTCCACTGTCACAGAAGGGGCGTCAGGGAAGATGGCTGCAGATGTCGGGTGGGTGGGGCAGAGTTGGAGCATCTCGGTATCCGGGTTTCCGGTCCCCAGGTATTTTAACCTGTGAGCCCAAAAATCCCGGATTCCACTTCTGGTGCCAATGAAAGGGAACAGCGATGCTCAACAACTAGGCCACGCAACCCAGAGGTCCAACTGGAGATTTTATTCAGGAGAGCAGAGCAGAGAAAAAGAGCACAGGGAGCAGAGAGAGCGAGATGAGGAAGTGCTGGCCTATTTATGGGGCTTGGAGCCAAAGACCTCCTTGTTAGGGTGGGGTAGGCTGCTTTTAGCCTATCGGAAGCCACGTTGCCCTCTAAGGCGGGAGCTCTGCAGGAAGCTTTAGGTTTTAATTCTATATGCTGATGTGGTCTTGGGAGAAGGAAACTCAAGACAGGGGTTTAGGGGGAAGAAGAACCCGGAAGTCCAACCCAAAATGGCGGTATCACAACATACTTTAACATGATCAATTCCCTAACAATTTCTTTGTATTTTTATTGTTCCCCTCCCTTACGCCCCCTCCCCACATCTTTGTTTTTAGTACCTAGAATAATATTTAGCGTACTTAGTAAATATTGGTAAATGCATAATGTATTTAAACTCTCTAACATGATTTACAGCACATGAAAGACATTATTCATGTTCTCCCATCTGTGTATCCAAGGGTAGTCTAGAAGCTTCTGATGAGGACAAGGATCTGATAAAAAGATCCATATTCATGTGTTAGTATCCTAATGCCTAGGATCCTTCCAGGCAAAGGGGAATTATATTTTACCAAGACCAAAACTAATAGAATTCCAGAGATCATCAGTGTCACATTTTTCAATGGGGGACTTTCCTGGCACTCTTAAATATAAGACTGGATCTCATATTGTTTATTTTTGAGACAGAGACTTGCTATGTATAGTAGTTCAGGCTGGCCTTGAACTCACTGCATACTCCAGGCTTATTGTAGACAACTACATTAAATTAGACCTGGTATAAGCAGTTAGACAGGGCCGGGCCTTTGAGAGAGTTAATGCAGAAGATAATTGAGACATTTACTGAAGGTCAGCATTTTAAAAAAAGAGGAACTACTACACTCACATACTTCCGCTAGAGATAAATAGCTGTGATTGATACTCTAAATAGATATCAATCACTTTAAATTGGGACGGAAACCTCCCTAGCCCACTTTCCAGAAAAATCCTTATTCATTCCAAGCATGCTTACTACATGACTTGTTTCCCCATTTGATTCCCCTTTTTATCAATATTACCTAAGAGACTATACTTATTATCTTATTGGTTGATCATAGTTTTGCCCCACCTCATACCCACTTTGTGATTTTTCCATTGACTATAGTTTTGTCCCACCTTGAACCTGGTGTCTTTGCTCAAAACACACTTGAAAAGTGGGGTGGGCGGGCAATCCACTTTTCCGGATGTTCCCTTCTGCCTCTCTTTGACAGGAGCTATCTTTCTTTTTTTTTTTTTAATTGAGTTTATTTGTACATTGTAGGTATACAGTACAGTTACATTCATTACTGGGATCTTGTATCTTTACATGATATGTCTTGGTTCTCATTTTTTCCCCTTGTCCTTACCCTCCCTTCACCCCCTCCTCCCCTCCCCATTTACAAACCCTTTAATTCCATTTTTTTCATTTTCTCACATTTTTTTCTTTTCCCTTATTCCCCTTCCCCTACCCTTCCCACTTTCCCTACACCTTTAGACTTTAGGAGCTATCTTTCTATCAGTAAATTCTTCCTGCTCTTAACTTCCACTGTTCCTAGAATTCATTCTTCGATTTTAGAGAACATAAACTCAAACTCAGCATTTTAGATATCTAGCAAGTTGGGAGTTAATATTATGTTTATCTCTTACATTATGTTTATAGTATAAGTGACTGCATCCATTTCAGCTTTAGTTCTGGAATAACAAGCGATATTGTGTTATTGGAAGCTGGGGAAAGGATGTCAAAAAATATCTTCCAGTGCTTGATTTTGGTCTGAGATTCACGAATTGAATATATGCTTATTTCTTTACCAACTACGAAACATAATTTTTAAGTGTCTTAAGAATTTTGGCTTGCATTTTCTTTTCCTGCAAACTCTTTCTGGCCTTTTCTGTCTCATTTATTTTGAAATAAAAAATATACCTGGAGCTGCCTTAGAATGGTATAGGCTTGTTTGTCACTGACTCATAATTTTGCCAAGGAAAGGAAAAAATGGAAAGGAGAAGAAACAAGTACCTAAAATTAAAGCATGCTTTCGTTTGTTGTGATTATACCCAGGCCAATAGGTTGACACTCTTTTCTCTGTTTAACAAATCTGTTTTTTCAGCCAACTGGAACCAAACAAACACATCAGTTTTTTGTTTTGTTTTTTGGAGTTTGATTTTTTTGTTCCAAGAGACATATTACAGCACACACTTTTATACAGAGAGAGTAATTAGCAGATAGTGGCATCTATGGCAGTACTTCTCTAATTCTAATGTGCATAGTGAGGATCTTGTTAAAATACAAATGCGAATTCTGCAGCTCTGGACAGTGCCGGGATTTCTGCATTTCAGCTCATAGGTGATGTAGATGGTGTTGGTAGGGACCACACTTTGAGAAGCAAGGCTTTAGAGCACAGCTGCTTCTCTGTTTCTTCTGCCCATTTTTGATGGTAAACATCCCTGCCCAGAGCCTCTCTGGGCTAGTCCTCCCCTAGCTGGCCGAAGAACCAGGTTGTGTTGCGTTTGTATTACAGCAGCAGACAAAGCTCAGTTTACTTTGAGTGTTTCTTTTAACCTCAAGCAGCAACTTCTTTCAAAGCACCCTCACCTGTTTTCTCCTCAAACTACCCAACACCCGAAGATTACTAGGAAACACTAAACCCCACAGACACGTGCCAAACCACAGCACACTCATGTACTCAATCCCAGGTACTGACATTTAAGAAAAGAGTGAGGTGGGGCAGGCATGAAGCCACCCTTTTCTCTCCTGGCTTCAAGATTTCCTATTTCCTCATTCATTCCAGAGAGACTTGGCATCTGTCTCAACCACCTTTACCCTGACCACTTCAGCATACACCAGCCCACCCACCAGCTGCACGTGCCCCCCAGCTTGCTTTGTCCCCCGTGTGGCAATACGAAGGAATTAGTCCTCCATCCCACCCCACGCAGCACTCAGCCTGATGAAAGCTGGTAAATATATGTACCCAGCTACTTTGCCTTCTTGATCATGGCACGTATTGGCTACCCTCCTGCCCGTGTCTAACTTCCCCCTTCCCCATGTGCGTTTCCTGGGATCATATCCTAAATAAACCACTTGCTCTCCAGTCTGGGCTTCAGAGTTAGAACCCAAACTAAAGCAGGGCTCTCGAGGGCCAACAATCAGAAAGAACTTCTGTTCATTTTAATAAAAATCCCATTATAAGAAAACGAGGTGGGAGCCTTGTAGGGCTTTCTATAAAGGGGGTTTCACCAGTATGTAGATATTTTGCTGGCATGGGATCAAACATTCAGATGGCCGAGTAAGGCCAGTAATGGAGAGAGCACTTCCTTGTTGCTGGGATGTTTAAGGATTATGTCCGCAGAGTTGGTTTTCTGGGCTCCCCAGAGCCAGTTGTTCTGGTCCTTCTGTTCCCTGTCCAAGATGTGTCTGAGTTCTGCAGCCTTGGCCACAGCCCGTTGCATGTTCTTTTCATTGACCTCCCTCCCTCCCTCACTTTCTCTTTGGTGGGTTATCTGCCTAGTCCCTTGGGACTAGGTCCTTTTTGGACCTTCACTTTCCTGAGTGGAGGCCTATGACATCAAGTTTCAAGGACATAGCCACACCTGTTTCTCCAAACTTTGTACCATGAGTCACTGTTCCTCCTGGCCACATCCTTAGCTTTTCCCCTTCTCCTGCCTTCTTTCCCAGGAAGTGGGTCTCAACTTTAGCATAAGTTAAGGCTCTTAGTGAATTTCAGAGGATTTTAGGCCCGCCTGGGCCCCAGTTGGTCTTCTTAGTCCTTCTGTATGCTCAGAAGTGTGATGGGACCCAGGCTTTCCCCTTCGTGTGGTTCCTGTCATGTTTGGAACCCACACCAGGCAGGGATGTCAGCCTGACCTAGTACTCTGGACTGCATGTCTCACAGTTTTGCTCTGCTTCTGCCCAGCAGACTAAGTGGTCATCTTTGTGTTTGGGTTTCTTGGGTGTCCTAATTAGAAACTATTAGGTAAAAAGAGCCAAAAACCAGGACCAGAGCAGGACCATAACAAGCCTTCATTATGAGGAGGGTCTGCCCAGCTATCTCCGAACAAAGGAGAGAGAGCAATATGGCTGAGACAGGGAGCGCTTCTTATAGGACTGGGGCGGGGCTTATAGGATCTGGGCTGGGATTGAGCGATGTAGTGGCTGGGGATTGGGGAGCTGTGACATCGCTAGGAGGGGCTTGTGTCGTCACTAGTTAGGGCCATTTTAAGGCGAGGGAAATCTAACAGAAACCCTTGGTTCTTTGGATTTGGTATTTTAAGGGTGCAAGCTGAGCATGGTGGCACAGGCCTATAATCTCAGCACTCTAGGAGGCTGAGATAGGAGGATCACAAGTTTGAGTGTCCTTGGACAAGCAGTGATGTAATGTGAGACTCTCAAAATTAAAAAAATAATAGTAAAAGCTGGGTGTGGTGGCGCACACCTATAATCCCAGCACTCGGGAGGCTGAGGCAGGAGGATTGCTATGAGTTCGAGACCAGCATGGGCTACATAGTGAGTTCCAGGTCAGTCTCAGCTACATAGTGAGACCCTGTCTCAAAAAAGAAAACAAAACAAAAAAATTATAATAGTAAAAAAATCGAGTTGGGGATGTAGCTCAATTCAAAGACCCTGGATTCAACCCTTAGTACTACACACACACACACATGCACACACACACACACTATATGCTGACAGGCACAGTGGTACACACCTGTAATTCCAGCTACTTGGGAGGCTGAGACAGGAAGATTTCAGGTTCAACCTGAGCCTGGGCAACTTTGTGAGCTTGTCTCAAAATAAAAAATAAAAAGTGCTGGAGGTGTAGATCAGTGGTAGAACAACCCTGGTTTTGATGCACAGTACCAAAAAAAAATTCCAATAGGGCTAGAATTAATGTAACAACTGTTGAAACACAGTTTCAACAAGGGTGGGTGGCTAGGTGACTGCTCTTTTGACTTGGGGAACCAAGAATCTAACTTTCATAGTCAACTAGCAGAACAAAATACCATAGACTGGATAGTTTAAACGCCAAGTTTGTTTCTCACTGTTCTGGAGACTGGAAGTCCAAGTTCAAGGTGCCAGCACAGTCAGCTACCAGCTACCAGTAACTCTTCACTGTGTCCTTGGCAGAGAGGGAGAGAGAGTGAGCGAGAGAATCTTGCAGGCCACGGTTGTAGCAGAATAGGTTCCCCACCCATATGGCTTCATTTAACCTTAATTACCTGCTTTGATGCTATTCCCGATACAGTCATTGGGAATGGGGAGAGGGGAGGCACCAGTCAGTCCATTAGCAGTAACTGTGCCCAGCCCCTGCCCCCGTCTCACCTGTTTGTCTGCCTGAAGCCTGAAATTTTACAATTCGAGATTGACTTCTTTGGTGTAACGTGTTGTTGAAATGTAAGTAGGCATAGAATCTGATTGATGTACCTCAGAGTCCCCTATTCCCGCGCAGGTAAAGATTCCAAAAGTGTGAGGTCTTTGGGTACCTAGAAGTTGGGAATGGGCCCCACCTAGAGGATTGAAAGGGTACTAAAGAGGGAGTCAGTTTTCTCCAATGTCAGCTTGTTAACTTTGGCAAGGCCTGTCGTAGTCAGAGTTATTTTCTTATTGATTATGGCAGAATAGTCCTTACAATAAAAGAAACAAGTTCTAAATTTTGTTTTCTGTGAGCTATTTGAGAGAAACTACCTCTTAAAGACTATGCAAAGGATGGGTCAAAATTCAACTTGTGATTGGTTAATCCAGCCTTCTAGTAACAGGAATTCTTCCTTAGGTGTCCAAAAATGATAATAGATATTTGTAATAATGATTATATATGCTGCTGGAGTCTAAAGTACTTTTAAAATGTGAAAGATTAATTACACGCAGCATGATTTCATATTAATTATGACTTTGAGAAAATTTTACTCACTTTGTTACTAAATGGTAATCCTTTATCAACCAAAATGTTTTCACCTCAGTACTTCATCTTCCTTGCTAGCATTGAAATGGTACCTGAAATAAAGGGAGAAAATTCTTAGGCTAGTGATTGTTGCCATCAGCTGCTTGTGTGCATTTAAGCAATCAGAGCACTGTGTATCCATCAGGCACATGGCTCTGTCACCTGTGTAGCTTTTGTTCTCAGGGAGAGCTATTAAGGTTGGACACTGCTGGGTCAGTATGTGCTGCAGAAAGTAAATGTGTAATCCCACCCCATTTAGGGTTGCTCCAGCAACCTTGGCTTTGTGGCACCTTTAAAAAGTGTGTAAAGGTAGGCACTATCTTGAATTTGGTGTTTATCCATCTTGTTCATTTCTTTATAATTTTTATAACCATGTTCCTGAGCAAGAGAGAATGCCACTTTTATACTTTCAGACTTAATACATATTGTATCTTTTTCACCATATAGCCCTCTGCAACTTACATTTCATGCCACATTATTTTTGTTAGATTCAACCTCATTGCTAGATATAGCTCTAGCTCATTTCTTTTCCTTTGCTTTACCCCTGAGCCATTCCAAAGGAGCAGTCAAACTCTCATTTGACAGAGTGGAGGGAGAGTAGGGATTGAGCGTGCACACACACACACACACACACACACACACACACACACTCATAATTAGTTGACCTGAGAACAAACCTCAAACTGTTCTCTTAATCAGATCTGTCTGAATCAAGCTAACAGTTCAGTTAGCTTTTAACTACTTTGGAAACTGTCTTTTAAAGTTTTACTTCTTCCATATGTTCATAACCCACAAAAATTGGTTTTGGAAATAAACCTTTTTCCCTTTGCCTACAAAGAATGGCAAAGTTGAGTTTGAGTTCATTTGCAATAGCTTTTCTTCCCCTAGGTTTTCAGGTAGTGTTACCTTTCTCTGTTTCCTTTCTTGCTTCGAATGCGTTTGTCCTTCTCTCCCAAGCGTTTGTCCAACTCTTGCACAAGCTATGGGTTCACTCACTCATTCATTCATCCATATGCTCTTTTAACACATGTTTATAAAGCTCTTACTGTGTGCCAGGTACTCAAAATTTCTGCCTCGACAGAGCTTGTTTCTCTCTGGGGTGAGGGGAGGGGCAGAGAAGAGATAAGTGAAGTGTAAAGTGTGTTGGATGGCGAATAATGCTGTCTATGGAGGAAAATGAATTGGAGAGGCCCAGGGGGCATTGAGGGGTTGTACTTTACAATAGCATTTCTCTAGGCCAGGGGTTGGCAAACTATGGCTTGTGGAACTCCACCTTCTTCTCTAAATAGTTTCATTGGCACCCAGCCACGCTCCTTCCCTTCCAGGTTGTCTCTGGCTACCTTGGCGCTGCACCAGCAGAGTTCAGGGATCATACACAGCAGAGGCCATGTGGACCACAAAGCCTAATATTTTTGCCATTTTGCCTTCTGCAGAAAGTAGTTATTTATATGACCCTTTGCAGAGGAAATGCAGATTTTTACATATAACTTTTGGGAATTGTTATCTGTGTTGTGCTTTTCTGCTTCCAAAGCATTATCATAAATACCATCTCATCTGAGTGCTTCAGCTGTGTTGAGAGACAAATCTTAGTAGTTTTGTTTTTCAGGTGAAAAAACTAAGGCTCAGAAAGACTACCATGGTTATCCAGGGTTGTTTGCCTTGCAAAGTATTGCTGTTTATATCTAAAAGCTGGTTCTTTTCCCAGCCAGATAAACTCCCTAGTGATAAGGACAACCCAGGGTTTTAGCCCAGGGAGCTTCCTAGCATATGAAACACAGAAAGCAACACTTTGTAGGTATCAAAACCTGGGGCTCTGGAGCTCAGCTGCTCAAGTTCGAATCTTTACTCTGCCACTTCCCTCTGTCACCTCAGGCAAATCACTCAACTTCTCTGGCCTCAGTCTCAGTTTCCATATCTATAAAGCAGTCACAACAGTGTGCCTCCTGGGTTAGGTTGGTAGTGCACCCTGATTTGACCAAGGCAGCAGTTATCTCCTCATAGTGCCTGTTTTACACTCTGGTACCCCAGTTTGGATATTAAATTATATGCATACTCTAGCTAGGATCATTGCAGAGATTAAATGAGTTAATATAATAGAAGCAATTGAAATTATGTCCAACTGGTGTAAGCACTTACTAGACTGGGCATTTATTGATTCTTTGATTGATTGATTGACTGTGGCACTAGCGATTGAATCCAGAGCCTTTGAACTGAGCTACATCTCCAGCCCTTTTTTATTTTGAGTCAAGATTTCCCTCAGTTGCCCAGGTTGGGCTTGAACTTTTGATCCTCCTGTCTCACCCTCCTGAGTACCTGGAGTTACAGGCATGTGCCACCATACCAGGCTGGCTGTCATTTCCTATCAGTGCCATGCCAGACCATCACTTAATTTTCCTCTGCCCCATTGCTGGATTCACTTTCTTCCAAACTGATTAGTTACTGTCTGAGTGATTTTGCTGGTCTGGATTAAGAGGCCATTAGGGATTCTTCTTCCACATCACAGTGCAACGTTTGTCCCCAGTGAACTTCCTGACACACCCCTGACCTCCTGGAGCAACTCTTGGCCCAAGTGCCATCTTCTTGTGGGGCTTTTACAGTCCATCTCTCTACAAATGCCACCCCTTCCTCAACACATTTCCTATTTACTTCAGACTTCAGGTTAACATACAGGTTTTACTGAGCTACTAATAATGTTTTTAATATAGCTTTAATTTGATATTTGGATAGAATGAAGTAACCCAAAATACATTTTTGCCTATAAGAAAATTTGTCTTTCTCTTTTCAAAAATAGTGTGTCTAGCTAGGAACGTTGGCACACGGCTATGATCCCAGCTTCTCACGAGGCTGAGGTCAAAGTATTGCAAGTTTGAGGCCAGAGCCTGGGCAATTTGGCAAAATGCTGTCTCAAAATAAAAGGGAGGGCCAGGGATTTAGCTCAGTGGTTCCGCTCCCTGCTTTGCAAGTACAAGGTCCCGAGTTCGATCCCAGGTACCAAAAAATAAATTTAAAAAAATAAAATAAGATAAAAGGGAGAGTGGCTGGGGATGTAGCTCAGAGCTTCCTGGGTGCAATCCTCAGTAACACACACACACACACACACACACACACACACACACGTGTTTATTGTTAGAAATTTGGATATTACAGGAAAAAACTCAACAAAAAATTCAAACCACATATGACTTAACCTTCCTCTCATCAGAGTTGCTGTTTTGATGCAGACCAAGAAGAAATCAGTGTCTCCCAGCATTAGAGGTAGTACATTTTCTAGTGCAATTATATAACTTCAGCTAAACAGCTTCCAAAAAATGACCATTTCCTGTCTTCTAATTACAAGTCAAATGTCCCTAATCAACAAGTATGAAGTCTGAAATGCTCCAAAATCTAAAAATTTTTGAATGCCAACATGACACTCAAAACATTTAGGATTTTGGATCATTTTGAGTTTGTTTTTTGTTGTTGTTGTTTTGTTTTTAAGAGATCTCAACCAATGAGCTCTATGCAAATATTCCAAAATTGAAATAACTCCAAAGTCTAAAACACTTCCGGTTCCAGGAATTTCAGATGAGGGATATTCAACTTGTATTATAATTTTGATTCCTTTAAGATAAACTTTTCCTTCCATATTTGTATCTGAAACTTAATGGGAGAGAAGAAAAATACGGAGCAACTGGGTGAAATGGAATAGTCCTCTGATTGGAGCTAAGCTTCTCTAGAACGTTGGTGAAGTTTTAGCCTGACTCTTTCCAAATTGAGCATCTTCATACAAATTGTCATGTGTGTCATACTTTTTATTTGCTGACTTTATTTATAATATTGAGAAAGTTGTTTTCTGTGTTACGATCTCCTCTAAGAATATAATTCAACTTCTTATGTGTTTGCTTTATAATTCTCTTAAAAACTTGTCATTATTTCATAGATTTGTCCTTTCTCATTTCTTTTTTATTTGTCTGAATGCCCCCAGGCCCGAGAAGCACAGTTGTATGTCTTGTTCACTAGCTTACTCACAGCGCTTCACTTAGTGCCTAGCACATGGTATTTACTCAATAAATATTTGTCAAATGAGAAGGCACCGGAGTTCAACAGACACACACCCTCCATGAGATGGGGATGTCCTGCTGGGACCAGGATTGGGATGGCCCATGGGGATGGCTTCACTGTGAAGGAATGTGCCCCTAGGATGTGGTCCTGGTCCCTCAAATATCACCCACAATTTCTTTCTGCCCCAGGCTCCAGTGTCCCTGTAACAAAAGACAAAAAGTCATCCATTCAAGCATCTGAGTTGGGTGAAAGGGCAGCTGCCTTCTGAGATGGGAAGCTCAGTAGGACTCTAACACTAAAGGGTCAAGTGCATATATTAGCTGTGTTCCTGGGGGTAGCTGTGCTAAGGTAGGAGTGAAGAGAAGGACACGGGAGGGGAAGTAGAAGAGGGGCTGGGTAAGGTGGGCTGGCCAGGGAGGAGTGACTGTTCAAGGGCAATGGACCCACAGTCAGTTTCACCCGTGGCCTGTGGATGGATGGGGAGCATTTCACAGAAGCCTGGCACACCTAGATAGGCAGCAATAGTGTTGGAAACCAACTCTACACCTAGTACTTTTCCCGTATTGATTCACTCTGCCTCATCAGAATTTTAGGACACAAATGTAGTGATGATTCCTATATTATGGGTAAATAATCTGAGGTACAGAGGAAGTAAATATCAGTGCTAACTTAATCCTGCTACTCTTGATCAGCTACAATTAAATATTGGCCATTATTCTTATGACAGTGAAAATAATCTTGCTGCCTCCCTCCACCTCCTTTTCTTCTGCAAGCTGACATGGGAAAAGGCTTTGACAGTTTTGTCAATAATAGGTCATTACTGGGCTGGCATAGCTCATTGGTAGAGCATGTGCTTTCCATTCATGAAGGCCTGGGTTTGATCCCCAGAACCAGAAAATAGTGATAATGATAATAATAATAATAATAATAAAGATACAATTGGATATTAGAATCTCTGAAGACAGCTTCTAATACTTCTGGGAAGTGACTTTATTTATTAATTTTATTTTTGTATTACTGGAAATTGAACCCAGGGCTCCCAATTTCCATTTTTTGGGGACAATTTACCAAGTTGGTAAATTGCCCAATTTGGGCCGGAATTTAGGATCTTCATGTAACAACCTCCCAGAGTGCTGGGATTATAGGCATATACCACCACACCGGGCTTGAAAAGTGAATTTTAAAGGCAGATGTTTTGAGATACTATATACTTTTTTTAAACTTGTGTAAGCACATTACTTCTTTATTCAGGAAGAATCATTTTCACATAAATGACATCATTCAGCCTATTCCTAACTATGATACTGATCGGCAAGTGGCAGAGCTGGAATTTAAAGGGGACTATGCCTCTTTAAACGCTCTGCCATCTGCTTTGGGAGTGGACACTAAAACTTTTTTTCCCCATCATTAATACTTAGTGGCATTCACAAGGAGTTAGGAAGTTACTGAATATTCCTTCCAGAGACTCCCACTGGCTGTCACTTGATTTTCTCATTTTGCTCAATTTCTTTTCATCCTTTGCTTTCCAGTGAGCACTTGGGAGACTGATTGAAGTATTCTTTGTCATATTTAACCTGCACTTGTTTTTTACTGTGAAAGTTCTTATCTGTTCCTGAGACTAATCTATATAAATAGAGAAATAATGTTATATTTTTCTCAGAATTGTATTCACCATTCTAATGAACAGGTCACTGGTTTTCCCAGTAGAACATCTTTGGCATTCCCTATGCTGACAGCAAAGTGTGGATTGCTGGTCAAGGTCTGGGTGGCAGAAGGGCCATCCGGAGCCCCCTCCAGACAGTATCCTTTGTGCTTTGAAGTTTGCTGAGCACTCATCGCATTCAAGCTCAAACTAACTGGCGCCTACAGCTTTCCCAGCAGTGTATTAAAGTGAGTTACAGACCTTGTAACAGAGGCTCAATGCACCCTCAGTTCACGGTGACTTTGGGGTCTGTTGGCAAGTGATTTACTTTGGGAGTTACCTGACTCACATAATCTGCTTCTGTTTTCTCAAAATATCTGGGGGGTCAGTCTTTTACTGCAAGGGAAAGAATAATACTCACACATCACTTAGAACACCCCAGTTTTGGAAAAATTGCTTGAAAAAGTGCTGCAAAGCCACCCGTGCTGCATCAGCGCAGGAGGGTCATTTGTAAAACGTCAGTGTCCAGACGCTTGTGGGAGGTAGGATTTTTATGGTCTGTTTGTGTGTCTAGTTTTGTAATCTTCAGAAGACTCCATTCAGACTGTCAATGAAAACCATTGAACCTGTCAAGTTGTTGTTTGCCAGGTCTTCTGGAAAAACACTGAAAACCCTCAGAGCTGGGTGGGTCAAAGATGATAGTACTAAAAAAAGAAAAAGAAAATGGATGGCCCTCCTCTGGTGTGGGGCCAGGGTTTGGTGCTTGCAGCCAAGTTCCCTGGTGATAGAGGAGTTTCCATCACTTGAGGCTTCCCGTTCTGGCTTTCCCCACCCTACCTTACACCATCCAGTGTTTAAAAATAACTCCACTTCCTGTGGAGCCAAATAGAGTCATATGAAGGCATTACATGCAATGCAAAAGAAGTAGGTAGTGTTGATCCTTTAGGACAGAACATCCTGATGAAGGAGGACCAGAAGTAAAACAGAGAAGGCCAAGCAGCAGCTGGGAGAATTTCCTGGATGTAGGCAAGCTGAGTGAAATGATGCTGACTTCTACTCCTCACCTCTGTGTTAGTCACTGTGAAAAACTACCTGAGGATGTCAGCTAAAAGGAGGAAGTATTTCTTTTGGCTCATGGTTATCAGTCCATGGTTGCTTGGCTCAATTGCTTTAGGCCTGGGGTGAGGCAGAACGTCATGGTGGAAAGAGGTGGTGGAGGGAAGCTGCTCACCTCATGGCAGCCAGAAGTAGAGACAGCAAGAGAAAACAGCAGAAAGGAAGAGGCTAGGGAAAAGATAGTCCCCAACGTCACATCCCTATGATCCACTTCCTTCATCTAGGTCACTTCCTACTAGCCCGTTCAGCTATGAACTCAACACTGGATTGATCCATAGATGAAGTTAGCCTTTTCACAATCCCATCACTTCCCGAAGGCCCATTTTAGATCCAAACCAAAACAACCTCTTATTTCATTCTGTGCCTCATCAAGTTAGGCATTGACTGCTTTACTGTACTAATTTTTTGTTCATGTTGTTTCATGTGGACTAGTGTGATTGGAAAAGCTGTGAAGTGACATTTAAGCTTATGCAAGTTGAATGTAATTATGAAGGCCAAGAGCAATTTGAGGAAGTGTGTTAGCTACTTTTCCCTTGTTGCTGAGACAAAATACCTGCCATTCAAAGTTAAAGGGGAAATGGTTTATTTGGCTTACGGTTTGTAGATGTTTCAGCCCATAATCATCTGGCTCTGGGGCAGAGTAGTGTGGCAGACAGGCATCGCAGAGGAGAAACAGTTCATGGTGGCAAGAAGGTAGTAAAAGCAACAAGAGACCTTAACATTGTCTTTCTGTTCCTTTTATCTTATTCATTCTACTGGCATTAGGGCGGTGCCAAACCAGTCACTCAGTAGTGAGTGTTTAGTAATTACACACCCTTGAACCCAGCTTCATACACTCTAGATTCAGTCACCTATGACTGCATGAGGCTTTGAGGGGACATCTAGACCCAAACTATAACAAAAGGTATTCCATACATTTGTGACCTGGCAACAGTAGAATGCTGGGACATGGTGTAGACTGGGGTGAGCAGCTGTGAATTGGGTTGTCAGAGGGCTAGGGGGTTAGTAGGAAGACCTGCTGGGCTAGGGGTGGAGAAATGGGCTGAACTGAGTTCCACTGTATAATCAGCTACTCATTCCTCTGAGTCTCATTTGCTTCATCTGCGCTCTAGTCAATGACTACCACTCTCTCACCTTAATATCTGACCCAGAGCAAAGTCTTATCAGCTCTCCCTGCTGAATACTTCTCTGAAATGTCCAAAGCTCATCACCACCACCATCATCTTCATCTAAACTATCATTATCTCTTACCTTAAGTACAACAATAATCACTTCCTTGTTGGTATAGAGCAGGGCAAATTACTACCCATGGACTAAATCGTGCCAGCTACCTGTTTTTGTAAATGAAGTTTTATTGGCACACAGCCACTCAGTCATTTATATATTTCCTGTGACATTTTTTTGTGCTTCAGTGGCAGAGTTGAGTCGTTCCTGCAGAAATCCTGTAGCCCACAAAACTGGAAATCTTTATTATCTGGTGCTTTGCAGAAAATTTTTGCCTGCCCCGATGTAGAGCAAATACTTGTACAATTACTTTGAAGTTTTTTCTGTATGTGTATCACATAAACAAATCTGGAGTCTCCATTTCCTTGATTATACCTCTGGGATTTTTGTCTTACTGAATTGCTCACACCTTTAGAACAGTGTTTAAAAATGCAGGCCAGAAAAATCCTAAACTAGACCCTCTCTTCTGATGTCCCCCCGCCAACCCATTTTCCATGGAACAGCTAGAAGAGTCTTGTCAAAGTGGGAATCTGAACATAACATTCACAGTTTAAAGTCTTTTAGTGACTTTTATCACTCTCAGAACAAAGGCATGAATTTTGACCTTGGCCACTGAGCCCCTCATGGGAGCTGTGCCTTCCCTTTCTCTCCAGCCTCGTTTCTTACAGTTTTCTCCCTGCTCCTCTGTAAACTGCCCACTCTGGCCTTTTTTTCAGTTCCATACATGGGTTGTTCTCTTCCTGCCATGGTGCCTTTTGCACATACTGCTGCTTCTGCTTGGTATGGTCTTTCCCTGCCTCTCTGCTAGGCTAATTCCTTTCAGTTATCCTTCAAGCTTCCATTCCACAGAGAAGCCTTCTATGACACACTAGGTGAAATACCACTGTCTTCTCCCAAAGTTCCAGATGCTTTTCTTTGTGGCACTTAGCACAATTGCAGTATTCCATTTCCTGGTGTGAAGTTTTGTAGTACCTCTGTTTCCCCACTAGATGATAAACTGCCTGAGAGCTGGGCTTACCTTGCTCTTCATTGTATCTTTAAGCCCCAGTGCCAGGCTAGAAACTTGCTTTGCAGTTACTCTGTAAGCATCTGTGGATTTAGTGAAATAGAGTATACGCTAAAGGATTTTGCCTATAAAACTTTAACTGGAAGAGATTATTACTATAAGAACAGGTATGAAAGAGGAAAGTTTATACTCTCTCAATGAGGATGTTTTATAGATAGTTTAGGGCTATGGACATAAGAAGGGAGCTATTGGAAGATGCTTGAAACATTGAAGTTTTCCTCTGTTCTTTGAGAAGATTGCATGGAGAGACCAAGAATAGTTCCGGAAATATGTTCCTGAGGGTGTACTTCCATTTATATCAGTTGGTGGAAGCTGTGAAAATCTCTGTCCACCTGACATTTTGGTGGTCAATTTTGAAATATATGCATCTGGAGGAGGAAAAAACTTCTCTTAGGGAATCCTAAGGAAGAAAGGGTTCCCATTTACAACATCATAAAAAGAAGAACATTTATCCAACACCAACATCTAATTTGACCTTTCTAAACATTAATGTCATAACCACAATCAAATGAGGTCCAAGACACCAGGGAAAAGTAAGCTTTCAAAAAGTCTGAGAAAACATCAGTCAAGAGAAAAAAATAGTTAAAGCATGAATAAAGTACAGACTGTAAATTTGGAAAGGGAAAGAAAAGCATTTTAAGAAATGACCTTCTGAGTTGTACTGAGTGGTTTGATGTCATTAGCAAGATGGTATTATTGATTTTCTTTTATTCATGTGGTAAACAAATGGAAAGCATTCCACCACTCACAGTATGTTGTTTTCTGTAGTTATGAACATATTTTCTGCTCTCTTAGCCTGGGCAGCCATGTGAGGGAAGGAGTTTTAGAGCATACCCTCAACCCTCGAGATGCAGGCCTATTTTCTTGTTCTGTATTCCTTCTAGTATCTAGGAGTAATTGGTAGAATGTGGGCTAGAACACCCTCCACAGGTCACAGTGACTAATGACTCTTCCAGAGAGACTCTCAATAGCAAATGCCCAGAGGTGGCCTACCAACTCTGCCAAGCATCTACTCTGCATTCTGCTGGTTCCAAAGACATCATGCTTCGTCACTCTGTGGGTGAGGCCTACACACCATGCAAGCTCTGCAGTCTGCTTACACAGGTTCCAGAGTATAGTAGTTTGTTTTCTGTTACTATAAGGAACTATTTGAGGCTGTGTACTTAGAAAAAAGAGGTTTATTTGCCTCACAGTTGTGGAGGCTGAAAGTTCAAACAGTATAGTGTCACTCTGATGAGGGTTCCCCTGGTTACATCACCTCAAGATGAATGGCATTAGAGGTACATGTAAGAGGGAGAAATCACATCACCAGATGGGAAGCGGAGTCTGGCCTTGTTCTTTCATTTTTATTTTTTATTTTTTGGTACCGGGGATTGAACTCGAGATCTTACACTTGTGAGGCAGGCGGTGGAACCACTGAGCTAAGTCTCCAGCCTTGGCCTTGTTCTTTTAAATGAACCTCTGGCAAGAAAAAATTCAGAGGTTCCCCCAAGAATTACCTTAATTCCTTTTGAGGGTAACAACCCCGGTGACCTAAGAACTTCTCACTAGTACCCACCTCTTTTATTTTTCTTTTGTGGCACTGAGGATTGAACCCAGGGTCTTGATACTGAGCTACATCACTAACCCTTTTTATTGTTTTACTTTGAGACAGGGTCTTGCTAAGTTGCTCAATTGCCAGGCTAGGATTACAGGCACTGCTGATATTACCGGTATGTACCGCCGCACTTAGCTGGCCCTACTGCTTAAGGATCCACCACCTCTTCACATCATCACACCAAGTGGGGACCAAGCTTCCAAAACAAGAGCCCTTGAGGAACACATTCTAACCATATCTAAACCATAGCACAGAGGGAGTGGTTTAGAAGACATGGGGCAGGATTTGAACTAGAAGCAGCACAAACTAGCATCCGAAACACCGTGAGCCCTAAACAGGTGCTTGTAGTACTTAGAGGTCAAGAAGTAGGAAGAAAGGTGGGAGGATAATGAAATAAAGGAAAGGTGGACAGAGAGGAAGGGAAAGAATACGAAGAAAGGAAGACAAGGAAGAAAGTATGTAAGTTATTTTATTCTGTGTAACAAAACACCCCAAATTTAGAGGCTTAAAGCAACAATTGATGTATAGTTTTGGAATGCAAACTCTTGGCTGGGTTTAGTGGGGTGGTCCTTCTACTGGTCACAGTTAAGCTCATTCATACATCTGTAGTTGGCTGCCAGTCAGTTGGATGACTGATCCTGGGGGTTGGTTGGCTATTGATTGGAGCAATGGGCATGACTGGGCACATACTGTTCATCACCTGTTAGGGTAGTTCAGGCTTGTTTCCATGCACAGTGGTGGCATGAAGTTCCAAAAGCACTTTTCAAGCTTCCGCTTACATCATGTCTGTGATGCTCCATTGGGTGAAGCACTTGGCAAGACTGGCCCACATTCAAAGGTATTGAAACTGACTCCACCTTTTAATAGGAGGAGCTGCAAAGTCACATTATAAATAGACAGGCATGTTAGGATGGGAAGAGTTGATGACTAGTTTTGCAGCGCTCTACATCTTTTCTGCTAACAAAGTAGGCAGAGACACAGCAGTCCTGAAATTGAGTTTGAGTCCCTCACATTGAGTTAAGAAAATCTTATTGAATCACCTAGTTTCTTCCTTTGATAGCTTATCTGTCAAATAGAATGAGATAATAATTCCAGTGGGAACAATAAAATCTTTATGGGTAAGTTTCCTTGTTTTATACCTCCTGGAATTCAGCTAGGGAGCATTAAGTGTTTCATACATCTCAACTGGCAAATATGCTTGGAAACATAAAAAAAATTTTCTAACATGTTGGCCTTACTTTCTAGCATAACTGTCAAATATACTACAAAGACTTATTAACAAAGGGAAAATTTACATGTGTGTTTTTCTTAGTTACCTGGTGCGGCCCATTGTATTACTACAATTGCTTGTTCTTTCCTCATTTATGTATCTTTTGGTCATATTTTTCTCATTATTGAAAATAGAACAATTTAAATAAAGGTAAATGCTCATTGTTGGTGTCCAGTGGAAAGAAAAGTTAAGAGTTAATGAGAAAATGTCAGTCATGGCCATTGGGATTGATCTGGAGTTGTGGTAGTTACTAACATTCCATTTTCCCGTGGAAGAGTTTTTGTGCAAATGGAGATAGCTCAGTGCTAGTCAACTTTGTATGAATATGTATAGCTTAATGTAAGACTTTCATTTTAAACATAAAGTTTAGCTGTTCTTTGTATGAAATAGTAAATGCTTTTGTGAAATGATTAATTGGCGAATCCTTGCAGATTCATTTACTTGTGAGGTGGCAATTGTTTATACTGTAAGGGAATTTATGACCTTTTTTGAAATACCTTTCAGTGCTGCTGTGTTGCTTTGAGGGTGGGCGGTTGTCTCATCCTGACCATTGCGCCTGTAGGTTGGGGAATTATTTGAAGGTGAAGTCTCTAACTATGTGGGCTTTAATTCCAGCTTGGGCAGAGGCAACCAGTGACATTCCAGCCTCTGAAGTATACTTGGCAAGCCTCAAGCTAGTTAAGGGGAGGCAAGGAAAAGAGAGAAACCTCAGGATAAAGGAAAATAGAAGAGAAAAAGAAGACCAGGAGAGACGGGGAAACTTTCAGTGCCATAGAAAATAGCCAGGTGCCAACATTTGCAAGGGGCCTTCCAGTCACTTCTGACCTACTTCATTCCACCTTAGCACACAGCCTCACTAGACTGGCCAAGAAGCCATCTTTTGAAATGGTTCAGAAGACAATTCCAAAAGCTCTCTTAGTCTCTTCTGCAATTTAACAGCAATGCATAGCAAGGAATTCTTTGATCTCTTCTTTCAGAGTACTGTAGTTTTCAGTGTACAGATCTTTTGCTTCTTCTTCTTCTTTTTTTTTTTTTTTAAATGTACTGGGGATTGAACTCGGGTCCCTGTGCTTGCAAGGCAGGTGGTGGAACCACTGAGCTAAATCCTGGCCCTTGCTTCTTTTGTTAGATTGATTCCTAGATACTTCATTTTTTTGAATGCTATTGTGAAAGGAATTTTTTCACTAATTTCACTCTCAGTGAGTCTGTTATTTGTGTACAAGAAGCCCATTGATTTTTGTGTATTGACCTTGTATCCAGCTATTTTACTGAATTTGGTTATTAAGTCTAGAAGACTTTTGGTGGAGTTTTTGGGGTCCTCTGTATAGAATATCATGTCATCTGCACATAATGGCAATTTAAATTCATTTCCTATCTTATTCCTTTCCTTTCTTTTGTCTAATTGCTGTGGCTAATGTATCCAGAACTATATTGAACAGGAGTGTGACAGTGGACATTCTTGTGTTGTTCCTGATTTTAGCATGAAGGTTTTCAGTTTTTGACCATTTAGTGTATGATGTTGGCTGTTGGTTTTCATAGCCTTTATCAAGTTGAGATAAAGACCATTTATTCCAATTTTCTGCAGTTTTTATCATGAATGGATGTTGAATTTTGTCAAATGCTTTTTCTGTATCTATTGAGATGATCATATGTTTTTTCTCTTTGACACTGTTAATATAGTGTATTACATTTATTGATTTGTGTATGTTGAACCATCCCTGCATCCCTGGAATAAATCCTACTTGGTCAGGATGTATGATCTTTTTGATAACCCTTTGTATTCTGTTTGCTAGTATCTTATTGAGGATTTTTGCATCTATTTTCTTTAAGGAGATTGGTCTATTTTATGAAGTTCTCCTTTTCAGTTGGGTTTTTCCATGGTTTTAGAATCAAACTAACACTTGCTTCCAGCAATGGATTTGGAAGTATTGCTTCCCTTTCAATTTCATTGAAAAGTCTAAAGAGTAATGGCAACAGTTCTTTTCTAAATGTTTTGTAGAATTCAGCAGTGAAGCCACCAGGACCTGGGCTTTGTTTGTTTGTAAATTTTTAATTACATTTTAAATTTCACTGATTGTAATTGGGGTATTTAATTTTTTTATCTTCTTTGTTCCACTTTGGTAATTCATAAGTATCTAGAAATCTGTCCATTTCTTCTGTGTTTTCCATTTTATTAGAGTACAGATTCTCACAGTAGGTATTAATGATCCTCTAGATTTCTGCTGCATCTGTTGTGACTTCACCTTTTTTGTTCTTAATTGCATGGATATGAACCTTTTCTTTCCTTTTTGACCAGGTTAGCTAAAGGGTTTTCAATTTTATTTATTATTTAAAAAAACCAACTCTTCAATTCATTGACTTTTTTGTATTTTTTTCTTAGTCTCCATTGCATTGATTTCTGCTCTGATCTTTATAATTTCCTCCCTTGTATGAGCTTGGGGTTTTTCTTGCTCTTCTTTTTCTAGGATCCTAAGATTCAGCATTAGGTTGTTTATTTGAGCTCGCTCTGTTCTCCTAGTGTAGGCATTCACTGCTATAAATTTCCCTTGTAGAACTGCTTTCACTGTGTCCCATAGATTCTGGTATGTTGTATTGGCATTATCATTTATTTGTAAAAACTGACTCATTTCTTCTTTAACTTCCTCTGTGACCCATTGATTGTTCAGGTGAGTGTTGTTCAATTTCCATGTGTTTTTGAAGTTCTTGTGGTTTCTTATGCCATTGATCTCCAGCTTATTTGAACTATGGTCTGAAAATATACATGGGATAACTTCAATTCCTTTGCATTTACTTAAACATATTCTATGAGCTAGTATGTGGTTTATTTTGGAGAATGACCCATGAGCAGCCTAAAATAATGTATATTCTGATTTTGTGGGGGTGGAACACTGTAGGCATCTATTAAATCCATTTGTTCAAAAGCTTGATTCAGTTCTAGTATTTCATTGTTGATTTTTTGTCTAGATGATATGTCTATTTGTGACAATGGGATATTTAGATCCCCCGCTACAACTGTATTAGTGCTTATTTGGTTTTTCATGTCCCTTAATATTTGTTTTGTATAGCTGGGGGCATTAATATTTGGTGCATATATATTTATGATTGTCATCTCTTCCTCTTGGATTGTTTCCTTTACAAGGATGTAGTGACCTTCTTTGTCTCTCTTAATTAGTTTTGGTTTGAAATTTAGTTTGTCTGTGAATAAGATAGCTACCCCTGTTCTTTTCTGGGTTCCTGTCACATGGAGAACTGTTTTCCATCCTTTCACTTTCAGTCTATGAGTTCCTTTTTGAACTAGGTGTGTTTCTTGTATATAACATATTGTTGGATTTTGCTTCTTAATCCATTCTGCCAGTCTATTTCTTTTGATTGGTGAATTGAGGCCATTAACATTGATGGTTGTAACTGGTATGTATTGATTTATCATTGTCCTGTCATTGTCCTGTTGTTGGCTCTTTTAAATTTTTGCCCCTCTCCCTTTAGCTTCTTGCCTTGCCTAATTGATTTGCTCTGTTGGGCCTCATGGTGTTGTGACTTTCATTGTCTTTTTCTAAGATATTGATTAGAATTGTTAGGACTGCTGGTTTGGTATTCGTGAAGTTTCTCAGGTGTTCTTTGTCATGGAAGTATCTTATTTCCCCATCCATTTAAAAAGAGATTTTTAGCTGGGCCTTCTGGTGCATGCCTGTAATCCCAGCACTTGGGAGGCTGAGGCAGGAGGTGAGTTCGAGACCAGCCTGGGCTACGTAGTGAGTTCCAGATCAGTCTCAGCTACATAGTGAGACCCTGTCTCAAAAATCAAAACAAACAAACAAACAAATAATATAAATAAATAAATAAATAAAAATAAAAAGAGAGTTTTATAGGATACACAGTCTAGCTTGGAGGTTGTTTTAGGGCTTGAAATACATCACTCTAGGCTCTCCTTGACCTGAGGGTTTGTGTTGAAAAGTCTGCTTTGTGATTCTGATGGGCTTTCCTTTGTATGTGATTTTTTTCTTTTCTCTGCTTGAAGTATTTTGTTCTTCTGTTGGGTTTCTGGGATCTTGAGTATTATAAGTCTAGGTGTAGGTCTTTTTGTCATGTCTAATTGGAGTCCTATATGCCTCAGTTATCTGTATGTCAAATTCTTTCCCTTTGGGAAGTTCTCTGTCATTAATTTTGCAAATGGTTTTTTAAAGTCATTTGTACTTTCTCCTGCTACTTCATGGTTTTCTATCAGTCTTATATTGTTCTTCCTTGCCTCATCTAGGAGTTGTTGGATCGATTTCTGGTGATCCCTTACTGTTTTTAAGAGATCTCTTTTTATGGTCATTGACCGAAATCCTATCTTCTATATCTGAAATTCTGTCTTCACATTCGTTCATTCTGCTGTGAATGCTTTCTATAGTTTTCTTTTTAATCTCCTGGATATCTATTTGAATCTGTTTCATGGATTCTCTTTCCTTCCTATGTTGGACATTTGTGGTTTCCATTTCTTTACTATGCTGGGTATTCATGGCTTCTATCATGGTCCTGACCTCATCTATTTTTTGTCTGTTTCTGTTCTAGAGTCTCTAATCATGTCTTTCATTGTGCTCACTATCTCTGTAGTTATCTGGGAAATTATTTCTGTTTTGAATTTTTCTAGAGCCTGATTGATCTGTATTGTTACTTCCTGTGCTGTGAATTCCGGGTGTCCTGGTGGTTGTTTGTTAATGTTTTCCCACCTTATTTCCTCTGGAATTTACCATTGGTGAACTGGAAGTCTGTATTTGTGCCTTCCTTAAGTGTTTTTTCATTTTTATTTTTATTGTTGGTACTGTCCTTGGTTTAATTCCTGAGTTAGTACTTCAATCTTTCTGATATAGCTGCTCTTTAGGTTTTGAGTCTCTAATGACTCAGAGACACTTTTATTTTCGTAATATCGGAAGAATAACTGATTAAATCAATCACAACCCTTTAGCCCAGTTGATACAATCAGCACCACAATAGCATCAAGCACAGCTGAGAAATTTACAATTTGTGGTAGTTATTAATCTATCTCCTTTAACTATGTGCATTAAATCAAAATTGAGGACCAGCCCAAACTATGTTTATAGTGAATAAACTCTCCAATATAGCAACTTTACCCTTCAGGATGGGGACTTAGAAGAAGTTGGGAGGAGAGGAATTGATAGATAGAAGGATAGAAGGTTTCAGGTGAACCCAGAGGATACAGGATGACCATGCAAATACTAGGAAACTGTTGAAGACAAGAGAGAAAGACAGAGTGCAAGAACAAAGACAAGAATGGAACAATTTAACAGTAATAGGGAAGCTATAAGTTGTACTCACTTTTCTTTGAAACTAATGACAATCAAGTGATGGAAAAAGAAGAAATCCAAATTAGGATAGGAACAGGAACAAAAAGGGAGATGAAGAACAATGTGGGCAAGCAAGAGATTGGGCAAAAGAAGAAAGAAAAAAGGATTAATTAGAAGGGTGGGAAAAATAAAATTTTAAAAATAAAAATTAAAAATAAATGAAAAAGAAAGAAAAAAAATTGAAGGGCCTCCTTAAGGGTATATCTCTGCTGTCACAATAGACAATGTGGGCAGCAATGTGCAGATCTAAGTCAATTAGTCTCAGCAAGCCAACAGCAGACCCCTGAGATTCACGCTGAATTCTGGCTGCAAGGCCCAAGTTGAGCTCCCTGACCTCTTGCAGGGTTAAACTCTGTAAGGTTGTATGGCAGGTTCCAGCTGCACTTCCCCTGAAGATAGTCCAGGTTCTGATGGAAGTTCTAATTTGCCTTTATTGCAGTTGTTCACTTCCATTCTATCTTCTGGAGCTCAGTACAATGACCTTTATGACCACCTGTGCCTCTGCAGTGTGAATCCAGGTTCCGGCACAACTATCAGGCCCAAGAGCATGGGGTGGGGGATGCTGCAGGGGCACCTGTGTAGCTGGGCAGTCCTCACTGGTCTGCTCTGACGAAGGCTAGGGGTGCTGGGGGGTGGGGAAGCAGCCTAGCTCCCCTGCATTAGCTGGGAAGTCCTCACCGGTCTGCCTCTTTGCCTATTTTTAGCGCACTTCCTAATTTATCAGAGCCTCTTTGTCCTCTCATCCTTTCTTTCATAGGGTTGGTGTCATTGACAGAAATTATGAATCACTCTCTCTTTCTCTCTCTCTGCCCCTCTGAATCAGTCACTAAGTCATTAGGTTTGAAATCAAGTGCTGAGCCCTCTAGGCTATTATAGTGATGCTTTGGTTTGGTCTGGTTTTTTGGTTAGTCCTTGGAGTAATATCACATTATACCAGAGAGCAGTAGGACAATAGCCTAGGGATATTGTTACCTGTGCACTTCCCCATTAGGTTACTGATTACTCTTGATGTGTGGTCCTAGGCCCAGCTGCCCAGGACCAGAGGAGGTCTTATTCCTGGATGCAGCCTCTTTGAAAGCTTCCTCTGCACTGGAACAGGACTCTAAGTGTGCCCAGAGATAATTTTCTTTCCACCCAAACCATTTATAAATTCAGCTTGCCTTTTTTTTGTCACACTGATATTACCCTGGGTTTTCACCAGCTTGATAAACAGAGGAAGTTGGATGTGTTCCCAGCCTCCCTGATGTCATGGTTTGGGATACTCTACAACTGTGGGAGGTTTCAGTAAATCCTACCAACTGGTGAGTTTGCTGTTCTTCTCTGAGAAACTTCTGTTTTCTGTGCCATGTCTTACATAAGTTGATAGGATTCCTTTTTTGACTTGCCCTTTTCCTTTCAATGATGTAAGAATCCCAAACATTGGCAACTGCTATGTTTTGTTACTGAAGTGCTGGTGCTGATGGGATCCTCCTTCCTGTTTAGTTTCCCTGAGAGATAAAGGCTGGTGGGGGCTGTGCGGATTGGATTGGATAAGGCAGGATCCTCAGACTGAAGGATGGGCAAGTCATTAGTTAAGTTTAGGTCTCAGTGTCCACCACACATGGTCACATCATTGCTTTTGATGTTCTTTTCCATAAATTACTGAAGTGAATTCCTGTGGCCTGACTGAGCAGTTTCTTGGCTCTGAGACCAGAAATATTTGTACCTTCAGTTGGGCCTTTCTAATTGATTTAGAGCTGGGAAAGGGGATATGACATTGGGCTGAGCAAGAGACAGCATTCCCTCTTAACCAGTCCCTGCACCTGATTTAAGAATTCTGTTTGAAGGGCCAATTCAAATCAGAATTTCTGTCCTGCTTTTCTTTGCTAGAAGAAATGTACTTATTTATATAAGTAATACATGAATACAAAGCCATATTCTACAGAGTAAAAATTTAGCTTCCTCCATCACATTCCTATCTGTGAAGGCTTGGTGGGCTTTTTGTGTGTGTGTATTGATCCACATCTTTATAAATAAACCACGTATATATAGTGTTGATTGATTCTTAACATGTCCTGTTATATATTATTGTCTTAGTCATGTTCTCATTTTGGCTCACAGTTACAGTCTATGTTCCTCTGGCTCCAGGGCACAAATAGCATGGCAGAGGGCTGTAGTGGAGGACAAGCTGCTCACATCACGTTAGCTGGGATGCAGAGAAAGAAGGAAGGAGCCAAGGAGGGAGATGTAACCTTCCAGATCATGCCCCAGTGACCCACATTTTCTGGCCAGGCACCACCTCCTAAAATCACATTCAGCTATAGCACCCTGGTTTTCATTTATCTGCCAAAAGCCCTGCCTCTGAACACATGGGAGTTTTGGGGGGTCATTCTTCATCTAAACCATAACAATTATTATATTTTAAAACTTGCTTTTTTCACTTAATTTATATGCATTAACAGTCTTTGTCATTACATCTAAATCAATTTTATTTTTAAGGCACTGAGTAGCATTCCATAATGTAGCTGTACTGTCATTTATTCATCTATTGATGGACATTTAGGCTTTCCCCTTTCACCTCACACAAAGCTGTAATGACAGTGTTTATGATTTTATTTTTATGAATATGTGTCAGTATTTCTGTATTGAAAATCTCTGGAATTAGAATTTCTGTACATGTAAAAATAATATGTTAAAGTGATTTTTTTAAAAAGCTATTTCCACTTAAAATTTCAAAATCTCAAAGTTTACATTTCCACCAATGGTGTATGCAAGTGTTTATTTCCCCACATGCTCTCCATCTTTGATATTATTTTGGGGCTTTTTAATATTTTTCATTCACTGGGAAAAAGAGATGTCATTGTTGCTTGCCCTACTATCCTACCTGAAAGTGTTCCAAAGGAGTTTCCTGCTATTTGTTAATAAACTGGATTACGAGGAACCATTAAGTGTGCTTTATTGTCACCAGTAAGGTTTTAGAAGAAGCAGTGTTCTGGAATTGTGAAATTTTATCAAAAACACTACCAGAGCCGGGGATTTAGCTCAGCAGTTCGGTGGCCTGCCTTGCAAGCGTAAGGACCCGAGTTCGATCCCTGGTACCAAAAAAAAAAAAAAAAACCCCAAAACAAACAAACAAACAAACAAAAAACACTACCAGAAATCCCTATGTAGAAAATGTTCATCTTCACAAATGTTCAATGAATTTATTCCTATACTGAAGTCACAATCAACTTGATTTTTTGTTGGATTATTTTAATGTTTCTTGGTTGATAATTCTACATCCATTCTATGTTGAGCACTGGGTTGTAATTTATTTTAGGACAGGGCAACATGGTTGGCCTTCATTTTTTGTCTTCTTTAACATTGCTTAATGAAGGTTTTCCGGTCACTTGCCTTTTAACTTATTAAGAAGTACTTTTTGTTTTGCTTTTAAAGAAAGAATATATTGCGATAGAGACTCACCGTGACTCCTTATTTCTTCTCTTGATTCCTGCTTGAACCTGGAAACAGTCTGTTGACTGCTGCCAGAAGTCACTTGATTCCAAGATGATACTATAGGTCATTTCCTCTCATAAATCTTGATTTGAAATTCATTATATCTCTGTTTCACATGACAAGATACCATTCTATGAAGTGACTGTCTGTCATCTTTGAGCTAATAGCTGTACCAGTGTTTTGATTTTTGAAGTTAAGCATGATGGAATATTCTAAAAGATAAAAATCAGGTTGTCAGCAGTGCTCCCTACCTTGGGTGGGTACCCTATTTCCTTTCCCCATGATGCATCTGGTCTGTCCCTCACTTGTGCCATTGCCTTCCTTTACAACTCAGAGCCAAATTTAATAATCAACAGAGTTATTTATTACACAAATACATGAAGAGATACTTAACTAATCATAGTTTCTAGAAGGGCTCAACCCACCCCAGATGCACTCTAATCTCTTCCTTCCAGTGCTCCTATAACAAAGCCTTAGATTGAACAATAATGCATGCTACTAAAACATTAACAAGATCAGCCCCCAAACTGGCTTTCGGCTTGTTCTTCAGGTTTATACTAAATTCCTTAAAAGCAGGTTCTGCACTGTCCATTTCTTGTGTAACTTTGTGGCCAGATTCAAAGCTCCTTGTGCAGCAAAAGGCCCAGAAGGTCTTGGCTGCTGGGCAAAACATAATATTGAAGCTTTTAGGTGCCAAGAAAGCCCACTTTCCATTAGTCTAATTGGCTCTGTTCTTTTCTTCTTTTCATTTTCAGCTGTGTTAGAGTTTCTCCACCATTTTTCCTGAACTTCCTGACAGGTAAGTGGGGCTATTTCTATGTTAATATTGTAAAAATGATGAACATGTTTGTTTGTTTTTTTCTTTCATATTCTCACCCCACCTTCATTTCAAATCCCCATTCCCATAACAGTTTTCTTGTTTTCTATTTCTTCTGTTTTTAACTCCTTACTCCAACTTGGAGCTCTTTTTCCTTAGAGAACACATAGTCGAACCATTTCTTCTTGGCAACCCTATTGTTTTTTTAAAATGGGTTTTCAGGAGTGGGTGCAGATTTTGAAATTACATACTTCAATAAAAGTCAAAGAAGGAAATTAATTATTTCAATTTTACTTGAATTATACTAAGTTATATAGAATTCTTTGGGATTTTGTTTCACTGCTTTCCCCTCTTCTGCTCTCTGGACTTGCCTTTCTAGCTTCAGCTCTTACCTTGTTTTGAAATGGACCATTGTATATTGTCTCTCTTATCTAAGGTATTGTGCACGTGCAGCCTTCAAAACTGCCTTCCAACCAGATCCCTGCTTTTAACTCTCTTTTAAAAGCCACTATTAACTTTTATCCTTGCCTGTTCTCCCTCCCTCTCTTCGTGATGCTGGGGTTGGAACCCAGAGCCTTGTGCATGCTAGGCATTTTGGCAAGTGCCCTACCACTGAGCTACACCCCCAGCCCTGTTGCTTCCATTTTCTTTTGAGATTCATAAATGAGTGGTTATTTCTGGGATTTCATTGATGTAAATTATCAAAACCCTATAAACAGCACAAGTATTTATTATAATTAATATAAATTAGAACAATGCTACTGTGATTTGTAGGATAAATAACATACATAGCTTTTATAATAAGTATAAGTAAGCTGTTGTTATAAATAATGTTAAAACTCTGAATCAGAGTCACACACTAGTAAATGGCCAAACTGGGATTCGAAGGAGAAGTTGGCAGGAATATGGTGACAAAAGCAAGAAAGGGCCCAGATTACTGGGGTAGGGGATGGGGGCTTTCCCAATTACCTGCCTTCCTCTCTAGAATGAACTCCTAAAGGATCTAAACCGCGTGCCTCTCCCTTACCCTTGGCCCCTAGCCCTAGTGTGAAATACCACCCTGAGGGTGCTTTTAAGGAGAATCTCCTCTGGTATTTCCTTCCTCTCCATATTCATAGAATGATTTTGCAGCCGCAGATTCTGGACCAAATCAATTTAAAAAATCATTTTTTGAGTACCTGTTATAGATAGGGCTAAGGTTGAAATGGAGACCAAACCCAGGTAAGAGAGGATATTGTGTTCTGGTGCCTTGTTTTTGTTTTTAGGCCAAGTTGATATTCATTAACTGCACAAGAGTCTTTTAAGTTTTTTATTTGGCTACACCATTGACCAATGAATCTAAGTAGTGGTCTTAGCTCACAAGGGCAGGAAAGAGTTTATTGTCTTGTCTATTGCTGTGTCTTGAATCTTTACTATAGTACTTTGTATGTAAAAGGACATCAATGAATACTTGTAACCTAGATGAGTGAACTCAGGTAACAATTCCAAAATCTGTTTGAATTTAACATTAGACTATACTATAAACTTCTTCTGATTGTGCTTGTAATCACAGCTAAAACTTCTATACTAAGACAGTCATTGTATTACCTCATTCAGTTCCTTGCAGAATCCTATGAAGTAGGTATTACTGCCACTTTTTTAGGTAAAGAGTTTAAGGTCCAGAGAGCTTGTTAAGGAACAACTGAAGGTTACACTGTAAATGGTGGAGCTTGGATTCAAAGGCTCTACTTTGCATGCTCTTGGACTCTGTGATATTCCGCTCATTTGTATGTGTTGAGCATATTTACTGTGAGGTGTGTGTGTGTGTGTGTGTGTGTGTGTGTGTGTGTGTGTGTGTGTGACTGAAGGGTGAGGGGAAAGATGTGAAGTAAGCTTTCACCTTTCTTTGGATAATTCATATATAAGTAATCAGCAATATGGTAGACTGCAGGTAGGAGGTGGGAAATTTGGAGATGTGTGAGGAAACTGAAAAACATAATCTCTTACAAAGTTTTGTAGTTGTGTTTAAGTGCATCACTTAATTCTAATATTGCACATCTGATTTGACTCACTTATTTTATTGAATAAAACTTATTTTTTTCTGCATTAGAAAGCACTTATGACCTGTTAAGAAGATCATTTTGCAGTACAAAGATCCAACAAATAATTTTCCTTCCATTTGATTCTGGAGATGTGAAAGCTTCATGTTGCAGTCATGCCATATAGTTCATCATTGACTTGCTTTGTTCTGTGATAAATAATACACAATACTGTCACTTTGTAGTTCATATTCAGCACTTAACAGTTAACCCAGTTTCTGTCATCTGCAAGACATGGTTTTTTTTGTTTTTGGCACATTGGATGTTGTTTCTCTTACTACAGCACTGCTGGCTTTAGTTCTCGGTGACCTTATCTTCAAAATATTTTGTTGCTAAAATCCAGAATGGTTCCTCTGGTCCTATATTTATTCAGATTACCTCAATGTGCAAGATTTAAAGTTGCTGCTAGACATTTCTCTGAGCATTCTAGAAAATCATA
>NW_022900951.1:15084880-15085844 GCF_012274545.1 Fukomys damarensis | reverse complement strand
GGTAAAAATGTAAGTACATTTCCTTGTTAGGATTTTGGCATGGAGGTTTTGCTAGTCTTGTCAAAATTAGTTAGAATGTGTTCTTTATTTCTTCTTTGAGTTTTTGTGAGATTGAAATTCTTGTTCCTTAAATAATATTTGATTGAATCAATGGTGAAATCTGGGCCTGCGTTTTTTTTGTTTTTTTTGTTTTTTTTGTTTTTGTAGGAAGATTTTTGAGACTTTTAATGGATATGCATCCTATTAAGGCTTACTGTTTCTTCATGATTCTTTCTTGGTTAAGTTGTATTTTTTTTCAAGGACTTGTACATTTCTGTCTAGATTTCTAAAATTGCTGAATACAGTTGTCCTTAAGTACTGTTTGCTTTTACGTTATAGCATTTACATTATGTTGCTTTCTCCTTCTTTCTCTTGGTTATTTGCTCACTTTCTCTCTCTCTCCCTGACATGCTGTTTTTTAATTTTGGCAGAATTGCTTTTTTCATGGAGAAACTTTGTCTTTATTAGTAAGCTGGATTTTATGCTTCTTTTCTATGTCATTATTTTATGCCCCCCCCTTTTTTGTACTAGGGATCAAACTCGGGCCCTTGCACTTGCAAGGCAGGTGGTAGAACCACTGAGCCAAATCCTTGGCTATTTTATCCTTTTTTATGATTCTTCTTTGGTCCCATTTTTCTGTTTTTTTCTAAACTTCTTCAGAAGAACCAATTTTAAGTGTTTCTTTTCTTTTTTTTAATTTTTATTGAGGTTATTGGTACAATCTAGGTATACAATACAATTACATTCATCATTGGGATTCTGTACCTTTACATAATAGGTCTTGATTCTCATTTTTCCCCTTGTCCCTGCCCTCCCTTCACCCCCTCCTCCCCTCCCCATTTACAAACACTTTATTTCCATTTTTTCAGTTTCTCATATTTTTTTCCTCTCCCTTATTACCTTTCCCCCACCCTTCCCACTTTCC
>NW_022900951.1:15029190-15082661 GCF_012274545.1 Fukomys damarensis | reverse complement strand
ACTGTCCTTGGTTTAATCTCTGGGTTATCACCCAAATCTTCCTGATATAGTTGCACCCTAGCTTCTGTGTCTCTAACGACCCACAGACATTCTCATCTTCATAACATCAGAGAAAACAGCTCATCAAATCAACGGCAATGCTTTACCCCAACTGATACAATCAGCAACACATTAAGATCAAGCACAACTTGGACACTGACCACCTGTGGTAGTCACTAGTCTATCACCCTTAAATCATTTGAATTAAATTGAAATCAAGAAGCAGTCCAGAACATGTCTGCAGTGAACAAACTTTTCAATATAGTATATTTACCATTTAATGGCTCAGACAGAGCGAGAATGCAAGACCCCTGATCTCAGTTTGCTGATTGCTGAACCCCATGAAGCTGACTGACCTCGGGATGCAAGGCCCAGATTGAGTTCCCCATCCTTCTGAATGGTTGAACTCCGCAACGTTCTATTACAGGTTTCCCACACCCCTTCTTTAAAGATGTTCAAAGTTGGGAACTCAGAAAAATACCCTGGATGACCACCTCTGTCTTTGCAGAGTGGTTCCAAAGACTTGCACAGTCAGGAGGTCTGAGAGTGCGGGGGGAGGGATTATGGGGGTTCAGGGGCACCCGCTCAGCTACCTTCCCGGTGCTTGAGCAATGGCTGCTGGGTCGGGAACAGGCATGGCTCTCCTTCCCGCGGGGGATCGGGGCCCAGGCTTCTTCCCGGTGTTTGAGCAATGGTGGCTGGGTCGGGAGTAGGTGTGGTTCTCCTTCTGGCAGTGGATCGGGGCCGGCCTTCCTCCCGGCGCTTGAGCGATGGCTGCTGGGTCGGGAGCAGGCGTAGTTCTCCTTCCTGCGGTGGATCGGGCCCGGCCTACCTCCCGGCGCTTGAGCGATGGCTGCTGGGTCGGGAGCACTGTTTCTTTTCTTTTAACATGTATATCTTAGATAAAAATGCCACTCTATTATTAGCTCTAGCTATATGTTTTGATATACAGTGTTGTTCAGGTGAAATATTTTCTAATATATTTTATGACTGCTCCTTTGACCCATAAGGCATTTGCTAAAAAATAAATTTAAACTTTAACTCTTATTATTACAACTTAATTGTATTATGGTCAGAGAACATGCCCCTTTCCTTATTCCAGTTCTTTAAAATTTTGGAAATTTCTACAATGGTCAGGCTGGTTTTTATCAGCATTCCATGTGTACTTGAAATAACTCTGTACTTGTTGATTGGGAGGTTGTGCATACAGACTTTCAGCAAGTTGATTAAATGTATAATTCAAATATTCTATAATCTTGATAATTTTTATTTGATTTTTATCAGTTGCTAATAGAGATGTGTGATTATCTCTCCTTATGTTTGTGAATTTGTTCTATTTTTTTCCTTACATTCTGTCAATATGGCTTTGTGATTTTGAGGCTATATTGTATTCACATGTGAATTTGTTCAATCTTCCTGTGGGGGTAAATCTTTTGTGAGTAAACCATTTTATCTATAGATAATGCTTTCTGCTTTTCAGATTTAATCTGTCTGATAGTAATATACACCCATTACTTTTATTTTATTGGTGCTGGTCGAGCATATCTTTTCTATCTTTCTACTTTAAAATTTTCTGAATCAATCTAACGAAAGAAGCAAAAGACCTCTACACTGAAAACTACAGCACTCTGAAAAAAGAGAAAAAAGAGGATATAAGGAAATGGAAAGACATCCCCTGATCCTGGGTAGGAAGAATCAACATAGTGAAAGTGGTCATACTACCAAAACTGCTATATGGATTTAATGCAATGCTGATTGAAATTCCAACAATATATTTCACAGAACTAGAAAAAATAATCCAAAAATTCATTTGGAACCAGAAGAGACCTAGAATGTCAAAAGCCATCCTAGGCAACAGAGACATGGTAGCAGGTATAACAATCCCCAATTTGAAACTATACTACAAAGCCACTATGATAAAAACAGCATGTTACTGGCAAAGAAACAGACCTGAGGATCAGTGGAACAGATTGGAAGATACAGAAGCAGCTCCAGATGTACTAAGCTACCTCATCTTTGACAAAGGAGCCAACCATCCCCACTGGAGGCAAGATAGCCTCTTTAATAAGTGGTGTTGGAAAAACTGGATTTCAACTTGCCAAAGATTAAAACTATACCCTTGTCTTTCACCATGCAGTAAACTAAAATCCAAGTGGATTAAAGATCTAAATATTAAAAAAGAGTCACTATACTTGCTGGAAGATAAGTTAGGCAGAACTCTTGAAGACATTGGCATAGGAATAGACTTTATGAACAAATCCTCAGTAGCACGGGAACTAGCAGAAAGAATCAACAAGTGGGATCTCATCTTATTAAGAAGCTTCTTCACTGCAAAATAAACCAGCAACAGAACTAAGACAACCTACTATATGGGAAAAATTTTTTACCAGCTGCTCCTCAGACAAAGGACTATTATCTAGAATATAGAAAGAACTCAAAACAATCAGCCCCTCCAAATATAAAGACCCAATTCAAAAATGGGCATCTGAAATGAACAGACATTTCTCAGACAAGTTAAAGCAGCAAGTAAATATATGAAACAATGCTCCACATCACTGGTCATTCCATAGTTGCCAATGAAAACAACACTGAGATTCCCCCTCACCCCATAAAGAATGGCTGCTATCAAGAAATCAACCAATAACTAATGTTGGCGTGGTTGTGGGGAGAAAGGAACGCTTCTCCATTGTTGGTGGGAGTGCAGACTGGTTGCAACCACTATGGAAATCAATATGGAGATACCTCAAAGAGCTGGGACTAGAGGTTCCATTTGACCCAGCCATCCCTCTGCTGGGTATCTTTCCAAAAGAATTAAAAGAATCATACCACACTGATATATGCGCACCTATGTTTATAGCGGTACAGTTTGTAATAGCTAAAACTTGGAAACAGCCCATTTGCCCATCAGTTGGAGACTGGATAAAGAAGATGTGGTTTCTCTATAAAATGGAATATTACTCAGCCGTAAAGAATGAGAAATTAGATTCAATCATAGGAAAATGGATACATATTGAGGATATACTCCTAAGTGAAATAAATAAGTCACACATGTGTAAATACCGAATAGTTTCTCTGGTGTGAGTAAACTATAATAGTACATAAGATCCTAATGAGATAATTGACAATGTGAAATAGGAAGAAGGGGGCTAAGGGTGTAGGGAAAGTGGGAAGTGTAGGGGAAAGGGAATAAGGGAAAAAAAAAGAAGAAAATGAAAAAATGGAAATGAAGTGTTTGTAAAGGAGGAGGGGAGGAGGGGTGAAGGGAGGGCAGGGACAAGGGGAAAAAATGAGAACCAAGTCCTGTCATGTAAAGGTACAAGATCCCAATAATGAATGTAACTGTACTGTATACCTAAAATGTACCAATAAACTCAATGAGAGGAAAAAAAAATGTGTTTTTTCTATAAAATGGAATACTACTCAGCTATGAAGAATAAGAAATTAGAGTCATTCATAGGAAAATGGATACATATTGAGGATATACTCCTAAATGAAATAAATAAATCATACATGTATAAATACCGAATAGTTTCTCTGGTGTGAAAAACTATAATGGTACATAAGATCCTAATGATGTAATTGACAATGTGAAATAGGAAGAAAAGGGCTAAAAGTGTAGGGGAAATGAGAAGGATAGGGGAAAGGTAATAAGGGAAAAGAAAAAAAACATGAGAAAATGAAAAAAATGGAAATAAAGTATTTTTAAAATGGAAATAAAGTTTTTGGAAGGGAGGAGGGTGTGAATGGAGGGCAGGGACAAGGGGAAAATATGAGAACCAAGACCTGTCTTGTAAAGGTACAAGATCCCACTGTACCTTTACATTTTACATTGTCATAAGTGTTGGCTAACGGGATTAGCACAGGAGAATATTTAAAAGGAGGTAATGAAGAGGTTCTCGGTGGGGATAAAGCAAGAATAAAAGGTGGAAAATCATTTTGATTTAGACTGCACAACTGTCAACAAAGGCAGAGAGGAAAAATGAATCAGATGTACCTAAAATGTACCTAAAATGCACCAATAAACTCAATGAGAAAAAAAAATTTTTTTCTATATCACTAGGTTTTAGTTGTGTCCTTGTAAATAGCACATGGTTGGAATTTGTATTTTTTTTTCTGGTAATCTGTTTTTCCTAACCATTCTTTGTCTCTTTTTCTCTCCTTTCTCACCTTCTTTCAGATTCACTGAATATTTTGAAAGCATTTTGCCCTTTCCAATGGTTAGAAAGTTATACACCCTATTTCTATTCTTTAGTAAGTATTATCAAACTTACAACATGTTGTCAGCCAAGCATGCTGGCATGTACATATAGTCCCAGCTCCTTGAAAGCTGGTTGCCTGCAGATCATTTGAACTCAGGAGTTTGTGGTCAGCCTGGGTATCATAGTAAGATAGCAAGATACTGTTTTGAGAAGAAAAGAAAAAAGAAAAACAATGACTCTGCTCCATCCTCTCCTCCTTGAATTTTACGTGTATGTCAGACCTTATATATTTTTTTCTCCATGTCTCTGAACTTTTCTCTGGTATTTCATATCTAAAACTAAAGTTTGCTTCCTTGGTCCATCCTGGTTGGTATAGGTGGCTCCACGGCTTACATTACCTCCCTAGCTTTTTGCCTTATCCTCAGCTTTGGACTGACAGTTCCTTTCTATCTTGTCAGCTCTTTGACATGTTTAAGAAAATGCTTCTAATATTTTATTCTTGATTTTTAATTGTCTTTCACAGGAGGTTTGGTCTGAATAAACTAACCCATCTTATTATTAAAACACTGAAGACATTTTTGTCTTTTTTCTGAAATATTTGCTGTATCAAGTTTTTAAGCAGAATTCAAATAGAAATTAAATGTTTTTACTCACAGTTTCCTGATTCATTTTTCCTCTCTGCCTTTGTTGACAGTTGTGCAGTCTAAATCAAAATGATTTTCCACTTTTTATTCTTGCTTTATCCCCACCGAGAACCTCTTCATTACCTCCTTTTAAATATTCTCCTGTGCTAATCCTGTTAGCCAACACTTATGACAATGTAAATAGCTCAAAGGCATAGAGCTCTCCAGTAGACTTGAGAAACAATTATCTTACCTCTTGTTACTCAGGTCAAAAATGTTGCATAGCAGCTATGAAATACTCAAGTTTTGTCAGTTAACCAAAGATATAAGAGAAAAACTCTAACTTAGACCTCCCTGCAGTAGTATCAGGTTATTTTCTCCCCTTTAAATCTTATTTTTAGTTGTTCCGTATCTAAAAGATTTATCATTTAATAAAGGTCATGCTGATGATTTACATTTTTAAAATATGATGAGAGGACATTGGTTAATGGAATTGAAGAGATCAAGAACAATTTCTTTAAGTGGTTTAAGCAGCCTTGGCACAGAGCTTGTGTCCCTAGACATTTCCATTTATTTACATAGGTGTCTGTAACCTAAAAGGTGGCCCTGAACCAAGATGAATATGAGATAATCTTTTATGAGTGATTATTTAGTGCCAAGGTCTATGTTCTAATGTATAAATGCTAGCAAATAGTTTCCTTTGTAATTGACGCCATCTTACTGCCCATCCTTATCACCTTAAAGTCTTGCTAAGAATTAATGGCTACTCAGTTCATCTTTGTTGATGACCAACATTGCACTAAACTTATCCTCTTTTTCTCTCCTTTCTCACCTTCTTTCAGATTCACTGAATATTTTGAAAAGCATTTTGCTCTTTCCAATGGTTAGAAAGTTATATGCCCTATTTCTCTTCTTTAGTAACTATTATCAAAGTTACAACATGTTGTCAGCCAAGCAAAAGATGAGGAAATAGTGTAGCTGAAAAAGGTAAAAAGAGTAAGGGTTTCAAAGTCTAAAGATTTCTCTTTTGATTACTGACCCCAGAGACCTGGTGACCTAGCAGGATACTCTCAGTTTATATAGAAAGCAATAGGAGCTATGTTATTTCAAATGCTGTAAAACGTCTTCTATTTTCAAATATATTTTCAGCCTTGAGGAAATATATTCCACTTGAAAACTGAAAGCAGTTGTTTGAGTGGCACCCAGTCTCTAGTAAGTTCTTGATCCATATTCTCCTTTCAAGATGATTGCTGGGCTCATTCTTCATTCTGGCCTTTCCTACCCTCATTTGGGAGTTGAGTGCCTGCTCTCTTCAGTGTAGAGGCATGGCTTATTTTGATCATAGGCCCAAGTCACAGCACATAATAACCAGGCACTCTGTATACTAATTTAACTCAGACACCGCTTAAGTCATGCCCTAGTAGTTCACAAAGAATAAATTTACAGAAATTCTGAAATTGTATAATAGCATTCTGAATTTGTTGAATTATTTCACCCAATGGAATAAAATCTTTTACTTAAAAGGTGACAGATTCTCAGGAGTCTGGTATTGTGGCCTAGGGGTTTGCAAAAGAGCCACATGACCCATCCCCTAGAACATACTTTGCCTCTTCCTTCCTCTGTAGAATATAGGTTTGAGGCTAGGTATATTCTAAGGTCCTTTCCAGATACAAACTGCTCTGATACTTTTCCCAGAGCCAAAATTAGATACTTGTGCATTAAATCTTCTAAGTCAGTGCTACCAATTCCAGATAGAGTGAAGCCTAGGCATTTGTACAGAAGAGAGTTTTTGTAGAACTTTAATTCACTAAATAATGGCTTTTTAAATAAAAGTACAGTGCTTTGGAGGTAGAACAGAGTTCAGAAACTTAAAATATATACTAATTTTTAAACTTTTTATTAAAACTTCTGATGACACACATAAATATATAACTCAGGAAGTGAACACACCCATGTAACCAGCATGCAGAATATTACCTGTACCTCAGAAGTCTCTCACTTTGTTCATTTCTATGATTATTGCAACCCCCTCCCTTCCAAATGTAACCACTTTCCTGACTTCTCACTGCATTGATTTTGCCTGCTTTTGTTTCTCATATGAATGGAATCACATATAAATGCATTCTTTTATGTAGCTTTCTGTGGCTAACATTATGCTTCTAAGGCTCATCAATTTTGTTGTGGGTAGCTGTAGCAGACACATTTCGCCTCCAGAGAGACATTGATATATCTTTGCATACCTGTATTAACATTCTCATTTGCGTGACTCATTTGGGAAGATCAATAATGTACCACTGTGAACAGAGAGAGGATAAAAATGTTCAAGAGGAGGGAAAAATCAGAGGCATTTGATAAATTATGAGCATACTGTATTAATACATAATACAATTTATTTATTTATTTTAAATGTAACCCTTCTTTTGAAGAAGAAGGACTCACCTCCTGATCTAAGACATTGTCATGCTATGTCAAGTGAGAATCATTGTCCTGGTGTTGATTGTGGCTACTAATTGAGTATTTGTTTTTGTTTTTTATTTTTATTGGTACCTGGGATCAAACTCAGGACCTTGTACTTGTGGGCCAGGTGCGGTGCCACTGGGCTAAACCCCCGACCCCAGTTGTGGCTACTAAATGTCAGGATTCTTAAAGATTGCCAGCTTTACTTTGAGACTGAGAAATTGTGGTTCATTTTCCACTTGTTTTTCTGGCTAAAATCACCTTAATCCCTGAACTCATGCTCTTTAGTCTGCACCGTTGTATGTATCCAGTCACCTTCCAAACACATGAGACAGTTGGAGGACATTTTAAATCTAAACCATCATCCTGAGTAAAGTCACTATATATTCAAATTTTCCATGCATGGAGCCTCTAAAATCAAGAAGAAAATGATCACCAACCTAAGGAAAATACTAATATGCACAGTGTCTGGATGGAAGGTTGCGGTGTTGTTGGATTCCTGGATAGTCTTGACTAGGAGCTCTGTTAGCTGAGAACACACAGCCTGATCTGTTGTGGCCCTCTGGCTGTGCAGAAGGAATATGCTCAAGTGCTCCATCCTTCACTGTGCCTGAGGCTGCAAGTGGATTGTGATTTCCTCTCTTGGCACCCCACAACAGCCCCCTCAGCGTGTTGGGTGCTGTCAGCCCATCATGAGGTTATGCTGGCCAATTCTTCCACATGGAGCAGAACAGATGCAGTCTTAGCCTTTGCGGTTCTGTGTGCTGAGCTCTTCCCAGCCCGTATCCTACCTCCACCACATGTATTTTCTTCTAGTTAACTCCTGCTCGGTCTTCACATCTAATTTGCTACATATTGGCTCTCAATAAATATTTGTTGAATGAATAAATAAGTTAATGGTAAGTGAGGCTTTTAAATTCCATTCTGATACCAACTTTGCTTTTTAAAAATGTTGACTTATTGACTACTAAAAATGTAAGCAGTGGTAAAATAAAATGCAAAAAAGAGAGAGTGCAGCATGCTCTCCTTTTACAATATGAGCCATAGATAGGGTGGATTATTTGGAAAATTCTGTGACCCCCCCTTTTGATTCTTAGCATAATTTTTGCTCAACCTCTATATAGTGTTACTATATATGCAACATTTTGGTTTTTAATTTCTTCTTTTGGTATTTGGTATGTGTTGGTATTTTCCATAAATACACACAGACTACCTTGCTTATCATGTAAAATATAATATCCTGGTGAGTGGCCTCTCTTAATACTTGTAAACATGGGCTTTGCTCTTATAGCCAGTGCCCACCTGGCATGGCTGATTCTCTGGAACTGCGGCAGTAATTGAAAGGAAGCGAGATGGCAGGTTGCCTTGGTTGAGGAATGACTTTTCAAGTGCTACTGTGTTGTGATTCTCATAGTGATGATGATCTGTTGTCCCCATATTTTATTCCAGGATGTTTTTCTCTGGTGGGCAGTGCAGCCATCTTGGCAGATCTGAACGACTTTTACTGACATTCAAGATATTCCTTGTCCTCATTTGTCTTCATGTCGTCCTGGTTACATCCCTGGAAGGTAAGGTGCCTGTTTGCCTTCTTTTTTTTTCTGTTTATCTGTTTGTGTGTATGTGGGTATTTTGTGTTTGTTTGTATAGGATTATTTTTAATATGGTAAAATACACAGAGCATGTTTACCATTTTAACCACTGTGAGTGCACACTTCGTTAGCATTTAAATACAATCACAGTTTTGTGCAGCCATCACTATTTTTCCCATTTCTAAAAATGTTTTCATCAAACAATTATAAACTCTACCCATTAAATAATAACTTCTAACCACTGCCATAATGTCTTGTTTTTGTCTCTAAATTTGCCTATTCCAGGTATCTCCTATAAATGGGATTGTAAATAGCTGTCTTTTTGTATCTGACTTACTTCACTTAATGTAATGTTTTCAAGGTTCCTCTATGTTTTAGCTATGTATCAGAATTTCTTTCCTTTTTAAGGCTAAAAATATTTCATTGTATGTATTGTCACATTTTGTTTATCCATTCATCCATGAGCAGATGAACATTCAAGTTATTTCTACTTTTTGGCTATTGTGAACAATGTTGCTATGTACAAATATCTGTTTGGTTCACTGCTTTCACTTCCTGGGGTGTATATCTAGGAATGGGATTGCTGGGTCATATGGTAATTCTGTGTTTAACTTTTTGAGGAAGTGCCAGATATTTTCCGCAGTGCCTGTGCTATTTTACATTCCTGCAAGCAAGGCAGAAGGATTCCACTTTCTCCACATCCTTGATAACACTTTTATTTTCGCTTGTTTTGATGATAGGTATGAAGTGGCATCTCTTGTGGTTTTGATTTGTGCATCCTCGGTGATTAGTGATGTTACTATCTTTTCATGTGCTTATTGGCCATTTGTATATCTTTGGAGAAATATCTGTTTCTTTTTTTTAAATTGAACTGTTTCGGTGTTTATTTTCTTTTAGCATTTCTTTATATACTCTGGATATTAAGCCTTCATCAGATATATGGTTTGAAAATATTTTCTCCCATTCTGTGCACCATTTTTGCACTTTCTTAATAGCGTTCTTTTCATGTATAAATTTTTAAACTTTTAATCAAGTCCGAATTATATGCTTTTACTTCCGTTGTATATGCTTTGGTGTCATATCCAAGTAATCATTACTAGACCTGTTGTCAGGGAGACTTCCTCCTGCATTCTTCTAACTTATGGTCTTAGCTCTTGCAGTTAAGTCCCTTGATCCATTTAGAGTTAATTTTTGTATATCGTATAAAGGTCCAACTCTACTCCTGTACTTGTGGATAACCAGCTATCCCTGTACCATTTGTTGTCCTTTCCCCTTTTGGGTGGTTTTAGCTCCCTTTGCCCAAAATCAATTGACCAAATATATGTGGATTTCTTTTTTATGTTTATTTGTTTTCAAAAGTATTTCCATAGGGAAATTTAAGGGTGTTACAGAATTAGCCAAATGAAGCAGCATGGTATTTTCAGAAAAAGGAATCTTTAGAAGCTTATGAAATAAGAAATAAAGGTACCTAAGCAAGGCAATAAAAAGGCCAAGAATCCTAGGGCTGCAATTTCTGTGAGTACAACTGCTAAAAGAACAGTGTTTACAAATGTAAAGAATACTCATTACGCATTGGACTAGGAAATGATTGCTATTTAAAAAGACATTATTAAAGACACACAAAGAAATACTGGGACCAAAGAATCTTACTTGGGTAAAACAGAAATCTAGCAGCAAACAACAAATACACACACACACACACACACACACACACACACACACACACACATCTGCAGGCAAAATGATAATCTTCCCAACATGCTAAAATACAATCGGCAAGTCTTCAAATGTAGGCATATGGCCTTGTTGTCAAGAAGCTATCATGCTTTAAAAAAAGAAATGATAAAACTCAGTGTGTACTGATGGCCAAGTCCCTATCCACTTTCCACTTGTCTACTCTTAACTTTCTGAACCAGATCTTTGAAGGGGAGATTCCAGTCTTATCCCCATTTTCCAGATGAGGAAGCAGAGGCTCAGAACTTGCCCAAGGTTGTTAACCTTGCAAAGTAATAGAACGGGGATTTGAACCCAGGGATCTGGCTCTAGGTTTTGTGCTTGTAACCACACAACCAGAGTTCTCAAACGTGAGTATGCATCAGAATTACCTGGAAGGCTAATTGAAACAGATCATTGAGCTCTTTGCTCCAGAGTTTGTGATTTAGTAGATGTGGGGCAAGACCTGAGAACTGACATCTCTAACACACTCTTAGGTAATGCTGATGAAACTAGTTTAAGGATGACCCTTTGTGACCACTATTTATATAACTGTTGGAAGATATATCATGATATATAAATTCTGTTGGGGCCTTGTGACATTCATGTAAATTATGCTTACATATCATCTCCTTGGAGCATTAAAACATCACTGTGGAATTGGCAGGGCAAAAATCAAGTGTCTCTACTTATGAGTAAATATCCCTGGGAATATTATGGGTTAGGAAGTGGTGAAGTCCAGACAAGATACCAGATCTTTGGTCTTGTGTTTCAGAAAATTATGGGTTGGGAAGTGGTGGAGTCCAGACAAGATATCAGATCTTTGGTCTCATGTTTCAGTACTTTTTTCCACCATAGGAGTAGTGGAATACAAAGGAAAAACTTAATCAGAAAGCTGTTCAATAGAAATAAGGCTTTCGAAAAATTATTATCTAAAAATGATGAAAACACGGGCGAGTAAATAGGAAAGTGTCGAGTGCTAAAGCAATCCTAAGTAGAGAAAAGCCGAGTGGTCATTTAAGGCAGATGAATGTATTTTTCACTCCATCTTTCTGATTGTGTTAGTCAGCTTTCCATTATTGAAACTAAATACTTGAGATAATCATCTTAAAAAGAGAAAAGGTTTATTTTGGCTCATAGTTTTGGAAGTTTCAGTCCATGGTCAATTGGCTGCTTTGGTTTTGGGCCTGTTGTGGGCAAGCACACCATGGCAGGGAGTGGTGCAGGAATCCTGTTCACCCCATGGAGAGCTATAAAAAGAAAAAGGAAGAGGAAGAGATTGGTGCCCCGCAGTCCCTTAAAGGGCACACCCCTAATGACCTAAAACCTCCTATCAGGCCTCCTTTCTTAAATGTTTCCACCACCTTCCAATAGCACCAACTTGGGGACTGAGCTTTTAATACATGGACCTTTGGGGAGCAGTCCAGATCCAAGCTAGAGCATTGATGAATTGCTTTCTTAAAGCAGTAGTTCTTAAAAGTGTGGACTCCAGACAAGTAGCATCAGCATCACCTTGGATTATCAGAAGTGCAAATTCTAGCCCCCACCCTGCTGCTGAATCAAAAACTCCAGGGGAAGGGCATCAAGCCAGTCCTCCAGGTGATGCTTTTGCATCCTCAAGAGTAGAAGCATTGGCTGAAAAGAATTGGCTAACACATTACTGCCTGCAGTATGCTAGAGCAGAAAGCTGGAGAGATCTGGGGCTAGAACCCTTCCCCCTTGCCTCTCGCCTGTCATGGTTGTGATCTTAACTTGCCACGTAACCAGTGTGATCATCTGTTTCCTCATCTTCCCAAAAGGGGAGCTGTTGTAAAATAAAACAAAACAATAACAAAAACAAACAAACCAAAAACCCCAGAACAACAACAAAAAACTTACGAAGGCAAGGTTTTCCTCAGTTAAGTGTTTCTGGGATCTCAAAAGGGCTAAATAGGGGTTCCTTGTTGTCTCTCAGAACTCCAGTAAGAGTTCATGTTATTTAGTGATGTCTTGGAGAGTACTCACCACATGCCAGCCACCGTTCTAAGAACTTCTAAAAGGCTAACTCTTATAAAGCTCACTTAATAACCCTTTGCAATAGTCACTGTTATTACCTCATTTTATGTATGAGAAAACTGAAGCACAGGGGAGCTAAGCAGTTTGCCCAAGGATAAACAATTAAAACTGATTGCAGAATTGTGGTTCAAACTCAGGCCCTCTGGCTCCAAAGTTCTGATTATTTAGCATCTATGTTATATTGTCTTTGGCATTTTTTTCTCTTTTGCAGTACTGGAGATTGAACCTAGGGTCTTTGCACTGAGCTAAATTCCCAGCCATTTTTAAACATTTTGAGGCAAGGTCTCACACTAAGTTGCCTGGGATGAGTTTGAATTTGTGATCTTCTGCCTCAGCCTCCCAGAGTGCCTGAATTATAGGCATTCGCTATCACACCCAACTGCCTTTTGACATTCTTAACCACTCTGCTATGCTAGGCTCAGTTGCTTGGTGGTTGTACACCTGCAGAGTAAAAACGATGGAATTCATAATTGTGAGATTGCTCAGAGCCACCATTTCCCTGGGTAACTTTGGACTGAGGCAGGTTATTTGCAGTTCAGAATGGCGTGGATCCAGTCTTTGATGAACACTGAAGGCACTGACTTGCCGCTTCAACAGTTATCAGTTGTACAGTAATGAGCGCCTGCTGTGTGTCCTGAAGTCCTGGCTGGTGAGAGAATATTGCAGTCTCTGACTCCAGCAAACTGGTGAGATATAACTACAGTGCATGAGGACAATACAAATATAACTGAATCCTAAAGTATTAGCCAGTGCTGAAGGGATCTAATACATAGCCTTTGGCCAAATCTGTGGATTTATCTAATGCTAAGCCCCCTATACCAGGTGGTATTGATGCCCTGCCCATATTCCCTTGGCAGAGGTCTACCTGTGGATAGTTCCTGTGGATGTGGATGTCTTTCATGTCTCTCTGAAAGTGATCTATTCTCCTGGGATTGGACTTGTGCATGGAACAAGTCGAAATTCCAAACAGTTAATACTCCAAAAGGGTCAGGGATGGAGTTAATGTTTACTATCTTCCTTGTCCCTTGGTGGGACTATGCTGAAAAGTGTTCTTCATCATCTCCCAGAGTTTCCCAATTGGATTGTGCCCAGGTGCCCATGGTAGTCATTTTCGCATTAATGTCTCCATTATTGGTTTTACTCCCTTACTTACCTCAGCTTAAATTTTGCCTCCCTCTGCTTGGGGTCATCTCTATTTGGAAACACACTCACCTTCCAACGTTTAGGCAACTGCTTCTACTGCTATGAGCCCTGCTTTGACCTCCTCAGAAGAATTCACTCTCTCCTCAATGCTCACTTTTCTCTTTATGCCCACCTGTTGATTCTTGCCACCTTTGATTATGCTCATTGTGGATTTCTTTTGCACTATGAGTCCTTCCAGAGTGTTGCCAGTTCTAGGTGAGAACAAGGGGCTGGTGAGGTGGGATGGATGATTAGCACTGGCTAATACTTTAGGATTCAGTTATATTTGCATTGTCCTCATGCATTGTAGTTATATCTCACCAGTTTGCTGGAGTCAGAGACTGCAATATTCTCTCACCAGCCAGGACTTCAGGGCACACAGCAGGCGCTCAATACTGTACAACTGATAACTGTTGAAGTGGAAAGTCAGTGCCTTCAGTGTTCATCCATCTGATGTGAGGAAAGCGAAGGAGTACTCAGAACCTGCTCTGGATCAGGCCCTTCTAGTGTTTTATGAACATTACCTCTTTCAATCCTTCCCACAACTTTTCTCAATGGATATTTTTCATCTCAATTTATACATGGAGAAATTGAATATCAGAGAAATTAAGTTTTTGCCCAGAATCACATAGTTAGGAAGATTTACTATCAGAATCTGGCCTGCACTATTCACACTCCACCAGGCTGCCAGAGTGGTCTCAGTAGATGTCTGAAGACTGACGGAACCTGTCACTGAGGGGGCGGGTAGGAAAGGAGGAGAGGAAGTTCGAGGTAAACCATTGTGGAGCAGTCAGTCTTCTGGTCCTGGGGGTATGGGCTTCAAACTCAGTAGCTTTACTGTGAAAGCCTAAGAGTTGACTCAGTAGCTTTTGTCATCAGGGAGAGGTGAGCCTGGCACTCTTTGAGTCTACTGGCTCACAGAGAGAATCTCTAGAGCTTAACATTCTCAATTGCCTAATTTGGTGACATTTGAGGGAGTTCTACTAGAAGCCCAAATGGGCTTTGGCAGGTAACTATACTTTATCCTCTAGCTCTCCTGGAATGTGCTAATGCTTTTTTTTTCTTTTTTTTTTCTTTTTGGTCTTTGAAGGTCATCTTTTAGGTATAACTGTTCTATTTTCCAGAGGGTGAGATGACGTAATAGGGAAGATGGTTATAATTTCATTCCTGCAGAATTGTCTTCCCCATTTGGAAACAATTACACATTTGAGCCAGTTTGGTGATCTCATAAGCTATAATCCCCAACTTTCCCTCTCTCTCTCTCTCTCTCTCTGGGTTGGGTCTAGATCTTTCTGTGCTGCAGGAATTTCTAGTGATAAGTCCCTCCAAGGCCTCTCTGGCTTTTTCCCTCATATTCTCTTATGCTTTGTCCACCTGCGTCTGTTCTTTCTTGAAAAAAGATGTTAGCTCTGCAGGAGGTAGGTTAGATGCTCCTAAAAGCAGACACCTGTCTTGTTTTGTCCTTTAATACCAAATGCAGTGCTGGTCTTCTTCTTCTGTCTCAATCCCCTATCTGTAAAAATGAAATTATAAATATTTACCTCGGCATTGATCTGATGGTCAGCCACTCTCACACTACTCCCCCCCAATTCTATTGCCCACACTCAGGTATGAGATAACTTCTGTTAGGCCCCAACTCTCGCTGGTAGGTGGAAATGGTAATGATGAATGATGGTCATTCTAGATAGGTTGAGGAGGAAACTAGCAGCAGAGGATGTTGTATTCCACTTTCCACTTGGAACTCCTGATAAGGATTCCTCATAGGCCTGCACATCAACACAAGGCAGTTGTAGAGTTGAAGAATGGTGAAATGGTAGGTTTAGGCAGAGAGAAGGCCAAAGAGGATGTCTACTCTAAGTGTCTCTCAGCTCTTATATACAGGGTACGGATTCTATATGGCTGCCATGTTACTAGAGTGTAGAAGTGCTGAAGGCTAGAAGTGGGGAGAGGACTCAAAAGATCATGGTGAGGACAGACAGGGCCCAGATGATGGGTGTGACAGACTTTCAGTGGTGAGAACTAAAGGGAACTGGGCCATCAAAAGAGGGACCTCCAGGCCTGGGTGAGATCCTGAGTGAATAGAACATGAGGCCACCAGTTGTGGTTTTAAGCACTGGCTGCCTGTTGAACACTGAGGAGTTCTGCAGGGCAAGGGAGATCACTGAGATTCCACCTCACCCCACAAAGAATGGCTGCTATCAAGAAATCAACCAATAACAAATGTGGGCGCGGTTGTGGGGAGAAAGGAACCCTTCTCCATTGTTGGTGGGAGTGCAGACTGATGCAACCACTATGGAAATCAATATGAAGATACCTCAAAGAGCTGGGACTAGAGGTTCCATTTGACCCAATCATCCTTCTGCTGGGTATCTTTCCAAAAGAACTAAAAGAATTATACCACTGTGATATATGCTCACCCATGTTTATAGCTGCACAGTTTGTCATAGCTAAAAGTTGGAAACAGCCCATTTGCCCATCAGTTGGAAGCTGGATCAAGATGTGGTTGTTCTATAAAATGGAATACTACTCAGCCATAAAGAATGAGAAATTAGATTTGTTCATAGGAAAATGGATACATATTGAGGATATACTCCTAAGTGAAATAAATAAGTCACACATGTGTAAATACCGAATAGTTTCTCTGGTGTGAATAAACTATACTAGTACATAAGATCCTAATGAGATAATGGACAGTGTGAAATAGGAAGAAAGGGGCTAAGGGTGTAGGGTAAGTGGGAAGGGTAGGGAAAAGCTAATAAGGAAAAAGAAAAAAATATGAGAAAATGAAAAAATGGAAATGAAGTGTTTGTAAAGGGAGAGGGGAGGAGGGGTAAAGGGAGGGCAGGAACAGGGGGATAAAATGAGAACCAAGACCTGTCATGTAAGGGTACAACATCCCAATGATAAATATAACTGTACTGTATACCTAGAATGTACCAATAAACTCATTGAGGAAAAAAAAAAAGACATGCTTCCCCTCTTACACATGATATAGTGGCTCAACTAATTGCCTGCTAAGATTCTTCCACTGCCTGACAGTTTAACCACCCAGTTCACATTCCTAATTCATTGTCCTGAGATAGCCAGAAAGCTTTAAGAAAACCTGACACTTGCATCCAACCCCCAGAGATAAACAGTGCCAAAAGTTTATTTGAACAGTGAGGGGTGAAGGGCTAAGGGAAGAACTAGGTCTGTACAGTGAACTTGGGTAAAAGAGAGGAAAGGATAAAAACAAAAATAAAAGTACACAGACACAGAGTGGGCTACCATGAGGAGTCATGATTGCAGGCTCCTCGTGGCGTCTCCTCTTCTTTATGCTGTCCACATCTTGTGGGACCCCTCAAGAAGTTGTTTCACATATGGGATCCTGGGAATTGTTCAACACTGTCCTGGGATCTTGTAATTGACAGGTCTTGCTTATTTTTCCAGCCAGCTTTGCTATACCCCATCTCCTATATCATGGATACTGGAATTCTTTTTTTTGGTCTGGAATACTTCAAAGTGACTGTCTATCAGTACCGAGAACCACTCATCTTTGCAATCCTGTTTTAAGACTGTTCTGGGCTGGGATTTAGCTCAGTGGCAGCATGTCTGCCTTGCAAGTGCAAGGTCCTCAGTTCCATCCCTGGTACCCCCCCCCCAAAAAAATACTGTTTTCTACTCTAAGTTCCTAATGTGAAGTTGAAAACAATTTAAAAATTATAGTTTTGCAAACTAGATTTTTAACATGAGGCAATTTCAGAGGGGTTTAAAGCGAATTAATGTCTTAATTTCAATATTGATAAAAACTGCAGAGTGGCTCTTGATGTCTGGTAAATCTCCATGTTGTCAGTACTATCTTTGGCTGAGCCTTCTTTGAAAATCTCCCATGTCTCTTTATAGGATCTGGTATCCACAGCTTATGGTACTAAATATTAATGGCAGGAACAGCACAATACAATGACATTTCTGTAGGTTTCCATGGTTTATAGCACACCTTGACATACATTATCTCATTGTGTTCCTTTGAAGTAGATAGAAAAATTTGTATTATCTTACTTTGCTGATGGGAAGACTGAAACTTAGCACAATGAAGTAACTTTGTAGGTTACCCGGAAAGAAACAGTACCCAGAACTCTCTCGTCTATACCAGCCTATATAAAGTGCTTATTTTGGGCTTGGACAGTTTGAATCACTTTCAAGTTCACACAGCTGGAGAGTGGAGGTGGTGGGATTCTAGAACTTGTGTTCTTAACCACTTCCCCAGTGTTTAGTCAGTGAGGCAGTGAAAAATGGTTTTTAACGCGACTTTGCCATGATTCATTCATTCTGGGATGGATTTGTACCCCCAAAGCACTGGGTAAAGATTAAAAGAAGCCTAAGGAATGAGAGCAACAGTTCCACTGATTTAAACTACTAGGGATTAAGTTGATGATCCAGGAGTACATGCTGTTGAAATATATCTTGAGAGTGGGTGCACCCTCATTTCGGGAACTAGAAAGAAGCATATAGATCTCGACAAAAGATCTCATGTTTATCAGATCTTAGTGCTGTACAAAAACCAAGACAAATTTCATATGCTTTTATAATGATGTCTGTGGCAAATGTGTTGGTCTTTAACATTGGTGTCCCATTTGACTTGGCATCTTTCCTCTGCTTTTCTTTCAGGAATGCAGAGCATAAAGTGAAAGTTATTCTCATATCACTAGGGTATTTAGTATAGTATTTTTTAATTTAAAGAAGAGACAAATGAAAATACAAAATGAGCACTATCTTGCTTTAACAAGTAAAATAAAATTGCTTAAAATGATCTGATTAATCAAATGAACAAGAACTGAACACATGGATGTGTCACCCTTCATTTGCCTCACTTCTAATACAAAATGTGATTTGTCATTACACATATTTACATTCACAGTAAAGTTTAAAAAATTCTAGGGTTTGGTGTCAAATAAGAGTTGAGTTTGAATTGCTGAGAAACTTTCAAAGTAGATTGTTTCTAGAACCACTAAAAGCCTTTCTTGTAGACAATCTGCCGGGCTGTCTCTGAATGGAGAGAGAGCCTTAAAGTAGAATTTTAAAATTTCCAAGTGCGTTGTATAAAATCACTAGAATGAGGCGAGGACTTGGTTTTACTCCCCCCTGTAACTCTAGTGCCTGGTACACAGTAGGCTTTCAAAAACTAAAATACGTGAATAAACTTTTGGAAATCACTTTGTTTCTGAACTATGTTTCCTCACTTGTAGATGGAGGTGGCTGGACTATTTTCATATCTGGCCTTTCTCTTATGTGTGGCCTATTTGGTAATTCTCTTCTGGTGAGGTCCAAGTCCTCTCTTTTGAACAATTTATTTAAGTAAAGATTTTATCCCATTTTTTGCATTGAAAACACATATGACTATATCCAGTGGTTGTGATCTGCAGTAGAAAACCAGCATTGGTATAATTCCAAAAAAAGTGAGCCTCACACTAATTTTCTTGTGCAGCCTTTTATGGGGTAAGTGGACACTTTTTTAAATGATGAAAATATGGCCTAATTGATCTTTGAAAATTTTACAGTGTTGCACCACATCGTGTTTATATCTCCTTCACTTCTGAAATGGATTTCTAGGAGGTTCAGTTTCTTAATGGGTAATATGAAAGTATGGAACCCCTATTCTTTCTAGGAGGTGCCTTCCTATGAAACTTCCTATGGAAACTTGAATTAGACAAGCACATTATTCTAATAGATATTTTCACTAATGAAGCATTAGTGCATAGATAAGAATGTTTTATAGTTAAAATGGAAAACATGCATGCAAATTATGGAAACAAACTATCTTCATGATATTTTTAAATGTCCTCTACAAATCACTGATACCATATTACTTACATGAAGGAGGAAAATCTAATTTATTATATAAAAGTAAACCTAATCCAAGGAGATAGAATTATATTGTCTGAATGATGACAACTTATTGTTAGTACTGTGATAAAATGCTTTATAAATATAATTTCATTCAAAATAACCCTGTTTTACAAATAATTAAAAGCAGGCAGAGAAATGTTAGACTCTTACTCAAGGGAGAGCCAGGATCTGAACCCAAGTCATTTTCCCTGGAAAGCTCAGTCTCTTAATCATATCAAAGAGTAGGTTAGTGGGCATATTCATTCATCCATCGGAAATAAATGGAAATAGACATTTTATTCATATGGAGAAGATTTAAGTGAGGAATTCCAAATCAGACAAAACTCACGACAGGCCAAAGACAATATAAGGAAAAGCTATTTGAACAAGAGCTATCAACATACAAAGGCCTAGGGGCCTGCTGAGGGTCTTCTACCTAGAAGTACCACAGCAAAGGTGAAGGGTTAATGTGGCTTCAAAACAGAGGCAACCTAAAAATGCAACTTTTCCAAAGAAGTAGGATTTCCATGCAGCAGGAATATCCATAATTTCAACTTCTCTTAGTGGTTTTTGCCAGTACATAGTTGTTTACAGAACTGGCTGTCACATGGAAGTCCCATTCTCGAGGGTCTTGGAAGAACTGTGATCTTGATGTTTGCTCGAAGCAAAGCTGAGAGGATGAGTCACAAAGAAAGGGGGACTTATATTCAACCTCAAAGTAGCAAAGACTTCTCTGGTTCATATTGATTTCAACTTTTGACCTTGTCAACATCATGACAAAGAACAAAAGAGAAAACAGAAGCTGGGGAGAGTGATTTTAGTATTAGTGTTGTCCCATCATTAGTTTAATGGGCATTAATTACTTGGCAACACTCTTACTAAATGTGATGTGGTAGGTAGTGGCTGGCATGGCAGCAGAACTTTTTTCTTCTTTAGCACACAGGTTAGACTTACATTGTCCAGCCTCCTTTGTACTGAGCAGTGGTGCTGTGATTGCTGATGGATATAGGTAGAAGTGATGTGTGCCACTTCCTGGCCTAGCCATTAAAAATCTTCCACCTGATTCTGCTCATCTTTCTCTTTCCCTGCTTGTCTGCTGGATGTTGTTGTCCAGTGATAACTGGGAATCTTCATGCTGAAGAAGGCAGTACCTCTATCAACGTGGGTCCCCGAATAACACCCCTTTTGTTTCTTCCCCTGTCCCCAGTCTTCTATTCTGTGTTGCTGAATGGGCTTCATACATGGAAAACAAACTTCTATTTTTTAAGCCCCTGAAATTTCAGGGTTTATTTATCGCAGCAATTTTCATTACCTTAACTGATACATGTGATTGTACCCTTTTGGCCAGGGTTGTTGGTACATCTCATTCTGTCATTGAAAAGTGGGGTGGGATGACGTAGGCATCCTCTCTTTCTGGAGATCATATGAGAAGCCCAGGTCATACAATCTAAGCAAACTGTAGTTCATTATGGTCACACTGAGATAATCATTGTTCAGACTGGAGTCACTTGAGAGCAAGAAGCTCCATCAGAGCCACCCGCTCCCTTTGTGCCAAGCCAGGTCACCAGGACCTTCACAGTGTAGTATAAGGTCAATACTTAAAGGTGCTGGACTTTCTGGGGTCAAATATTACCCCTGACCTCAACAATGTATTTAATTATTGTGCTTGAGTTACCTTATTTGTAAAGTGGCAGGACCTATCTTAAGTAATACCAGTTAGTGTATGTAAAACACATCTGACACATTGTAAGAATTCACTTAATTCTAGTCATTATCACTACAGACCAGCATTGTATAATAGAATGTCTTTGGTGATAATGGAAATGTTCTATATCTATGCTGCCCACAGTGGGCACCAATCACATGTGACTATTGAGCACTTGAAACATGACTAGGGAACTGAACTTTTAATTATATTCAACTTTAATTAATTTAAAATTTAAATTGCTATATGTGGCTAGTGGCTGCAATGTTGGAAAGCACAGCTCTGTATAGACCATTTAATCCAATTGCTTCAGAGTTTCTATTTCAAACTCACGGTTCAATCACAGAACAACTAAATCTGTCTGCCTCTCTCCCTCTCTCCTTCTCTCTTCATCCCTCTTCCCCACTCTCCCTCCCTCCTCCTAAGAGATTTGTTACAGATATTTGGCTTCATAAACTGTGGGAGCTGGTTATGCAGTCTTTAAAGGCTCTTATCTCAATCTGATGCTGGAACTTGACATAGGTAGAGCAGACAGGCAGAGAGAATGAATGTAAGGTGGGGAACAGAGAGAACAAGATGGAAGGCACAAGAATAACTTGACCTTGATGCCACGGATGTCCTGCAAAAGTTGGACCCCTCATCACAAAATTAAGTACATACCTGGTTCAGATGTTGGCGCAGCTGTATTTGGTTCTAAGGGAAAGTAGAGCAACTGTAGGTCTGACAGCTCCTTCATCCTAGTGAGGTGACGACAGGTGATAATTGCCAGGGTGCGCGAGCCATACAATGGCTGCTGCTCCACACCTGCCCATAAATTCTCTTGTGTCCTATGTTTACCAGAAACCTACAGGAAAGGGAATTCTGGGAAATGTAGTTAGCCTAGACAAGCTGATACAGTAAGTACATAACCACCACACATACTTGAAAGCTAACAGGCTAAGAATTTAGTATATGTTAATTCTAAATAAAATATGATGCTAACAACTTCCAAGGCTCTATGTAGTAGTTTCAGTTCTACATCTAGACCTAAGATATTCTGGGGGTCTTTCCAGCCAGCTAAATTATGTTTGGTAAGAGTTTGAGTATTTTTTAAAATTTTCTTTTTATTTGCATGGTTTAGAATTTTTTCCACATAAACTCGTATTAGGGTTATAATCAGAAAAAAATGAATATTATTTTAAAAGCCAGCCCTTGATCCTTAAGGAGATTTCGATCCTATTTGAGTGCAACCTAATGACATCATTATCAGCTGTGCCTTCCAGTTTCTTCCTTGAAACTTCACCTGGCCTTGACTTGTGCAAGACTGTATAAAGCATAGTTTATGGTCATCAGATCTCCCGAAGCCCTCGGCCTCTCTCCTCCCATGTTTCCAAAGTGATCTCCTGGACATTTTGAAAATTGGAAGCAAATTATATAAAGAGGAAAGCAGAAGTGAAAGTCTTGAACACAGAAGGAAGAAATCATTTTCAGATAAGTCACTGGGAAAATGAGAAATAGAATATCATTGTATTAGTTACTGATATGAGCAGTATTTACTTTAACAATTATACCCATAAAGAATATCATGATATGATTACCTTCTTCCGTAGGTCCAGATGGAATCACTGAATGCATAGGCTGTCAAAAGCCCTGACTATAAAATGGGGATAACTTACTTCATATCATTGTTATAAGGACTAAATGCTTGTTAGTTAAAAAAAAAAAAAGACTTCCTTCTAGGGCTACTCTTCTCAGAAAAAAATGTGTGAGAATGCACCCAAAATTTGCATTTAATTTATGGACACTCCAAAATGCATCTCATAGGCTCTTGGGGGAGAGGCAATCCAGAAACCCATGAGATAGCCTTCATGGATCCTGGAAAGTAAAGGACTGAGAAGATGGGAGTGGATAGTGTGTGAGAGTGGACGAAGAAAAGAGTCAAGGCCTGGGAATCAAGAATACATTTCATCTTCTTCCCATTTTGGCCAGAACCTACCTAGAATTGCTGACCGTTTGCTCTTTGGGAAGTTCCATCAGCTAAGAGCTGAAGTTTTCTTTAGTGATGTCATTATTAATCTTTTAATAAATATGTTATGTAAGAGTACTTATTGAGCAGTGCGGTGTGAGATGGTCACAGATCAAGTAAACATGTTTCAGATGTGCCAAATTAGAAATGATTTCATTCATTTTTTGATTATATAGTGAAGTCTGAAAATTCAGATAGTTTCTGTTGTCTCCAGCCCTGAAGAACCACTATAACAACAACAACAACAGCAACCCAAGTTGTTTTGTTTGAGGTTTCCATATAAGAGTGCCTAGGCGTGGCGGCTTGTTTTTAATCATCTCTCTGTGGAATAGCAATTCAATCCAAAGGAGGACTGCCACTGGAGTACAAGTTTCAGCTGGGCCTAGAATATTCATACAAGGGAACCTGGTTTATTCTTTTTACATCCACTCCAAGAAGATAAAGCTTTTGTTTTCTCCATCCAAGTTGGGGGCAAATGTATTGAAAGTAGAGACTCCTTAGCATTATCACAGTCACAGCTTTAAAACAACTGTGTCACATATAAAACCTTAACATCTACCACAGTGTCAAATAGTGGAGAGAAAAATGAAAGATTCAGAAATGTCTAAACATGTCCTTGAATGATGTGGATGCAGGTAGTTTTTCTGGAAGGTATCTTAGTTACTTTTCTTATTGTTGAGACAAAATACCTGACACCCAAAGTTAAAGGAGGAAAGATTTATTTAGCTCACAGTTTGTAGAGGTTTCAATCCAGAGTCGCCTGCTCCAAGGCAGGCAGGCAGGCATGGCAGAGGGGTATTGCAGAGGAGAAACCATCCATGGCAGGCAGAAGGCAGCAAGCTGCAATCAAAGTGACAGCCCTCTTTCTGACCCTTATTTTCTACCAGGCTACTTGCCCTTTGGGTTGGATAGCCTTAATCTTAGTATAGCACCATGAATCAATCCCAGCATCATCTCCTTGATCCCAGCATCACACACTCTAGATCCAGTCACCTCTGAAAAACCCCACCTATGACTGCATGAGGCTTTAGGGGAACATCTAGATATAAGACATAACAGAAAGTGACCCCAAGAAATCATGATCAAGGGACCAGGGAGAAGACATTAAGAAAAAAGGAAGAGTCCATAATGGGTATGTCCTTGAGATCACTGCTCTGGGCAGTGGAGAGTAACAATTGCTGAGTTTTTGTTGTTTTCAATATGTATTTGAATGCACAATTTAGCTCACATCTGTAAGATCTGTTCAGTAATCTCCCTGCTGTGATTGGCAGTTGCAACCACTCCTCCTCACTTCATATTCTGAGTAATAGTCATCCAGGAAGTGTTCTCAAGTCTTCATGGACTCTGCTTAGGTCATTTTGACTTGTTATTCTCAGATCAGTTCCTCATTCTTCCCCTGCTCTGTTTTGTATTGAAGAGACCTAGATCTTTGCCATATTTTCTGTGTCCTCTTGCCACCTGGCTTACAGCTAGGTTTGCTCAGTGGGTGGCAGTGGTAGGAGATTGGGGTACAGGAAGAAAGGAGAAGTTCAGGTATTTCTCCCCTTATCTGATTGACTGGCATCTCTAATAGCCATGTTTCCTCCATGGACTCTGCTCCTGCTCTTTGGCTCTGTTCCCTAGGATCTAGTACCTTCACCTCTCTGCTTCCTCCAGCCCTAGAAAAGGCAACACCTTTCTGCTGTTGCTCACCTCTGAATTGCTCTAGCCCTTCACCTTTGCATTATTTCTCTCTGTCAGATTGCTATTCTTAAATTACCCGTCATGGGTTCTGGATATGATCCCCAACTAACAGAGATTTAGTTTTTCTCTCCTTTCCTTCTTTCTTTCCTTTGTTCCCCCTCATTAAACCTAGGACTTTTGCATTGTGTTACATCCTGAGCTTTTAAGCACATTTTTATTTTGAGACAGGGTTTCACTAATACCCTAAAATGCCCAGGCTGGACCTGAACTTGGGCATTTTCCTGCCTCAGCCTATTAGAGTTCTGGGATTACAGATGTGCTCTACCATGCCTGGGTGTTTTTTGTTTTCTTTTAAAATTTTTCTTGTGGTGCTGGGCATCAAATCCAGGGATTTGCTCATGGTAGGCAAGTGCTTTACCATGACAGAGATTTCTTAATAATTTCATCAGTCAATCCAAAAATCAGCTACCAGATGGAAGACATTGGACTGGATATCTGGCAGGTAATAAAACATCAAGCTGCTTAGCATCCATTTTGGAAAACAAGACACATAGTGTGTTACAGTTTGAATGTCTCCTCCACAGCTTATTTTGAAACTTAATTCATTGTGATGGTATTGGGAGGTGGAACCTCTGAGAGGTGATTAAATCATGGTGGCTTCTAACTCATCACTGGATTAATGCCATTATTGAAGGAGTGAGGTAGTTATTGCTCTTTGTCTTCTCAGCTCATTGGCCCTCCTGCCATGTTATGATGTAGTAATTAGGTCCTCACCACATGTGCCCCCTTAATCTTGGACTTCCCAGCCTTCAGAACTATGAACTAAGGAAACTTTTGTTGTTTATAATTTACCCAGCCTGTGGTATCCAGTCATAACAGCAGAAAACAAAGACGTGGTGGAAATGTTAAACAACATCCAAATGCCAAGTGAGTGTAGTCAAGTATATCGTGTATGCCAAATGAATATTTAAATATATAAAGAGGAGAGAGCCATCTTTATCAGCTTCTGTGGCCAGAGCATGCTTTAGAGGGCTAGAGAGTTTACATAAATGGGAAGTTTTAGAAGACAGAGCAAAAACTTGCAGGGCAAAGGGGACCTTGCATGTGCAATTCAAGTTAAGGACCATGAGATGGAAAGATTATTGTGGATTATCTGAGGAGGTCAGTCAAATCATGTGAATTTTTAAAAGTGAAAGAGAAAGTGAGTCAGATTTACAGTTTATGAAAAGATACCTCCAACCCTCTCCCATTGTTACTGACTTTGAAGATGGAGGAATGAGACATGAGCCAAGAGACATGGGTAGCTTCTCAGCTCTGAGAATAGCTTTCAATTTATCGCCAGCAAGAAAAATGCAGACTTCATTTCTATGACTGAAAGAAACTGAATGCTGCCAATAACCCAAGTAAGCACGAAACAGATTCTCTCTTAGAGCCTCCAGCAAGGAACATAGCCTGTCATCAATTTGACAGTGTGAGATTAGTAGCGTGAGATTAGTGGTGGACTTCTGTTCTACAAAACACTTAAGATGGCAAATTTGTGTTTTAAGCCACTGAGCTTATGGTAGTTTGTTGCAGCAGCAACAGGAGAATAGTACACTGAAGTTTTCTACTGGAATTACTTGGCTGGTGTTATCAGCAATACTATTAAATTTAGGAATGGATCAAGTATAGAAATGATGTGGGGTGATGAGGTTGACTTCTTGGATATGTTGAATTGGAGAGGCAATGACAGTAGGGCATTCACATGGCAGTGCTGGGACCACACTGGGCCACGTGGGATTAGAGTTTGGAAGGTGGTAGCAATAACTTGAAAAAAAATGCTGGGGAGGTGATGAAAGGAAAGAGTCTTCATCAAGGTGGCGGTTTCTTGAGTTTCCAGTTTCTCTGGCTCTGTTTGGCTTCCATTAAAAACATATGCTCTCCAAACTTTCTCATCGTAATATGGAATTTGTTTTTTAAAAAATCACCAGTGATATTGAGTAAATTTTATAAGCAGATCATAGTACTTTTATTTATTGTCTTAAATTAAGACTTTACTAAATGAATAATGCTTTAAAATTTGCTCTTTGTAGGTTTCCAAAGGAAAATTTGAAAATTTTAAATGTTTGTCTTTGTTATGAATCTTTTTAATGATGGAAATGTTTTGGCTCCTAAGAGTGGCATGGAGCCCAAATGTATGACTCATTGGAAATGACGACCACCCCTCCATTGTAATAAATGGGAAGTGAGTTGGGAGAGAGCCCAAGAGAAACATAGGCTGATACTTGGTAAAGTGTAAGGCCTGTGGGGCTATCTTTATGTTGGGCCAGGAGGAATGATACGGAGCAACATGAGACAGAAAAAGTGAATCACTGCGCAATTGGGTTTCCACAGGGGGTAAAAATGCCAAAAGGAGAAAGTAGACAATAATAATTTAGAAATCTTCTCGCCTTAATTTATTAGATTTCCTTCTTTCATCAAAGTAGATCATTGTCTTTATATTTTGGGTTTTTAATATGAGAAACCATGTGATATTTAAGCTTGTGTGTCTGATTTATTTCACTTAACATTATGGTCTCAAGGTGCATCTATTTTTCTACGAATGACTCAAGTATCTTTCTCTATGGCGGAGCAGAACTCTACTGTGAATAAATACCACATTTTATATATCTATCCACCTGTTGATTAATATAGGCTGCTTCCAAGACTTATTTATTTTGAATTGTGCTACTATAAACATGGAGATAGATAACAGAAAGTAGGGAGAAAGAGCTTTCTCAAATAGGAAGAGGGAGGAAGGAAAGAAGAAAAGGAGGGGGAGGGAAGGAAAAAGGGAGAAGGGGGACTTAAAATGCGGTATGTACATGAGCCAACCCTGCGCAAGGAATGTAAATATTACATATGATAAACATACACTAATTCAAAAAATAGGATCCAGGCGTGGTGGCACATTCTTGTAATCCCAGCACTAGAGAGGCTGAGGCAGGAGGATCACTGCGAGTTCAAGGCCAGCCTGGGCTACATAGTGAGAGTTCAAGGCCAGCCTTAACTACATAGTGAAAACCAAAATAAAATAAAATAAACCAAATTACATAAATAAATTTAAAAAGTAGATCATTATCTGTTCTTTTGAAGTATCCTAGAAACCATGGAAGTTCCACAGAGGCCAGCTCTGCCTGTGATCAAAATCAGCAAAATCTCTTTTTTGATCAAGTTTTAGCTCTTGATTATGAGTCTGTAGCTGTCAAATTTGTCTAGCCAGATGTGGCAGCCTAGTTTTGTGGGCACCTCAGGAAACTTCCTTCTTTCCTCTGGCTTTCTTCTTACCCTCAAGTTGCCCATTTCCTGTAGTATCTAAAACGTGAAACTCAAATCAGCCCCTTCTCCTGGATCAAAAGATTTGGACATAGAGACCATTGTTGCCTATGAACAGCCACTGGGCCAAGTTGTAAAGGAAGCAGTATCAGCTTTTACTGTCCTTCAATAGGAGGAATGATACGGAGCAACATGAGACAGAAAAAGTGAATCACTGCGCAATTGGGTTTCCACAGGGGGTAAAAATGCCAAAAGGAGAAAGTAGACAATAATAATTTAGAAATCTTCTCGCCTTAATTTATTAGATTTCCTTCTTTCATCAAAGTAGATCATTGTCTTTATATTTTGGGTTTTTAATATGAGAAACCATGTGATATTTAAGCTTGTGTGTCTGATTTATTTCACTTAACATTATGGTCTCAAGGTGCATCTATTTTTCTACGAATGACTCAAGTATCTTTCTCTATGGCGGAGCAGAACTCTACTGTGAATAAATACCACATTTTATATATCTATCCACCTGTTGATTAATATAGGCTGCTTCCAAGACTTATTTATTTTGAATTGTGCTACTATAAACATGGAGATAGATAACAGAAAGTAGGGAGAAAGAGCTTTCTCAAATAGGAAGAGGGAGGAAGGAAAGAAGAAAAGGAGGGGGAGGGAAGGAAAAAGGGAGAAGGGGGACTTAAAATGCGGTATGTACATGAGCCAACCCTGCGCAAGGAATGTAAATATTACATATGATAAACATACACTAATTCAAAAAATAGGATCCAGGCGTGGTGGCACATTCTTGTAATCCCAGCACTAGAGAGGCTGAGGCAGGAGGATCACTGCGAGTTCAAGGCCAGCCTGGGCTACATAGTGAGAGTTCAAGGCCAGCCTTAACTACATAGTGAAAACCAAAATAAAATAAAATAAACCAAATTACATAAATAAATTTAAAAAGTAGATCATTATCTGTTCTTTTGAAGTATCCTAGAAACCATGGAAGTTCCACAGAGGCCAGCTCTGCCTGTGATCAAAATCAGCAAAATCTCTTTTTTGATCAAGTTTTAGCTCTTGATTATGAGTCTGTAGCTGTCAAATTTGTCTAGCCAGATGTGGCAGCCTAGTTTTGTGGGCACCTCAGGAAACTTCCTTCTTTCCTCTGGCTTTCTTCTTACCCTCAAGTTGCCCATTTCCTGTAGTATCTAAAACGTGAAACTCAAATCAGCCCCTTCTCCTGGATCAAAAGATTTGGACATAGAGACCATTGTTGCCTATGAACAGCCACTGGGCCAAGTTGTAAAGGAAGCAGTATCAGCTTTTACTGTCCTTCAACATGAATCTCAATTCCTGTTCCCCGATACTCAGCTCTCTCCCAGTGCCTTCATCCTGCTTCCTGCTTTTGCCGCACTCCTGCCCCACTCCACTTCCCTTACCCACACTGACAGGTGTCATTCTCAGGGTAGCCTGTATTGAATGTTGATTTTTCCTCAGTGCCCAGTGTGGTAGAGCTTTGCTAGATAAACAGAAGAATTCAGCCAACACAAATGAACTCATGCCAATATGTGAACTGTCTGCTCCCAACAGTATTTTTTAAATGAACTCTTTAAGAAGTTAACTGAACATACTTTGATTGGTTGAATATTAAAGTAGCACGAGGGCTATATTGAATAACTAAGACTAAGGAAATGGTAATTCCAATTAAGTTAGAGCCCCAAGGCACCTAACCACTCTGCCTACTGTTGGCTGCAGGGGAATTATGAACTTGAGAGTTCTTTCAGTCCTGCTCTCCCGCAGAATTGTGATTTTAATTGCCCCATGAAGTAATCAGTACCCTGCCATCATTTCAGTAAAATAAGCACCTAGAGGCCACTAGGTGTGTTTCATCAGGCAGTTAAGTTTCTAAACATACTTATTTTTTTGCTATGAATTGTATGCTAGAATACCACTAAGCAAAGAACTTTTCCTTTGTGATTAGAAACATTAAAACAATGTGCAACACCCTATGGTGAGGGTTTGGGAAAATAAAACTCTTGTGTACGGCAAAGGGTAGTATAAATGGTTCAAATTTTCTGTAAGGCATTTTGACGATCAAAATTCGTGGCAGTTTTGAAAGAAATGGCCATATATGTATACAAAAATCCAGCCTTGTAATTATGAAAAATTACTCACACCAATACCTAATAAAAGGAAATTTGTTATATAAGTGACACATCTAGTCAATGAAATGCTATACAGCCATCACAATTTTGTGGAAAATTGTTTAATAATATAGAACAATTTCAGGATATACTACCCAAAAATCAAGTTATACCTAGTTTGTTGTGGTGTAATCCTTCTTATACATATAAATACATAAACACATGTATGCATATATCTAGATAAACATTTACAATAGATGCTGAAGTGTTAATATCATTTATCTACAGGTGATGAGACTTTAAGTAGTTTTTATTTTCTTCTTTTTGTTTATCTGTTATTTCTGAAGTTTCTCCAGTAAGCATGTATTATTTTTCAAAGAGGAAAAAATAGAATTACTTTTCTTTTTAGGGATCAGAGCATGTTCCCAAAATACATAATTCAGCAGCTCTTGCAGTTTATATATCCGGTGATGTCTGATGTAGTTGAATTCATGATCAAGATGTGGCAATAATAGGCACAAAGTCTGTGCTAAAAAGAAGTGTAGTTAGAGGAAGTGAAATTTACGCAGGCATATACACTTATTTCTACACATTTTACCAAGTGTTTCCGAGCGACTGAAGTTCTTAGCCATCCCTTTTAGATTGAAATGCACCAAATCATTATATGATACAGCACAGTTAAAAATTGGGAGGACTGCTTCACCAGAGAGATGTCTTGTAGAGAATAGAAAAGTACTGTATCAGGGTGTACAAAATAATAGTAAATTAACATACTGCCCTCTTTTGGTAGCTTTACAACTCAGTTTACATTCATTGCTATTATAGATTTTACACTCCTACAAATATGTGCATAAACTTAGCTAATTTTAAATAACCTTTTTCTTCAACAGAAAATGCTGATAACTCCAGTTTGTCATCAGCATCTGGTAAGACTTATTTTCTGACTGGGGAATTTTAAGAAAATTATTATTCTAAAAGTTTTCCACCTAGTATGGCATATGGTCTGATACAGCAAAATTGTTTTCCTCCGAGTAGCTTAATTAAATTATGTCATTAAACCCACATCTGGAAAATCAATAGCAAACACAGATACGAAGACAGGCATATCGATCCTTCTATATTGCCAAACAGAGCTGGGAAATAAATCAGTGGGGAATAAATTGTGGATTTTCATTATGATAGTTGCTGAAGTTCTTCAGTTATTTTTGGTATTCTAGTTCACAAGTTTCCTAAAGAGTATCAAGAAATTAAACATGCCACTTGTTCTTATATTTATAAGATGAGATTTTTTTCCCTTAAACATACTCCCTCAATGCCCTCACTGAAAGAATATTTTTCAAAAGGGTTCTAAGGGGTAGATACTCACTAGCGTGAAAAAGCAAATAAATTAAAGAGAAACTTGTAACTAGAGTCCATATAGGCAGGGACTGGGATCTGTACCCCAACTCAAGACTGTTAGCTGGACCTCAACCTTAGAGATAAGTGGTCCGCCCCATCTTAGTTGATGAGGGAATGAAACCTGGAACAGCTGAGTAATTTGTCTAAGATATCACAGCTTCTTGTCCAAATCATGGAGGCAATCCATGGCTTCTCTGATTCCTATTTCTGTATTCTTTCTGGCATACCATGTGTTAGAATGGTGAGGCGTGAGGCAACTCCCATTCTATCCTTAGTTGTATGAAAATGACCTACTGTTATTCACTTATTTCGTTAAATCAAATTGATAATAAAGGCAGTTCCTTCTTATGCACATACTGTGTGCCTGGAAGTTTTCAGACATCACCTCCTCCTTGTCAACTTTACAACGTAGGAGTCATTATATTCATGTTATAGGTGAGAAAACTGAGTACCGGAGGGAAAACTTGCTCATATTCACACATTCTCTGGAAGCAGACTGTTGAGGTTGGAATGAGCAGCCCCAAACAGACAGGTCAGCCAAGCGCCTTGACACACCCAAATTTTGTCCACACAAACTGCAAGTCAGACTCCTTACCGCAAAATTTAATTTTAGTTGTAAAATATGTGTTTGTTTTTCTTATGTTTAGGTAGAGGTCAAGTCATTGGATCTTTTAAATATTTAAACATGTGAGATGTGTGTCATAGGTTGATGTCTTAGTGTAAGTGGAACCGTTCTACAGGAAGTTTATAACTTGATTGATTGTCTTAATAGCAGCCATATTTTAAAATAGCTTACTGGGAAATTGTGTTAGATAGTACAATATTGAGTAGTAGCAATTTTTTTTGGTAATCCTAAACTCACAGTGGAAAGAGTTGCCAGCATCATTATAACAGAATGGAGCCAAAGTGCCAATATATTTCATGATTATAGTTCAACAAGTTATTTAAAACATTTTTTAGAACTCTTTGCTGAAATTTTTTGAATGTAGCATTTCTTTAATTTTGATGTGGTTCTTAAACTTATTTCCATGATATTTTATAGATAGTAGCAGGTTTTGTGATCATGGGTCTCATAGCATGTTTTCCATTTATTTTATAGTTATATCTCAAAAGATCTGACTCCTTAAAATAATAAATAATTATTTCAAAATATATATTTAATTTTTTTCTTTTTCTCTTTTGCAGCTGAATCATCTCTTATCAGTTTTGTCCCTTCCTTGAATGGTACTCCAGGCAAGATTTTTAAAAAAATTTTAAAACTATATTTATCACAATTTGTTAAGTTTTAATTATAGCTTTGTATTGTTTTTCTCCTCTGGACAAAAAGAGGTTGAAACTACAAGCCTCAACGGTAAGAATTTTTCTGAAGCAAGTGAAAATTGCTAACCTTTAATGTGAATAGAAGTATAATGAATGCTGTTGAAGATTTCCATCTCTATATTATTTCTTTTGTTTGTTTGTTTGTTTTTGTTTTTTGTTTTTTTGGTTTTTTTTGGGGGGGTACCAGGGATCAAACTTGGGTCCTTGTGCTTGCAAGGCAGGTGGCGGAACCACTGATCTAAATCTCCGGCCCTCTATATTATTTCTTAATACACTGAATAATTTCAAATAACCCCCCAAACCAAAAATAAAACCTATCAGCTCTCAAGTGTGATCTAAACTTTCTGATTAAAAGATAAAATTTTCCCAGCATTCTCTACACTCTAACTGTTCTAGACAAGAAAAGAATATTGATCACATTTCAAGTTCCATTTCATTTGCTGTACAACACAATGCCAACAAGTTTTACACAACAGATTGTTTAAATGTGAAAAGCACATCTAATGACTTCAATATGATTCAACATAGATTTGGAGGCACAGGATGTTCAAAGACAGCCTTTTTTACAGATGATTTTATCAATTTTTAAATAGTGTGAAAAGAGAAAAAATGGCCTACTACTGCTGGAAAAAAGGATAACGAACTTTGCTATATTTGAGGGGGATTGTTTCCTTCTCTCTGATCGAAACTTGTTTAAATTCAGCCCAATGGGGAGGACCAAAGATTGATTATCATTTTTATGTGTAACTACTTTTTACAGTGACAAGAATATCTTAAGTTTAGCTTTGGCAGCCAGTTTTTGGGTGTGTGTGTGTGTGTGTGTGTGTGTGTGTGTGTGTGTGTGCAGTAATTCAATACAATGCTTTTTTTCATTTTCTCATATTAATTTCATTCCCTTCTTTCTTTCCCCCTACTCCTCCCATTTCCCCTTCCCCTTTGCCCATTTTCTTCCTATTTCACACTATCTGTTATACCTTTTAGTCCTTATTTACACTTTCAGTTTCTCACACTAGAGAAACAATTCAGTATTTACACATGTGTCCTATTATGAGAAAATGAAAAAAAGTGGAAACAGTCTTTGTAGATAGGGAGGGGTGGAGAGGTTGAAAGGAGGGCAGGGGGATGGGAAAAATAAGAACCAAGATTGATTATGTAAAGGTACAAATTTCCAACAGTGAATGTCATTATATTGTATACCTTAAATGTACCAATGAAATTAATTTTAAAAATACATACTTTTTTCCCTAAAATTTCATCAAGAATAATAAATTCCAGAATGATTTTAATTTAAAGCGATACTAATAGAATAGACTTTAAAATGAATTTTAAATCGGAATCAAAAAAATTTTTAAGAGCTAGTTAAATGCAAGGTTTAAGATAGCCAATTTTGCTGGGCATGGTATTATGGACCTGTAATCCCAGCACTCTTGAGAGGCTGAGGCAGAAGGATTGCAAATTCGAGCCCAGGCCAGACAACTCAGCAACTTAGTGAGACTCCGTCTCAAAAACAAAATATAAGAAAGGACTGGGGAGGTAGCTCAGTGTGAAATCCCCGGGTTCAATCCCCAGTACCTCGCCCTCTCATACACACACAAAAAAAATCTAAATTTAAAATTATTCCAACTTACTTTATGAGTGTACCACTGCTAAAAATGTATTAAGCAGCTCCAAGGCTGTTTTTTATTTAAAGGCTGTCTGTTAAAGTTGGTATTAAAGTTGAATTAGAGTTGGAATTCTATGTCCCTCAGGCACTTTCATTATCATAGAGGAAAAAAGGGGGACAAAATGTTAAGCAACATATGACTTTATTTAAATCTGTGATTATAGAAGTGTTACTGTGTGTTAGACACACAATTGGCATTTTGGAAATACATTTTAAAAGAATGAACATTTGCTGGGCACTTGTCTCTGGGCATAGAAAAATGGACAAGGTGATGAGGATGGGAAACAGCTGCATGTAGTACTGCCAGTTGGCTTGTGCAAAACTCTCTTCAGATTTCCCAGATTATGGCAAAAGTGAGATATTTAAGGAACCTGGGAAAACTCATATTTGTTCACCATGCCAGTAGTTATGCTAATTTTTATTGTTTTATTTCAGATACCACTTCAAGCGTATTGTCTACTTTAAACAAAACAGGTAATATCAAGTTATTTCCAAATATCATAGTTTGACTTCTTGGACTTCTTGAGTGGTCCATTGGGTTAGAGAAGAGTTTTCTTTGTCTCTTTGCTCACTTTCCTGCACCTTGAACTATTGATAGAGTAGTCCTTTGGCTTCGACATCGAACTGTGATTCTATTGGCACCACACTCTGAAATTTCTGAGCTATTGTAGCTATAGCACTTCATTTTAAATAGCATGTATTGTTATTGTGATTATCATAGTGAAACACTGGCTTGGAAAAAATGGAAAATATAGGCTTGGGATTTAGCTCAGTGGCACCTCACCTGCCTTGCAGAAGTAATGAGTTTGATCCCCAGTACAAAAAAATAAGTAAATAAATAAAAAGGAAAATATAGAGAAATACAAAGAAGGAAATAGAAATCATCTTTAATGTTACCCACCCCCATTAAGTTTATTGGTACATTTAAAGCAAACAATGCAGTTACATTCATCATTGGGATCTTGTACTTTACATGATATGTCTTGGTTCTCATTTTTGTAAGACTACTACTGTTAATAATTTGGTATATATTTTATTCAGTATCATGTGTATTTATATACATATACCCTACATATATATCCTTTGCAAAATTCAGAGGTAGATTTTTTTCAGTCTTGCTGTTTGACTTCATATTAATTTGTAAGAACTTGCCAGTGTCCCTTGCTATTAATGGCTTGATAATATTCCTTTGTATGCCATATTTTGAGCATTAAAGTTGTTTCTATTTTTTAATAGAAATTGTTGCAGTGAGCATCCAGATGCTAGCATCTTTGCATTTATCCTTGATTTCTGTACAATACATTCCAAGGATTGGACATAATGGGTCAGCAGTATGACTATCTTAAAGACCTTGATACCTACTTACCAATTACCTTCTAGAAAAGTTGTACCCAGCAACATCCCTGCCAGCAGTGGATTAGAATGTCACTATGTCTTTGCTGAGACTACATTATGTATTATTAAATCTTGTTCCCAATTCCTTAGATTTTGTTTTTCATTCTTAATTACTAGTGAGGTTGAATATTTTTTTCCAAAAGCACTTTAGTTACTAAAATCAGAAATTCATTTCATAATGGTGTTGTTTTCTCTGGAAAAGAATATTGGGGAAATATATATAATGAATTTAAAGGGCTGTCAATGATGATGCAGAATATTTTCTGCCTTTACAACTACCATCAACCCATTCCCAGAGGGTCACACATTGAAATGAACTCAACAATAAAACACACACACACACACACACACACACACAAGGTTTCTGAAACTGTCAGTATTAGTATTGTTCTTTAAGTGTATCTCCAAGCTCTGAGCTTTGTCTTTTCTTCAGATTTTGCCCATCTTCCCTAAGATACAGAGCTTCTTGGCAAATCTGTGCCTGGAATACAGCCTCTTGTAGTTGGCTTTCCTTACAGTACAGATTTCTGAACTGGTTTGCCATTATCTGGCGAACAAACCATGGACTCTGTCTCCAAACCATGTTGGAAAGATATTTCTAATGTTTGCTTCTTCAAAGCAGGTGAATGTTTGCTTATCTAACTTTCAACATCCCTGGTTCTACTGTGAACTTATTGTTTGATTATAGTTGGATGGTCTTACCTTTCTGAGAGTAATTTTATCTCAGTATAGTGGGGATAGTATTGTATTACCTCCTAAAGAAAATAGTGGGGTACTTGATTGTAGACTGTATCAGCAATGTTTCAAAAACCATTTATACTAATTCACATTACTTTTTACTCTGGGTCACCTGCTCTTTACAACCTATCACCTGAAGGTCCTGATAGTGACTTAATTTTACATATCTGAAGTGTAAATCAAATCCATTGGTCTAGCAGCAGCACCCGGAAACTGAAGCAGAATTACACAGCACTGGAGTGTGGTGGCAGACCCACACCATGGCAATGTGGCATGTTCTGCGTATATGAGTACCATCCACTCTGCTGCTGAGATCACCAGTAGTGTCTTAAAGATGTCAACAGTGTGATTTTCTTAGCACTTCACTTTAAAAAATGATGCTCATGGCAAATTGGTTTTTTTTTTTAAAAAAACAAGTCACAATTCTGCTCTAATATCTAAATTGCTTCTTTGCAGAAAAAGCTAAAATCACTATAGTAAAAACCTTCAATGCATCAGGTATGACTTATTATCAATATCAAGACTTTCTTTTTTATAACTAAAGTAAAATTAAGCAAATGGCTGGTGGTTATAATTTCTTCTGCTTTTTTCTTATCTTTTAAAAAATAAAATCTGTTCTTAATGAATAGACATGTATGCACTGGGTACCTGAAGTTGCACTAGTTGTTTGGGGCTAGATAATAATGATCAGGCACAGTGCCCACCCTAAAGAATCTGTTAGTCTGAGGAGATCAAGTAACTAACATGAACATGCATGCAGATAAAGGAAATGATTCCACAAGTCTTTCTTTCCTGTTCTTTTTTTTTCTGTTGGTGTTAGAACCTAAGGCTGCGTGTGCTCTACCATTGAGCTACACCCCCAGCCCCACAAGTATTTCTAACATGTCTAAGCGGCATAGGAAAGAGAAGGGCTAGAAATAATGAGTTTATCAACAGCATGAAATTAGTAAAAGAGTTAGAGATGAACCTCAAATTCTTTTTAAAGCAAGGAAAAGATGTACAGTACTTTTAAGTACCTGCTGCAGTATTACACAGATAAGCTTAACAGAGGCTTCTTGTTAATTTGAAGCAGGGGTTAGCGAATTATTGCCAATGAGACAACTCTGACTCCCTTCCTGTTTTTGTAAATGAAGTTTTATTGCAACACTGTCATTTCCCATTTGTTTACAGAGTCACGTAGTTGCCTGCAGCGGAGACCATATGACCTGCAAAGCCTAAAATGTTTACTATCTGGCCCTTTTCTGATAGTTTTCTTACTCAGGATTTAAGGAATGGCCTCTGGCCATGTCCTTGGAGGAAATTACAGATAATAGCCCTAGAAATAGGAGAGAAATTTTTCAGTATGAATGACCTGCAAAAAAATACACATCACTGGAAATAGATATGCAGGTAAAATTGAGAGAAAGATGAGACATGGTAGAATGAAAAACTCAGCAAGCAATGGGCCAGTAGTTTAAAGGACATTGAAAATAATACTATCTACCATCTATATATTCTATATTTGCCTCACATATATGGTTAATGAGTTATATCTATAAGCAAGTATATTTAAAATGAAATATTTCTCTTTTGGTGTGGTTAACGTTGTTGTGGAACGGTATAGAATTCTACACATCAGGTGACTTGGCACTTAAATTCAGTTTGTTCACAGAATCAAAACTCTTAGCTGAAGCATGATGCCTATACACCAGTAAATCATTCTGGCAGAAACCATAATTAAGTCAAATTGTAATTTTAACTTTCATCCAAAGTAGCTTTGTCATAAAAACAAAACCAAGGACTTACAATATGCAGTGGACATGAACCAGCAGTTTGGCATTTCATATATAATTCTGACCAAATAAGATTTAACAAGGAGGCCAAAAGACTCCTTAACGTAACATTTTCCCCCCTTGGCAGTTTGCTTAGGACATTGTCATCATTTGCCTTTCCCATTTACTATAGATTTCTTACACTTCACCAAAAGGATCCAATTAAGGAAGGATTTCTAGAGAAGTAAGCCTTAAGCGCTTTTTAAAGAAGAAATGTACTTTCCCCTTTCACCAAAGGAGAGAGCGTTTTTCAGATTAATCTGTATGAAGTGCTCTGCTCCAGTATGTCTCATTTCATCTCTCATTCACCTCTGCCTCCTTTGAATTTCTGTGTGTTCTGACGTCCTGGCCATCACTAAAACTTATTATTTCCTGGCTGGGATTACCCATTAGATTGTAAGCTCCTTGAGGGCAGGGTCTGGATGGGGAACCTCCCCAAATCTGTAGAATATAGTAGGTGCTGAACAAATGTGTTTTGAATTTTATAGTTTTTTTCTCATGAAACAACATGTCATTAATGTTATTTAATACATACATTTACATAAAGAGCTAAGATCAACACCAGAGTATTCCAGATTCTCCTACCCAGAAAAAGGAGAAAATGGAATTAAAGGCTATTACATTTAAAGGCTCTACAGTTGATTTTTTTTTCCCATGGTATTCTGTTTCTGTCAGACAGGAGAAGGGTTCATTGGAAATGGGACAGAAGTTTTTGGAAACTGTTCAGAGTCAGAACTGGTGTACTAAAGAACAGTAAAGATTTCAAGTTCCATAGCTGACCAACTAAATGAAAACTCATTCATTACTTTAGTCTTTGTGAAATTCATCCAGCCAGTTATATTCAGCTTCTTGATATGCTTGATCCACATTTAATGCCTTCCTTTGTGAATTTTCTTTGCCATGTACTATACAAGTTCAAGGGTTGATATGCTTAACCAGCTAGGTGGGTGGGTGGGTTGGTTTGTTGTTTATTTGTTTATTTGTTTGTTTGTTTATTTATTTATTTCAGGAGTCAAATCCCAGAGAAATATCTGCAACTTGTCATCTGTTTGCAATGACTCAGGTTAGTTCTTTCGTACATTACACATTACCAGATAAATTTGGTCCATAAAAAAAATAATTTGTTTCTTTCTTGTTATGTATGTGTGCCTCTTTGACCTATCCTCTTTTCATACCACTGGCTACCAATAGTCCTGAATTAAAAAGCAAATTTTTGATCTGGCTGAAATTGTCTTCCCATTCTCTAGATGATAGATTAACTTCTTTAATATGAGTCATAAAGCTCTATAATAAATAGTTTTCACCATGGCTTTAAATCCAGAGCTAATACTCTTAGAGTTAATTTGTGAACATAATTAGCACTGAAATTGTTATTAATAATTCAGTTGCTTTATATATGTGAATTCCTCAGGCTTTTCCTAGAACCTTAAGGATTATAGCTTAGAAACAGGATGTTGTCAAATGCTAACAATAAAATAAACTAGACTGCTAGAATGTTGAAAACTCATGTACACCCAGTTCAATTAAATGCTTAATTCCAGTAGTGTTTATGGTGTGTTTTGCCATCTCTATGACTGTTCACTCTTTTTAAAAATTGAAGTGAAAATCTCTTGACAGCATACTATTTTTGAGAAAGGATTATTTTCCTCTTAGGCCATGGGCTATAGGAATGAAACAACCACTTTTCTCACATCGATTTGGCTCTCTGGGCTCCCTTCCTTATTAAAACCAATGATAATAAATGTGAAAAACAAAAAATATGGTCTGATAGGGAGGTCATAGGAAGAGAGCTGGATATGCATCATGGGAAGAAAGAGGAGGAAGTAACATGGTATCTTATATTAAAGCCTTGATAGAACTCTAGTAATAAACAATCATTATAGGAATTTTTCTTTCATTTTGTTCCTTGCGATAGTTTATAATTTGTTTGAAATACATAGGTAGAGTCTTAGTCATGTTCTCATTGCAGGGGCACAATACCCAACACCCACAATTTAAGGGAGGAGAGGTTTATTTTTGCTCACATTTAGTCCACAGTCAGCTGGCTCCAAGCTAGGGCCGCGTGGCAGAGGGGCATAGTGACAAAAGGCTGTGGTGGAGGAGAGCTGCCTATGGCATGGTAGACAGGAAGCAGAGAACAAAGGGAGGAGCTGAGGAAGGAGATAAACTCTTCTACACCATGTTCCCACCACGACTGACTCTTCCGACCAGAGGAAGCCCTAATACCAAGTCAAGTATAAGCCCCACGCTCCAGTCACCTGAAAGCCCCACGTGTGAGCACAGGATCCTCTTGAGGAACATCTAGGTATAAACCATAACAGGTAACAATTTCAAATGAAATACATTAAAGTTGGATAGGTAGAAAAATAACATTTCTTACGAAAAGAATGTTTCACAAACTTTTTCTAATATGTGGTGTAAGATTTGTTCACTTGGGTTTTCTGCTGACATTGTGCTCCCAATAGACTATTAGCTGGTTTTGATTAAGAAAACAAGAAAACTTATTGGACACATTTTATTTTCATATATTGTATAACTTTCTCTTCCCTTTTCCTCCTCCTTCCTTCTTTGATCTTAACCTTCTTTTTTACTGAATTCCCCATAATGTCATTATTGTTTGTGCTTATCTGTGTTTTGGCCTGGTGACTAGTTCCGTTGCATCTACGTGAGTTTTGAAAAGTGTTTGAAGCATATAAGGGAAAAAAGTCTGGTCGTCTTTAGTAACATGCCAGAAAGCTGGTGGGAGTAAGGTTTGACCGAACTGACCATTTGTTGTAGTTTCTGGTGAAAGCAGCCTCATCTGGGAACCAGATCTTTTGGCACCAAAAACCCCATGATATCCTGCCAGAAACTAGAAACTTTTGGTTCTTGCAGCTTTCCAGTCTGTGTCTATGAAAGGAAATGGAGGTTGATGAAGAAGCTGGGAGGTGATCAAGAAGAGTTACACTGAGGGTCAAAAAACAGTGGCCTCTTATCCTGTGCAACCAAAACCACTGTGCTCCCTGCACATTTACAAACTCTCCATGCATTCAACACGAAGAGGGAGGCAGGCTTTGAGTGGCAGGTGCATGCACATGCAGAAAACCTAAATAGTCTTTTAAAAGCTAAGATTTTTTAAATGGCTAAATAATTTTTCATAGATATAAACTAATTTTGCTTTTAATTATACTGTATTAATTGAAATTTCAATATGAATATGTAAAAGTTGAAGTTCTCAGTAAAAAAGTTGATGAAGTAAATCATGTTAATCATTCATCCAGTGGTTTTGCCAGCCATTAATAAGCGGAAGTAAACCATAGGCTATATAGCTATGAGAATCAGTTGTACTTTGGAGTGCAGTAAAAGAAAATGAGCATTCTTATGTCCCAGGACTCTGAGAGGCTGAGGCAAGAGAATCACAGCCTAGGCAACTTAGCAACTTAGACCCTGTCTCAAAATAAGACAGTGATAGCTCAGTGCAAAGGCCCTGAGTTCAATGCCAAATACCTAAGAAAAAAAGAAGAGGGAGGAGGAGGAGGTAGTGACAGCAGCAGCACTTCCAATCTGTCAGGGGGGTAGACCAACCAGATGTTGTCAGCCATCTGGTTTTGTTTTGTTTTGTTGTTTTGTTTCGTTGTTTTGTTTTGTTTTGTTTTGTGACAAGGTCTCATCGTGTAGTTCAGGCTGGCCTTGAACTCACTACATAGCCCAGGCTGGCCTCAAACTCGCAGCGATCCTTTTGCTTCAGCCTCCCAAGTGCTAGAATTACAGGCGTGCACCACCATGCCTGGCCAGACATCTGTTTTTGTAAATAAAGTTTTATTGGCACATAGTCATGCCCATTTACTTACAAATTGTCTATGGCCGCTTGCATGCAGATTTGGGAAGTTCCCACAGAGTTTGTATGATCCATAAAATCTCAAGTATTTGCTAACTGGCCTTATTCAGTAGCAAACATAGTGAAAGCTAAAACACAGAAACATTGCCTGGACACTGCTTCGGTTTATACAACGTCCTTGCGCCATTGCTCAAGAGACCAATTTTTGGTCTCTGTGTGGAGTGCATACCATATGCCTCTGTTTGCAGATCTCTATTTGTTTCTAGTTACAGTCAAAGCCCCTAGGAGTGCCCTGTGGGACATAAATTGACTGAAATTAAATTTAATATTTCCAAAAGTGAGCATTTTAAGAAAAATGTATTTTTAATGTTTCTGGAGCGAAAGCAACATTGACTTGTTCATCTGAAGAGATGGTTCACCCTGCACACTATTCACATTCCAAAGCAAAATCTCAGCCATGTTCTAGGCACCATACTGCATTTAGTAACTGTATTTTAATAATAAAAACAAAATTTAAAACTGGCAAAGTATAAATATACTTCAGTAAGACTGTTTAACTTGTGAGAAACCCCATTTCCTTCCTTCTCTCATCTATGTAACTGTCACTGAAACTTGAAAAGATTTTTTTAAGTTAACATTAGAGCCACCAGTTACCTTTAAGGGAAATAAAGTTCCATAAAGAGGAACATAAGGATAAAAATTTACTGACAAGGGCAAGTTTCTGTCTTTCTGATTTCCCCACATAAAATTATAGTTCATAGTTTGTGAAAATTATGTTAGTAATTATTAGGTAGCTAATTGATTGGAAAGAGAATACATGGTAGTAAAAACAAAGAACTCGATGAAACTGTTTATAAAGCAGTTTGGTAATATTTTTACATGTATTAATCCTCAAATTGTAAAGATACAAATCTCAAATTTCTTGTTGAAATTTTATTTTTAGTATTCTACAGAGGTGAGATTACATTTCAAGACAAAGAACCCAACATTACCCAGGTAGGTTTTAATTTTTCTTACTGAAATCATGAAAAATAAAATTTTCAGGGATCAGACTCTGGTCCTTGCATTTGCAAGGCAGAAGGTGGAACCACTGAGCTAAATTCCTGGCCTTGGCATTTTAAATTTTATGACCAAATATAAGTAAAATCTGTATTATTGAATTCCTAACTATTCGTAATAATCATGGTGCTTTGTTAATAATTCTATTTTAGTTTTCACTGTTTCATACTGATTGTTATTATAATGCAATTCAATTACCAGTTAAAATTTTAGATTACCTAAGAAATTCCAAGCAACAAGAAATATGTGTATTGAGCCTAAGAATAACCTTCCAAATTGGATTGTGTTCAATCTGGTGATAGCAGTCTTCCCATAACCTAACATTGATTCAGAGTATTCCAGTCAAATGCGCTTGTTCAGTGACTATTTCCTGAACACCTACTATGTGTCAGGCGATGAACTGGATGCTAGAAATGGCAGCGATGGCTACTATTAAGTTTCCCTTCTTATGACATTGGGAGTTGCCATGGAGAAAGCTCTGATGGTGTTCTTTTTTGGGAACCCTTGAATGAAGTAAGACAGAAATTAGCTGATCAGAACTGCTGGCTTAGAAATTTTAAAAATAATAATAAACCAGTTACAGTTTCAGCTAATACCCACTAACTTTTGAGCAGCACTTTTCCCCTCCCCTCCCTTTCTATGTAACTGTAATGTAATTATCTAGTAGACAGTATTCTAGAGTTAGAACTCAGTCTTTGAGGTATAGTTCTTTAGGTGGTCAATAAAAATGAAGAACAACTTCCTGTTAGTACATAAAAAAATCAACACTAAATGCTTCTTGTTATGTTCTTAATGATTTTTTGCTTTCAACAGAACCAAAATATAGCCAATATCACCCTCACTGGAGTCCTGTCACTAAATGAATTGAAGTAAGTAATCTGCTGTTTGACTTAAAATTTCACATCCAAAGGATGTAGTGCTAGTTCATTCTTACCTACTTTGCAAACTAACCAGTTACCTGTCGTTGACTGGCTTTCCAATACTCTGAGTTACACGACAGCTTCATTTGAATTGGTATTTGAGTTTTAATGTGACTCAGTATCCAGCATAATTGAAAGACGGATTCAAGGCAGGACTCATGTCTTCATGAACCATCAATGAGTGAAAGGTCAGAGAGATATCTTTGGTAAGTAGGCTTCAGCTTACAAGGTCAAATGCAGATAATGAGAAAACATTACAAATGAGTGCTCCCTGTGAGACCATAGGTGGAAGTATCAGCCAGTGGGGTGGCCTATGCTACAGACAGTCTTACTCTGTCATTAAGAGCAGTAACTTCAGAAAGGTGATATTTACAGGGTACCAAAGAACATTCTAATGGATCTGAAAGTAGAATAGGAGCAGCAGTTAGCCCTGACTAGAGGGGCCATTGACCCTCCCCCCGCCACCCCAAGAAAGTGGCCCTGAGGAGCTGACTGGCTGTTGCCATGGTCTTTCTCTTTTTCCTTGCAGACCTTTCCCAGAGTCTCCTAGAACTATTGCCCATTTCTAGGAGCATGGCTTCTCAGCTTCAGCACTACTGACATTTGGGGCTTGATGATTCTTTGTTGTGGTGGGCTGCCCTGTGCAGTGTAGACTATTTAACAACATCTGTGGCCTCTGCTCACTAGATGTCAGTAGCACTCTCCCCAGTGTAACTACTAAAGATATTGCTTCCAGATATTGTCAAATGTCTATCCCTGGAGGGACAGTCATCCTCTGTTAAGAACGACTGCCTTAGATTGAATTCTTTAGCTAGATTTCTTTCATACAAACTTCAGTGAATCTCTGCAATGCTGAGGAAATGAAAATATTGTTGGAATGGTGGTTGGACAGAGGAATGAAAAAAATTCCTAGAGGGGCTTCAGAAGGTATGGAAGGCAGCCCTGGAGAGTGCTAGAGAAGCTGCATAAGTTGAAGAGGGAATGAAGAATCAATCAAAAGCATGGGGTGCATGGCTTGCCCCACTCAGAAATTTCTGCCTCAGGCCTATTCTTCCTCTAATTCTCTGCCAGAAGAAAATGCCTGGAGGGGGGCGTTATAGTAGTCCAATGAATAACAAGGTTGCTCAACTATAATTTACATCTTGTTTTAGCTAGAACTGATCCAACTCCTGTCTGGTTAGTTTCCCTTGTAGTATAAATAATTTATTTTTCCTGCATAGCAACTTCTCATTATTCTTTCTTTTTCTTCAAAGGGAACAATGTAAGCAGTAAATACCTTGTGCTTGATTTAATTGCTAAAAATCTAACTTGTTTTGAATTTCACCTTACTAATGATCTCCTTAATGTCAGTTTCTTTCATTTTATTAACAGGCGGTCAGAGCTCAACAAAACCCTACAAACTCTAAGTGAGGTAATTATGCTAAACCTTGTACATTGTTTATAAAATAGTTATTATTTGGAGAAAAGCACAGAGTTCTGCATTCACAGGGAAATATGCATTCAAATTTCCCCAAATCTTTTGTGTAAAAGAGTGAATGGTCTAGTTCCGTTGTTCCAAAAAACAGAACTAGGAGCAATGGGTACACATTACAAGGAAGTAGATTTTCTTTTATGTAAGACCAAAAGTTTCTTAAAATTAAAGCTCCAGGAGAATGTGTTCCTTGTGTATGGATGGTACTGGAGGTGTCCAAGCAGAACTCATATGGACTGAAAAGTTTTTATGATGTATCAGGAATCCATCAGGAGTGTGAAGCTAATACATCTAATGGTTCTTGTCGTTCTAAACTGTGATTAGCCCTGAGTTATCTTTTCTGATATTCCCAACTGTCAAAATAGCATATATTTTTGTTTGTTTTTTTCAGGCTTATTTTATAGTGTGTGCTACAGAGGAGGACCAAAGGTTAGTCATTTTAAATTCTTTTACAAAAGCCATTGTTTCTCCATTTGTGAAAAATAAAGTATGAAGGTGTCTTAAATTGCAAATTCAAAGGCTGTCTTCTAACATAAATACATGTTAGTGACACTTATGATTTTTATATTTTTATTTTTCCAAATATTGATCAATCTGTCATATCTGAGGGAGTGTGTGATATCAAGTCATTAACTTCTGGTTCTACAAGGCTAAAGATCATCAGGGTCCTTAGCTCTGAGGGTTACCAGGATGGCCAAGCAATGGCTCACAGGTGGTCCAGGCAGAGTGAAGAGACCAAACAAAAATGAAGAAACATAGTATGGAACTTGGGATAAGGAGAAAGGAGGAAGGAAAAGGTTGGAAAGAAAAAGAAGCAATTAAAATGTGTGGAAGAGTGAATCAGAAGATTGTCCAACAATTATTTGGGATTGCACAGATAACCATTTTAAATCCTAGCCACTTCCTGTCCTGGCTGCATAAGCTACTAGTTTATAAAAGAATAATCACACTTCTTGAACATTCCATAAGATCCAGTCCTAGAAAATGAGTTTCCACTCAACAAACTATTCATTGGTACAAACCATGTTAAGCCCTCCAAATTGTATACTGGGTCCCTATCCACTATGTGTATTTGGTCTCTCCTCTTACCTATTTTTGTTATTTGCAACATTAATTTTTTTTCACCTGTGCCAATGCTCAAGTAGAAAGAAACTGAAAGAATATCTTAAATTCTTAGCTATCTGATAATTTAGATTCAATTGCCAGACATATTTGGGATTTAAGAGACCTTGGTGTTCATTTAGGCTGCTTTGTGAAAGGGCAGTCATGATGGAAATGCAAGTGCCTGTGTATCCCAGGCAAGTAGCCAGCTAGGGGTAAGACTAAAGGTGTCAAGGTGCTTGTTTGTGCAGCCAGGTTTCACCCCTGCCTATTCATTATGCAGGCAGGCAAAAGAAACCAGTAGCTGTGTGTGCTCAGAAGGTCTCTGGTGTATAATATCTGTGAATGTAAACTTCTCTAAATGTTTCTTAGTAGAGATAAAGTCTTTGGGGTAAAGTTCAGACCATGTTAGATGAGTGTTACAAGCTTATTTTGGGTGGCATTACAAGTTAACCCTCAGTGGTCCTTTTCCTTACACTGAGTTCACAAAAGTAATTACAAATATATAGGTATGTTTCCAATTTAGTAACATTCTGACTATGTATATCTCTCCTTACAGCACATTAAATTGTACATTCACAATAAAACTAAATAAGACAACGAATGTGTGTGCTATAATGGTTGCTTTTGGAAGAATACCGATTCAACCGATGGGTAAGTTGTCACTATCTTTATTGCTGTTAGTTTTCACATCACTTTTAGTGTGTTTTAATTGAAAATGTAATTAATAAATTTACATATGTTTTAGCTTTCTGTTGACTCCTTTGTCCTTAGGCAATTTTCAGAAAGACCATTAATTTTTCTGCTTTCTTATAAAGTTTCAGTAAATCATCTGAAAACATGATAAACACAAACCTTACAAGAGAGAATTCTGTTTGGAATGTTCAGTGGATTGCTACAGGGATATGCTTGCTTCCTTTTTTTAATTGACAAGTAAACATTTATGTTTATGGTGTACAACATGATGTTTTGATCTGTATTGTGGAATGGCTAATTCAAGCTATTTAACATATGCATTGCTTCACATACTTATATTTTGTGGTGAGAACATTTAAAATCTACTCTCAGCAATATTCCAGGTATACAGTATATTGTTTAGTAACTATAGTCATCATGTTGCCGAATGAATCTCTCAAACTTATTCCTTTAACAAAATTTTGTGTGCTTGAACCAACATTTCCTAAGTCTTCCCACCCTAGTCTTCTGGGAACCACCATTTCATTCTGTTTCTATGAGTTAGACTTTTGTAGATTCCACATGAGTGACATCATGCGGTATTTCTCTTTCTGTGCCTGGCTTATTTCACTTAACATAAAGTTCTGTAGGATAACGTGTGCTTCAGAATTCCTCTTAGGGTTCCTGAAGAATGACTGGTATTGCATGCACATAACCAAAAGAGAAAAAAATATTTACTCATATTTAAGCACTTACTGTGTACATATGATTGTCAATATAAAGGTATCCAGTTAATATTTTCACCAGTTATAGGTGATCACCCTTCAAAACACAATGAGTATAAGAACCTTGTACTTGATGGGTATGGACTTTCACCTTGTTTTTTTTTTTAATTTTTGACCGTGCATTTTCTCTTTCCTTTTCTTTTATGTCTCCTTCAGAACAGTGTTGCTGTTCTGTCAGGACACCCTGCCCTTCCTCACCAGAAGAGTTAGAAAAGCTTCAGTGGTATGTAACAAACTTGCTGACGTTTGTCCAAAAACAAACATTGTGGTGTGTGTGTGTGTGTGTGTGTGTGTGTACATTTAATCACCATGCTGGCTAAGGATTGTTAAAATTTCAAGTGTGAAGCACTTTCAGTTTTAGGGAGAATGTAGTTTTTTGTTTTATGAAGTTTCCATTTGGACCATTGCCCCCTAAATCAATGCTTTGCAATTTTAGCTGCACATTAGAATCACTTATGGAGCCTTACAAATATTCTGACTCACCAAAGATTCGCCAACTATTTTTGCCACTCAAACATTTTTTTGTCATGCTGATAGATTAGAAATGGTTCTTCATTGTTACTTAGCATTTCTCTGAGGTTGAGTTTGAACATTTTAAAATTTATTTGGGGACCATTTTGTATCTTTTTATTATATTTTATGTCTTTCCCTTGCTTTATCTAATGGTGTTTGATCACTGTTTAAGAGGACTTTATGTATTGTAGATGTTAGCTTTTTATCTGTGGCATATGTTGCAAATGTTTTTGCTGTTTGTCAGATGTTTCTTGACCTTATTTGTCATAGACTTTTGTCTTAGAAATGTAAAAAAGTTTATAAAATTTATATCCTTATATTTAGTACATTTTTATATTGCCTGTGGATTTAAAGGCATGAAGTCTTTCTTTCCCTATAAACAGGTTCTAGGGACATTCATCCTTGCTGCTTTGCTGGTATATGTATGGTTTCATTTCATTTTTCACATTTAGATTCACTTGTCTCAGCAGGAAGTTGGGTGCTGATACAGTAGGGAACCAGCATCTCACTTCCTTGGTCCTCTGTTATTTGTGCCATTGATCAAAGAATTCTGTCAAAAGAAGTATGTGGTCATGGATAAGTCCAGGTAGAATTTATTGTAAAGTAGATATATATAGAGAGTTATGCCCTCAAGTGAGAAGGCAGGCAGTGCCACAGCAGCACCTGCACCATGTGAGTCTGGATATTTTTATGCACACAAGAGCTACTCCTGTGGTTTTGGGAACTAGGGGGTAATTATGATACTTATCAACACTTTCCTTAGAAGTTTAGAATTGAAAAATGTCTTCCTGTCCTTTTTAGATAGTTAATGTTTCCTCAGGGGAGTTAAACATATAAGAAACATACAGAAGAGATTTATGAAAAAATAAGTTCTTTATTTAAACCAGGTACCATCTCAAGGTGAGAGGGTCTTTAAAGAACATTTCCTTTCCTGATATCATTGGGCTGTAGGCTACGGCATCCAGGAATGCTGTATGCCTTGTTCTAGAAATACAGGCCCTGTGTCTTTGGGTCTGAGATCTAATATATGATTATAAATGTATTATACATTGAGGCCTTTGTTTCTTTACTTAACTGTAACTAGTACTCAGCTAATGTTTAACTACCTAACACTCCCCCTCTTGAGAGATGGGACCCTAAAATCATTTAGAGTACTGGGAATACCAAATCATTGTAGCTACTTCCTATTGGGAGGTTGTATTGAAGGGAATTAGGGTCCTAATTCTTACTGACTTTCAGGCCTGGAGGGTTGATCAAAGCATCCATTTATAGATAGTTGGGCCAGAAGAGTTTAGGACCATCTGAAAATGGATTGGCATTTTCACCAAGGTGATACAAAATGGCAAGCCGTATCATTTTCCCAAAGCTGATTGGAATCTGACATGACCAAGGCTTCTTGTTTTAAGCCCTACAGGGCAGATTAGGGACAAAAATATTCATCAGAAATAGTTAAACAAAGGGGATGGCAATTAAGTTTTCTATAACGAGTTTTATAAGGCCTCTTATAGGCACCACTAAGTACATAAACTCATACCCCATGGAAGCACAAATGAGCAGAAGGGTAATTTTAATCTAAGTTCTGATTGGAAGAAAAATGCCCAAGATGCACACAGCCTTCTGTTGAAAGGTACAGCAGGGATGGTGAGGGCTTTATATAACTGAAGTGTGCTTGGACAGATATTTCAAATCTCCCAACCATTGGCTCTCCCAGGGTGTTTGGGGGTCTCTGTAGGGACTTCTCCCAAGGTTTGACTCAGGAATGGTGGGTCCATCTGGCTGTTCTGAAACTTCGATAGCTATTAGAGAAGAAGGAATTGCTGAGAAAGGGCCCTTTCAAAGAGGTGTTAACTGTTGACCTTGTGGACCCTCTTTATATGCTTTAATGGGAATTAAAGTTTTAGGCTAATAGAGAGGGGTTTTTGTATATACAGGGGTCAAGTCAGATCTAACAAGAGCATAAGAGATGATTCCCCAGGGGAGGTTTGGTTTATAGCAGTCATAAAATAACCCCCCCAGTAATACTGTCACCACATTATTTATCTCATTGGTGGGTTAGTCCTTTCAACAGGTGCTTGTGGTCCTCTATGGGGCTTACGAGTGTTTGTTTTTTTTTAACTTTTTTTTTCGGTACCGGGGATTGAACTCGGGTTCTTGCGCTCGCAAGGCAGGCCACCGAACCGCTGAGCTAAATCCCCGGCCCCTTACGAGTGTTTTTGATAAAGCCAGAATTGTCCCTCATCACAGGAATGTTGTTTTGGTTGCTGGTCTTTTCTGGTCCCACATTGGAGAGGAAGTAACTGACATGTGAGCAATAAAGAAGTATAAAGGAGTGGCTCTTGAGGCACAAAACCAACAGAGAAAAAAAAGAATAATCATACACACAAATTTATTTTTATAAGCTTTATTTCTCGTGACCTTTTTGTACTTAGAATGCTGACTTTAATTAACTTTCTGATTTTTGTCCTCATCTTTTTTTTATTCTAGTAGGGTAGAATCTCAACATGCAAGATTCTTTCTTATCCCAAATGTGCTTTTCCTTTGTCCTTTTTTAACTAAAAAATTCCTTACACTCATATCTTTCTTTATATGTCCTCTTTTCTACTTATTATTTAAACTTTCTGCTCTGCTGTCTTTTTTTCCAAATAGAAATACGAGCATGCAGCACTAGAAAGACATATTTGGAGTCAGTGTATATTGTGGCTCATTTATTCTTACTGAGCTCTAAGGTAGGAGTCAAAGCAATTGTTTGGACCAGTTGTGCCTGCAGGCAAAGGCTGGGTCTCAGTATGTAGTGTCTTTAAGAGAAACTGTACAATAACCAACTTGTCTATTGCCCTCTTTTACATAGGTACTACCATAAGTAAACGACATTACATCTGAGTTATCAAGAGGCTGGTGTTAAAGGTCTAGTTGGCTAGCACAAGTTAGAATGATAATATCAAGACAATCATGGACAACCTTAGTGTTATTTCCCTCCTGGTCAGAAAAATTGAGCTCAGGAGTAGGAAGCAAAGTAGCAAGATTGAGAAGACAACCTTTACATTTTAACAGGGAAATCACTTGATAAGGAATAGTAGACCAAAGTAACCTTAAGGGATTCCTCTACTAAAACACAAAGTTATTGCCTTTATACATCTTGGTCAACCCTGGGTACTGTGTTTAGCTGTTTTGATAAGTATCCTGAAGGCATTTGAATAGTCTCTAGGGCCTGAGTAAGAACCCCTAGAGCCACATCTTGATGTTTATTTACTGATTCATCAGGTTGTGGCAGTCCCAAAACGGGCTTTGAGGAGAGGATTTTAATTCATCGTTAGCCTGTTGTTCCTATTTACAGGAAAAGGGAGTTTGATTATTTCCTAGGAAAGCACAAAGTTGTTTTCTGGTACTAGAGGCTGGAAGGTCTTGAATGGCCTGCATACACTTTGTTGAGAAAGCTCAAACCCCTAAAACAAACTCTTGAGTAGTGGAATATTTGGGGCAGTAATTGGACCTTCAGCTTGGCAACTTAATATCTCCTGTCAGCCAGGGAATTTAAAGTCTGAACCAAATGATCTTGTGTCACTGTTAGAGATAGGAGACAGATAAAAAGATTATGCATATATTGTATGATAGCCCAATCCATTAACATTAAGTCACTTAAATTCCTGGCTAAAGCCTGTTCAAAAGTATGGGGACTATTCCTGAATCCTTGAGGAAGGACAGTTCAGGTAAGCTGTTTGCTCTAACCCAACTTGTTATCCCACTCAAAGACAAAATGGAATTGGGACTCAGATGCTATGGAATGCAAAAGAAAACATCTTTAAGGTCTAGGACTATAAACCATTGGCTAATTGAAGGAATCTGGCCCAGCAGAGTATAGGGGTTAGGGAGAGCTAGATGTACAGGAATAACCTCCTCATTTATCACGGTCTTCTTGATAGCTAAAACTGGGGTATTATAAAATGACTGACAAGGCAGTAATAGCCCATAGTGAAGGAACTTATATTTAAGGTGGTAGCTTGGGGCTTCAGGCCAAAGAAAATACTATTTAAATTGTAGGAAAGCATGAGTATCTTTTAGCTTAATCACTACTGTGGTGAAGGTAATAGCCTTTTCAGGCATGTCAGTGGCCCCCACCCTGGGGTGTTTAATAGGAGGGTCAGTAAGGAAAGCCAAAAATAGGAGAGCCAAAAATAATTTGAATCCCCATATTTCTTAGTAATTCTCACCCAGTTAAAGGGACAGGACATTCAAGTATTACCAAAAAGGTATGGGACAAGGACTT
>NW_022900951.1:15013188-15028732 GCF_012274545.1 Fukomys damarensis | reverse complement strand
TTGATACAAGGTCTCACTGTGTAGTTGAGACTGACCTGGAACTCATTATGTAGCCCAGGGTGGTCTCGAACTCACAGCAAACCTCTTGCCTCAGCCTCCCGAGTGCTGGGATTACAGGCGTGCACCACCATGCCTGGCTCAAGGACATTTTTTTATAAGCAACATAAAGAAAGAGTAAAGCATTTGGTCACTGGAGTCCCCTTGATACCCATAATCTCACAAGAGTTAGAATACAGTTATTCAGGATAGGAATAAGAGCAAAATAAAAGGCCCCACTGTTGAGAAAGCTGTAATCTTACCTGCAACATTCAGAGTTACCAGAGGCTCCATCCCTGGGGGCTTACTAGAACCTTAGGGCTTCTCATTCCATCAACAACAGTTGGGGCACTGGGATTGGGATCCTTAGATCCTCTGGACAGTAATCCTTTTAGGTCCCATTTTGCCACATTTGGGGCAAGGTGCTATAAGAGGTTAACCTGCATTAGGGCAGTCTTTCTTCCATTGGCCTTTTTGGCAACAGGCATGACCCTTGTCAGTTAGCTTACCATCTTTAGGAAAGAGCTAGCAGGTAAAATTTGTCACCCCCGTAGTGCAGCAAAAAAGTCTGCATGCTGTTGTCTTCTTATTCGCATTCAATCTTAGATTCCTTTTTCCCTCTTTGTTCTCCCTCTGTACCAGTTACAAAAAACAAAACAAAACAAAAAAATGAGCAACATTTAGTAGGTTATCAATGGGAGTTCCAGGTCCCAAAGACATTTTTTTTGTAATTTCCTCCTAATATCTGCACTTGATCTTAGCCAAAAGGCTGAGAAGCATTCCTCCTAATATCTGGAGTGACTAGATAAGAAATCCATCTTTAAGGAGAACTTTGCCCTCCTAATAGTAAGGGTAAATCACAGTGTGTTTTTCTGTAAACTTCTTAAGGTGTTCAAGAAATAGTCGAGTTTTCCTTTGAGCCCTAATCAGTGTTAGCTAGTTTAGTATGATTTACTAGTTTGACTTTACTGGCTTTTGCATTTCCACATATCATCAGGGTCATTATAATTCCAGTTAGCCTGAAGTACTATAGGATATTCCTTATCCAAAATATGTAATACATTAGCATAACATATGGCTCTTGCAGTTAGTCAGGACTTTTCTAAATCTGTAAGAGCATGCCCCTTAATAATGTTGACATCCTTCCAATATAGTTCATAAATATGAACATCATGTCAGAAAGCTTCTATATATTTCTCAGGTTCACCTGAAAAGCTATTCAAATCCTGTTTGATTTGCTTAATATCCTAAATATAGAAATGTTGTGGAGCTCCAACTTGATGAGCTTTGCCCAGTAGCTCCTAAAGAGAGAGCATATACATATCTGTAGGGCTGTAGCATTTGCTGCGGACATTGAGGAAGGAGGAGCAGAGCCCTTTTTATCTGAATTCTAAGCATTAGGGCTATTTCTGTGGTTAGGAGGTGTCTCAAGAGACAGAAAATCACCCGAACAAGGAAGTTCCATTTTATTTAGAAGTGCTATCACACCCAGATCTAATTTGCATTGGTTACATAAGTCAGAAAAATGTCCTCGTTACTTCCCTTTTGAGACAAAATACCCAACACCCACAATTTAAGGAAGGAGAGGTTTACTTTGACTCACTTTTGCAATCCATGGTCTGCTAGCTCCAAGGCAGGACAGCATGGCAGAGGAACATAGCAGAGGAGAAACTGCTCATGTCATCCTGGTGGAGAAGCAGACTGAGTAAAGGAAGGAGTGGGAGAAGAAGATATGCTCTTCCAGGCCACACCTCCAGTGACCTCTCTTCTTGGACCAGGTCCTACCTCCCAACATTACATTTAGCTCTAAACTCATCAGTGGACTAATCCACTGATGAGTATCATGCCCCTATGATCCAATCACTTCTTAAAAGCCCCCCCCATAAGTTCATGAGGCTTTGGGGGAGATATCTAGATATAAAGCATAAGAAAGCTTGTACATAAGATGTCTGGCAATTTTTCTGCCTTTTTGCAAAAGAGATCTAACTGGAATATATCTGAGACCTCTGCAGTAGGTTCTGATCTCCCACTCATTGCAACTGCACAAGGCTGAGAGAAAAACTAAAAGACAGAACTAAAAAGACAGAGGAAACTGGGGAGCCAGGACAGCCAATGCAGCTTAATTAGCAAAGTCACTGGTCAGTCCAAGCCACTGATTTTTATTGGTAACGAATTGGAGTAAAGGCAAGCTATGGTTGAGGATGGGACTATATGCAAGGATGTGCAGTCAATGCAGTTTCTATGGAAACTAATTCAGGCAAAGCTTGTAAAGGAAAAAGACAAAACACTTTCAAATTAGGAACAGAATAGACAAAATATATGGTTATAATCAAATCTTTGTCCTTCTAGTCAAGAAGGTTTTAATTGTGATAATGGAATTTGGGTGCAAGTTACTCTGGCTTCTGCACAGAGGCTTCAGCCAGACTCACTTCATACAACAAGCCTATTGAGGGATTTACGCTTTACAGCCTGCACTGCTTACAGCCTGCTTTGGGCATAACCAATATTGCAGTGCCCTGCAGGAATATACTATTATAATTAATGCTTCCAATTCATTGGCCAGTTCTCTTGATCTCTCAGCTTGTACTGAGACCATAAGAAAATAAGTCATTTTCTCTTGAGCACCCAGGGATCAAACCTATCCCAGTTGCATAAGATGCATCCCAGAGGTAAATCAAAGGGAACCAACTAGGAATTACCCATCTGCAAGGAAAAAGAGCACTCTGGCTCAGAAAAGGTAACTCCCTTCTAAGGAAAAATAAATAAACTGGTTGTAGGAGGAAAAACATCCCTTTTTCTCCACCTGTGGCCTAGGGATTGATAGGTCAGGAGGTATCTTGCCCAAGTCCTAGATCTGGGGAGTTGGTCACTCACTACTTCTGACCTCTGTGTTGTTTTTGCAATGAACCGACAACTCTCAATGCCTCTCAAGAAATGATGCTCTAGTTGTCCTGTCAAATATCTATATGGAGGGGCCAGGGATTTAGCTCAGTGGTTCCGCTGCCTGCCTCACAAGTGTAAGGACCCAAGTTCGATCCCCAGCACCAAAGAAAAAAAACCTATAGGGACAGGAGCCTGACATTCATTTTCCAATGTACAAACTGATGTAAACTATCTAGTATATATAAAAAGCTATAGCAGTCTTTTAATCCATTGGTACATAAACCTACACTTAATCTATACTATATTCAGAAGCAAAAAGCACTCAAAGCAAGGTTATTGTAAAGTTAGCAGAGCTATTATTAACAGTATGCCTTTTTCTGACAAAAAGCAATGTTAACTCCTCTAAGTGCCGGAAGAGATAAAAAAAATGCAAAAACCTAGTAATAAATGCTGGTATATAATACCAAATAAGCTTAGTGGAAAGAAACAGGAGACAAGTTTCAAAAACACAACAGCCTGAAATACCATACTGACTATACAGTACCTTACCAAGGCATAAAGTCTCAAATACATTTGAACAATTTCAAGCCCACAGACTGTTGCAACATATCATACATACAAAGAAAATGAAGGCTCATTGTCTTAACTTGATGCAGAGAGTGGGAGTGTAAGAGAACTAATAATCTACCACTCAAGGAATCAGTGAACTGAGTCATGGCACCAAAAAGATGTCACTGGAAAGGTGCTGATATAGCAAGGAACCGGCCCCTTGCTTTCTTGGTCCTCTGTTCTTTTTGCCCTTGATCAAAGAATTCAAGACACATAGATGTCCATGCAGTAGTGTAGGTAGAATTTATTATAAAGTAGATATATAGAGAGTTATGCCTTCAAGCAATAGGGTAGGAAGCGCTACAAAGGCACCTGCACCTAGTGTGTATGGAGATAATTTTTATGGACACAAAAGTTATTATTGGGGTTCAGGGAAATAGGGTAATTATGCTTATCATCATTTTACTTAGAAGTTACCTTGAAATTGAAAAGTGTCTTCCTGTCCTTTTTATATGTTTAGTGTTTCCTCAGGGGCTCTAATCATTTAAGAAACTTACAAAAGAAATTTATGAATGTTAAGTTTTTCATTTGAACCAGGTCTCAGCCCAAGGCAGGAGTGTCTTTAAAGAACATTTTCTTTCCTTTTCTGATATCATTGGGCTATGGAATCCAGGAATATTATATGCCTTGTTCTAGAAATAGAGGCCCTGTGTCTTTGGGTCTGACACCTAATAAATTATTATAAATGCATTATACATTGAGGCCTTTATTTCCTAACTATAACTGGCAAAGCATGCTATCATGGACTCCGTGTTTGTCTCTCAACTAATGTCTAACTGCCTGCCTAACACTTGGAGTTTATTCATGTGCATGGTGTGAGATATGGATTTAATTTTATCTTCTTCCGGATGTTTCCCAGTGGTCCCACCATTATGAAAAAGTCCACTTTGCCCCCGTGGTTTGAGATGCTACCTTTGTAATATGCACTATTATGACAGGTGATTTTGTCTAATTCTGGCTGTTAGATGCTAACATTGAAGGAAGCTGGATGAAGAAATAATAGAGCCCTCTGTATTGTTTTTGAAGTGCTTCTGTAAGCCTAAAATTTTCAAATTAAAAATTAAATACTGATTCTCACTCATGGTCCTTAGAGATTTGGATTTAATTGATCTTGGAGATAGCCTAGGTAGGGTTTTTAAATCCCTTCTGATGATTCTAATGCGCAACCAAAGTTGATACTCCCTGCCTTAAACTTATTCCTTCAATGGAAGGAAACTGGGAGATAGATGCTCCAAAACAGTAGAAGATTCTGAAAGTCATGTGCGATGTGCTCACACATGTATAAAAACATACATAGAAAAATAGGAAAGAAATGAATGAAAATGTTTCCAGTGGTTGCCCATGATTAATCTGCCTGCTGCCATGATGTCTATTTTACTTATTAATTTTTCTTTTCTTTTTTTACTTTTTAGTATTTTCTCTGTTTTCTATGGTCAGATAAAATTGTACTTGAAAAAAAGATTTTTTTTTAATTTGAAGCTTCCCATATAGGAACAGAAGTCTCAGTGTAGCCTGTCTGCCCATACTTTGGGGCTTTATTAAAACACTGGCCTCAAAGAACACCTAAAAGTCTTCAATTAAGAATTTGTAGCATTTTCGCAATACAAAGTAGAGGGACATGCTCAGTTAAGCTTAGTATCCCCCCGTAAGCTGGAGGATTGAGCCCTTCTTGAGAAATAGATTTTCTGGAAGCATCAGGACCACCACTCTCCAGGCAGCCCCTCTGACCCCCAATGCCTATCCATTCAGAGATATGTTAGGAAGAAAAAGCAGGACATAGAAAAGGGAGCAGAATGTGAATTCAATGTCTGGATAGGGTTTGATCCTTAACTAGCTGTGTATCCATGTTGGAGAGCAGGTGGGTTTGTTTCGTGTTTGTTTTTGTGGGTTTTTTTTTCCTTCAAACTCTCAGGTAAAATAAGGAAATTGAGATCTCTGTAAAATTAGGAAGTGGATTAGATCAGCACACCTCAAACATTCCTTATGCATATCACTCACTGAGCACCTGTTGAAATACATACTGTCATGTAACACAGCTGGGTCATGACTTGAAAGTCTGCATTTCCAGCAAGTTCTTATCTGAGGCCAATGCTTCTGTCCCCTGGATTCCACTTGCAAGACTGACAATCTAGACTGTAGATGAATACGTGGTTCTCAACCATGGGTACATGTTGGAATCATAAGAGGGAATTTTAGAGATACCAGTGGCTGTCTCCCACCCTCTAATATTGGTCTGGGGTGTGGCCTGGGCTTTTGAGCTGTTATAAACTGACAAGTAGGATAATTCTAATGTGCAGCCAAGTTTGAGAACTACTGGGCTAGAATTGGATCAGGATCTTTCTAGTATGTTGGTTCTTAAGATTAGCTGTAGGTTAGAAACACTTGGAGTACTTTGAAAAATGTACTGATGTATCAGAGTAGTCTTCTAGGGTACTAGAAACACTGTGTTTTGATCCATGTGGGTATTGCACAAATTTGTACTGGTATCTGTGTAAGAATTCATCAAACTGTGAACATAAGATGAGTTCACTTTGCTGTATGTAGGCCACATCTTTGGAAGGAAACGTGAATGATACCAATGTCTGTGTCCAAGGCTGAAGCCTGCAGTACAGCTGGTTGGGAGGCAAGCCCGGGCATTGATATATTGGGGGAGAGGGAGACACTTTTTTGTGGTTCTGGAGATTGAACCCAGGGCCTTTGCACTGAGATACATTCCCAGATCTTTTATTTTATTTTTGAGACAGGATCTTACTAGGTCACTAAGTTGTCCAGAAGACCCAAACTTGTGATCTTCCTACCTCAGGTTCCCAGAGTGCTGGGATCACAGGTGTACACCGCCAACCTGCTGGCTGGGCTGGACGCTTCTAAGACATACTGCTGCTGTGTACTGCCTTGTGTGCCTCCCACTGTGGGTGGTGGCCCCCACTAGCAAGAATGACAGGAAGAATCTTAGATAACCTCTTCATGACTGAGCCCAGAGGATGGAGGCCTGTATTGGGGGTTCTTGCTTCTGTGGGCTCCAGATAACCTGAAGAGTATTTAATTTACACTTTGCCAGATGAGTTACTATGGTATACATTTTAGAGAATGGAGGCTCACAGATGCATGTGAGTTGTCCGGAGGAGTAACAAGGCTTCTCAATTTATCATTTTGGCCTGTATGACACCCCTAAAGCTCAGGAGCTGTAGGGAGGCCTGTAGCCAAGCATGGTCCAGAGTAAACTAAGCCAGCATTTCTCTTTATGATTGTGACTTGGCTGAGGCCCCTCCGCCTAATATTCCTCACTTCCCTTGCCCAAGAGAAGCTCCAAGAACATATTCTCTTTGGTATTCAAAATCTTCATCTAACACTGGGTCCATTAGAGGCATCACTGGTTGATAATTTGTTGTCCCTTCTAGTTGCTTCTCCTAACATGTCCTGACTGTTAGGTACATTAAAGATGAATTCTTCTCAACCTCTGATGCCCAGGAAAATCACCTGAACATTTATAAAATATACATGCCCGAGACTCCTACACCCCATCCTAAGACCAGTTGAATTAGATACTGAGGAGTAGGCTACAAAAATCTATTTGCCTGCCAGTCTATATTTTTAAAAGTTCTCATGCATAGCTAAGGCTGAGAATCACTGAACTAAAGCAACATTGAGGCATAGCTGATTTACTAGGTGAGGACCACCCTTTGGCCCTAACTCCATCAATTTTCTCATTCAACCAACATTTCTTGGTCATTTACCATGTGCCAGTTACCACTGTGCTAGGCAATAGCATATGATATTGATTGAGACAGATTTCTAATATATGGAAACCAGTTAGGTCGTGGGGAATCTAACAGCTTCCTCCCCTTAAATCCATGGGAAGGTAAGAAGATTCCCTCCGTTGACTGATAAATAATAAAGCATAGAGCCTCAGAGCAGCAACAAACTGATGAACCAGAACTGGGGATTCCAAAAGAATGTTAGTTCCTCTCCCTGAAAGAAGGTGGTAGAAGTGGGCAGGGGCAGGGGCTAGTGGCAGGCACAGAGGGTATGAAATGGCAGAGACCCAGAGTGACAGTTCTCTGATATAACTCTGCTGTTGACTCAGTGGTGTCAGAAGGTGGCCAAAAGAAAGAGATTCATTCCTTTGTAACTCTTTTATGCCTTATGTGCATCTCTGTTTTTTTATTTCCTTCAGTGATCTGCAAGATTCCATTGACTGTCATGCTGATCATCCACATGGCCTACCATTTTCTTCTTCTAGCAAGCCTATCCCAGTTGTGCCTCAGTCCACCATCTTTTCCCAGATCTCCAGAGCCTTCTCTTTGACTAAACCCCTTGATCAGACCCCCGTGAGCCAGAACACTCCCTCTGTTACACTGAGGGGCCACTTTCCTTCTCCCCAGCCTTCAGCTCCCATACTTTCCAGCCCTGCCATTGATATACCTGCCCAATCTAGAACTGTCTCTTCCCTGCTTCCCCAAACTGATCTTTCTCACACCTCACCACCTGTGAAGCCCTCACTTCCTTCTCTCACCGTGTCTGCCCCTATGAATGATGTCATCATCAGCACAACCTCTGGAGAGACAGGTAAATAAGAGGAGTCAAACTGCTCCTTTAGTAGTTGGGGTTTTTAGCTACCTCAAAAAGATGTCATGATATGTGATAAGACCACATTGAGCCTGTCTTTTTCTGAAAGGGAAGACACATTTAGAAGACCTAAGCCACATGTCTCACAGCCAGCATGATGTGGGACAAGCAGTTTGGCTCTTTGAGCTAGCCCTGTAATATGTACAGGTGGAAATAATCCCTCCTAATGCCCTGGGTTAAAAAATTATGGTGTATGAGAGAATACCATGGAAACTGCCAAAGGCTCCCAGGTGCAAAAAGGCTTAGTGGTACAGAGATGAAGGGAAGGGAGGAAGAAGAGAATTCTGGATACTCTCTGGTGTTTCATCTCAGTGAATAGAAAGCAGTTCTTCCTCTAGAATTTGGAGGGTGCAAAGCAAAGCCAAGTTAAAATGGAGTTCAGACTGTGGTCCCTACCTCCTCCACCACGGTACCAGCATCCCCAGGGGATTCGGAGCTCCTGCCAAATGACTTGTTATTTCTTCCAATTTGCACTAATCTCTAATAAATAAGTTTTAATAAATATGGGCTTTTTATGGCAGATTTACAGAACCATTAGGGCTTGAGTCAAGGGAAGGTTCAGTGGTTAATAAAATGAAGAAAAATTGAAATGCATTAGTTTAGGCCTACTACAGTGCCCATCTTTCCAAAACTGTTCCAATTGACTGTTAGAAACAACATAATGGGCCCTGCAAAGAAGTATCAAGGGGGCCTCCTGCATCTATGCTGCTACTCCTAGGACAACAGAAGCAAAACAACAAAATGTGTAAAAGATGCACACTGGAACATTACCAGGGAGCTATAAAGTTGATAAAACAAAGATTCCCTAGGAGAGGAATGGTTAGGTAAGATATGCTGCCTCAGCACAATAACTATTATACAGCCATGTAAGTCATTAGAACAGCTATACAGATACTTAAGGGCATTTTTTTAAGTGTTGATGTGAAGTACAAACAATCACAGCATACCCCATACTCCTGTCCTCCCTTCACCCCCTCCCCCCTCCCCTATTTACAGATGGCCAAGTTTTCTTAAGACATGTTTTCTTTTCTCCGGGGCAGATACATAGGAGTGTGTTGGCCAGATCATGGGGTCTATGTGAGTTTATCTTTATTAGTGATTCTTTTCCCATCATGTGTTCATGAAATGATTTGGCTCTTTGATACAGAAGTTGTCGACGCCAACACTGTTTCTGATCTTGAGAGCCAAGTGTCCCAGATGGAGCAGGCTCTGTCCTTAGGCAGCTTGGAGCCTAACCTCGCAGGTGAAATGATAAACCAAGTCAGCAAACTCCTTCATAACCCGCCTGCCTTGCTGGCCCCTCTGGCTCAAAGGTATGACTTAGCAAACTGAGGAGGTGCTGAGAGGGGACCTTTAATTCTAAAGATGCTGCTTGTGTGATTAGTTAAAGCCAAGCATTTTTCTTCCAAGGACTGATTTCATAATGACTTCTCAAGTTGCTACTCTATATTCTGCTTGAATGGGGAAGAAAAAGTGAGAAAGAAGAAAGAAAGAAAAAAAAAACAAGAGTGCTAAATTTAAAGTACCACCTATCTTTACAGGTTGCTAAAAGTAGTTGATGACATTGGCTTACAGCTGAATTTTTCAAGCAAGACCATAAGTTTAACCTCCCCTTCTTTGGCTCTGGCTGTGATCAGAGTGAATGCCAGTGATTTCAATACAACTACTTTTGCGGCCCAAGACCCTGCAAATCTTCAGGTACAATCTGATTTCTTATGGGGGGAAAACATTGTCTCGTGTATGATTATAGCCCCTGTTGTACTTCCAGGTTGAGGTAATTCCTGCTGATCATCAGGGTGATATTTAAAATATTTAACATCCAGAACAGTGGCTGAGGCACCACGGAATGAATGGGAAAACACTTGCCTAGCACTTTGGATGCTGGCATCCAGTCCACAGCACCACACAAAAGAAAATCAAAATGACATTGGCCTTGGCTGGAGTGGAATGTCACAGGTTCCCATTGTGCCCTGTTAACCCTTTAGCAGCTGGATTTTGGAAGCTTTGGGAGTGTTTTTAGGAGACCAGGGTGATCTTCAGGGGAGGATGCTAGACAGTTGGGAGAGCTAGGCAAGGTGGTCAATCAGCTACTTATCAACCATTTGAATATTTTGACAAGGGTTTTAACTACATTGTTGTATTTAGTGGTGCTGAAAATCAATCCTGCTTTTAGTGTTTTCTCTCCACTTACTAAAGGGATTGAGGATTGGAAAACCCCAAATAAAACCATGTTTTACTTTTTAATTTTCATAGTCTCTCCTTTACAAGTGTAGAGCATGGGGTTCTATGAAGACTTTACCCTCAGTGATGCTCACTAGCTTGGTACGTCTGCTGCTGGGGTCTCCCTGGGATCTGTCATTTTTACTATTTTTGACCATTACTTTTTTACTATTTCTGTGTATGCCTAAGATGATTCCTTTCCTCCTTGGAAACCTCATCTCCTTATTTCACATCCTCTTAAGTAACAACCAGAGAGATAGAAGTAGAAGCCCTGTTACACGGAAGTACCACAGATCATGACCTTCAAAGACCCTCCGTCTTAGTTGTGCTTTCCATTTCCTCATTATACCAGCTCCAGACAGTTTTTTCTCACTTGGTTTTTCAGGTTTCTTTGGAAACTCAGGCTCCTGAAAATAGTATTGGTGTTATCACTCTGCCTTCATCGCTGATGAGTAATTTGCCAGCTAATGATGTGGAGCTGGCTTCCAGGGTTCAGTTCAATTTTTTTGAAACGCCAGCTCTATTTCAGGTAAAGTTACTGCTCATTATTTTTGGTTGAGGTTTGTTTGCAGGTGAGGGGATTTGATTCCTTTTAATGCTAGCATATTCTTAAGATTGTCACAAGTCAAATGAATTGATGAAACTTTGCAACTATTTTATTCACAGCTTGATGATGCTGGCGATGATAACTAACAATAACTAACACATATTATTTACCATTTGCTAAGCACTGTCCTAAGCACTTATAAATATTGCTCTGATCCTCTTAACGATCCTGTGAGGGAAGAACTATTTTTACCCCATTTTATAGATGAGGCAAATGGAGGCTCAGAAAAGTTAAGTAACTTGCTCAGGGTCACACAGTCTAAGTGGATTAATGTTATGTTTCCTTCAAAGATTCACGAGATCCTGTTGTGTCAGTCTGTGCAATTTAACTTGGTATTTAGAGCATTATAGTAGAATAAGTTCTGCTTTAATTGTGGTCCCTTGGGAAAGCCACTTTACTCCCTGACACTCAATTTCTGACCTATGTGGTAAAATAAATAGTGTGGACTAAATAGTTCTTAGTTGCCCTTCTAGCTTTAAAACTAATGGTATTTCATTTTCCCTTCTCATATTGCTGATTCTTTGGTATGCTAGGATCCTTCCCTGGAGAACATCTCTCTGGTCAGCTATGTCATATCATCAAGTGTTGCAAACCTGACTGTCAAGAACTTGACAAGAAACGTGACCGTCACATTGAGGCACATCGAACTGAGCCAGGTGAGCAGAAGCCAGTCTGCTCACTGACCAGGAATGCCTTGTGCAAACTGTGCCTGTGAAACATGGCTTGGGAAGGGCAGATCTAGCAGACAGAACCTTGAACTCATTGGAGTAATGTGTAAGACTAGAATCATCTTGTCACTCGTAGGTTTTTAACATGCCTAGTAATTGATCACCTGATTTCCAAGAAGGATTGGTGCAAAAGCAAGTTGTTATCAACTGCTAGATTTCAGTGTGTGTGGATCTGTAGCTGCCGGTCTGATTCTCACCTCCAAAGAGGGACCCTCTCTCAGTTCCATTCACATCGAGCTTCAGCTATAACCTCGCTTCTCACAGTGTGCTCTGCAGACCCACAACATCAGTGTCACCTAGGACTTGGCTATAAATGTAGCCTCTTAGGCCATGCCCCAGACTCACTGAGTCACAGTGTGTCTCTTAACAAGGCTCCAAGGTGATTCCTATGCACAGCTGATAGATTTAAGGAGCATTGACCTCTATGGGGCTCACTTACCTTTAGGACTATATAAAATGTAAGTCTCCAAAATCAAACATAAGATTCTGAAATTTAAAATACTATAGTTTTTTCTAATTGCCTTTCAGTTTTTCAGGTCAGTGTATTAATTAATTGTGACTTGTCATTCTCCTGCAGGATGATTTAACAGTGAGATGTGTATTTTGGGACTTGGGCAGAAATGGTAGGTTCCAGCCAAAACCTTTCTGAGATCTTGAGTGGGTGAGTGGGTGAGTGGGAGAAGCAGGGAGTCACTGGTGCTGTGGTCTTGCTGATGGGATATTATTCTCAATGCCAACAGGTGGCAAAGGAGGCTGGTCATCCGATGGCTGCTCTGTCAAAGTCAGGAGGCTGAATGAAACCATCTGTACTTGCAGCCACCTTACAAGCTTTGGCGTCCTCTTGGTAACATGCCTGTGCTCCATGGCCTTTTGGATTCTGGGTCTGAGGGGTAGCTGGGCATCGTATCAGAATACCTAATCTAATGGATGACTTGAAAAGATGATTAAAAGAGTATAATACTACGGCAAAGTTATACACCAATGAGATTCCTCTTCTGATAAGTGAATGCATCTGAAAGAAAGTATTTGAATATGGAATACGAATTTTATTAGCTTTTTTGACTCTAGGAAAAATTACCTGACACCCACAACTTAAAGGTCAGAACATCATGGCAGAAGGACATGGTAGAGGAAAGATGCTCACTTTAAGCAGAGCTGGGAGCAACATCAGAGAGGAAAGGGACCAGGGACTTTGAATAGTCTCCAAAGCCGTGCCTCTGTGACCCATTCAGCCACACCCCAAGGTGTCTGTCACTACTCTCCTAGGCATTTCTTAATACAGTCAAGTTGACAGATTAATGGTCAAGAATTGCTTCACATCATCTTTTCACATTTAAGTTTTTCTTTCAAAGGGCTAAAAGGATGAAGGAGTTCAAATTAGAATGAGTGATGAAAACTGTTTAGTTTATAATGTATTTTAAAACGTCCACAAAAAGTTTCACATAAATGATCTTATTTAATCTTCCCAGTAGTCCTGAAGAGTGGGACAGTGTTGTCATTTTATTGAAATTAGAAGTCAGACTCACAATTGCCCACAGTCACAGAAGTCAGAGATATAAGAGCCAGAAGCCAAATGCCAGTCTGTCAGCTCATACTCCAGTACTTTTCCTATACACTAAAGAGCAGTGATCAAGTACATGGGTTTGGAGTCAGACAGACATGAATATGAACCTGATTCTTCCACTTCTTAGGTGTATGCTCATAGGCAAATTATATAACCTCTCTGGGTCTCATTTTGCCTATCTTTGTCGGATGATAATTGTGCCAGCCTCCTTAGGTTGGTTGAACAGACTGAATGGGTACTTAGAACATTCAATAAACATAAATCATGAGTTCTACTTTTTAAAAAATATTTTATCATTGAAATAAATATTTTATTTTCCAGGACTTATCTCGGGCATCCTTACCGCCTGGTCAAATGATGGCTCTGACATTTATCACATATATTGGATGTGGGCTTTCATCAATTTTTCTATCAGTTACTCTTGTCACCTACATAGCCTTTGAGTGAGTATCCATAACTGGAAATTTGGATTATAGAACCCATTGCTCACCTCCATCTCTAGAATTTAAGTGCTTTCCTTGACTTGCCCCTACTCCCCGTACTCCCACCTAGTGGAGCACCTAGGTAGGAAACTTTATGTGGCTTCCTGGCTTCTGTGCTTGCTATTCAGTGAGCTTGGTGAAAGCAAGAGTTGTATTTTGGTCATCTCTGTACTCCAGAGTGATGCCTAGTACCTAGTTCATATTCAGCATGAAATAAATGAAAGGTACAGATCCTGAAATCCAAGAGCTTATGGTCTGAAATAGACCATAGCACCATGTAGAGTGGAACTATTAATAAGATAAATTATACTTAGAAAACACAAAAGGTTAAATATATTAAATGGCACAGGGATGAAGAAGGGTGTAAAATCTCACTGCAAAAAATAGATACTCAGTGAATGTGGCTTTGTATATCACAAAGCAAGAATGACATTCCAAATAAGAGCATCTCCTAGGCTTATCAGAGGGGTTCATCTGGTCACTTTTTATGGGGAATTCTGACACATTCTATTAAAAAAGAAAGAATTAGGCATTTTATTACATTAACTAAATGGGACAATATGTAGATTCTGGGGTTACATTATGAACACTGATTGGGAAATGTACAAATTTATTTTCAGTGCCAAACTAAGATACAGCTATTACTATAGATATCTAGTGGACCTTTGGAAATATGGTTAGTGAGACTAAATTACCATAAGGCTAACCATAACTCAGAATGTTTCACTAGATCTAACTTTGTACACATAAACATGTACATGTCATCAATTAGCTGTATTTTTCCTTTGCTGCTACATTTAGCTATAATTTAAACTCTTTGCATAATCTTATTTTAATTAATAATATAATATGGGAATCTGGCCATATTTTGAAGTTCTGAGTGTAGCAGCTCATTATATGAGAAGCAGCAGCAATGCTTCCAGAAGCAGCTTAGGAGAAGTGGGGTGGTTAGCTTACTACAAACTATTTAAGAGTATGGGTCAATAGTCAATATGCAAACGATCCCATAGAAATATAAATACAAATTTTTTCCATATGGTTATCATAGATGAGTCTATTTAGAGTTCTCCTTAGTTTTTGGTTTTAATGTGCTCCCAATACAATACCTACTTCATAGGAATTTTATGTATATAAGACATTTACCAAAGAATAAAAATAAATTACCTAGAACTCAGAGATAGACTGACAAATATGCTTATGTAAGGGTTGGCCAAAAGTAATGCTAGCTCTTTTCTTGCCTTTTCCTATTAGAAAGATCCGGAGGGATTACCCTTCCAAAATCCTCATCCAGCTGTGTGCTGCCCTCCTCCTGCTGAACCTGGTCTTCCTCCTGGACTCATGGATTGCCCTGTATAACACACGAGGCCTCTGCATCTCAGTGGCTGCATTTCTTCACTATTTTCTCTTGGTCTCATTTACATGGATGGGCCTGGAAGCATTCCATATGTACCTGGCCCTTGTCAAAGTGTTTAATACTTACATCCGAAAATACATCCTTAAATTCTGCATTATCGGCTGGGGTATGTATATATTTGCTTGCACATTGCTCGGACTTTTTCTTCAGTGTTTTGATGTTTAATCAAGTAGAGAGGCATGATGAAGCAAGTCACTCTTTGACAAATTTCAAAAATACTGTTATGCTATTTACTGGCTGCAGTGCTCACAGTACAATCTTTTCTAATCTTTTTCTAGAACACTGTATTTTCTCTTTTTTTGTTTTGTTTTGGTTTGGTTTTGGTTTTGGTTTTTTGTTTTTTTTTTTGTTTTTTTTTTTTGTTTTTTTTTTTTA
>NW_022900951.1:14994542-15012786 GCF_012274545.1 Fukomys damarensis | reverse complement strand
TTTTTTTTTTTGTTTTTTTTTTTTGTTTTTTTTTTGTAGGAACATAACACTGAGGTTGGGCCGTGAATCCTCTTTGTATCTCCATTAACTAGAATCAGGGCTAGCACAGAAGGTACCAGAAAGAACTCAATAAATTGTTAGCTTAATGTGGTAAAATGAGGCCAAACTCTCAGTACCTGAGCTCTCAGCTAGCCTCATTCTAATTTGAACCTTCCAGACATAAGAGACATGTATGAGGAAGGGATTCTCAGAAGGGCAGAGTGAGTGAATGTGCGTGTAAACCAATGTAACATCGCCACCATGTTGGCATATTTCAGATCATGTGACCTGTTAGTGGTAGGTCACAGAGCCTTAGATTTCCCAAAGATCTGTAGGCTTCTTCCTTCAGTGTAGGTGCCTCCTCAATTTGACATGATTAGCCTGGAATAAATAATCCAACCACTGCTTGAACACTTCCATGGTTGGTGAGCTCATTTCCTTATAAGGCAGCCAATGACCATTTTCCAAACTCTACAGTTCTATTTTTCCATTATATTCAGTTGGCTTCCTGGTGGCACTTATCAGTAGTCTTTGTTTTGTTCTCTCAGGCAGAAGTAACAATAAGCTGATGCCTTTTCTGCGAAGGAATCCTTTAGCTATATACACAAATATAATATTTTATATTCCAATGCATTTTCACAGAAATCACCTCATTAAAGATAGGCCAATGAAGTTAGTAGGTCAGTTATTGGCAACACCAGGGGAAGAAAGTAGCTCCAAATGATGATACTCCCAATCCACAAGGCTGGAAAACAACTGTTCTACATGTCCGTTCCACAGTATTCCAGACAGCATCATCCCCTACTTCCTCCTCTTCTGGATAAATAAATAGTCCCTATGCCACAGGCTTGCAACCCCTTTGCTCACTCTTGCCATGTTACCCTGTCATCATATGTTTGTGAAGAGCAATAGGACAGTATCTTTCCTCTCACTTGTCCCAGAAATATAAGGCACTGTTCAGGTATTGAGCATAGATTCCCTTTGGAAAAACATTTTTATTAGTACATATTTGCCATACATAATGCTCACATTCACTGTAAGAAGTTTGTACCTGTACATAATATACCTTAATTTTTTTTCATTTTCCTCCCTTCCCTTCAACTCTTCTTCCCCTCCTCATTTAGAGAGCCTTTCTTTCATTCTCTTTTTAAAAATCCTTTTTCCTTTCCTTCCCTTCCCCCCTCCTCCCTCTTTTATCCCCCATCCCATTTGAACATTTTCTTCCTACTTCCTAATATCTATTCTTTATTTTGCTCCTCATTTACCCTTAGGGTTTTCATACAAGAGAAACATTGAGATATTTAAACTTTTATGTCTTATTTATTTCAATTACAATTATGGTCTTGAGGTGCATCCATTTAACTACAAATGACTCAAGTTTCTCCTTTTTTATGGCTGAGTACTGTTATATATAAATATCATAGTTTCTTTATCCATTCATCTGATAATGAGAATTGGAGCTGCTTCCAAGATTTAGCTTTTCTAAATTGTGCTATTATAAACATCAGTATGCATATATCACTGTGGTATGATGCTTTTAACTCTTTCAGGAAGATGGCTGGAAAAGGAATAGCTGAGTCAAATGGAACCCCAAGTTTTAGTTTTTTGAGGAATCTCCACACTGATTTCCATAGTGGTTGTACCAGTTTACACTCCCACCAACAATGGACAAGGATTCCCTTTTCCCTACTGCCTCACCAGCATTTGTTATTGGTTGATTTCTTGATGATAGTCCTTCTTTTTGGAGTAAGATGGAATCTCAGTGCTATTTTAATTTGCATTTTCTGAATGACCAGTGATATTGAACATTTTTTTCATATATTTATTGGCTGTTTGTACTTCTTCATCTAAGAAATGTCTATTCATTTCAGACGTCCATGTTTGGATTGGGTCTTCAAATTTGAGGGTGTCTGATTTTTTTGAGTTCCTTATGTGTACTAGGTATTATTACTTTAAGTAGCTGGTCAAAATCTTTTCCCATCCTGTGGGTTGTCTTTTCACTCTGCTAGTGGTTTCTTTCGTTGTGCAAAAGCTTTTGAATTTGATGTGATAAGAATTGTTGATCCTTTGCAATATTTCTTGTGTGATCGGGATTTTGTTCATAAAGCCTTTCCTTACACCTGTGTCTTCAAGAATATTACCTATTCTTTCTACCAGAAGATTAAGTGTTTCTGTTTTAATTTTCAGATATTTGATCCATATTGATTTTAGTTTAGTGCATGGTGAAGGGTCTAGGTGTATGGGTCTAGGTTCAGTCTTTGGTATGTGGAAAGCCAGTTTTCCTGGCACCATTTGTTAAAGAGGCTATCTTCTAGTGAAAGTGTTTGGTTCCTTTGTTAAAAATAGGGTATCTGAGTGTGCTGTATCTTCTACTTTGTTCCATTAATCCTCAGGTCTGGTCTTTTTGTGTGTGTGCGTGTGTGCCAATACTATGCTGTTTTTATCACGGTAGCAATATAACTTCAAATCAAGAATTGTGATGCGCTCTGTCTTGCCCTTAATGCCCAGTATTGCTTTTGCTATTCTGGGTCTTTTATGGTTTCATATGAATTTTAAGATTGTCTTCTCAACTTCTGTGAAGTATGCTGTAGGTATTTTGATTGGGATTGCATTAAATCTGTATAACATTTTTGAGAGTATGACGATTTTCACTTATTCATTCTGCCTATCCAAGAACAAGAGATAGCTTTCCATTTTCTGATAGCTTCTTTGATCTCCTTTTTCAGAGTACTGTACTTTTCAATGTAAAAGTCTTTCACTTGTTAGATTGATTCCTAAGTATTTCATTTTTCTTGATTCTATTGTGAAATATGTTGCTTCCTTAATTTCTCATTTTGTACAGGAGTTCTTTTGAATTTTGATTGTTGACTTTGTATCCTGATACACTACTGAATTTGGTTCATTCTAAGAGCCTTTTGGTGGAGTCTTTGGAGGCTTCTATGTAAAGTATCATGTCATCCACAATTAATGATGATTTAATTTCTTCCTTTCCTGTCCATGTTTCTTTTATTCCTCTCTCTTGTCTAATTGCTCTAGGTAATTTTTCCAGAAGTATATTGAACAGGAGTGGTGATAGTGGACATCCCTGTCTTGTTCCTGACTTTAGAGTGAAGTCTTTCAGTTTTTGACCATTTAGTATGATGTTGACTGTTGGTTTGTCATAAATTGAGATAAAGACCTTCTATTCCAATTGTCTGTAGGATTTTTATTGTGAAGGGGTATTGGACTTTTTGTTTGTTTGTTTATTTGTTTTCTGCATTGATGCTTGTAAATTGCTTGTGATAGATAGATTACTAGTATCAAGACCTCTTTAGGAAATGACTACTTTGCAGAGATGTCTTCTAGGGGCAGCTGGCTCTTGGCCTGTGAGTCTGTCCCAGGATCCTGCCTCTTCTGTTTATTAAGGATGAAAGGTTGCAGCCTGTTTGCTATAGCACCAAGTTCATTGGTACTGGACTATAATATTGTTTATGTACCCTCAACAATCTAAGTATTGGCATAAAAGTAAGATCAATTGATAACAGCAATTATGCCATCTTGTCTAAAGTAGTATAATTAGCAATAATGGTAACATCAAATAGACTGGAAAATGATAAACTGTGATAACTAATAATTTGCCACTTTTAACCATATGTACAAGATTTATAGTTATAAAACAAAATCTAGGGCAAATCAGCAAATTACATATAGTAAATATCCACTCAGTAATGCAATTTTACCCTAAAGTAAGAAAGTTAAAAGGGAGAAGAGGAAAAAATAGAGAACTTAAAAAAGAAGAGGTCGCCAGAGCCGTATCCCCAGTTGTCCCCTCCACTGCCATGGATGCCGCAGCACACTGACAGCCCATGTGTGTGGGGGTGTTCCTGGGCCCTACTGGGCCACCAAGCTGTGGAATGAAGTGACCACATCTTTCCTAGTTGTAATGCCCCTGAGGAAACACTTAAAAAATTATGGCAACTGCTTTACAGCAGGTTTTATTTAAGAAATAATAGCAATTTTAGTCCTGAAGTTACAAGGCAACATAGTATTCAACTATTTTGAAAATTTCTTAAAACTCATGTAATTGAAGATATTGAAGGCAGATGGAGGACAGAAAATCTTGATGACAGTAATCAGCTTTTCAAATTTCCTGCAACTTCCTCATGTAAAACACTTCCACAAAGGCACCCAGAATTGAGAAAAAACAGCATCGACATTTTTTTCTAAAGATAAAGATAATGTTTTTAAATATGAAACTTGTCTCACAGAATTCCCAAAAAGCATAGATTACATTTCTGTCAGGAAACTACAGAGAAAGTAAATCGTGTAATCAGAGAAGATAAGAAAACTTAGGAGAGTGTAGAGAAATAAGCCAGGAAGATGTTGACGAAGTCTGCAGATATGTTATTCTGATCTACCTGAAAACCATTTTGTGTGTGCCATCCCTAGAAGAACTCATAAACCCAAACCAAGTAATTCCTCAATATGTGATATAAAACATGGCCAGCACAAATAGGCATGGAGTAGTTATACTACAAGACAAATCAGGTTACCTTCCTCACTGGGTATTATCTGCCATGAAGTGCCTAGCAAACTGGTCAAGAAGTAATGATATGAGTAATTCAACTTACGTTGAATTTGAGCAAGATGTATTTAGAACAATTGTAGATTATTTTCTTGATCTCCCTGAACCTCTACTTACAGATGAGTAATATGAGCTATTTTGGTTGTGTGTGTGGCTATATCACAATTTCAGATAGACCCAGTGGGATATATCAAATCTAAGATGATCCACAGTCTTTAAAAATCCCTCACTCAATCACTTTGAATTCCTGAGTGTCTTCTTCTTAGTCTGCTTCATGGAAACAAAAACAAAGAAGAATCAGTTTCAAATGAGAGACAACAGATAAAGTGGATCAAAGATTTCAAGAAAGATGTGCTAAGAAAATGCAGCTAGTTAATTTAAGAAGCAGAAGAGTCAGTGCTGATGATATAATGGTAGGAAACTATCACAATTTGATAGGCTTAAGTAGTTTGTATGTTCTTTTCTCTAACATCAAACCAAGGTGCTCCTCTTTGGAAGGAAATGTAAGATATGCCAGGCTATTCAAGTAAAAAGGTGTCCAGTGCCTTCAGTCAATCCATTCTGAATACAAAACAACAAAATAGTGAACAATTTTTAGAGTCAAAGCCCAAACAGAAACCTCTATTGAATCTTCACTCAGAGGGAAGTATTCACAAGCAACTCTGTGGTGGTGGCTTTAAGAGAACTTCTACTTTGTTGAAGACCAAGAAGAGTCATGTTATGGGGACTGCAAGCCCAAACAGCTTTGTAGATCTTAGAGTTTGCTTTTTAAGAAGTAGTACAAGATGGAATAGTTGTGTCAATACACAAGTGGCTGAAATTATCATGAAACCAAACCTTGGGCAAGGTAGCACAAGTGTGCAAAGAACTATGAAAAGTGAACTCGGAAAGGATAGTATCACAATCAATAAAAGAGTGTGTAAAAGTACGATAGAGTTTTCAGAATACTCTTTATCTCCAGCGTTTGCTGTTGACTGGCACACAAAGTTTGCTGCAGCCTCATTTGGACAGAGTTGCCATCTATGTACTACAGCTATGTAGTTTATTATTACTTTTCCCACCAAACCATAGAAAGCTTCAACTTTTAATGCGCACAATTTCACTAATGAGTCAAAATGTTAATATGCCCAGACTACATGATGCAACAGATACAAGGGCACTGATGATCCACGCTTTATCTCAGTGTTTGCTATACTGTGCCGAAGAGGTGGAGCTTGATGAGCTTCTTGCCGCAAGACTGGTCTCCTTCCTCATGGATCATCATCAGGAAACCCTTCAAGCGCCCTCATACTTACACATTGCCATGGAGAAACAACCTGACTACTTAAAAAGTGGCCATATTAAAAGTCCTGGAGATGGACTCATTGCTCCTTTGCCAACTTAATGCTTACTGTAAACAGATGTGCGGAAGTTTGATGAACAAATGTTTCTATCTCCCAAACTGCCATTGCAGAACTTTTAGGGAATATCATTAAAAACAAAAGTTTATCTCTAAAGGAGAAAAGAAGAAAATGAAAGCAGTTTCAGAAGGAATATTCCTTGATGTATCAGAAGAGATTCCCAACCAGAGAATGAAGCAGCATTTTTTGGTGATAAACCTACCATCCAACAGCCAATGCTGATTTTAAGAAAACCAAAGTTTCATAGTCCAAGATACTAACTTAATTAAAATTTATCTAATACTTGTGGAGCTTTGATATATGAAATCTTATCTATGAATCTAGCTCTAGAAAGGAAGTCTATTATTAATGAGATTTCCTTAAATTAACATATATTGTATGAAAAGGTGTCAGAATAGTTGTTTTATCATGTGGGACTGCTGAGAAGCTCCTACATCACAACTGAAAGGACACAACAGTGGATGATACCAAATATTTTAACCAGAAACCATCTTTTATTTTTAAATACAATTATGTGGAAAAATTATCATCATTGTACTAAAATTTTATGCACTTGAATTTTGAAAACTAAGCTGTTATTATCAAGAATAATCTGTAATTTTGTTTCTAAAGAAAACTTATGGCTGTGCTTATGGCTATTAGCTGAAGAACTAGTTGTTTAGGGTTACTTTGCTTCTAAGTGTAAGAATGTGAAGAATATTTGGAAGCTTGTTGAATATCAACTGCTAAATATTGAATGCTTTTGTATATTCTCTTTCACCTTTTAATCTATTTATTTATTTATTTTTATTTTTTATTTTTGGTACGGGAATTGAACTTGGAACCTTACGCTTGCAAAGCAGGCGGAGGAACCACTGGGCTAAATTCCCAGCCCTAATCTATTTGTGTGTGTGTGTGTGTGTGTGTGTGTGTGTGTGTTTATTTTATTTTTTATTTATTTATTTTGTTTTTGGTACCAGGGATTGAACTCGGGTCCTTGCACTTGTGAGGCAGACGGTGGAACCACTGAGCTAAATCCCCAGCCCTGTTTTAAATGTTTATAGAAGATTTTTATTTCGTCTTAAACATTAGCCCAACTGCTTTATTCCTTTTCCCTATAAATATCTTTTGAAATCTTGTGTTCATAAACTGCTAGAGTGATTATTGTAGTCATCAGGGTTAGGCAAGGGAATACGTTAAATAAAGGACCCATTACTTACAAGGTTATTTTATGATAATTACCCATAGAGTCAAATTCAAAGGAGTGCAAGAGATTAACCGCACACTAGAAGCCCAAAATATTCAGTTGAGGGCCTGGATCCCAGCAGTTTCCCACACAAATCCAGCTAAAGGATCAGAGTCCAAGACAATGTCCTCCTCGAGTCCAGCCAGTGGCCTAGAGCCCACGGCAATGTCTCGTGCTTGTCTGTTTTGAGGATCTGCATCTAGAAGGCCCAAAGGCCAGTGGTGGAAGCCAGAAAATCTGTGGTCATGAGATGAAGGATTTGTGCCACCAAGCTGAGGGATCCACATTGGAGCCAGGAAGTGATACTCACGGTAAAGATCAGAACCCCTGATGAAAACAGCAGCCATTCCCAGTGACATGAAGCCCCAAGCTCCTCCTCCGATGAGAACAGCCTAGTTTGCATCAGGAAAACCATCCTCAGCAAGCTTCTCCTAGAAAATCAACAGGCCAACATCTTCCTTCCCATTTCTCTTTTTATGGCTATTGGTAACAATCTTCAGATGGATCCTCCACACTTAGACCATGCTGATTCAGTTCAGCAGGGCATTACAAGTTGACCATTAGTCAATCCACTATAGTGATTGAGATATAAAAGAAGTATATAAAGCTTCTGAATTGTTAATTCTGAAATATAGCACCTGCTGTGTGCCTGGAAATGGTGAATAAAATAATATCCCCTAAGATATTTATCTTTTCCCTTATTCCCCCTTCCCTATCCTTCTCACTGTCCCTACACCTTTGGTCCTTTTCTTCCTATTTGCTAATTGTCCCATTAGGATCTTGAGTACTATTTTAGTTTTTCACACCAGAGAAACTATTCGGTATTTGCATATGTGTGCCTTATTTATTTCACTTAGAAGTATATCCTCAAAATGTACCCATTTAACTATGAATGAATCTACTTTCTCATTCTTTATGGCTGAGTAGTATTCCATTTTATAGAAAAACCACATCTTCCTTATCCAGTTTCCAATTGATGGGCAGAAGGGCTGTTCCAAAGTTTTACCTATTACAAACTGTGCCGCTATAAACATGGGTGCGCATATATCACTGTGGTATGATTCTTTCACTCCTTTTGGAAAGATACCCAACAGAGGGATGGCTGGGTCAAATGGAACCTCTAATCCTAGTTCTTTGAGGTATCTCCATATTGACTTCCATAGTGGTTGCACCAGTCTGCACTCCCACCAACAATGGAGAAGGGTTCCTTTCTCCCCACAACCGTGCCAACATTTGTTATTGATTGATTTCTTGATAGCAGCCATTCTTTGTGGGGTAAGGTGGAATCTCAGGGTTGTTTTCATCTGCATCTCTCGAATGACCAGTGATGTGGAGCACTTTTTCATATATTTACTTGCTGCTTTTATTTCTTTGTCTGAGAAATGTCTGTTCACTTCAGATGCCCACTTTAGAATTGGGTCTTTACATTTTGCGGGGGGCTGGTTGAGTTCCTTATATATTTTAGATAATCGTCCTTTGTCTGAGGAGCAGCTGGTAAAAAGTTTTTCCCACATTGTAGGTTGTCTCTTGGTTCTGTTGATGGTTTCTTTTGCAGTGCAGAAGCTTTTTAATAAGATGAGATCCCAGTTGTTGATTCTTTCTGCTAGTTCCCGTGCTACTGAGGATTTGTTCATGAAGTCTTTTCCTATTAGGATATTTATTTTTTAGGGCCAGGGATTTAGCTTAGTGATTCCACTGCCTGCCTCACAAGTGCAAGGTCCTGAGTTCGATTTCCCCATAGCCCCCAAAAAAGATATTTATTTTTTTTAATCAGGGGAGATTCATCTATCTAATGCTTAAAGTAACAATTATGCATTGAAATCCAGGCATGGAGAGTCCCTCAGCAGAGGATGGCTTTTGTGACTGTGGAATAGTTCTAGAAGCCCAGGGCTCAGCTTATCCCAATCAGTTCTACCTGTTATACAAACATTGGTGCCTTTTTTTATAAACTCTGGAGGTGATTAAGATAGTCAGCTAGCTTTGAGAGTCAGTGCTTTTTACAGCGTTTAAGGAAATACCAAGCTGACAGCACATAGACATTTATTTTTCATTGAAAGAAAAGCCAAGTACAAATGCCTCTCAGCACAAAGTTCCCTGGATTCCTGAGTGATTGACTTGGTGCTCATGTTAATAAGTTTGTCTTCTTATTTTTGTATGTAAAATATAAAGAAATATACATTTAATGAGCTCTATACTTAATGACTATCAAGAAGAAGGAGAAGGAGGAGAGGAGGGGAGGGCAAGGAGGAAGAAGTGGAAGAGAAAAAAGAGGAAGGATAAGAACAAGACCCAAAAGAAAAAAATTAAGAAGAGTCTCTGTGATTTCAAAGCTGTAGTTATCTTCTGGGGTCAATTTTTTTGTGGCAGTTTCAAATTCAAGGTGTGATTCTATTCTTGTGGATAGACAAAGGAGGTAGTCAGAGCCCAGATCCATGCTGGATAATCCCAGCAAGCTGGCAGTAGGATTAGGGCATGGTATTATTTCTGGGTCTCTTAAATCTATATAAGTTCTGGCTGAACCTTATGACTGGTCGTGGGTTTGGAGCTCGAGTCCTTTAGCTTATAACACTGGGTTTCTCTTGTCATGGACAGCTCCCATCACTGTGGTAGTTTAACACTGGAGCTCTAAGTTTAACTGAAAACCCTACTGTGGCTGCTCTGAGTCCCAGGCTCACTGTTGTAGCGCACAGTATCCACTGCTCTGTTCCACTGGTGCATTTCTCCCTGGAGGTCTCTGGAGTTGCCTGCTTTCACTTTGTCTCTGTAGATTCAGTCTCCCTTTTTCATCCCAAAAGCCAAGAACTGACAAGAAAGTGCAGGTTGCCCCTTTCTTTTTCTGCATTATGCTCTGTCTCTTGAATTTCTCTGTCTCTGAGGTCCACCTCTCTCCTTCTTTCCTTCCCCAAGTTATTATTTTCCAGTGTCTGGGTTCCAAATCTTGGAGAGGCTGATTTGTTGCTGCTTACTGGCCTGCCATCTTCCTGAAAGTCTCTGGGGATTGAACCTAGGGCTTTGGCATATGTGAGGCAAGACTGCTACCACTGAGCTACACTCCCAGCTTGACAGTATTTTCTTTTTAGAAAAATACCTCTTAGGAAGTTATTACATACCAATATCATCAGAAAATACAAATACAAAAGAATTAAATGAAGTATTACATTGGGTTGTACGCGGTGCCCCAGGCAATCTGTGAAAAGGAATTGTCTTTTATTTCTCTGAGCCTCGACACTGGCTGGTGGTTGGTCTGTGCGTACAGTATGAGTTGGATGGCATGGGGAAAGTAGGAGATAGCATGGAGGTGTGAGAAGCACTCCTTCCCAGCCAAGAGCCATGTTAAACTGGCTTTTCTTGGGGCCTTCTCATTGTGTCTCCTCTAAGTGGAAATACTTGTTGGCCCTTCAGAGAGCCAACATAGTGGTAGTCACTAACCAGAAATTAGCCAACAAAGGTGACTTTATCCACCAGGTTCCAAATAATTAATTGAGGACTTGCTTAAGTAACACTAGCTGTCATAACAGGAGCCTTCAGTCTGACTTCAAGTCTCAGTAGATCATTTCTCACTCATGTGCAGTCCAGTAGAGGGAGTGGAAGAGTCTCTACTTTTGCAGTTATTCAAGGATCCAAGTTGATAAAACTGCCTCAAACTGAGCTTTCAAGGTTGCTCTGTATTTGGGGCTAAAGAGAGAACAGAGGATCTCATAGTGTCTATAAGGCAGATCTGGAGTGAAGCAAATCACTTCAGCCTGTATCCCTCTGGCCAGAACTTAGTGATGTGGCCATGCATACCTGAATGCCAGGGAGGCTAGGAGCCTCCAGCCATGTGCCAAAGAAGGAGAATAACTGGTTTAGTAGCTAGCCAGCCTCTGCCATGCCACAAGAAGAAAATAAAATGATCTCTAGTCTTTCTTCTCACCACCTTTGGTTGTTAGAGGTATGTGTGACCAATGTTTCCCATTTTCCAGGAGTACCAGCTGTGGTTGTGACAACTGTCTTGATTATATCCCTAAACAACTATGGGCTTGGATCCTATGGGAAATTCCCCAATGGCTCACCAGATGACTTGTGAGTACAGAGTTCCCCCACACCAATATGACGTGAACTAGATAATTAAATTCTCCAAAGAAATAGAGGACCTAATCAGCATTTTGATGTCAGCTCTTTTCTTAATAAAACTGGTCATATTTGACAACAGCCCTCACCATCATATGTAATGAGACAAGCTAGTTGGAAATGTCATACTATAAGTCAAGTAACAAATTCGGAGGAACTATTTTGAGAAAGAATATGAATTAAGGAGAATTATATTAATTATATTAATAAAAACTCATGGAATAGAATTACTAGGATTTACCTGGATGAAATCCAGAATGTTAAAAATACATTTTAAAAATATGTGTAATCACTTAAATATTCTAAAATAAACCCTTAGATTCTTTCCCTTATGGAACAGTGTTTTTATCATTTTCTTTCTCTTATAGAAAATGTTTCAGTAAAAGGTTATACATTCAGTATATCCTCTGGGACATTATTTCATCATTGTAATCTATTTTCCCCCATTTTTCTTCCCTCCAAATTCCAGCTGCTGGATCAATAGCAATGCAGTATTCTATATTACAGTTGTGGGATATTTCTGTGTGATATTTTTGCTGAATATCAGCATGTTCATTGTTGTCCTGGTTCAGCTCTGTCGAATTAAAAAGAAGAAGCAATTGGGAGCCCAGCGAAAAACTAGTATTCAAGACCTCAGGAGCATTGCTGGCCTTACATTTTTACTGGGAATTACTTGGGGCTTTGCCTTCTTTGCCTGGGGACCAGTTAATGTCACTTTTATGTATCTCTTTGCCATCTTTAACACCTTACAAGGTAAGCTCTACAACAATAAATATGATCCCAGTTGAATATAAAAATCCCTGCTAAATGAGTATTTGCAAAGTGGCTTATGTGCTGGCTAAGATATATTTGTTGCAAGGGCTTGGAGATTCTTGGGAGAAAGGTATTCACTAAATTCAAGATACAGTGCTTTTCTCTTTCTTTGTATCCATCATTATCCAGTTAGTCTTCCTTCAGTTAGTTCTTTCTTTTTATATTTTAAATTAATTTCTTGAAGTAGATTCTCCATACAATAAAACACACATAGCATAAGTTTCCCTATGAGTGTTCAGACTCACCAGTGTTTGGTTTGGAGACTATGATAAATGAAAAGGAAGGCAATAACCAGACACAAATGGCACAATATTTCCCAGGGGTTAATCCTTACAAATTGCAGACCTGGCCTGGTAGCAGCAGGGTGCAGGCTCTGTGTGTTGGCCACTTCATTTTAGAACCTTCTTACTGTAGTTGTATTATTTAGAAAAGCAAATTACTAACTTGCTAAACAGCAGTGTTATAAAAGGCTTATCTAGTGTTAATTTTTAATGTAAGTGCTTTGGCATTAAAAGCCCAAGGAGGCTAATAGGTTCATATTAATGAACAATAGGTTTACATTAATCAATGGGCAATAATTCACTGTCCCTTGGCTTGCTTTGAATCCGCATCCTCGTATGGGATGCCTTTTCTTTGCATTCTGCTGTGCCTGTCTTCCTGTTGCTTTTAGCTCCTAGTGCTCCCCCACTCCTAGTTACATTCAAAGAAATCCCACCCTGAGGTGAAATTCAGATACCAAATTTGGCCATTAGTCTTTTATTTTGTTTGATACCAGAGAAGAGGGGTCAGAAAAATGCTTGATGGATATATGTGGTTGTTAATTTTTTACGTGTAAGTTCCTGAATTGGTATATTGTAGGTGTTGCACTATATAGTATTAAATAGAACCCCCCCCAAGCAAATTATTTGTAAGGGTTTTGCCAACAATGGCATACTAAAATAGGCACATTAAGAGAAAAATACATATATACCCAAATCACACTATTCAGTAACATTAAAGCTAGGTACCTACCGTCATGTGTTTAATGTGGAAAGTGAACCTGCTTCTTTTTCTTCATTTCCCCAGAATATCTTTTCATTAGAGTATGAATGAATACTTTTTCTATAAAAGGGAATTAATACCTAATTCACAATGCTTTTGAGTTGATTAAAGAAGATAGATTCATTCATTCATTCATTCATTCATAATCTGGCTGTGTTGTTTCTCCCCTAATGCAACCAAGGGTGGCCTCCCAGGGTGGAATTTGAGAAGAGGTATGCAATATGTACACATCAGTCTTGAGGGTGGACATGTGTACCTTTAGAAGCAAATGTGGTATTTTAAAATGATGACTGTAAAATAGACAACTGATATGGTGGTACACACCTGTGATCCTAGCACTGTAGGAAGGTGAGGCAGGATCAAGTCCAGCCTGGGCAACTCAGTGATTTAAGGAGACCCTGTCTCAAAATACAAAAGGGCTGTGAATGTAGCTCAGTGCAGTGACCGTGGGTTCAGTACCCAGTACTGAAAAAAAAAAGTAGATAGATGAGGTGTGGAGGGGAGAGATAGAGAGAGCTCAGAATTTGTCCATACATTCAGCAAATATTGGCAAAAGTCTTGGGGAGTGGCAGAGATGAGAAAGTCTAAATTGTACCAATAAATTTTATTGGTACTATCTATCTATCTATCTATCTATCTGTCTAGGGACAGTGATGGGCAGGAGATGGAGTCCAAGGGCCCTTTCAAGTTTTCAGCTGGCTCTTTTCCAGGACAATAGAGGAGAATTTCCTGGAGCATCTTGGAGGGAGGCAGGAAAGTAGTAGATGTGCCCATTGCCGTGCAACCCTCAGGCTTGGTGCACGTAGGGCAAGGCTCAAGCCAGGAGCCCAGCAGTGAGCAGAACAGCAGGAGAGAGGAATGTGAGACTGGCAAAGATGACATTTAACAGAACTTAGAAATGCATTTTGAATCCAGAGGGTGAGAGAGGTAGGAGCCAAGGTCATGGCTGGGATCCTGGGTAAATGGAAGACAGGGAAGGGCCAAGGATCAAATGTGAGAAGAGAGTCAGTAAATTTAGTTTCAGAAATGTGAAACCATCATTCCTTTTTAAAATATTCTTTGTTTTACAAAGATTAAAAGGGAAGGCATTACCTGGATGCCTTTCCATAGAAAGCTTCAATTTGTAAAATTTCATTTTGCCCTAGCTACCAAAGAGTTTATCTTTTATGCAAAGTAAACATATAACATTCGGGTCTTAATTTGGAATTCATTGTGTCATGGTTCTTTTCTCCCCCTTTAGGATTTTTCATATTCATCTTCTACTGTGTAGCAAAAGAGAATGTCAGAAAGCAATGGAGGCGGTACCTTTGTTGTGGAAAGTTACGGTTGGCTGAAAATTCTGGTAAAGATTTACTGTTTCTCTTCCTCTGAAATCTCAGAGAAAAGATGTATAAATTGAGAGCCAAGGCAATAATATTGAGGGACCACTGGATCTGAAAATCAGTGAACAGAGCCCACACAACAGAAAACATTGTGAACATCAGGAGAAAAAAAAAAAACTACTGAATTAAAATCTATTTATATCTGAGAATTTTGTAAGCAGTTAGTGTGCTGGCTGCTTCTTGAAAGAAGCAACAGTGTAATTTTTAGTTTCTTTCCTACTGAGCACATGTGTTTCATTTCTCAAAGTAATTTTTAATATTTTCCTTTATAACTTTTTAGAGCTTGACTCAACCCTCCCTCTACAGGTTCCGGTTGTCAGGTGCTTTATTTGTTAGCTGGCCAGACTTTGTATATAAACTTTGACACCCACTGGGTTATTTTGAAGTTACTTTCACCTATCCCCTTTTGGTAGTAGAGCATATAGCTCATTTTTAAGAAAATATGACAAAAGAAATACTATTTGAAGAGGCTGGATTCCTTTGCTTGAGTACTGCCTTTGCAGGGTCTGGGGGAACCAGACTCTGTACTTGAGAAATGGCAGTACGCATAGGTCAGTTATTTGTATGGATTCAAGAACGATCAGACACTGCAACACAATTGATTCTTGTTCTTGTTAGGATAGTGGGAGACTCTGAATTTACTACCTAATTCAGTGGATATTTATAGGCACAATCAAATGATCTTGGCTTTTAGTTTTAGGAGAATATAGGTTACTTTGAACCGGGCAGTCATTTGAAGAACAAATGTATATAGTCTAAGTGAAAGTACCTTTTATCACACCAACCTGTAAAATGTGTGTGACCTCTCTATAGGATCTTGGAGTGAGAAATCAGTTGCTAGAACTTGTTGCACTGTAATCTTTCTCTTGCATTTGAGCTTCAACATACCGCCCTGTTTTTCTGTAATGCTTATTCTGCTGTAGACTGGAGTAAAACTGCTACTAATGGTTTAAAGAAGCAGACTGTAAACCAAGGAGTATCCAGCTCTTCAAATTCCTTACAGTCAAGTAGTAACTCCACTAACTCCACCACACTGCTAGTGAATCATGATTGTTCAGTACACGCAAGCGGGAATGGTATGTATGTCTCAATATAGTATTTTTCAAGCTAGTGTTTAGTTTTATCTTTTAGTGGTATTTTTGCGAAGCAAACTGAGTAATTAGATATATGACTAGTAGATCAAAATGGGGTTCCCTCATAAAAGAGAAAGCTTATTAATCCAAATTTATTTATTTTACAGCAAATATTCAAACAACCTTTATTCAGATTTAATTTTTTTATAATGGGACTTGGTGATGGCCTAAAGCTTTAATGTTTCAAATCCTAATTTAAATATCACCAAAAGATATCAGTACTGTGCTGTTTCTGTGAGAGCAGTACCTAAAATAGTCCATAAGACTCTATCTGTTTTTATTACATCTACAATAGTACACATGTTCAAACTTTTAAACCTTCCTGTTTTTCACTTTTCATGTTTCTTTCCCACAATATGGCTGCCTTGTGACAGCAACCAAATCCCCATGAATATATCAAATACTAGAAGACAAATTGTGACCAGTATTGGTTACCATATATGTCACTAATGTGTGCTGCTATGCCTCTTTTACTCACTAATTCTGATATTTCGAGCTAAAACCCATTACATTTTCTTTCTTACGTAAGACTGGCCTTCTCATTACTCATAAAAGCTTACCTATTTTTGCCTTCTGCTTCTTAACATATCTTTTGCATTTTATAAAAACTTAAACTCTGACAGTTTGCTTTCTCCTTCCATAGAAAATTTGCCTTTTTTCCCCTTGTTTTAGGATATCAATTTTTTCAAGACTAATTCAAATAAATTTGTGAGAAGGTTCATAACAAATGGTTTTCCAGGCTCCTGAGGTTTGGGGGCAGAGGTATTGGTTTGTCTAGACTTTGTTTTTGTTTTTTGCAGTACAAAGGATTGAACACAGGGCATTCCGATTAAGCTACATCCCCAGCCCTTTTTAATTTTTTATTTTGAGACAAGGTCTCACTAAGTTGCCCAGGCTGGGCTCAAGACTTCAAACCTCCTGCCTCAGCCTGCCAGATTGTTCAGAAGTATAGGCTTTTAAAATACAATGGGGGCTGGGGATTTAGCTCAGTGGTTCTGGTGCCTGCTTCGCAAGTGCAAGGACCTGAATTCTATCCCTAGTACCAGAAAAAAACAAAAACAATGGGATGCCTTGAAATAAAGATTTCTGAATCTCAGGCACAATTGTCATCTGGGGCTCCATAATTCTGTTAAGTGAGATTGTGGGATATAGAGCAGCATCTACCTGGCTTCTACCCTGTAGAGCCAGTTGTGCCCTGCCCCCTGTGTTGACAACCAAAAATGTCCCCAGACACTGACAAATGTCCTCAGGAGGATAAACTTACCCCTCGTTGTGAACTACTGCTGTAAATATGAGAAACTGCTGCCATATGGCCTTAGCTATTTACTGTCAATACCAGAAGGGAAGCTCTGGGCTCTTCGCCAAATAGCTATTTCAGGAATGATTCGATGTAGGTAAATAAAGTAAAGGAGGTAGGACTCAAGGCTGGTTGACGGTGTTAGAGAACAGGTGGAAAGGAGTTAAATCAAAGGAGTGAGCTGGATCATCCAGAAGCCTTATGTGTTTGGGGCTCTTCATCCATGAAAATATGTTTTTATTTTTCCATGTTCTAGAAAGAGCTCAAACCTAGAGTTTCACCTGCCTAGCTCTGTCAGTATTGTTGTCATCCTTTGAGGAATCAGATTTGACAGAAATAGCACATGTCGACACAGCTGTTTGACACAGCTATTTTTGATGCCTTACAGTGAGGGAGGGGTGCATATTAGGGTCACCAGAATGGCTGTTTCAGGTTGTAATAAGCCTGTCAGGGGTGAACATCTCTGATTTGTCAGTCCTTGGACCGAGATCTGGGAGAAATGAGGAATAGAATTGGCAATTTCAAAAAAGAAGTGGGCAGCTGGTTTGTTTATTATCCTGGGACAAATTGTTCTTGCACCAAAATATCCTCAGACTAAAATGCCTTAAGTCAGAACAGCTGCCTCAGTCACATGCCCTATTTGAGCTGTGGCACAGATGGAGCTGTATTAACCGTATCTCCCACCTTGTTTGCATAAATATGACATGCATCCAATGTAAGCTGCCTTAAAGCCTTGTCTTTCATCACACGAGGCCACAAGCTCACAATTTGGAAGCAGAATCATCACATGTTGACTCTATCACTTCTGACCCATGGCAGAGCACTTAATTTCTTCAGGCTTAGTTTCATCATTTGTGAAATGGAGATAGTAATAGTACCCATTCCCTATAGTTATAAATGAGATAATATTTAGAAAGTGCTTGTTGCTAGTATCGTGATTGTTTTGGTCATTAGGTTACCAACTAACAAATGGGCTTACTCAGCTTTCTATGTGGTCTCCCAATGGTTTAATAGCCAAGGTTGGTGTTCCCTACAATCCAGGGCCTGCTCAGGATGAGGGAGGCCGAGGTCCAAACCACAGGTGCAGCTGAAGACCCAGCTGCCCCCTAGCTGAACTCTTGTGTTAGAATCCAAGGTCTCTTCTTAAGAACCAATCCTAATTGAATCAGTTTTGCCTTCATTTAGATAGGATGACTTACGGATAGTAAAAGAGAGATGATTTTTTTTTTTTTTTTTTTTT
>NW_022900951.1:14988672-14994427 GCF_012274545.1 Fukomys damarensis | reverse complement strand
AAGAGAGATTTTTTTTTTTTTTTTTTTTTTTTTTGCCATGATGGTTGTAGCTGGTTGCTCTGGGTTTCTCTGCTAGTACAAAGTTTCATTTTATAGGAATCTTAGGGAATCAGGAACTTCGTTGGGTACACATGGGTATCTCTGTTAACCTTAGCCTTTTTGAGGAGACAAAAATATTACCTTAGGTTATTTTATACATACATGAAGTTTATATATTGTATCAGAGGTAGGAAATGGGACTTTAAAAATAAAATGTCTTGCTTCATATTTTGACCATTTCATTAAAAAAAAAACCACCATCAGAAAATCATTTCTGACTCAGTCTCCAGTTTGTCATGCTTACTTTGAGTAGCTTTAGGGAAAGAATGAAAATAAATGAAATGTGAATATATATCATAAATATTTTAAAAGATATATTTCATATGTGCATATTTAAAATTAAAGTGATGTCTTCATTTGTTTTCTTTTTAGTGCTCTCTGTGACTACTTCATGACACCAACTTTGTGTTTCTTTATACAGGAAATGCTTCTACAGAGAAGAATGGAGTTTCTTTCAGTGTTCAGAATGGAGATGTGTGCCTTCATGATCTCACTGGGAAACAGCACATGTTTAGCGAGAGAGAAGAGCCTTGTAATGGTAAAAGCCGTGTGGCTCTCAGAAGGACTTCGAAGCGGGGAAGCTTACACTTTATTGAGCAAATGTGATTCCTTTTTTCTAAAGTCAAAGCATGATGCTTAGTGGTGTGAAATACCCGATTTTACCTTTTATGCAATGTGAGATGGATGAAAATCAACTTATACTCAGCAACCTCTGGAGGAACATAAGCTAATTGAGGGCAAAGGTTTCTATTAGAAGAGGAAACTAAGACATTATCTTGGTCTTAAGACATTTGTGATTTGGTTTGGTATCCTTTATTTTAAAAGAAGATTAGTCTTAACACATAAGAATAGACTCATGTAAAAAGATAATTAATTTCAGCCACATTTTAAAGAGGCTGAGTTATATTTGATAACATCCTAGAAAGCAACTGTTGACTTCAGCCTGTTGGTGAGTTTAGTTGTGCATGCCTTTGTTGTATATAAGCTAAATTCTAGTGACCCACGTGTCAAAAATCTTACTTGTACCTTTTTAATATTTATTTTCTACTGTGTAAATGTATTCTTTTGTAGAATTGTGATTGTGCTCTTTTGTCTAATGTGATAACTCAGAAAATCCTGATTCAGTGAATTCTAAAGCTCCTTTTGTGGGCTGTGATTATGTGGGCTGTGAAATACAGAAACTTCACTGAAATAAAGAAATAATATACTGGAAAAATTAAGCAGACAGTGCCGCAGCTAGTTCTTACAGTGCCTTTGAGTGAGTTAGAAAAAGGTATCCCTACTGGGTAGCCACAGCCCCATGGGTTATGGTTTGCCAAAGAGTGGAGTTGTATTTTAGCCCCTCTTGAGTGCACCCTTATACAAGGTATGATCTGTGCAACTACACATAACATCCAATACCAGTGCTCATCCCCAGACTTCAGCCCTAATGATCAGATTATAGAATTGTACCAAGATGTTCAGCTTAATACCTTGGTCACAGGGAGGGATGAAACTCTAATCCAGACCATATGTCAGGAAGATTGTGAATGTGGAGGAGATACATATACTGCCAATTCTCAAATACCCAGAGCCTTTCGGAAGCAAGGAATAGAGTAGGATTGCTTTTTTAAAATAAATATATATGAAACAAATCGTATTGCTATTCTTTAAAAGGCAACCGCTTGATACAACCGGTACACTCTGGCTCTACCAGATTTCTAATTATTTTTTAAAACATGTCAAGTCTTGAAGAGTGTATAGTGACAAGGGGGAGCAGCTACCAGGAACAGTAAACTATGCTGTAAGATGCTGTTGTTTCTGCATATATCAAACCCTAATTGCTCCTACCAGTAGTTAGATAGGGTCATCCTGCTTCCCACTTACACCTGCTGGAGCAGGGCCTCAAGTATGCCCTTGTTAGGAACATTTCAAAACCCTTTAGTTAGGTCTTTCACTAAGGCTCCCTTGCATATATTTCAAGAGAATGTTGTATCTGACTAACTGTAGTAATAATATAATACATTGCTGTGAGTGCTGATTCATCTTTGCAATATTTCTTCTCTGATTTATTTAATTCCTTGTATTTATGTGTTAAAATCAACACAATTGTTAAAATCAATGAAATAAATTTGCAATTAAGTCCTTTAAGTTTGATAATTTTTACAAAGAGAAATTATTTGCAGTGTGTTTCCCTGGTGGTGTGGCATGGAAATGATAACCTGTACCTGATGAAGAACAACACAACAGCAATATCTTTGGGGAAACAGTGAGCATCCTGGGACTGTGAAATTGAGCAAGGGTTGTCCTGCATCATGATGTTAGTTTCTGAGGTCTCCCATTTTCCCATTGCTCTTTCAAGAGTCTCTCTTTAATGCATGTTGCCATGCAATGTACAAGACTCAGATTTCATCTGAGTGTCTGCTTCCTCAGTATCAAGCAGTTGGATTTCCAGATGGCGAGGACAGGATTTGGAGGGCTCTGGATTGCTGGTTAGAATGTGGGAGCCACAAATGGGAGAAGCTGGCTTCACCCAGGTAAGAGGTCTCTGAACAATCTCTCCTTCCAAGATTCTCAGCTTCCACACAAAGGCTAAGTACTAAATTGATCTAGCAGGTGGTGGAACACTCTAGATTTGGGGGAAGGAGTGAGACTGCAGAAGTCAATCTCTTGAAGCAGATTATGTACCCCAGTGTACACAAAAGGAAACATAATGCCCAGTGTTGCTTAGATTCCACCCACCCTTATTTTTCCTATTTTGTGTCTTCCTCCTCTTCTTCTCCTTGTCTTTCTTTCTTTTCCTCTTCCCTCCCTCCCCTCCTCCTTCTTTTCAGAGATAATAGGACAAGACAGAGATGAATCCTACTTTGGATATAAAACTGGCCCCACAAATTTGATACCCTATTGTGGACAGAGGTGGTGCCATTATTAGGAGGCAAGGAATATCAGAGCCGTGGCCAGTGTTTGAAGAACTATTTCCTCAGAACATTGCAGAAATTTTTCCCACACACACATTGCAATCATTAATCTACACAGCAACTTTATTGACTTCAGTGAGCAGTACTGTATCATGACTGTTCTCAAAGACTGCTCCACTCCGTGCTTGGATGGTGTCTAACAAGGTCATCTAGGAAGCAGGTCAGACTGTTGAAGACTATTTCAATAAAGACCTAATGTACTGAATGACCACTTCACCAAGTGGATTTGTTTGGTGTCATTTTTTCTCCATAACAGTGTTGAAGGACTGTTCAGTATGTCTCTGCCTCAGCTACTTGTTGCTATAGTTGGGAGTCTGAAGGACAGGAAAAAGAAACCTGAGTGCGCATAAGAAGAACATAATCATGAATGTGAAGAATTTCTTATCAGTGTTTTCTTTCTTTTTCACCTTAGTGTTGAGATACAGCATCAAGAAGTCAGAGCAGATCAAAATGGAATGTATATTCATCCAGAATATATTCTTTTAAATATATTTAATAAAAATATTCCTCATTGTAAAGAAATCTTGTGCTCCCTGGTGTTTCTTCTTACCTCTCAGTCTCACACTAGCTGTAGGAAGCTACAACAGAGACAACTCAACATTATTTAAAGTGTTGTAATGAAAACAAATTGAGCTCCAATTAAAATTAAGCTATCATAGAAATAATTGAATTCAAGTTTATTTTTAGCAAATTGATTTAGAATTCACCCTCTCCTCTGGGGCAAAAGATGGAGTGTGTTTAAGTGTCAAAAACCTGAATCCTCCAAGAGAAAGATTTACTGGTTTCCACCTTGGACTCTGATCTGTAAAATGGATTCCTAAGAAGCCCCTAATGTGAACAACAGCAACAACAACAAAACATAATAAAAATAAGCAGTGATCTCAGTTTTTAGATAGAGAAGAATACATGAAATTGTAGTAAAAATACATAATAAAATTCCAAAAGGGTGTCAATTATGATAACCTGTCTAGTTCTATTTACCCTCAGACTGTAGCAAATCCTGCATGAAGGCACATACTTGCATTGCTGCGTAATTCAAGAGCCAGCATATTTTTCTAAGCCAAACTGTGAGTTGAGTGGTTGGATACTCTAGTTGACAGGCAGAGTAAAGCCATAGATTTACGATTTGGGATATCTGACATGAATTTGGTTAAGGATCAAACAGGAGGACCAAATGAGCAGGACTAATTTTCACTCACTCTTTCAATAAATATTAATTAAGCTGTAACTACATGCTCAACATTGTACCAGATATGATAGGAGATACCAGACTGTCTCAATGAGTAATTTATACTTCAGCTAGGAAGATACACTTCATCCCTATTAAATACAAATAATAATAATATGAGGTAATGCATAATTTTCAAATGGTCCCCCTCCACTCCAGTATTGGGGATTGAATTTAGAGCCTTTGCCCTTAGCTATATCCCCAGTTATTTTTTTTTTAATTTTTAATTTTTTGAGACAGGTGCTTGCTGAGTCAGGCTGGGCTGGAACTTTCTATTTTCCTGCTTCTGCCTTCCAGAGTGCTGGGATTACAGGCCTGCCCTGTCATGCCTGGCTTGCTAAGAGCTCTTGTCAGTCACCCTATAGGGCAGGTGGCATTATCCTCAATGTAACAAATGAGACCATTGCAGTTCATTTTAGAAATTTTTATTAGTCCATGTTTGTAGTTCGTAGTGATTATATTAATTATGGGGAGTTGGTACATGTACATAACACATCTTAATTCTTTTTACCTGTCCTCTTCCCCTCTATCCGTCCCTCTCCCTCCATCTCTTGGTGTCCCCATCTGCAAAAGATCTATCTCCATTTCCTATCATCTTTTATTTTTCGTTTTAATTTATTTTTTAGTTTTATTTTTTTGAGACAGGATCTCGCTGTGTAGTTCAGGCTGGCCTTGAACTCGCAGCAGTCCTCACGAGTGCTAGGATTACAAGCGTGGGTTTCTTATGTAAGAGAAAGCATGCACTATTTAAGCTTTTGTGTTTGATTTATTTCACTTAACATTGTAGAGACCACTGAAGTCCAAAAATCTAAAACATCAGGCCTAAAGTCATACTGCTTATACATGGCAGAACTGGAATTTGAATTAACTCCAAATGCTAATCTACTAAAGAAATTGTTATAGGAATTCAGAGAATGGGGAAAAGGCTTCAGGAAGTAAAGGAGGAAGGACCCAATGGTTTAAATGCCAGTGAATGCAAGACTAGAAAAGAGCTTGTGGAGGCAATAGTTACATTAGCTGACCAGTAGGATTCCTGTGTGGGCCAGATTTGGGTGAACAAACCTAGGTTCAACTCGTAGTCCCACAGATGAACTGTGCGCCTGGCCAGGTGACTAAGCAGGACGCTGTCTCCAAAGGTGTAGCTAAGTGAACCCCGTCCTGGCCTCCCCCTTTCCCTACCAGAGTTGTCTCGGCTTCTGAACGGATGCTGCCACTGGGGGCAGTGGGAGAGCCTCTCCGGCCTTGGGTGGGGTTGGCGGCAAGCCCCCGGGCCCTCCTCACCGCCTGGGGGAGAAACAGCCTCCTACCCCGCCTGCAGCCGAGTTCTTTGAAGCTTCCGCCTGCCGCCCCTTTTCCTCCCGCCGCTGGAGAAACTTTGAGGATTGAGCTCCACGGCGGGGGCGGGGCTAGGGCCGGGGCCAGGGCGCGCGTGGGCAGAGCAGGGCGGAGCTAAGGCGATTGTAAGGTCCTC
>NW_022900951.1:14985509-14988597 GCF_012274545.1 Fukomys damarensis | reverse complement strand
GGGCCGGGGGCCGGGGGCTCGAGGCCACCCAGGTGACCGCGGTCGGAGGGCCTGTTTTTCCGGCCTCGTGTGGGGTAGAAAAGTCATCTAGAGAAGGAGGCAACTTGCTTCCCGCCCAGAGCTAGGTTAGCTGCTTGCTACTTCCGTGGGCCGTTCCCTTTCCCTTCCCCCTCAGGCCGTAATTCGGAGGGTTCCGAGACTTCCGCAGCGACCAGATCCTGGGAGCTCTCTTCTCTCGCCTGAAGACAAATATACATATCTCGGCCGAGGGGTCTTATCCTCAGAGGGCCGTATACCCTGTTCTCGGCTTCGGCTAGGACTCGCGACCACCGAGAGCACTGCAGGCCTGCTCAAGGCGGAGCCGCCTTAGAGCCAGCCCTCGCCTCCGCCCCCGCACCGCCCAGCCGGGCGAAAGTCTGGTTGGCTTGTTTTCCAGTCATACTTGCCTCTGTCATTTTGAAAAGTCCCTATATCTCCTCCCTCCTGCCCGGCCCCATCCCGGAGAACTGACTGAAACTGGGGGCCAGATTTGGCGGCTGCAGCTCAGGGCGCCACAGCGGATAAGCGCGGGGAGATGCGCAGCAGGAGCAATTCCGGGGTCCGCCTGGACGGGTACGCGAGACTGGTGCAACAAACCATCCTTTGCTACCAGGTAAGAAGGACCCACCCCTAAGGAACCCGCTGCAGTGCTCTCTCCCGTCACTCATTCTCTTTCCCAGATCCTTGTCCCCTCTTGTGACCTGAGAGCTTGCGGTTAAGAGGATTCCTGTTTGAGTGGAGACCTTTGCTGGTCAGTGATTACCTCCCCATTACCACCGAGTTCTTACGAATCAGGGGACCCTGCCTCTGTTGCTGCTACTCTTTACAGAATTCTTTGACCATTGTTTAGGACAAAATGAGCCCCCTCGGTGTCTTAGGTACAAAATGCCTCTTTTGTGTTGACTCTGCTGCTTTGGATGAGAGAGCAGGTGTAAGACTGAACAGAGCACACTGAATGAGGGCGGTAAACTGGACTGGAGACAGTAGACAGATGTAAAGAAGCTCTTGAGGTCTGTATCTGACTCTGTTGTTCCTCCCAAGAGTTACCTTGTTAAAGACCCACCTGGGAGGGCCCCAGGGCCTGCTCTGATTGCTGTTTTACAGATTAGAAAACGCAAGGTTACCAATGTAGGCAGAGTCAGACACAAAGTTGGTCTTCCGCTCCCATTGTTCAAAGGGTCTTGTGAAGCTGCCCATGTGGTGTGAAATATGAACATACTTGTGCTTTGTTCTGCTAAAGGTATGTGTGAGTCCCTAATGTAAGACCACTGAACTATTTTTATTCCTAGTGAAGACAGCAGTTATATTGCTTGCCCTCAATCAACAGCAACTATTTTTAGGGGCCTCAGAATCAAAGAAGGAAATGGCATTCAGTGGTTAGACAGGCTTGGCCTGCAAGTTAGAAAACCATGGTTACTCCCAAGCTACTGACCATTATTCCTTCTTTCTTTGTTTGTTTGTTTTTTGAGACAGGGTCTCACTATGTAGTTGAGACTGACCTGGAACTCACTGTATAGCCCAGGCTGGTCTCAATCTCACAGTGATCCTCTTGCCTCCTGGGATTATAGGCCTGCGCCACCACACCCTGCTCCTTCTTAGTTTATTTCTCAGATTTGCTATCTGTTGTGGCTTGTATCTAGATATCCTCTCAAAGCTTCATGCAGTCAGGTGGAGTTTTTCAGAAGTGACTGGATCTAGAGTATGTGATGCTGAGATTAAAGGTGTATGATGACTTACTTAGTCCATTGATTGATTTGGCATAGTTCTGGGTAGGATTAAGTGTGCCCCACCCAAAGTGTGAGTGCTACCCACCCTAACCTGGATACAGTATAAAGTACAGAAAGAGGGCTGGTGCCTGATTGGCACTCATTGCTTGCTGCTTCCTGCCTCTTGCCTGCCATGAATGGTTTCTCCTCTGTGATGCCCCTCTGCCATGCCATCCTGCTTTGGAGCCAGCTAATGATGGACTGAAACCTCTACAAACTCTGAGCTAAATAAACCTTTCCTCCTTTAACTTTGGGTGTGGGGTATGTCATCTCAGCAATGAGAAAAAGTAACTAAGTCCCCCATTCAGGAAATATTTATTGTGTATCTGTTATATGCAAGGCACTGTACAGAGTTCTGAGCTTACCAAAAAAGAATAAATTAATGTAGTGCAGCGACCTTTTTGTTTAAGGTATAGATCCAGAGTCCTTTATCTGAAATTCTTTGAGCCAGATGTGGTTGACAAGTCAGAAATATTTGATTTTAGAAAGGTAATATGCATATATGGTCCCTCCCCTGTTTCTCTCTGGCACTGCTCACCTGCTCTGCTTCCCAGCCGAGCAAGTACTGAATCTCCTGAAACTGTGAGCTAAAATGTATAATAACTGCAGCAGAGTCTGGGTAGCACCCTTTAATCACATATGTAACGTTGTTATTTCCACGTCACATCAGACTGTGCATATCTACACTAAGATAAGCAGTGACCAAAACGAATTTCGCCTTAGTTCAGGTCATCTTATACCATCAAATCAGCTTGCTGCAAGCTTATGAGAACACTTTAAATTTCTGGAGTTTCTTAACTTTGGATTGCACATGAACGATTATGATCTTCATTTAGAGAGCTCTGTGGAGGGACCCCTAACTGAGTTTGGTGGGTATATTAGTCAGCTTTCTCATAATGGGACAAAATAACTGACACCCCCAACTTAAAGGAGAAGAGGTTTAATTTAGCTCAGTTTCAGGAGATTGAGTATGTGGTGGGCAGGCTCCGAGGTAGAAACGTGATGGAAGGGTATGGTGGAGCGAAGCTCTTAGTTCATGGTGGCTGGGAAGCAAAGCAGAAAAACAGTGCCAAAGAGGAATGGGCAAGGGACCATATATAATACCCAAGGCCACTCCTCAATGACCCTTCAGACATACCCAGGACCATGTTCTACTAATCTGCTACCCAACGGCGGTGAACCTATGGCACATGTATTGCAGCTGGCTGTTTGTTGCCATTGAAAGTTCAAAAAGGCTATCACCATGCTAGGTATTTCTTTCTTTCTTTTTTTTTTTTTTTTTT
>NW_022900951.1:14955482-14985326 GCF_012274545.1 Fukomys damarensis | reverse complement strand
TTTTTTTTTTTTTTTTTTTTTTTTGGTACCAGGGATCGAATCAGGGACCTTGGGCTTGCGAGGCAGGTGGCAGAACCACTGAACTAAATCCCCGGCCTGATGTGCTAGGTATTTCTTAATCCGATGAACTTGACAGATCAAGATTAATGGTCACAGTAGGGCCAGAGAAGAGTCTTTCAAGAGATAATATTTAAGTTGAGAGCTGAAAGAGTAGGTAGAGGAGGGTTGCTTTTTGCCTTTCTTTTTGCAATATATTATAGTTACATCTATAAAGTGTTTTAAAATTCAAGTTGAAAGGCATTTCCCTTCATTACTGTGAATGAAGCAGCTGTAAGGAAAACTGATGAAATCTGATGCTTATGTCAAACCTGGGGTTGAATCTATCCTATCCCTTGAATGACATATGTAACTTTCATTCATGCTTTTTTAGTCCATCCCCTTATCTGTAAAATAGGCATAATAACATGTGCTTACATAAAGTTATTATAAAGAAAGATTAAGCACCTAGTACATTATCTGGTACCTTGTAGTCAATCAACAAGTAGTGAGTGCTCGTGGTGGTGTTATGACTGATGTCAGCCACACATGAGTACTTAATGATCCTCATATGACTGCTCTAACCTATCATACTTCCTTTCCTGGAGGGCCCGATACAGCTGCTAATTGCCTTCTGGTCCTTGAATATAACTGCTTTGCTTCATTCATGCCATCGAGATCCTAAGTACAGAGTATTCATCAGTTTTATTCCTTTACATCAAATAATATCTCAAGGGCATGAAAAGTACCCTTCAATCATTATTGATAAAATACTTTATAAGTCTAAGCCATCCTAATGGCCCATCTTTTGGTACAGGCTTGCCTTCCCTCAGCAGCAAAATAACTGTCTTCTTACTAAAGCAAATCTACAGGTTGGACTTTCCTCCCCATTTCGATGATTTAAAAAAAAGTTGTCTGAGCCTTTAATTGTATTTATTTTGGGGGTAGTTGGTGACAGGCCCTCACTTTTGCATACTGTGTCCCTTCCTGACTGTATCATCAAACTTCTGGTTAGCTGGAATACAGTACTCAGGTATAATTTGCTGAGAAATGCCATGAATCTCTAAGTACAGAATTACACACCTTCCCATCTAATCCCACCCTACGTCCACCCCACTCCCAACAACTAGTCTTCACAGTTGTAGAGTCCTGACCCATTTAGGGTCTCATCTCTTCTGAGTGTCCTTAGGCAGATATATATTTCTAAAGTTTATGCCATCTCTCTATCTTCTGTAGATATGTGCTGATGTTTATGAGGCATTTTTAAAAAAATGTCAGTTGGTAAAAACTCTGAACTCTTTTTCTTATTTGCTTTTCAATTTGATATTTCCCTGGTTAGAAATTATTCCATCACAAATATGTCAAACTGATCAGTATTCTTCCTTTAGAGTCAATTGTTTGCTTTTGTTCGCTAACATATCAACTAATTCCTTTCTTGTATCTCTAAAGGAGAACTTTTTCCATTTATCGTTTGTCAAATATACATGCTATTAAATAGTATTTTAATCTTTAAGGCAAAGAAGGAAAGTGTCTTTTTAAAGGTCATTTTGCAAGTTTGATTTTTGTAAATATACATTCTAGAGAGTATCTTCAAAAATTTAACTTACAAAAATGAAATTCTAGATTTATTTTGTACTTTGTACATTTCTTCAATAGCAGCTCTGTTTGAAGGTTCATTATTAAAAGTATGAAGTACTCATAAGAGAATATGGATCAGAAAAAAGTGATAACCAAAGTAGTATTCACTATAGCTACAGATTATTGGATATAATAAAGCAGATAATTAAGAGACTAGAACAGTAACTTAATATTGCTGTTTAATGGCAATGGGATGTAAAATGAGAATAGAATAAATCAAACATGGAATATGGAAGAAATAGCAGTAATAAAGAACAATTTGTGGGAGGGCTAAAAAGATAATTAAGTACTAGAATATAATAATATAGTGGAAGAATGGGAGGAGATGATAATTAAAGGCTTTTATCACATTAGAAAGGAGGACACAGGTATTATTATGTATTTTAAGTCTGGAGTGAATGTTTAAGAGTTACCATTAAAATGATATAAATAGATTATGTAACTTTTAAAGCAATAGAGGAATACAGTAAAGAAAATCTGTTCATCCCAAGAGGAAAGGAAAAGAAGAGGGGGAAGCATGGCAAATATGAAGAACAACAGAAGATGCAAGTAAGCCCAGCTATATTAGTGATCACAATAAATGTAAATGGTTAAATTAGCTAGATGACAGAAAATATTTAAAAAGGTATATGTAGTTTATTAGAGACAAAATCTCAACAGAATACCTATCAAAAGGTTAAAAGTGGTCTACTGGGATAAGCTATAGTTGATATAATTATACTAATATCATAAGAGTATACTTCAATTTTTTAAACAATTATATTATTAGGGGTAAAGAATATTGTTACTAGATGACAAATAGATAATTCACTAAAAATGTAATTTTAAATCACAAATCTGGATACCACCACCCATTCAGATGCTCAAGTTGGCAACACAAGCGTCTTTTTGGTTCCTTCTTGTTCCTTTCCTACCTGCACCCATTTCATACTAAACTCTGTTGATTTCACCTTCTAAACATCTCTCTAGCTCATCCACTGCTTCTGTTCCTCTCTACTGCTACCACTACCTTCATCTAAGCCACCAGCCTCACCAGTCTGTACCCCTGCACTAGTTTCTCCACCCATCTTCTCCCTGCATCCTCTCAGTCCCCATGTAGTATTTCTCTCTACTGCAGCCAAAGTGGACTTCTCCAGGCACCAGCACTAGCATTCTGGCCAGCACTGGGTTCCATAAGGACAGAAATGACAATTTAGTCCCTTATCTCACTGGGACCATCTGACAGATTTCTGTCTGATCTGTGTGGATTCAAGAAATGAAGCACTCCGTGGAAAGAATTTTGTCTTTCATGATATAATTACTGCCCTGACTTTTGTCTCTTCCTACTTCAATTCTTTGGGTTCAGCAGGAGGAAGGCTTTTGCTGTGCCTTTTCTGAGATAGGCTTTAAATATTTTAGAGTCAGATAAAAACATTTGAGTAAGTTAGAGACAAAAGTCCTTGAATCTTCCATTCACAAATATAGAACTGCAGGCCAGTTATTTAGCTCAGTGGTTCCAGCGCCTGCTTCGCAAGCACAAAGACCCGAGTTCATTCCCAGGTACCAAACAAACAGACAAACAAAAAAGTATATAGAACTGCAATAACCCATTCAGGCAAAAGACGTAAAGTTGTTTTAAACTTTGTATAGGAATCCAAAATATCATCTAGTCAGAACTGTCCTCTTACAGTTAAAAAAACCTTAGCTAAGGGAGTGGAGGTCATCCATCTTGTGAGATGGTGACCATGTCATAAGCACTCTATGTTTGGCGGGTCAGAGAAGTAGAGCTAAATACACTGGATTGCCATGACTAGCAAATGAAGTTGCACTTCCTTCACTTTGTGTGTTAAAATAGTGAAATCTGAATATACTGTTTCTTGAAATAATTCTGCCAAAGTTAGTTGTCATTTGTATTTATTTTTAAGTATTTAGTTATTTATTTATTTAGAATCAGGGTCTCATTATGTTGCTTAGGCTGTCCCCAAACTCCTGGGCTCAAGTGATCCCCCTGTTTCAGCCTCCTAAATAGCTGGGACTACAAGCATGGGCCATTTGCTCAGCTTGTCACTTTTAGATATGACTATTAATTATCAATCTATCTCACAAAGGAAAAGGAGAATATAATGTTCATAAAATACATTTAGAGAGGTGGTTCTTAAATGAATTACAGGCCCATTTGAGTATTTGGTGAAGGCTAAATGTCCTGTCCTTTCCTGACAAAATGCTCACATAGAAATTTCAAGCCTCATGAACATTTACCTCCCCACCATCCCACTAAAACCCGTGTGTGAATTCCTAGTACATCCTCTGGAGACTCCAAGTCAATAGCCCAGATCCAGAGTGAAATGTGGCCTCTGCATGCTCCAAACGCAAACCCCAAACCCTTTTTTAAAAAGCCTTATAATTGAAAATATTGTATTGCTCCAAACCCAAACCCAAAGCCCTTTTTTTAAAAAGCCTTATAATGGAAAATGTTGTATTGTGACCTCTGTAATTCTATTCGGGTGAAAGTTTACTGTATTACATGGCCCCAGTTAGTTATTGATACCTAACACTTCAGGTGTTGGCCAGAAGCGAACTGACAGCTTCCCTGAGCTTTAATATATTTTATAAGTTGCTACTGTAGTAGGCTAAGGACTGACATCTTTACCGTAGGGGTCAGTGAAAGAGTGGCAAAGGATTAAAGTCTCCTAGGAGAGTTGTAAAGTCATTTGATTGTAGCTAAGAGGCTCAGAGCAGTTTCTGTGAGTTTGGAAAGATCTAAAATGAGCACTGGGATCTGGAATGAAGCTGGAGTGAAGTGGACATCTGCAGTGCTTGGCCCTCAACCCAGTTTGTTTCCCTACAAGCCATGATTCAGTTCAATCAGGTGGTGCAGCTGCCTAGGCCCAGGACAGATTGCAGCTTGTGCATTATTTGTAAACCTAGAGGGGGTAAATTAACCGATAGCAAGAGAAAGACATCATTGAAAAGTGAAAATTGCACACTTTGATACCCCTTAGGTAAAGCATGAAGTTGCTGCATATGAGCTTACATTTTCAAGATGATTCTCTGAACCACCTAAAGTTTACATATCAAATTTTATAAAATCTATCTATCTTTTAATTGACTATATAAAGACTGTTATACAACTGGAAGTATCAATTATAAGTGCAATCATATAAATGCCATTATAATTCCTGCTTTAAAATCCATCTTAAGATATTGCCCTTCTCCAATCCCCTTTAATATTTTTAAAGGTGGTTAAAACAAAACTACAGAACAACAAGTGAATTTAACCAGTTTTGGAGTTTTGTAATGGGCTGTTTTCTATTTTCTGCTTTACCAACATGAGTAGTGGTGGTAAGTAATCGTATATTTTCAACATTTATCCTAGTCTCCTCTGAGTATTTTATTCAAGTAATTGGACTATACTTTCCTTCCTCAAATCTGAGCAAGGCAGTGACACACAGTGATTCTTTTTTTTTCTTTTATTGAGTTTATTGGTACATTTTAGGTATACAGTACAATTACATTCATTATTGGGATCTTGTACCTTTACATGGCAGGTCTTGGTTCTCATTTTTCCCCCTTATCCCTGCCCTCCCTTCATCCCCTCCTCACCTCCCCATTTACAAACACTTTGTTTCCATTTTTTCATTTTCTCGTATTATTTTCTTTTCCCTTATTACCTTTCCCCTACCCTTCCCATTTTCCCTACACCTTTAGCCCTTTTCTTCCTATTTCACATGGTCAATTATCTCATTAGGATCTTATGTACTATTATAGCTTTTCTACACACAGTTAGTGATTCTTAACCCAAAGGGAAAAAAGTCCAAAGTGATTCTTAATCCTAAGGGGAAAAAGTCCAAAGGTAAGGGCTGGTCTGAGACTTCTGACTTGCTAGGGAACATCGGAAAAGAACTGTTGGTCTAGGTGTCTGGAGAAGGCTTCAGGGAGGACGGAGCCTTGAGCATGTTGTGCACAGGCTCAAAAATACAAAATATGCTCAGTTGGGTTTTCTGAGGGGCTAAGGAGGGATGTCCAGTGACTAGGCTGGATGGAGGGAGAGCCAGCACACAAGCCTGAGCCTTGGGTGGCAAACTAAGTGATTGAGATTTTATCTTGTAGGCATTGGAGAATTCTGAGAAGGACAGCAGTCTTGAGATTATAGGTTTTTCTATAACCACCCTTGTGGAGGATGGTTTGGAAGGAACCAGTATTTAAGACAGGGAAATCAGTGAGGAACTATTTCAATTTTTAGTGGAATGAAGGTTGGAAAAAGAAGGAATATATACCCTCTGCCATTTCTGGTATGTATATAACAATATTCTTTTCTGTGCCCCCTCCCAGCTAGAAATTGAATTACAAATTGTTAAATGTAAATGTTTTAGTGCTAACATCAAGCACATATGTATTTTGCCTTAATATTGCCTCAATTTTGCATTTCATTGAGGTAATTGCATTACCTCGCTTAATAACTTTAAATTAAGTGTTTTCACAGTGTCTAGTTCACCATGGTCATATAGACATTTGTTGTATTTGTTAGTATTCTTTCAATTGGAAAAGACAGAAACTTCAAATAGCCTTTAGGCACAAAAGAGAATTTATTGCTCAAGTAACTGAAAAGTCCAGGACATTGTTCTAGATTCAAGCATTGGTAGATTCAGAAACTCAAATGATAAAACTATGACTCTTCTTAGGGTTTGTGTTTAGCTGTCCCCCAAGCATCATACAGATGAGGTGGGACTTTCTTTTTCAGAGGTTGTTGAATCTGAAATGTGTGATGCTGGGGTTAAGGGCGTGTGATTACTAAACCACTACTGCACATGAGTGATTCTTTTGGTACCACCCAAATCCCGGTTGTCTAAATAAGATAAAAGGAGAAGAAAGATGCTGTTAAACTCTCTTCTTGTTGCCTTTGCTACCTTGTGTGCACCTTGTTGTTTCTCATATGTGATGCTCATTTGCCATCCCTGTTTTGGAGCAAGCCAACTATGAACTAAAACCTCTATAAACCATGAGCTAAATAAACTTTTTCCCCTTTAACTTTGGGTGTTTGGGTATTTTGTCTTAGCAATGAGAGAGAAGTAACTAACGCAGCTCTTTACATTGTTTGGCCCTGTTTGACTCTGAGTGACTTTATTCTCCAGCAGGCTCATCTTGTGTGTTGGCAGAAGTGACTCCTTGGCAGGTCCAAGTTCCAGTCTTCTAGGGTGGTAGCCTCTGCAGTAAGCAAGCTTTTTCTGTAGTGGCTTCAGTGAAAGCCTTGACGGAGAATGGCTCTCATTTGGTCCAGCTTGGCTATGTTTGCCTATGTCCAAACTGCCTGCATTAGTTAAGCTTGAGGCACATGTCCTGCCCTGAAGCTGCAGTCAAGGCCAGGCAGGATGCAGGCACTGATGGGGTCATCCCCACTAGAACCACACAGAGTCAGAGCAGCGAAAATCATAGGGCATTACCAAAAGGGAGAACAGGTACCATATAGGAAGAGGTGCCATTTCCATTGGGGCTTGGGGAGGGTCCAAGACAGGACACACTCTCCAGTCTGCTTTGAACTCTTCCTTTTCAAGAAAGGGAAATCAAGGCCTAGAGAAGTTAATTTGCCTAAGATCGCATAGCTAGCAAGTAGCAAAGCAGAGATTGGAACACAAGGATGTCTTACAATCTTAACTGCTTTTAATCACTATCATCCTCCTATGTGGAATGGACAGAGGGTGCTTCTGTCCAAAGAATACCAGAGTCAGAGCCTACATCACTTAAACCCTGTCTAAAATCAATCAATCACATCCCTCTTTCAGAGGACAGTTAGCTTCTTGAAGCAGCCAGTGGGCCTTCCCTTAAACATTCCTTAAACTAAACACCCATTTTCTTTCCCTGGTCCCATCAAACATGGCTCTGAGCCTCTTTATGGCCCTACACCCTCTTCTAGGTATGTTCTAGGTAGTGAATGAATGTCCCTTTTAAAACACAGTGTTCAGCTTTGACAAAATATACCAGATGTGCTCTGTCAAGCTGGCAATTCAGTGGGCCTCTATTTTCCCTTGTTCTGAAAACTTTTTTATTTTTTTGTGGTGCTGGGAATCAAACCCAGGGCCTCATATGCTAGGCAAGTGCTGTACCGCTGAGCTACCCCCTCTACTCCCTCTACTTCTGCTAATATAGCACTGACTCTGTGATATATCACACTCACGCTGTTAGTAGGTTGCTGTTAAAATCTGTAGTCAGTGTTGTATAGTTGAATTTTCTTGTACCTAAACGTTGGGGCAGGCTGTGGCTGGGTCACAGAGTAACTGCTGGGGCAGCAGGTGATTTAGAAAAGAGAGATGAGGCTCCATGTAAAGACTGGGAAGAGTCTTGGAGGTGGGAATGTATGTGTAAAGGGAGCTGAGTCAATTCAAGTGTGGGGGTAATAGCTAGTAAAATTAGTTCAGCAAACATTTATTAAGCATATGAGCCTGATAAATCTTCATTGGATTCCATCTAGTTTGTCGCAATCTGTTGTCCAAGTCCAGCAGCATTTTCCTGTTTCACTATTGGCTCAGCATCCCCATTGTAACCCCTCCACACCCCATCTCTCCCCTCGTTTGCACACAACCTTTACGGAGCAATGCAGGTTGCCATTTCAGCATCCCTGCCTTCTTCTATCGTTAAACTCTCCCCTCCCCACCGCTTGCATGGTGAATCATTTTTGTGTTGCTATCAGCCAAGAAGATTGTATAAGCACTATTTCTTGAGCTTGTATGAAGACTTAAGTTCTTTTCATTGGCAAGTAGAAAATTATAATGTTGAATATATGTTTAAAAGTACACACACATATCACCCTAGGGAGCTATGCACCCTGTCTTTTCTAGTCATCCTCTACTGTGCTCTCACTCCCACTGAAATTTAGTGCCTCAACTTCTGCCTCTTTAACCTTCACCTCTGTCTCGTGAGGTTATTGTTTTTTATTTCACCCATAACATATATGAGTTGAACAATAAGCCATTTACTAGGTTTGAAGCAGTTTCCCTGTTTTAACTGGTGAGTGAACTCAGGGCCTTCACACTGGGCTACATCCCAGTGATAAATAAATAAAATTTTTTATTTTTATTATTATTTTTTTGAAACGGTCTCACAAAATGGCAGAGTTTCCCAGGCTGGGCTCAAATTTGCAATCCTCCTGCCTCAGCCTCCCTGAGTGCTGGGACTACTTTTCGACCTTTAAAGCAAAAGTGAGAGTTTATCTTAAGGTAGAATCATTTCCAAGGTTCATGCCATGCATGTCTGATTTGCTTCTTCAGGTTTTCCTGGAGAAAGATTGAACAAAACAAGCTCTCTTAAATTGCAAACTACAGTGGACCCTTGACTCACGAACTTGATTGGTTCCTGAGGACTGGTTATAATTCAAATTAGTTATAAGTCAATACAGCTGGATGTTTACCTGGGTATACGCTATAGATAACAAGAGTTAAATGAATCTTCCATTAACCTAATTAACCCAAGTTGTTGTTCTAATGTCAGACCAGTCATGACTTGAGGGGCCACTGTACTTCCATTAGCTATGCAGAATACAGATACATTGATAGATAATAGTTACACTTTAAAAATATTTTGTTTTTTGTTTCAGTGCTGGGGATCAAACTGAAATCCCCTTGTGAGTGCTGTTTTACCACTGAACTACACTCCCAGCCCTTTTAAATTTTATTTTAAGATAGCATCTCGCTAAGTTGCCCAGGTTGGGCTTGAACTTTCAATCATCCTACCTCAGCCTCCCAGGCAGTTAGGATTATAGGCATGTGCAGCCACATCTGGCTCTTTTAAAGTATATTTCAAAAGTTATTTTGTGCTATAAATCAGAAAAAACATAACCTTTATTACACTTTTGTTCATTTATCTATTTATTACCAAACTAGGCCAGTACTTAGGCTAGGGTGTAAACAAAAAGACAGACTTTACCCTTAGGAAGTTTATTGTGTGAGTAATGCTTAAAATTGTACCAGAAAGATGTCCCACATTTGTAGATCAGAAGACTCAATATGGTTGAGAGGCAGTATTCTCCTAATGGTACAGGTTACAGATCAAGGTTCATTTTCTTAGGAATGTATGTCCATTTGTCCCAATATTATTTGTTAAAAAGGCTTGTCTCTCTCTTGTCTTTAGGTCTTTGTCAAGAATCAGTGTGCCACATTTGTATGGATCTATTTCTGGACTGTACTGTGATTTGTCCATCTATGTACTCATATCTCATAGATTAATACACACTTAGGATTGTAACATCTTCATAGTTAGCTGTCATGATTAGTTGTCTTTTTTCCCCTGCTAGGACACAGGCAATGTTTTAGATACAGGCTGTTTCTGGGAAGATAACACTGGGTAGAACCATATCTGAACAGAGATGGGCACAGGCATGGATGAGAAGTAAATATTTGATATAAGAAGCCACGGAGATTTTGGTGTTATTTGTTACCAGTCTAGGCCTTTGGGTCCTGATCTTTTTCTCATAATCAGAAGGCAACAAGAGTACCCTCCCTAGATCAGAAATAGAAGCGATGGAGAAGCTCAGAGGAGCAAATGAATGGCTAGAGCTAAAGGACAGTCTGCCCAACTCTTGGCCACTTGCCCTGGATGAGGACCACCTGCTTCGGGCTTCTTATCATAGAATTTAAGTCTATCATTGTCAGGGCAGCATGCAGCAGAGGTCCAAGTCTCAGCACAGGGCTGTGCTATCCCCACTGAGATTACCGTGATCCCTACTCCTTTATTATTCCTAGACATCCTTGTACTTGTCTCATCTTCCTTCATGACCTCGTATCTGGTCACCTCAGGGAGTGACTGTTGAGTGGGAAAATGGATATTATTACAGAACTTGCTGCTGTTAATTTAGCCATTATTCTTTAAGGCAAAGTGCACAGAGAATTTAGTAAAGTCAACCCGAAAAAGAAAATTTCTGAGTGAACAACATTCAGACTGGATCGAGAAGGGCAAGACCTGGGTTAGAGAAAGGGCGCAGACTTTCCAAGTGTTTGATTATTTGTTTGCTTCAAAAATATCAACTGGATAAAATATCTCAACTGATAATATTTACTATAAAGATAACAGAGGTAGGGGAGGAGATGGAAATGAAAAAAGAATTAAGATGTATTATGTACATGTACTAACTCCCCACAAGGATTATAATCATGGTGTACTGTGAACTTGTACTAATTTAAAAAAATTATAATGTTGTAGGAAATGCAAGTGCTAATTACTCTGATTTGACATGTTGTATACATGTATTGAATTATCACACTGTACCCATAAACATGTACAGTTATGTCAATTAGATGAAAATATAAATAGACAATAAAAAAGAAGGCACCCAGACTTAGTCTTTTCCTAATAAAAAGGGTACATTAAAGGGGGAGGGGAGGAGGGGGTGAAGGGAGGGCGGACAAGGGGTGGGAGGAGATGGAAATGAAAAAAGAATTAAGATGTATTATGTACATGTACTAACTCCCCACAAGGATTATAATCATGGTGTACTGTGAACTTGTACTAATTTAAAAAAATTATAATGTTGTAGGAAATGCAAGTGCTAATTACTCTGATTTGACATGTTGTATACATGTATTGAATTATCACACTGTACCCATAAACATGTACAGTTATGTCAATTAGATGAAAATATAAATAGACAATAAAAAAGAAGGCACCCAGACTTAGTCTTTTCCTAATAAAAAGGGTACATTAAAGGGGGAGGGGAGGAGGGGGTGAAGGGAGGGCAGGGACAAGGGGAAAAAATGAGAACCAAGACCTGTCATGTAAAGGTACATGATCCCAATAATGAATGTAACTGTACTGTATACCTAGAATGTACCAATGAACTCAATGAGGGAAGAAAAAATGGGTACATTGAGCTCACTTTCACATTCTTCCCCTAACCATGTATCTTCATATCATTTCCTGAAATTATTATAAGTATATGAAAAAAATAATATGAATGAAAGCTCTTCACATAAGTCAATAACACTAAATATAGTTAGCAGTTATTGATTGCTTATGTATGTCAGATACCGTCCAAAATGCTTGATACTTGTTAGCTCATTTAATTCTCACAAAGCACCAGGCATTGGTACAATCCCCATTTCACAGACTGAGATGCTGAAGTCATTTCCCCAAGGTCACTGCTGGCTGGTGATAGAGCTTTGAACAGTTTGTGCTCAGAGGCATAGCTAGAAATGGTGAACTGAACTAGTACCCAGTTTCAAAGAAACTAAAAATTAGCTTCCAGAAGGGCAAATCTAGTGCCCTAGCCCCCACCCCACACCAAATTTTGAATAGACACTTAAATTCAGTGATAGGGAAATAAAATCTTTAAAAATAAAGGTGGTGATATCACCTTATGTCCATCAAACTAACCAAAAATTTCAAATTTTGATAACTCACTGATAGGGATAAGGGGTATTTATTAAAAGTACATATGCATGTAACGTATCAACCCAGCAATCCCATTTGGGGATTCTATACCAAAAAAAGTAAAGGCACTATTGAAAAAGTATATTCAATAAGGATATTTATCGCAGCATTTTTGTAGTGGAAAAGAAAAATCCCTGGAAAAGAAATGAATACCCATCATAGGGGCAAATGACTGGATGCATTATGATGTGCATCATGGAATATTATGCTGCCTCTAAAGTGCCTGAGTTTGAGGTATACCACTTGGCTCGGGGGATCTTGTAAGGTTCTGTTGAATGAGAAGAGAAATGACAGGTGATCAGTGATCTTACAGTACTAATCATTAAAAACAGGGGCTGGGGATGTAGCTTAGTGACAGTGCCTGCCTGGCAAGCATGCGGCCCTGAGTTCAATTCCTGGTACCAAAACAAACAAGAAAAAATGGCAGCCCCCAATAAAACTTGTGCATTAATAGGAATTTATATATAAACATACACACATATCTGATTCAATATATGATGTCTAATTTTAGCAGCACAGAGAGGAAAACATGGCCAAAGGTTGTTACAAAGGCTGTGTTTATGGAAATTACTAAAATGAGGGAAGAAGGGAACGAGTAAAAAAGAAAAAAAAAAGACAGCTGAAAAAGACATGTATATGATGAAACCAGTTCTGCAATATTATTATATGCAGTATAATTATATTAGGTATAACTAATGTTTTTAAAGGATTAGAAAACAGCATATGGTTAAATTGATCATATCTGAAATCATAAGCTTATCCTAGACAAATTACCCACCTTCTTCCTAGGATCTGTGTTTGCCTGTGTGTATTTGTGTTTAGCTTGCAAAGTATAAACCAGAGACCCCAAAGCTCTAAAGGGATGGATATGCTGAGATGGTTCTCAAGAACTAGGGAGAGTTTAGTGATGCAGCACGATCCATCTCCAACTGGGGGAGGAACTCAAAGACAAAACCACTGGGTCATCTTTATTAGAAGGGGCAGCAGGCTGGAAGTGACAGAATATATGTCAGTCTATGGTCATTACACTTTTTATAAATCACATCAAAACGGAACTAGCCACATCTTCCAACATAATGCATTATGTTTTAATGCATTACAGATTTAAAGAGAGAAGCAAGTCATAAAACATTCATTTTTGCTGAGTGCAATAGCACCCCAATTCTACAAGGCTGGTGTATGCATAGTTGTGAATGTGGGATTCTCTTGAAACACCCAAACTGCTTCTCTGTAGTCTAGTCTTGAGTAGAATAAATGAATCCATTCAAACAGTTAAGGCCAAACTAAAGAATAAAAGAGCTGACTTTCATTTAACAGGACAGTGGCATTTCATAATCCAAACCACACTTGGCACTATGTACAAATGGCCATTGCTGTGTCACCAGAAGGTTATCTTTGTAGACTCACAGTTCATGAGAACACCAAGAAGGGGTTGAGTACTTACCGTGGATCTCCTGATGATTTCCTGACCCAGGTTTACCCAGCAGGCCTCAGAACAGATAAAGATACATATGTTATCTGTTGCTGGTGAATAGTGATTTTTAAAAAAAATTGGTAATCTACTATTGGAATAAGAATTATACTTTCACTCAGTCATTCCTAGACTTCAATTCTGGTTGCCTTTCATTCATAGTTTCTAGTTGTAGAATTATGTGAACACACTGAATGCAGCTGCCCCTGAGGGTAATATTGGGCGAGTTTTAGATGTTTTGTTGACAGCATAGGTTAGTTAAAAGAGAAAGTTAAATATTTAATTCCTTAGGTGGGACCACGTGAAATGACAGTTTGTTTTTTTTTTACCTAACAACCTTGGCAGTATCACTTTGAAAGTACCCAATGGAGTTTTTTATGAGCCTTCTTGTCAATTTTATGGTACCCTTTTGGGTAAAGGTTGTTTTGTTGTTATTATAATTTTGTCTTGTGGGTTTTTGAGGTTTTTTTTGGGGGGGGTGCTTGTTTTGTTTTGGTTTCTGCTTTATGGTGTCAGGGATCAAAGCCAGGGCCTTGTGCGTGCTAGAGAAATGCTCTACCACAAAGCTACACCCCTATCTCTATTAAGCAATGTGTCCTTTTGAGCTGGCAAGATTTTGATTGTTTCACTGCATTTTGTTAGTTACGTATTTCTTTGAATATTTTCAGGAAAAGTCAACAGAGGTTTTAATCTTTATGTCACTCATTTCTTATCTATCTTATTTCTAGGCTACTATTAGGACTGGCTTTTAAAAATTAATTGCTCATGGAGCAATTAATACTTATGTATGTCTCCTATTTAAAGTGTACAATTGAATGATTTTTAGTGTGTTCAGAGTTGTGCATCCATTACTGCAATCAGTTTTAGAGCATATCATCACCTCCAAAAAGCAAAGAAAAAAACCGATTAGCAGGCTCTCGCTTCCCCACTCCACCTCCACTCCCAGCCCTAGGAAACCACTGAGTGTATAGATTTGTATATTCTGGACATTTTCATATAAATGGAATCACTCAATATGTGGCCTTTGTGACTGGCTTCTTTCACTTAGCATAATGCTTTCAAGGTTCATCTATGTTATAATGTGTGTTAATATTTCCTTTCTACTGAAAAGTATTATACAAGCTGTATTTTGTTTATCTACTCATCAGTTGATGGATATGTGGCATATTTCTGCTTTGTAGTGTGTTTATAAATAATGCTGCTATGAACATTTTGTGTACAGTTTTTTATGTGAAGGTTTGGCTTTTTAGTGATTCGGCTGCTTTTTTAAATACCACTGGCATCACAGCTGTCCTTCTTCTGCTCAGCACTTTCTGCTTAGGCACATGAAATATCTGCATTGCAGATGAAACAGCAGAGGTCCAGATAGAGAAAGTGGCTTCTCTGGACACACGGGTCTAGAAAGTGGAGCACGGACCTGGGTCCTAGTCCGCTACTCCTAGATTCAGTTATTTATCAACTGATATTCAAACGTGAAGGCCAGAGAAGACCTAAAGCCCATTATGCACAGATTAGTGAAGCTTTGTAGGCTTTTCATGTTTGTTGTTTCTTCTCTTTTGTTATTTAAAACAATGTGGTCTGATCTGAAAGAGCAAGAACATCATAACCCTTGGAAGACTCCTTAGGCAATTTCTAGTCCCGTCTCATAATTGTACAGGTACGGAAAGAGGCACAGAGAAGTGACGTGACTACTCTGTCAAGATCACCCTGATAGTGGGAGACCAAGGATGAGAACTCTGGTCTCTCCACTCCTCGTTTCTGGTCCTTGTCTGTCCCCTTAGGTGAACATTCACTGCCGAGGAGCTGCGTGAAAGGTGATAAGCCATTTTGTGTCTTTTCTCTACTAGAACCCTGTCACGGGGCTACTGTCAGCCAGCCATGAACAGAAAGATGCCTGGGTGCGGGACAACATCTACAGCATCCTGGCTGTGTGGGGCCTGGGCATGGCCTACCGGAAGAATGCCGACCGTGATGAGGACAAGGCCAAGGCCTATGAGTTGGAACAGGTAATAGTGACTGATGGCTGTGCCTTGGCTGCTCAGCACCTGTTCCTTGAACTGGAAAATCCACAAGGAAGTAGCTGTAAGGGCAGAACACTTGGGGTACAGGCTTCTCCTGCAATTCTGCGATGGACTATTTGGAGAAAGCACGTGGATAGGCTTAACCTCACATCTATCTTTCTGTTTGATTTTTTTCCCCCTTCGATAAATGACAACATCAAAAATCATACCAGATGAGAGATGAAAGCATCCAAATTTGAAACCTCAAAGTGTCAGTTTGCCTAACTAGCTAGTGCAGGCTCTATCTTAAACAGGCTCTATCGATTTTAGACAGATTCTTATCAAGACATCATTGTAAACTATTATGATCATTTATGAAATGTCAGTACATCAGAGCTACACATTCCAAAGTATGTACTCCTTAGTTTTGAACCAAATGTTGCCTAATGTTTGTGTCTGTGTTATTCACCATATAGCATGAGCAAGTCTTTTTGTTGTTTCCCGAAATCAGAAACCAAAATACCCACCAAAGCAAAGATTTGCCATCGTTGAGTTTGTAAGAAAATATCCTTCCCTGAGACACAATAGATATTTCCCAAATGTCTTGAGCACTAACAATGATATAGGGAGCATTAAAATATAAAAGTGTAATTCTCTTGGCATGAGAGAGAGCTTTTGGGATTTACTTGTTTATTTGTGCTGTGGATTGAACCATGGGCCCCTTGAATGCTAAGCACTCACTCTACTCCTGAGCTATACCCCTACCTAGCCCTAGGATTTATCCTTAATTCGTACATTTCTGAATAGCCCTCATAGCCAGTGGATCATCAGGTCTGAGAAGATTCTTCCAGCACATTTGTATTTGTTTATAACAGTCAAAGTGGGCATGAATGACAGGCAGCATGAAGGAAGCTTTGACAGCTAAAAAACGAAGCTTATCTGTAGAAAGGAGATTTGGATTTGACCAGACATGCTGAGAGTGAGGTGGTGAAATCACCTAGTCTTGGAGGTGAGGCAATTTTCAAAAATGCTACAACATGTTCTGCCTCCTGCCTTGTAAGTTCAGGGTCCGGAGTTTGATCCCCAATACAAAAAAAAATTTCTACAGTATTGAATGCTCCTCTAAGAACATGGATGAGTTTTTATGTAAGAGATTCATTTGCTTACTAGTATAATAGTTTGCTGTTAATGTCTTTAAAATCTCTCATCATTCTTTTAAGACAAAATCAAGTAAAGCACTATTCACCCACACAGATACACACACACACACACACACACACACACACACACACACACACTACTGAGCTGCATTAAAATTGACTAGATTTACTGCTCCTTGACAAACAATAATGAGACACAAACAGGCCACATTGTATCACATTTAATGCCTTTTACTATTTGATGAGTGTGGTTAATTAAACTAAAGACTTCTTCCTTGGTTATGAAAAGCAACACAGGGACTATCCCTGACCCCCACCCATATTGAAAATCCTTGTATGCTTGCTATGTGATTTGCTCCCCCATTTGACTCCCATTTAATCAATGTCACCTGGGTGACTGTACTTTTACTCTTACTGGTTGGTCATGGTTTGGCCCCACCTCATGCCCACCTTGTAATTTTCCATTGGGTCTTACAGTTTTGTCCTACCTTTGTACCCGCCTCACCACATGGCTTGGCTGTATAAAACATCTTGGAGAAGTGGCGTGAGTGGGCAACCCACTTTCCAGTCCCCCTTGTGTCTCTCTTAGACAGAAGCTTTCTTTCTTTCAATAAATTTCCTACTCTGAAAGAAATAATGAAAAATAAAAGACAGACAACACAGGGATCTTCCAGTGAAACTCAATAGGGATCCTACTGCATTTTGGAGTCAGGCAGTACAGTCTATCATTGTGTGAGACTATGCCATGCATTGTGGGATATTTAGGGTCTCTGGTTTCTTCTCTCTAAATGCCAGCAGCCTTCACCACTCTCACTGTGACTGTTAAAGTGCCTCCACACCCACATTTCCAGATGCTTTCCCACTTCTGGTGGATGGCAGTGTCACCTCCAGTTGGGAACCACTGTACTTCTTCCTAGTGGAAAATAACTTTATTTGAAGGCAAGTTAATTGACAAATGTTTATGCTGTATACATTGTAGGAAATATTAATTATAATTATTCTAATTTTACCTCCTCATTATGAGGTAGCATTTTCTGCCCCAACAGAGCTTATGACATAAAGTGATGCTATATTCTAGAATCATACAATTTTAGAAGTAGAAGGATCTGATGGGCAATTCACTCCAGAGTTTTCACTGGTGACAAACTTTCAGGGCCTTTTATAATGTCTTCCCCTCTCTCTTACAGAAGATTGTTTCCATGCCCCGGGGTGGAAACTTCTTTCCACCAGGCTGTTTTGACCACGAAAATATCCCACTCACCAGACACTTATTTTATAGAATTTTGAACAAGGCATGTTCAGATCAGTGTTTAAATGAGCCTTAGCTGTGGAGGAAATGGAAGGCAGCACAGTGTGCTAGTTAAAACCTCAAACTTGCTGGGGACATAGCTCAGTGGTAGGTATTTGCTTTGCATGTGCAATGCCCAGGATTCAATCACCAGTACAAGAATAAAAGCACGAACTCTGGCATCTGAATCTGACTGCCTGGGCATTGTCCTTGCCCCACCCCATGTCAGCTGGGAGACTTGAGCAGGGTTGCTTCACTTTGTTCAGCCTCGGGTTCCTCATCTCTAGAGTGGGGAAATAATGCTTCCTATCTCATCAAGTTGGTGCAAGAATTTCAGATAATCCAAGTAAAGTGTTTTTGCAAAACACCTGGATATAGTTTCTAATTGACTAATGATTATTTTGTATTAATAATGATGATAATAATAATTGGTTGCAATGCATCATATTATTAAGAAACCTTGGCTGCCACTTGCATTTTGTAAGGACTTTACTCAATAGTGCAGTAATGTGTCACAAATGGCCCTTTTGGCAAAACATCATTACTTTTGAGCAGGCGTGGTGAGCTGAATTCATTCTTATAACAAAAATAAATTACTAAAAATGTGACATAAAGCTCCAAAGTACTAGGCTTATAAAAATTGTGTTGCTGAAATACCTGTAGGGTGTCACTGAGTTTCAGAGCCTGAAGATGCCATCCGAGCAAGCTTTTTATTTGAGATAAATTGCTTTGTCAAGATTTTTCTTCATAATAGAACAGAGAAGTAGCAGTAATGCGACCAAGGAGAATATTCATATATGCTTGGAATTGGCCTTTTCAGAAAAGGTACCAAGCAGCACTGGTTTATTGTCTATTTGGAGGTAAGGAGATATTTTTTGGGAGCAAGGAACCCAAGTCTTGTTATTGATACCACTTTATTTCCACAGAACGTGGTAAAGCTAATGCGAGGCCTCCTCCAGTGCATGATGCGACAGGTAGGTGACAAACACAAGCTTGCAGAGCTTCAGAGTGAGTATTTCATGTCATTTTAATTGTAACAATTAACATGCTTAATGTGTTTTGAACTTTTCTTAAGAGAAAGAAAAACTGAAAATATTTTGCTTATTTTCTCTTTCTGAATTTTCTTTGATAATTTTATTATACTATAGAACCATGGTCACAAAGTGTGTTGTTTCTGAGAATCTCTTTTGAACAGTTAGCACGTGTGTGAGCCAGACATGGTGGCACACACCTGTAATCCCAGTACTTGGGAGGCTGAGGCAGGAGGATCACCATGAGTTTGAGACCAGCCTGGGGTACATAGTGAGTTCAAGGCCAGCCTGAGCTACACAATACATAGTGAGACCTTGTCTCAAAAAAATTGTTAGTGTAAAACAAAGAACATGTCTTTTAAAAAAATTAAGAAAGTAGTCTTCAAAGGTCACTTGTAGAAAGCCATATACTATTGTTTTTTTTTTCAAGTTTATAAAAGGGTATGTTTTCCTTAGAGATGAAGTGCTTGAAGTTTTTAAGACTTGACATTGCTATTTGCTGGTATTTTCAATGAGGGGTAAAAAAACCAATTCAATGAGCACATGCTGTATTAGAATATTATATTAGAATCTGCACTAATTCAAAGGTGAATGTGATGCAGCCTCCATCCTCAGTTAGCATGTTCAAAGACATGGTTGCTCTTTTCCTTTCCATGTTAAGAAACAAAAAGTTGACATTTAAACAGCCCCTGTATGTACTGCTCACTAGCAGCTTCCTCCTGTCCCTCAGGCTCCCAGAGGTAGCAGATAAGCATTCTAGAGTCAGGTGACTGGCCCTCGATCCTGTGAAGCTATGTAGAGCCTTTTTGCCCTCTCCCTCAGGTGGACAAAGTGGAAAAGTTCAAGCATACTCAGAGTACCAAGGACAGCCTGCACGCCAAGTACAACACTGCCACATGCAGCACCGTGGTGGGTGATGACCAGTGGGGCCACCTCCAGGTGGATGCCACCTCCCTATTCCTGCTCTTCCTGGCCCAGATGACTGCGTCAGGTGAGCCAGGGCCATTGAGCCCATTATCCAGAAAGGGACTGGGGAGGGGGACGATGTCTTAGTCCATTTGTGCTACTATAACAAAATACCCAAGACTGGGAAGCCATCATGGCTTCCCATCATCTGGGAAGCCAAGAGGAGCCATCATGGCCCAGTCACTTCATCTAGGCCCTACCTCTTAATATCAGCATATTGGCAACACTCGTTATTGGAGGGGACACATTCAAATCATAGTAATCTGTATTGTAAATAAGCAGTTTATGCAAAGGAGGGGCATGTTTCTCTGTGATGCCACATGGATTTGTGTCTACAATAGCACAGTAAATGCATTGATTTGATCTGTTACCTGTGGACAAGACCCTCGGCCTCCATCCAGGCACTTTGAGGAGAGGGCTGTTGAACCAGCCGTTAGCTTCCTTCCTATGCTCTGACTTAGTTCCTGGAGTGACCTCAGGCAGTTCAGAATATCTGCAAAAAGACTCATAAATGTTCTTTGACTTTTCTCCTCCAAGATTAGCATCATGTCCTGTCAGCTGTCCCACTCACTACTCTGCTCACCCTCTCTGGACACATCCTCACTTATCAAAGTTATATTTAAACACCATGTGCTCAAAGTGAGCTGACCAGCCTACCGTGCCCCTGTTGTGTGAGGCAGCTCACACCTCGTAGGTGGTCAATGTCATTCCTGGTTAGGCCAGAGCTGCTGGTTTCTATGGCAGCCAGGATGCTAGACCTCCCAAGCCCCAGATTGTAGCCATCTTTGTGTATCAAGTGGGCTCTCGCCTATGAGGGCACAGATGCTCCCCAGGTTCAGGCATGTAGCCTGTCTCGGGGCACTCGTCAGAAGTCTAGCAAACTGACACCCTCAGGCTCCTGTTCATTTCAGACAGCAAGTATGAAACTAGAACCATCCTGGAAATCAGCAGTAGCATCAGTATGGCTTTGTGAATAAAGCATGCATTTATAAGAAGTGCTTTTTGACTATGAAAATTACTAGCAGCTCAATACAGATATTTTGGAAAATTTTTTACCTCAAATTTTCATTTGTATGTGTCTCTTGCAGGTTTTTTCTGTGCCTTTTTACATATTAATGCCACATTGTATGCAGTCTTTTTGTTTCATAAAATATAGTTTGTATCTCAGTCAAGACAGTATACCTTTATAAAGCATTTCCCCCAAATCTTATAAGCTTTCCATAAACATTATTTTAGTAACTTTATTAATGGATATACCATAATCACTTTAATTATTCCTTTGTATGTTTTTTTGCTATTATAACTAATGTTGCAATACCAATTTGGACTGCATCTCTACTTCCTTTTGATGTCATTCAAAGGCTGCACATATATATTGTTAAATCATTTTCAGTCACGCAAGTTGATTCTAATTAAACTTCTAAACAAGCTTTCTAGCTAAACTTCTTTATTGTTATAGGAGTAGGTATCTCATTGTATCCATGTCTACTTTAAAAATGTATGTATGGCTGGGGATTTAGCTCAGTGGTGCTGCCGCCTGCCTCGCCAATGCAAGGTCCTGAGTTCAATCCCCGGTACCAAAAAAAAAAGTATGTGTTTGTCATAACCAACTGCATTTTCAGGGGCCAAGCAAAAACCAGCTTCCTGTTTCAGTGAGTAGATGTAGCCCTTTGGGCAGGTCCTGGAAGCTGGGTTTTCAGTGGAGCAGGGGAGAGTTGGGGCTTCACGTTTGCTATCTGCACTGGGAAAAAATAACCACACTTTTCCCTGGCTCATGCAGGGATAAGGACAGTGTCACTGGTTCTTTTGGGCTACAGTCTTTGCATTGTTGCAACCGTCTCTGCACAAATGCATATACCAGAGACCCCCATACCTGCTCTTCAACTCTTTTTCTCCATAGGCACACACTCAAAGATGGAGCCATTCTTCCCTTCTTTCCTTCCCCCTCACATTTTTTCCTTTCTCCTTCTGAGAGTAGATATTAATTTTATCACTTACTTCAGAATTAATTTTTGGCATTCTAAAGAAAAATGAAGGAGAAAGGATTTACTTCCTAGTATGGCAGTTCTCTTCACAACATAACTTCTTAACCTCATTTTTTTCTTTACTAGGCTTACGTATTATCTTCACACTTGATGAGGTGGCCTTCATACAGAATCTTGTCTTTTACATAGAAGCTGCATATAAAGTTGCTGTAAGTATCAATGCTGGTTGCTTTTTTTCAGTGTGACAGACATAAAAAAAATCATATAATTTGTTAGTTTTTCAGGTGTGACAAAATCAGAGAAAAACAATTTAGAAGAAGAAAGATTTATTTTGGCTCACAGTTTCAGGGGTTTCAGTCCATGGTTGGCCAGCTCCCTTGCTTTTAGGCCTATGATGAGCAGAAACATGGTGGAAGGACATAGTAGAGGAAGTCTGCCTATCTCATGGCAGCCAAGAAACAGAGAAAGAAGGAAAGAGCCAGAGAAGAAGAAGCCAGGGACAAGACATAACCCCATGACCCACTCCCTTCATGAAGGCTCCACCTCCTAAATTTCTGTCAACTCCCTAAAATGCTATCAGATCATGATTGCAACACTCCACCGATGAAGTTAGCCCTCATGATACAATCACTTTCTGAAGGCCTAGCCTCTGAACATATGAGACTTTGGGGTGACATTTTAGATCTAAATCATATAGTTACTTGAGAGCTAGGCTATTTGGGGATAACCAGAAGGTTAGCAAGACTAGAGCCAAAAGACTGTTACTGCGACACAGTGCATATTGTGAGGGATTGTTTTTGAAATGTACCACATGCTATGTCTAAATCCATTATGTGTATCTTAAATAAGAACCTAAAATGTCCCACAGTAGGTGTATAGGCCAGCCTGAATTGGGCTGAAGAGTTGGCAGGTAGCATTGGCACCCTGGTAGAAGGTGAAGTACAGGAGGCTGATCAAAGCAGTCTTTGAGGATCAGTCATACAGCTGCAGGGTTGGAGTAAAGATGGACTGGAGCAAAGGAAGATCCAGATGTGAGGAATACTGAAAGGAACATGCCTAGGCCCAGCTACAAGGCCTGCTCACAGGTCAAGGTCGAACATGGCTCTAGCATGTTTGAGTTTCAATGCTCACATTTTGCAAGCACTCTTATTTGGCAATTGAAAAGTAAAAACTGACATTTTGGCATTGATCCTGTTCTATTCAGTTGCAACCTTTCACTGGTACACAAAGCATTTCACAACAGTATCCATTACTTAGATTTTTAAATGAAGATATGAATCACTGAAATTAGGTACACAATTTCAGTCACTGTAGTTAGATACACAAGTATCAAGTCCTCTTGTGTGACAGTATTCTGAGCCAATGCACATTAATTAATTTTTGCATACTTATGTGTGTTCAGTGTTCTGCGTCTCACTTTTGACTTTGGCTCCACTTACTTCCTGAGCATTTTTCAGGCTCAAGAGGTAAAGCTAACTATAAGATTTAAATGGGTTTGTTGGCTTCAACTATTTATAATTCATGTATTAAAGCTTTTCTATTCCATCTTACAATTTATTATAAATTCCAAGGCATTAGCTAAATAAATGGGTAGCGCTTTATTTGATTTCAAGCTAAATAAAATATTGTGTTCTCTACTAATCAAGAGTTCCTTATAAATTAATAGCTTTTAGAAATAAGAAATTCGAGAGTATTCTTGTATATACTTTTGTTCTACTTGAGTACTTTCTTTTGAAATTCTGCACAGAGGTCATGTGAACTGAAGTTTAAGACTGGAATGTGAGTATATAAAATCATGAAGTATTCAAGAAGTTGTACTCATGTTTCAGTATGCTCACGGCAACAGAAAGGAATCATGTTTTCATGGCATTTCTTGTATACCTCTTTATCCCTTTCTGATGACAACTTTTTTCCCCCCTCAGGACTATGGAATGTGGGAACGTGGTGATAAGACTAATCAAGGCATTCCAGAATTGAATGCAAGCTCTGTGGGAATGGCCAAGGTGACAGTGGTCCAGTTCCTTCTCTGTGTTTTTACTGCTTTGCTTAAGGTCTCTTCAGATTTGGGTTTAATCTGATTAACACATTTTTCAAAAGCCAGTGGTAAGGATGTGAAATTCAAAGGCACATATACCCCAGCCAAATGAAATTATAGGTCAAGGAAGTCAGCTTCCTATGCTGAAATCTGCATGTGGCCAAAAATAAATGACCACTGTCCCTGTCATCTATTGTGATCACAAATCAAAACTCTTGCGGTTGTTTAAGAAGCTGCAGGCGCGATGTCCAGCCTTCCTTTCTGGGTCATACAGAGGGCTGAAGCATATGAATACTTTGTAGGTCAGGCTCACAAGTTCAAGCCTACAAGTCCAGGCTAGTCACTATAACTAGTGAGACTGACCAGGTAGAAAGATCAGAGGGAGAAGGGGTTACTGAGGGATACTGGGAACTTTCCATAATGGTGTTCCAGCTCAGACTCATTTAGGAAATATTCTTCAAGCTGGGTTCAGTGGCATGGGCCTGTAGTCCCAACTCCTCAGGAGATTGAGGTAGCAGGATCACTTAAGCCCAGGTATTCAGAGAAAACTAGGTAACATAGTGAAATTGTCACAACAAAAACAGAAGAAAAAAAGTGGAGGAAGAGGAAAAAGAGAGGAAGAAAATACTCTTAAAGCCAAACAGAGGGTACATGTGGAGTAGATTTATTCTATGGACCATCAGTTTGTATCTTGCCATTCACATTGTCCTGTACCTCCTTCCCTTCCTCCTGCTCAAAACTAAAATAGATTTTTTGGGACAAAGTGAAGGCTCCAGAGCCACAATTTTTAAAGCACATAAAATAGGTGGAAGAAAAACTGATCATAAATTTAGTGCCGTAGACACATGATGTTATGAACTCGTTAATATTTCATTTTTTGGCAGAATACTAATTTTATTTTGGGAAATATTTTCCTATTTTCTCTTTCTTATCACTGGAGTGAACAACAATAAACAGGAAATCCAATCCTCTGAAAATGAGGATAGAACATGACTATCGGGCCCTTTGGCTGGATTTTACACATTTGCTTCATTGCCTTTGGGAAAACATATATACTAGATTGCTTAGTGAAAAAAGAGTGCCAGATATTGGAGTGTATGTTTATTAGAAAGAAAAAGTAATTTACACCTCTATTTGTAGGCAGCACTTGAGGCAATTGATGAACTGGACCTTTTTGGAGTTTATGGAGGACGAAAGTCAGTGATCCATGTCCTGCCTGATGAGGTTGAGCACTGCCAGGTAACAGCTTAGGCTCTTGCATTCCAGAGAGAAGGAAAAAGAATTGTGGAGGCGAGAGCCTGCACTCCTGTTCAGAGTCCCCACCTTTCTGTTTTGCTGACCCTTGACTACTTTGAGCTTAAGTTTCTTCTTCCATAAAATGGGTATACTGAGACCTTCCACTCCTGCCTCATAGGATAATTGTAAGGATTAGAGAAAATCAAATTAGACCGTTTGTCCAAGCCCTGAGTAGCGAGAAAGTACTATGCAGACACAAGACACAATAATCCTAAGTATTTGGAAACAACAATCAGATGAACCTTGTTTTGCTGGAGGCAAAATCTGTTTTATGCTTTTCGAACACATAAGTGGTTTTCTTTCGGGTCATTTCTTAATGCCCCCAAGTTGAATGACTAGCATACACTAGCTCGCTTGGTGGGGGGTGTAAGGGAAAGAATGGGGGGGGAGATAAAATGGGGGAAATGGCAAATTAATAGAAACTCTCTGAAATACAGATCACAGAAGGGAGTGATTGATGCAGATTAGGGGATTCCATTACGCAGATAGTGAGTCACCAATTGCTAGTCAATCAATAAACTATTAGGGCCCACTAAGGCTAAAGAGAATCAGATACCTAAAAATTTATAAATGGAGAGCTTATGGTAGGAGCTTGTTTCCTGGTAGAGAAAGCTTAGGGAGAAGTGACTACAGCCATACACCTCATAATGGTACTTTGGTCAATGAGTGACCACATATACTATGGTGGCTATCCCATAGAGTCTAGGTGTGTAATAGACTATACCAACTCTAAGGTCTGTGTAAATACACTCTCTGATGTTCACACAATGATGTAATCACTTAATGTCATAAGTAGTCCTTAAAGGAGAATCTCATATTTCTTTGGTATAGTTTAATGCTCATATGCTGGTGTTTTATTAGATGTGAGGTCAAGTGGAAAAACATGAGCTTTGTAGCCAGCAGAGTCTGGGCTAAAATCTTACCTTGGTCACATGCTAGCTACAAGCCCCTGGGCATGAGTCTATATATCTCAGAGTCTCAGAGTCCTTCTGAGTAAATTGGACATAATATCCTCATTCCTTTCTCAATATGGAAGATTTAATGAGCTTATGTTTGCAAGGATCTAGCCTCATGTTTGTACATGTTAGATCTCAGCATTAACACTTTTCCATTCCCAAATGTTTCCTATAATTTCAACTTCCTTTCAAGTTCCCAGTGCCTAATCCAGCCACCTTATAGTTGAGGCCATATTGTAGTGCATCTAAGTAATCCTGGAAAGATTCTTGGACTAAACTAATTCTGTTGTTTACCATTTTACCTGAACATTTGTGAGATTTTCTAGATTTGACTCCTTCTCTAAGTGGTTTCTGGGTCACCCAACCCTACTGATCCCATTGCCAGCCACCTCTCTGTGATGGCACCTTATGTATATTCTTTTATGGTCTCTTGTGGACACCTTAGCCTGTAGCCACAGGTAGCCCTGAAGTTCTACCCCAACATGTCCTAAAGGTCTGGCCTCATCAACAGAGCACATGAAGGAATGGAGTCAAGTGGTTAACAGCCCAGGGTTCAGGCTATACCATACCCCAGCCCCCTTCTTCTGCACCAAGGAATAGGGAGCATTGACCAGGTAGACAAAATTAGCCAGCAGGGGCATGTTGGTAGAGCAAAGCTCTAATGCAAATTGGCAAACTCATTTGAATGTTCCCTTAAGGCTAAGGTCATGGTCTTTAAATACTGCAACTGACTATTAATTCTTTTCCAAGCCAAACCACCTCTTTATTTTTTATTTTAGTCTATTCTGTTTTCTATGCTACCAAGAGCATCAACATCTAAAGAGATAGACGCCGGACTTCTTTCTATCATTTCTTTCCCGGCCTTTGCAGTGGAAGATGTAAACCTTGTGAATGTGACCAAAAGTGAAATTATTTCCAAGCTCCAGGTAAGCATTGGTCACACTAGTATCCTTCTACCCTGCGTTAAATGCCAGATTCACATGATGACATGGAGCATATCACTTGTGAAGTTAATGGCTTGGATTATCTTAGTTGTCTCATGAAGTAGCTAGCTGAAAAGCTGAGCCTACAAGTGAAAAAATGAAGTCTCAGAGTGATTAAGTGACTTAGTTCTCTTTGTAAGTAGCAGCACTTACACTTAAGCTGGAACGCCAATTCTTACTAGTATCCTATTTCCAGGGTAGGACTACTTAACCATTTAAAGATCACAGATTCTTTTGAGTATTTTTGAGTCACTGCCAGGAAAAAAAAATGCACAGGTCCCAATATCTTTAAACTTTACATGCGATTTCAAGGGACTTGGTAATCCCAAAGTTAAATTGTTTTTTAACTGTTTGCTTTGCAGGGAAGTGCAACAACTGTGACACATCCCAGTAAACACTTTAGTGGATTCTCCAAATGTGAGGGTCCCTTTGCCTCTCTGTGTGATATCCTGTATCAGAATGAAAAAAATTAGCCATTCACTGAACTCTTAGCAATTACTCTTGCAGCCCCAATATGCCAATGAGATGTTTCAGCATTCCCTTCCAAGTACTAATCAAGCCTGAATTTACTTTGCTTACTACTTTAAAAGTAATTCTTTATACTAACAGCAAAAATCATTTAGTACATGTTGTATTATTAAAAGAGTCATAGGAGAGAGAGGGAAGGACTGACTTGAACTAAAATTACAAATCAAAGAAATTCTTCTGATCTCATCAAATGTACTTTATTTCTACCTTACTAGGGACGTTATGGATGCTGTCGCTTCCTCCGGGATGGTTATAAAACCCCAAGAGAGGTTGTATTTAAATGTTGTTTTTTATGAATCCTTAATTTCTTCATATCTGTTGCTACTGCATTGTTTTGCTTCTATTGATTATAATTATATGTTGGAATATTGAAAAGAGAAATATTAATTTTGGAGTCAGCAAGCCTAGAGTTAGGCAGTAGAATAGTAAGAATATCAGGAGGACAGAAAGCTGGTAGTTTAAAGCCAGCTTGTAGATAAGGACAGACAGTTCTATGGTTCATACGGTTTTTGTAAAGACCATCCATGGGCTCTTCCTTAGGTTTCTTTGTCACAATGACTAATAAGATGATATAAATAAAACATCAAGCCAGGCATGGTGGTAAATGCCTGTAATCCCAGCTCTTGGGAGGCTGAGGCAGGAGGATTGCTGTGAGTTGGAGGCCAGCCTCAGCTACATAGTGAGTTCAAGACCAGCCTGAACTATAGAGTGAGACCCTGTCTCAAAATAAAATGAATTAAATTAAATGACAGATCATCTGCCAAGCATTGTGATAGGCAATTTGGTGTTAACTTGTTAGAGAAGACACTTTAGTGTAATAAACTACCAAGGAGTCTTGTGTACATTTTTAAACCGATTCACTTTCTAAAATCTTACCATAACAACTGCCCAAAATAGCATCTCCCTGTTGAGGTCAGACAAGAAAGGGAAACCCAGTGGGGCACAGTGCTAATGTGCGTATAATCTGACACCACCTTAAAAAATGTTTCACATATTTGATTCCAGGACCCAAACCGATTACATTATGACCCTGCTGAACTCAAGCTCTTTGAAAACATTGAATGTGAGTGGCCTGTGTTCTGGACTTATTTCATCATTGATGGAGTCTTCAGTGGGGATCCTGTTCAGGTGAGAAAATGTTGGGTGGTGTGCTGATGGTTAATAAAATGTAAGAGTGTGCAAGAAATCAGGCCATTGCTTCAGTTTTCTGTTGCCGCTTGACAGACTTTCCTAAAATTTAGTGAATGAAAGCAACAACTCTTAATTTTTTGTTCATGATCCTGCAGTTTCGGCAGGGCCCAGTAAGGACAGATGGTCTCTGTTTTTACTTGTGTCCACTGGATGGTTCCTTGGGGCTGGAGGATCTATTTCCAAAACAGCCTTACTCACTTGGCTAGTGAGTTGATAGTGGGAGCTCAGCTGGGCTCTTGGTGGGGGCCTTGGTCCTCTACATGGCTAACTTGGGCTTCCCACAACATTGGAGTCTGTGAGACTTTAAACATTTTACATGATGTTTGTCTTCCTCCCAGAAAGCAAAAGCAGGAGTTTCTATCCTTTCTTAAGTCTTAGGTCTAGAACTGGCCAAGTATCACTGTCACCTTATTTTATTAGAGAAAATGCTATCCCATATTCAGTGGGGAGGAGACTAGACAGAGAATTTCATTGTTCCTATTATTCTTTCAAAATCAGCCAGTGGTTCTACTGTTTTTATCTCTAGTTTAGAGGTGTGCTCAGATAGTACCATATATTTAACATACTGGCCTCCTAACTTGTCTCCCAACTTTAGGCTTGCTCCCTGTTGTTTCTGTTCACAGTGATTATCTCGGGTCTTAAGTCTTCTGTCTTTTTTATCATGGTACTGAAAGGTTTCAAAAGGATTGATTTTGAATTTCAACGGTGAGCAGGTTTAACCATTACGTAGAGAGGAAGCTAAGGAGCCGGGCGTGGTGGTGCATGCCTGTGATCCCAGCACTCGGAGGCTGAGGCAGGAGGATTGCTGTGAGTTCGAGACCAGCCTGGGCTACATAGTTCCAGGTCAGTCTCAACTACACAGTGAGACCCTGTCTCAAAAAACCA